>NW_028154616.1:2651677-3251677 GCF_965231275.1 Zosterops lateralis | reverse complement strand
ACAGAGAAGCACAAAAACAGGTTATCTATGAGTAACTGGTAAATGGAAGGCTCAAGTCTTTTCCCCTACCTGCAGTTTTTCCTATTTGGGCTCAAGGCTACGAGACACTGGATACTTTTATAATATTGTATTTACAAAGACAAGAGGTGTTCTGTCTCTGTTTGTACATATATGTGTGACTGACTTGTTAAAAAACAACAATTACCCATTGACAGTGGCTTTTTAACCAAAATCAGGACACATTAACAATCACAGCTGACAAAAAAAATTACAGTTAAAGCTTACTAAGCACGAAGTAGTTAAGAATTCTTGCCTTAAACACTCTCAAACTCTCTTTTAGCAATAACTCTAAAGAATGGGCTCTTCATGCCACAGATATAAATGCATGAAAGTAAAAAACACGTTAAAATAGGTGGATTCAAATGCAGGGAAAACAGATTCAAATTAGTTGTGAACACCTCATTCCAAGCACACCAGGAAAGTGCCCTGAGAGAGACATGAAACCAACACACAGATTTTTCTTCCACATTTGAAGCTGATCAAAGCTAAACCATACAAAGCTCTATGTAAGCTAAGTGCCAGAAGATTAAACAACCTCCAGAACAAAAGGAAACACTTTTTTTTCCTGAGCTGCTTTGCCTGACCAGAACATTATTTCATTTAGGCCTTTTTTTTCCATCTCCTACTTCAATCACACCATCACCAGAGTAACTACCTGAATCTGTGCCTTCATGGCAGCCTGAAGAGACTGATGCCTTTCGTACAGCTCAGCTGTAAATCACGCACCTAAGACAGCTTTATGATTAGGTGTGAGGGAACAAGGAGGAAAGACAACTAATATATCCACATTTTAATATGGATCTGAGGTGCCTAATGATAACAACACGTTGATTTGAACAGCTACTCGCTTCAATCTTCTAATTTACTGATGGAAGGGCTGATTTATTTTATGCAAAAATTCAAAGGAAAGTTCAAGAAGACAGCCTGAGAAGCCTTCTATAAAAAGACACCTACTTTCAAATGACTGACGCTGCTGCAGCTATCTGCAGGGCACTTCCAGCAGATATTGATTTTGTTGATGTAAGTGCAATTCATAGATAAATACTGCTTCACAGAACACCCTGTTTACAGAATTTTCTATGAGACTAAGAAGAAAAAAACTTTTTTGATCAAGTAAATTACTTAGAAACAAATGTTGCTTTGGAAAAAACAGAGAAATTTTTTTCCCTGTGTCTGCCTGTTTAATGAAAACATGAAACTGATTATTGAAATATGCATAAAAGTAAATGCCTTTTCAGGGAAAGTGAAGGCGAATCATGATTTCCTCCCCATGGAATATGAAAGCTAAGATATCCCAAAATTTGAGGGGGATGGGAGTGGAATATTTAAATAGGGTATTTGTTTCTGGGGTTTTTATTTGATTGCTCGGTATTTGGTTTTTTGAAGATGAAAAAGGAAGCATTTCCTCCCTCCCAGCAAAGACGTCGATTTTATGTGGATGTTCCAATATTGTTTCTGTCAGTAGGAGGGAGAGGTGATGCACACCAAAGCCTCATCATTTCAGTCAGAAATATGGCAAATCCAGAGTTTGTAAGATATCAGAACTTCTTCCCACAGCATCAGTGCAGACAGAAAACTGGGAGCACAAGCAATTGCTTCCTTTCATAGGGAAAAGCTGTAAATTGTAGCGCCATTAAGGGATAAAGCCTAAAAACTAAAAGTCCAAAAATGTATAGGAAGATGATACAGAAAAAGTAATTTTTGTTTGTTTGTTTGTTTTTTGTCTTTGGAACCTGTGGAGTGGAATGTTTCTAAATGAGCAGTGTCGTGTGTTTATAACCAGGCCTCGCATCCGTGTGAGGGGAGGCACGGCCACGAGCCCGGCCCCGCGGGCTCATGGGGCAGCGCCTCGGGGAAAATAAATAATAATAACAAAATTTAAATAAAATTAAAGAAATGGGCACCCAGCGATGAGGGATAAGTGTGACAAGTGGCCGTGACATCGGAGGAGGAAGGGACAAGGCGTGATTGAGCAGGGATTTCCCTGCGGACAGCCTGAAGGAGGAGCTGCGTCGTGGTTCCAAGTGCCCACCCCCTGCACTGCCCGGCATTAACGCTTTAATCTTTTACCTCCCCATACAAATCTATTTCCATTGGAAATAGTTTAACCTCCCCAAGCTGAGCCTGTTATCCCCACGACAGAAATGAGTGCATCCTCTCCCCGCCCTTATTTTTGACCCAGAAGCTTTTCTCCCATCTTTTCTCGGCCTGAGGAGGAGGGTGAGGGAGGAACAGGGGGGACGCTGGCCAAGGGTGCCCTCCACACACAGACTGCGCTTGTGCTTCGGATAAAAAGGAAGTTTAAATCCATAGAAAGCAGAAAAAATGTAACAGAAAGGAGCTTAAATGCTAAGAGCAGTGGGAGAGCTCTCCACCTGCACAGAAATGCGACCCCGAATAACCGGATCATCCCAGTGCTCTCAGGCATGGCTCATTCACGTGCCCGAAGCACACATTGCTTCAAAATGCTGCTGTTCCCGCAGCAGGGCTAGTTTTGGGGTTGTGTTTTTTTGGTTTGGTTTGGGTTGGGTTGGGTTTTTTGTTGTTTGTTTGTTTGTTTGCTTGTTTGTTTGTTTGTTTGTTTGTTTTTGGGGTGGTTTTTTGTTGTTTGTTTGTTGTTGTTGTTGTTGTTGTTTGATTGGTTTTGGTTTTGGGTTTTTTGTTTTTTTTTTTTTACAAAAAGCATGTTCATCTTGGTCAGGAAGGCTAAAAAGACACAGCCTCTAGGAGTAAAGAAAAGCATGAATCTCCCTCATGAACAAACTTCATCTTAACGTCTGTATTCTGTCTTTTAAAAGTGGAAATTTAATCAGCACTTAGAGTGATATGCTGAGAATTTGTGAGAACTCTAGTTAAAAGCAGTGCTTACATTTTATTTATTCTGTTTGCAATATTTTTCCCCTCACATAAAAGAGACCCGTGTTAACGGTACTGTCCAAATACCTACTTTTGTTAAGTTTGCTTCCTTAAAACAGCTTAAACAATATTTTATATAACAAGATTATTGTTGTACATAATTACTCTTTATTATTTCAAAGCCCTTAACATTTGTCTTCTTCAGAATTCAGTGCTGAAGCTTCCACTGTTATCTTTATCAGCAGAGTTAGGACAGGGCTAGCCAAAGTTTGAAATGTCTGCTCTTACTTACCCAGAAGTTATTTTTCTTTCCTAGTGTACAGCAATTAAAATTGACACGAGAAATACCTGTTCTGAAGGATGAATTAATAACTCCTTTAGCCTTGATTTAGTTCCAGGGAGAGGGACCATGCTGCTATCTCTCTCCTTTGAAAGGCAGGAGGTATGAGTGCCTCACCCAGTTCTGTAACTCTGGACATATGGACAGGGAACAACCCGCAGAGCTGCCACTTTGGGGACAATTTTAACCCACACCCAAAGCCATTAAGAACAATTTGGAGTGAAAGTCACTGACCCTGAAAGTTAGGCTCACAATTAATTTTATTGCCAGACATTGCATTTTAAAGCATTGTTATTAATAAGAAATTGTACTTAAAATGAAGCACATGTGCAAGTCCGAAGACCTGGATGGTGCCCAGAAGAGACAAGTATTTTTCCTTTGTTCCTCACTATACATAACTCAGACAAAAAGACAACTCCTCTAAGGAAAAAAAAAAAAAAAAAAAAAAAAAGTAATCCAGCTGCCTTTAAAGCACAGCCCTTTATTAAAAATGTAAATTGAAACTCAACTGCCCATGTAACCTCTACCTCCCACTAGTGAAGTATCTGTTAAGCTGCTGTCTGATGGGATAAGCACAAGGCTTGCTTCTCATTTACTGGGTGACTGACTAGCAGTACATACAATTTCAGTCATTATAATTGCAGTATTGGGGGGGTTGTTATTGTTGTTGTTTTGTTGTTGATTTTTTAAAAACAATGCAGATTGATCAATCTGCCAGACACCTTAGAGAGCAAGCTCTCTTAAAGTAATGCTTGCATGACCATTTCAAACTCAATTTTAATTAATTGACTATATTATAGTTCCATAGAATGACAGCATGAATAAAATATAGAGTATTCCTCTCATGTAATTCTTAAAAAAAGTATCATGCAGCAACAGAAGTATCAAATTCCAGAGTGTCTTAGTTTGAAAAGACAGGAGTCTGTAAAGGAAGGCAAAAGCCTCCTGTGAAGTGGGAAAGGTAAACCCCCTCCCTCCCTCCGAATTACCACAATTTCAAAATAAAAAAAAACAGCTCTCAGGCAAAGGTATGGGAATGGGAATAATAGTTATTTACTAGAAAAAACTAAAATAGAAAAAAAAGAACAACAAATGTAATTAGTACAAACAAAACTACTGATACAGTCAGAAAACCTGACACCCTGAGGAGTCAGGGTGTTGGTAAAAGTCCAGTTGGATGGTGGCTGTGCCTCCTGCAGTGGCAGATGAAATGCTGCTGAAGCAGAGATCCTGTAGAAGGGTATAGTTCTCTGTGAAGGTCTGGTGATAGAGTAGATGGGCCTGGTCCTCCTCTGGGAATCCAGCAGGGAAGAAGCTGCTTCTCTGGGAATCCAGCGAAGATGGCTGCTCCTCTGGGAATCCAGTGAAGAAAACTGGGGCCGATGGCTTAGACCAAGCTTATTTTATGCAGGTAGGAATGCTTGGTTCCTCCTTCTGGGTGGAGCATCTCACAATGGGATGATGTACCTTATCAGTCATGCAGTGAGTCACTTAATGGCCCATTAGCAGGAGACATCTCCCCGGAGGGAGACATTGTTCTTGGAAGAGATAAGATAACTGCCCCCCACCTCCAACAGATGGCAAATAGAATACATTCTTATCTCACAAATCCAGGACACAGAGTCACACTCAAAGCTTAGAATATTCCTCTTAGAGGTAACATGGTCCTCAGGAGTTTATTCCCTGCAAAATGCAAACTCAAGAAATAAAGCACATCATCAGTTCTTTGGTTTATGTATTTATTCTTGAGGTTATGCTGTCCCCGGGCAACAATCATCTTTTGTTATGCCCAGACTGGCAAAATAACATGAGCTTTTAATTTGATTTGATGCTGTAATGGGTAATTAATCCAGATCAGATGATTTCAAGCAAACACTTATTTGAGCGATGTACTTGATCTGTTGACAAGACACTATTCTAACTACACTTCCTTGGAAGAAAGCCTACAATGCTGACACATAAAAAATCCAAACTTTCAACCTATGAAGTTGCATTTTACCTTCCAGTTTTTAAACAGTAGGTCTGAAGTGTTGTTACACAGATGAATATAATAGCTAAATTTATCACAAAGCAAATATTACAAACACCAAAACAATTGAAACATATTGTTAGCATGAAGATGCTAGGGAAAAAATGCATTTCTGAAGAAAAATGTTGTCTCATTTTATTTTTTTACCAATTTGCAAAAGAACACAGCTATATAGCACAGGTTGAGGGATCAAAAGCTATGAAATAGAAATTTTCTTTTCTTTTTAATCAATAACTCATAAATTGATGATAGAAGGATATTCTTTAAAGGGTGACTATAATGGTAGCAAAGATGTTTTGATTAAAGAGCTTGGGATTTACTCCACTGGAGATACACAAAACTAACACTCGCTGTGTTGGACACTTCATGTGACAAGTTATTGGGATGGGGATAAAACAGTGAGAAAAAATCAAAGCAAATAATTTGCAGTCAACTTCTTCTCCTTGCTAATATGCATCTGTAAAAGGAAGGAGCACAAAGGAGGAGGACAGACATTCAGTGTGAAAGTGCCCTGGGAAATAGACTCGCCTCATTGTCAGCAGAGTTCCTACTACAAGAGAACTTTCCTTCTTGGCTGGCTTTTTCTAGATGAAAACGTGACAAGAAGTGGATGAATGTGTACAAATGATGTTTGACATCACTGAATTCAAGCCATTCTCTGTAGGATATCAAGGAGGCAAAAAACCCCCACCAAAACCATATCATTTATCCATTTTAAAAGCAGAATGTTGTGACCTATTCAAACAGTAAAAGAAGAATAGGGAGGATAAATTGCCAGTTTGTCTATATGAAATAAACGTCAGATTCAGAATCACTAACAGTCAATGCTGTAAGGGTGTTTTTTGAAATAACTAAAAGTTGTTTCACAATATAACAGGGCTTTTGAAGTAAAAGTTTTTGAGATTCTTATGTAACTGTATTTCCTTGATGCATCTGGGAGGCTTTCCGTAACCAACTATCTTTCTTCATATTGTCAGAGTGATTAGAATATGAGCACTACTCAAAGTTCAAAAGCACAAGGAGGCTTGCTAAGAAGTTGGGTGGTTTTTTTTTTTTTTTTTGTTTTTTTTTTTTTTTTTTTTTTTTTTTTTTTTTTGTTTGTTTTGTTTTTGTTTTTGTTTTTGTTTTGTTTTGGTTTTTTTTTTTTTTTTTTTTTCTTTTGTTCCACATTTAGAGCTCTGTATCTTAAGAGAGCTCACTTGCCTCTAGTATCTTCTAAACCCATGAAGTTTTTCACAGCCTGGAAGGAGTTCTGTACTTAAAACAGTATTCAGAAAGCAGTGAAATTGAAAAAAATTCCTTTAAAACACACAGGAAAAAGAACCTTCCAAGAATTCATGAAAGCATGTTCCTCTACCCTCTTACCCCATCTAAAACTGCCAGCAACATGATAAATATCAATCCTCAAACATTCCTGTAATATCAGTTTCTTAGAAACAGCAACTGTCATGATTGGAGTTTGGATTTCTTATTTAGATTCATTCTATATTTAACAACTATTCTTTCAGAATGTTTATTCATGGACTACTGTAAATGACAGATCATTCTGATTTCTCCTTATTCTAGTCAGTTATTTTCTTGAAACAGTTCTCTATGAAAAACAGTGCAACAATGATGAGATTTTGGATTTGTTAATTCTGCCTCCAGGAAAATACATTGTGTTAGAAAACATATCCCCCATCACTTAATGTGCTTGTGTCAGGTAAAGTCAATTATGATTCTGAAAGAGCATTTGCAGTGTGCTACACTCAGACATGCAGAACCATTCAAAGCCTTTTTAGGCTGTCTTGTTTCTGTGTCACCACTCACATTTAGCAACTTGTTCATTATCATGCCGTGTGGTGGGGAACATTTTCCCTGGAAAAATGGGCTAATGGGTGTTCCTTAAATATATGTTCTACACAAAGAACACCTTCATAGAAAAAGTTGCAGAGGGAAAGTCATTCCCTGCTGCCTCTTAGGAATGTGGAGCATCCTGTCTTTTCTGCCTGTATAACGTAGTTGCTTTTTTCTACCCTCCTGTGTGATATATTTAAGAACTAATACATGGAAACAATGTCACGGGGTTTTCAACACTTATTAGAAAAAAGAGGGCTAAGTTTTCACAGGTAATAAAGCAACCAGCTTCAGGCATATAAATGAACTCTTTCTCATCTATGAAAAAGATGTTCAGCTATCGTTTCCAAACCTTTGTGTTTCCACAAAGGTGTTGAGCTTCAAGTCTAAATCTCATTTTGATGTCACTGCTTCTCACAACTTCAGTGCCAACAGTGTCCTACTGCCAGTTCAGAAATTAAGAGAGAAAACTACAGCAGTGGCTGGGGCAGTCCTGGTTATGAACTCCTCCCAAAATGCCTGGCAACAAGAGACAGGAGTAGTCATATTTTCACAGAGGAACAGGAGGAAGAAGGTAGCCGGAAACAGAGATAAAGAAAGGAAAAAAACCCGTGAAGAAGAAAGGAAAAAGCTGCCATGGCAGCTTACAGAGCAGCAGTACAGTTGATATTTTGGCCTCTAAGGTAAAAGTCTGAATCCTGTCCTTCCCATCATAAAACAGCTGCACAGCTATTTTGGAGACAGCCCTAGCAAATTAAGATGTTAGTCCCCCCACCAGCAGTTAAACTACTACAGGAGATTACATTGAAGACAGCCAGGTTATTTTAAATTGACATTTAAGGTATGCTGTGCTCATCTGTTTTGGTTTTGAATCAAAACAGATTAGAAACATTCAAAGAATCTGTTAACAGCAATTTGGCTGCTCAGAGAGCAGAATCCAGCTCAGTAGCAGAAATGAAAAATTGCTCCAACTATAATTTGAACAAAATTCTGTGCGCCTTTAGAAATAGAAAATAAAAACTAACATGCTGAGTGGAAATTTTCCTACTCTCAATACTCTGAGCAAGACATGCAGTTTTACTGGAAAGCAAAATACACAGGAGAAGATAATTTCTGCAAACTCAACTCACTTAAGACACTTTGTCATCATGATGTAAACACCTCTCTGATGGTCTGAGATGGCATCCTAGAAATTCCTCCTAAGTCTGGTCAACGTAGACCTGACATACCATTAAGTGAGAGCAGGGTCACTATTTTACTAAAAGATTTGTCACAGAAAAGCCTGTTGACTGTCTGTTTTAAATGCAGTAGCATAGACTATTCACGATGTGAGAGATATGATCTGGTCGTCTCTATTGTCCAAGTGGAATATCATTGAAGGATAATTCAAGTTAGAAAGGACCTCAGGAGGTCTCACAGAGTAAGGTCAGCTAGGAGATCAGATCTGGCTGTCCAGCACTTTATCGTGTTGGAACTTTAAAAACTCTAGAGTATGGAGACCACACAAACTCCTCAAACAATCAATTTCAGTGCTTTCATAGAATCCTCATGAAGAAGCTGTATCCTTATGTCCAGTGCCTGTACTTGAGGAGTGTTCAGAATTCCTGCAGATGCCTCACTCAAGAGCAGCACTGCTGCAGAATTTTTGCAGAGTCGACACTGTGCAGCACAGGGCTAATTTCAGCCTTATTCTCTAAGATATTGTCATTAGCATAAAGCAGCCTTTAAATATCCTTTGTTCACAGTTCAAAATCTCTGCTCCAGGATGGAGCAAATTATCCAGGCTTAGTGAGAAGAACCAATTTCACAACTTATAGATTCTTTATAACAAGAGTACAAAATACAAATTTGCCTTAGGCTACACCTGACGCAAATGTGTGGGCAGAAATGTTATTTAGGTACTTAAAATAGGGAGTTCAAGCAAAAGCATGCTACCCTACAGGAGTCTTTCTTGCATCGTTTCTCAGCAATTTGTCTAAATGGAATAAATTTTCTCCTTTTATGTTTATGCCTTTTACACAGAGCTTCTTTGATACACATATGAGGATGGAAAATAATAATATTTTATTTGCTTATTGTACAGAGAGAGAAAATGCTTTCAAGACTTGTAAGTACTAGTCACATTTTAGAAGAAAGTATTTTAAATCTTAAGAGAGATTACATGATTTCCCAAAGTCTCCTAGTGAGATAATGGTTGAAACAAGAACAGAACTCCATTACTTCATCCAGTAGAACTAGTTCTAACCCATCCCCTGATTTAATTAATCTCATCTAATATTAGATATTAAAAGTTAACAGGCTCAGAGAGTAATGACCATGTTCCTGGAACAGAATCCAGTGAAGGTGACTTAATATGTAGAAACCATTCCTGGATGAGGAAGGCTCTGAGACATGAGGGGTTGGGAGTCAAGGAGAGGACTCAGGTGAAGCATCATCAGTGTTTCCATTCTTCCTTAACCTCTTCTGATTGGATACTGCTGGATAACAAACACCAGGTGAGATGATCTTTGGCCTGACCAGTACAGCTATTTATACTTTACCTTTAGTAGGTGTGCTAAGCACAGAGAATTTGATAAATCACTAAATCACCAACAAAGGAGATACTGCCCTAGAAATAACACAATGGGAACGTTTGGCTGTGGGGATATCACAAGAGGCCAGCTGTTAAAAGGATTTTTCCTCAGATTCCTAGACTTTTGGAGTTACTATAACAACACATCAGCACCACCTAAAAAATGTTTTCCCTCCTTTCTTCCTTATATATGCACAAGACTAAAGTGTTTTAGAAAATCTGGTCTAATTGAGGACCCTCTGAGCAAAGAATAATGTTGACCAAAGCTGGCACAAATTGCCAGTCTCACAGGCAGGGCTGTATTTGGCTGCTTGGTCACTTAATTTTCATAAAAGGGTTTTAGCCTTGCATCCTATTTCCCAGGATCCTCAACAGCAGTGGAGGTTTCTACCTAGATACAGAGGAATTCACTGATGGACAGCTTTAGACAGTGAAGAAAGAGCATCTTCATTCAGCAGCACTGGGAAAACTTGGAGCCAAGAATGGCCCAGAATAACAACTCCATAGGGACAGGATTTGCATGTTAACAAGGCTGGGTGCAGAGGCTTTCCCTTCAGAGCAGTTTTGGCTTCTGAGGAACAGGGTGTTACTCTACACATCTGATTACATGTGGATTGTGTCTATGTGTCAGGAATGGCAATGTTCTGCTGTTTAGGGAAATCAAGATGCTACTGAATATGTAATGTGATTATTTTATGGTGCCTTAAATACAATATTCCAACAAATAGCCTGTCTGATCCTACGGAAATGGGAGAGAAAAGACATGAGAGGGTGCCTACATTATTAAAATGCTGTGGGAGCTGCAAAGAATTGTGAGAATACAAACAGTATTTACCTTCTTCCTAGCCCTTCTCTAACATCCAGTCTCAGCTATACATATGTTTAAGCTCCATGGCTTGGCTCTAATGACAGGCATATAACCCATATGAATGGAAGAAGCCACACTGCTAGAATGGACACAGCACTGACCTTTCCAAGTGATAGTTAATTCTTACACTTGTGAGAGCCTTATTTGTTATTTTCTACTGTCTTAATCTATTGACCAGAAAGACAATCTATACAGATAAATCAGCTTATGTTTTAAGGGGGAGTTTGCTGCAATGTTATAACAAAAACCTCTAACTGCACTTAGTACAGTTTAACATTCAGGCTAGTCAGTTAAAAAGAGAGAAGAATAGGCTATAAAATAAGATATATTACTAAAACTTACTGTAAAGTTCTTGTGTTTATTTAAAAAAAGGATGCACTGCACTTATCTCCTGCCCAGACAGAACTGAACCTGTCCTCAGAACTGAAAAATACATTTTTGAGACATTATATTTGATGTCTTACTGGCTTTTTTATATATTCAGAGGAGATGATCTGAAGCAAAGAACAAAGGCTGCATAATTTGAACTTTAACTCATACTTCACAGGTCAATGCCTCACTCAGCCTGCAAGAAAAAGCAATTATTGCACTTGAGCTAACAATATTATAAAAGGGGTCAGCGACACACCATTTCATTGGCAAAAATATGTGCAGTAAAAAAATTTAAACTAAAAATAATTAGTTTTCTTAAAAGCATCATGATTTCAATCCCCCAACTGAAGAACTGTTCAAAAGCATAAAGGAACACACTGACATGACATTAGCTGCTTGAAATCTTACCCTGAAGTACTTCTGAATATAGTTGTGATTGAGGTGGGTTGTGGTTTTTTTTGGGTTTTTTTTTTTTTTTTTTTTTGATACCACTTTTTCCCCTCTGTGTTGCTAATTAGATGCTTTCCTTTGACAAAAAAATTTAAACAATGACAACTTCAAAACAAATAGGGTGACCTATTGCTAAGTAATGTTAATTTAATCTTACCCACTTCTGGTAACTTCTGTTTTTAACAGTGGCTGCTTTCATCCTTGGAAACAATTGCTGTGCCTTTTGGAACAGGTAAATTGTTCCAGTGAGTGACAAGTTAGTCCTCTCACTGTGAGACTGGAAGCTGTTCCTTCCATCAAATCAAGCCGGTTGGAAATAACAGATTTTATGCTTCACCAAGTTTTGTCCTGCTGGTATACAAGAGGACATTATCTCACTGCTGCCACAGCCCAGGAGAAAGGGGAAAAGGCCTCGTGTGACTGAAGTACAAAGTGCTCAGCCAGAACCTGCTGTTTAACAAGGGGGACTGGGAAAGGACAGAAATCTCCTTTCAGCAGCCCGTGCTTGCTGTGGAGGCAACCACTCCAAAACACAGCACAAAATTTGGTTTTCTGTACAGGCAAGCATCCCTCAGCTGTTCCCATAGGACGTTCTTTTCCTTGAACTCCCTGAATTGGAGCATGTCCTAGAAACGTTTAGGGATTGTGGAAATATTTGACCTATCGTAAGATGAGGGAAAAAAATTTCCCTTGCAACTCCCCAGCTTGGTCTCATTTTGCATTTTCACCTGTTAACCAAAGGGAGGATCAAAACACTTAATTGAAGCCTTTGAACAAAAATCAACTTGTAAGCCAAGGCATTTGCTCATACTTACCCAGGTCTGCCCCAGTCTCCCATAAAGCACTGCTTTATTTATCAGGACAGACTAATTAGCTGCTTGTGCTGTGTTCAGCTTTGAGTGAAGCAAAGAAGCTGGAGAACTGCTAGAGACACATTGCAGCAAATGGAAAAGCAGCTGGGGCAGTTACATAAATTCATCCACTGTGGGAAAAGAAAAGTTTCAGCCAGTAAATGCAGTATCAGACAGTGCTTGACCTTTGAAACTGTGTGTCAGGCTTGGTGGGAAAACAAATATTCCACTTGTCATTACTGGGCATCTCTTCTACATGTGAACAACAGGCTATTGTGCCACAGAAAAAAAAGAAATGTCCTCAACATCTTACATTAATCCTCCATGGGGGGAGTACAGGAAGAAATGTGGGGTGGGGGCGCACACACACACACACACACACACACACACACACACAAAGTCCCCAAAAGATCAATGCTGCCATTGTTTTCTTTAAATTAAAAAAAAAAAAAAATAAAATAAAATAATAGTAGAATCACTGTAACAAGTTCAGTTTAAGGTTCTAGGTTCCAGGAGAAGAGTCTAGAGAAAAGCAAGGGTCTTTGAAATATTTAAACTTGCTACATGCATATAATCATATAAAAGCCATGAGGGTGGAACAAGAATAGCTAAAAAATAAGTGATGCAATGCAAAACCCTGGGCAAGAATAGCACAGAAAAACTGCCTAAAAAACAACATTGTCCTTGAATCTCTGCCTCTTCCAACATTTTTTTATTAATTTGCAGCTAATTACCAACATCAAAAATGTTAATTTCATTTGCAATATTGTTTTGGAAGGTCAAAGACTGCACACAAATAGCTTAAGGTGAAATAGCATAAGAATGAGAATGTTACTCCAACTCTAATACATCTGAAACGTAGTTAGACACTGAATTGACTCTTCTCTTTTTAGAGGACACCAAACACTGTGTGATGTCAGGATAACTAATCATGTTGTATTATTAATCTAGACTTTAAAAAAAATCTTTTACCTGCATCTTGATAAGAAAACTACTTTAAAAATTATATTAACCAATACATCCCTGTTGTCTTATCATAGGAAATAAAGCAGTTTACTTCTGAAACCAAGCATAAAATGCAAGTGTCTCAAATGATTAGTTGGCTGTATATAAAATGGAATGCGTGTCTATTTATATTGCCTGGTAAGTTATATGTATGCACTACAGAAACCATATTAAGAAATCAAATCAAATCAGAATATGACAGCTCTCAAACTGATCTTATCTCACACTTCTTAACTGCAGACAGGCCAATCTGCTTGATCTAGAACAGTCCAAAGCAAGTGCCTTTCTTAGACCCCTCTAAATCAGGTAAACTAAGGATGACAACCTTCCATGAGCATTCCTGCAATAAACACACATGGGGGGAAAAAATGACCCTTCTGTCCAGTTTTTACAACAGCTGCAAGGAAAGTAGCAGAGATAAAAACCTGCCTCGGTGTACAGATGGTACTGAACACTCTCTGTTCTGGTTTGTGTAACTGCAGAAGCTGCAGTGTTTTGTGTCAGGGGGTTCCTTGCCTGGCAGTGTTCATTAGGAGACTTTACATCAAGGCACTGATGCTCTCCATCTGCTTTGAGCATATTGTCGGCGTAAATCAGCTTAACGCGAGTTTACCCGCCCCCACAAGATTAGGAGAATCCTCATTTGGCACGGGAACATCAATTCTCCTGTGGTCCATTTCCAGGGATGCAAAGCAGCTCAGAAAGGAGGCAAGCAGATGACTGAAGAGTGCCAGTGTGCTGCCTCCTGCCCACAATTCTCCAGTGGCAGTAGGTCGGTGGATTTACACCTCTCATCTCTGATTTACGCCTCAGCAAAGAGGATGTTAAGGTTCTTTTATTCTTTGTCGCCAGAAACCTGTGATATCTGAACTGCTGCCCTCCGTGAAACTGAATTATGTAAGTCACCCATAACAAAGAAGTTACTTGCAGAGTTTTTGTAGCTATAGTATGCCTAACTTCTGCCCATTTACAAATCCAGTTAAATCACACTACACCACCACACGGATCAAAACCTGGCATAAAAACATAACAACTAGCAAAGACTCTACTTCAAATTTGATGAGTTGCAAGAATTCTTATCCTACCCAATATATTTTAAACTGAGACTTGAAGGAAAGCATACAGAAAGAAAATCCACATGGAATTGTACACTTTCATTCATATCCTATCCACTAAAGAAATAACACAGCACTCCAAGGGGTCCTGCAAAGGACAAAGGCCACAGCTTCAGCAGGTAAGGCAAAGGATTCATGTCCTCTTAATGAGGAACTGGTTTTAAGGATACTTTTTAACATTTTTTTTTCCTAATTTTTAGGGTTTTAAAGGTGAAGAATTATTAAAGGCTAGCTAAACTGCTATTAAAGGTTTAGGGACTAAAAATGTGAACATTTTTGTCTATCATCATAAAATTTAAGCCAAATCAATGTGTCTGTTCATCAATTCAAAAAAATGTATTGAAATAAAATATTCATGACACAAACCTCTGAATTGGACTGTTGGATTGAGAATGCATAGCAAAAATTATCCAAAAACATATTTTCAGATTTTTGCAAGTAAATATAGGTTTTATCTTCTAAATTTTTAAGGAGGAAGAGTTCCTGTCCACTTCAATATTTCTGGATCATACCAGACTTACTACAAGTTCTCTTGATGTAAACTGGAAAGATGTATAATTCCCCTGAAGCTGAAAACAGACACACTCAAACAGAGCAGTGGTGGGTGTTCTGTCTTCTCCCACCTGCTGCAGAGATAGAAGACAAACCTTCACTTCCAAAGTCTCCATTCCACATGGATACAAATACTTGAGACTGCACTTATAACAGCCAGACCACGCTCTGTTTTACAAATAAGCAACTTGTCTCCTTCAAGCATCCATTAGCTACAGTCTCCAATATAGATTTTCCTTCAAAGAAAACCTTCATGCATCTACTACACTACTGCTTACAGAATTCCAATTTATACTTCAGGACCAGACAACAAAGCATTGTCAATTTTTTTTTCTTTCAAATTCAGTTCCCTTCTGTTTAACCTTCTTTTATTAGGTTTTTTGGAAAGCAAATTTGAATTATTTCTTTTTATATGGTCCAGGCTTGTATATTTATGAATAAAATTAATGTGAATAAGATGATTAATAACCTCAAACAGTTCTCATCCCTGATCAACACAGCAAGAGGCAGAGATTCAGCAAGAGGTGTTCTTAGTTTATATGTGAGGCCTCAAGTTGGAGTTTAAATATTACTTAATCATTGACTTCTGCACTGGGAAAAGTTCCTTTGTAGGCAGCAGACTTCATTTTATAAGGTTTATGAGGGTTTTTTCCCCATGCACATTAATTTTTAGATTCATTTTTTCCCCCTTATCTCAACCTATTTTCTGTAGAACGTTTCGTGAAAGACCCTCTGCTCACAACCATGTCTGAACTAACCTTTGGTGTTTCCATAGCTTGAACAATATTTTCATAAGGTGTCTTATATCCTTGATATCCTATGAACAACACTAGCTCCTGCTATTCTATTAGAATAAATCAGCATAAGCTCCTTGCCTACAGAACTAAACTGGCTCACATTTGCCATAAATTTAGCCAGCTCTTTATTTTGTGATGTACGAATCTGAATCCAGCTGCTGAAACTTGGAGCTGCATAAAATGTAGTGGTTGTGCAGAGACTTGGTGCTTCTCAAACTTAGGATTGATATAGTTTAACTCTCCAAGTTTGAGGTCTGAAAGGATCCCGATGAATTCCGTTTAAATGTAGCAAAAAAAAAAAGGAAAAAAAAAGAAAAAGAAAAAAAAAAAAAAGAAAAAAAAAAAAAAAAAGAAAAAGAAAAAGAAAAAAAAAAGAAAAAGAAAGGCAAACTCCGCATGACTTTCTGCCAAAAGCTATAAAGAACTTTGAGTTTAATACAAGGTCAAGATAAAAATGGGATTTAGTGACTTTTTACCAGTCTGCTTATTCTTTATCTCGGTTAAAGAAGAAAAGAAGGGAGACCAAAGAACACTGAAAGCATCCATGATAAAAGCAGGGGACCAGCTGGGGAACAGAGCCCTTGGCATCACTCAGCCATGATCCACTACAGCTGGAAATACATAGAAGGATAAGGGATGGTGGCAGCTCTTCCCTGGGGATGATACCTGAGAAGAGTAAAAGGCCCTCAGCAAAGAACTCAGCTCAGAAAGAGCCACCTAAAACATAGGAGATATCAATCTTTTTATATCAATGCTAAGTGCAGCAACAAGCTTGTTTAGAGGGTCACCCCCAGAAAGCCCTGGATTCCCACAATCTGCTGAGAACAGCAAACACCTCAGACTCGAGTGCCTCAGAGTAACAGCTCTGGCAGCAAGTGACTAGGTTTGTAACAGGCTCAGCCCAAGCTGCTTCTCACCATTTGCATTCCCATTCTGGGGATTTCAGCTCTCGTTGCTGTGAGGAGCCCTGAGCCGGGACCCATCACTGAAATTCACATGTACAGAAAGACCAGGTGCAGAGCTGATAACCTGGTGAGGTGGGGCCTGGATCCTGATGTTCAGTGGGCCCAGACAGACCAGCACCCCAGCTGCTTCACATCCCACCCATCTTGTTTGTGACATTTGTCACATCACGTGTAGCATCGTCACAGCAAACTTCTGCTCCAAGATAATGCTGAGTAGGATCCACCCCTGAGTGAGAAACTTATGGTCCTTTGTGCTTTCATAGTCTCTTCAGCAAGGCCAGAGTAAATCAAGGAGAAACTGGAGTCATCTTTGTAGATTAGAAAATAAAAATGCCAGTTATGGTTCCCCTGGCCTGATTATGCACACACACCCCCACACACCATCTATGATGTAAATAAACAGCTGTAAATAAAGATTTGTACTTTGAGGAAGCTGTGCTTCAGACCTTGAAGCACTATGTTTCCCTGAGCTTGGCAGTGAGCACAGGGTGGTGGTCCAGTAGCACAGTTTTTCAGGATCTGTGTGTTTCAGGTCAGCAAATACAGAGGACAATGAAACCAGGATGTACTGCAAAGAGGGCAAGCAGAAAAACAAGTGAAAAAACTGTAAGAGAAAGAAATTTTGGGGAAGAAACTTACAGAAATGGAGATAATACGCACTTGAAAGAAACAAGTAAAAATTTGGGACTGTAAAAGTGCTTCTAAAAGCTCAGTTAATACAAAATGTCATAGGATTTAAAGAAGTGATTTAAGCAACTGTCCCTGTGTTTGCTCCATCTTCTACTCCTTCTCAATTCATATTTCTGCTGATGTAACCTCCCCTTGGCCACTAAAATTGTTTTACTGGGCAATCTTCTCTTCATACTTTTTTGATAGGTTAAATACCATAAAGTTCCTACATATTAAATACTATCTATAAGTTCATATAGATGCACACCATATTGGGTAAAAACAATATATGGAAAGCCTACATTCTCCATTACAGAAATAACTTTTCAGCTCATTCCTGAGTATGTCAGTGATGGAACCATATACAGAGACTTTATTGGTTCACTCAGCTCAATGATTTGTGTGAAAATTTTCCTTTTTTAAAAAAAACTTTGTATCTTTTCCATAAATAGCAGCTATTTGGAATACAAAAACTGAGGAATGTTGACAAATCTGCCATCAATTTATAGAAAAAAAAGAGGACAACCTGCTTTTTCATCTTTCTTGTTCTAACTCTTAACTCTGTTTAATCTCAGACTTTTTTCAACAGCTGATAATGATAGTGAACATACTTCACTATGAAGTTCTCAGCTGCAATTTCTTCAAGGTTATTCAGAGTGTTTTACTGAATCACCTTTAATATTAGTTGATTAGCGCAGTGTAAAATTGATTCCTGACAGATCAGTTTCTAAAATGGTCTAATCACAGGCAAGAAGAAACCTTCTAGGGCAGGCTCCAATTAAAATCAAAACAATACAATCCTCCATACTTAAATGAAATTACATTTCAGCTTCTTACAAAAGCATGAATTGAAATTACATTCCAGCTTATAAAAAAGAATAATTTGGCAGATCAGTTACTTACAATGGTTTCATTCCTAAACATTGTGCCATTCTGTGTTCTGCTGCTACCAAACTATCAATAAAATCCTCATCTCTTATAATTGAATTTAAAAACTCTCTGTTTAAATGTGATCTTTTTTATACCTTGCTCTCAAGTGGACTGCAAATCAACTTATCTTGGAGCTCAGTTTGGGTTCAATCAAAGCAAAACTTCAAGGACTATTTAAGCAGTACTGTGATTTAAAAGTGGAGAAATGGCATCAAAATCATCTCTGGCATTTGCAATTTCTGCCAACATTAAGGCTTGCATACATGTACTGGCCTAAAAGCTGTAGCATCATTTATTTAAACTGTAAAAACAAAAATCTAAGCTTTATTGGAAGAAAAATTTGATTCAATACATTTTCTTCTAGTATGAATAGCAGGTTGAAAATAGATGTTATTCAAAGAATAGAGGACTACTGGAGCAAAACCACTTCATTTCACCGAGTTTGCAAGCTTAAGAGAACAGATACATTTTATTTCTGCAGAATGTGGACCTCTTCCCCACAAAGAATTGCAACAGGAAGGAAACACTCAGCATCCCACTCAAGAGGGAAAATGTGTCTAAGTAATTATGTGTCACTATCTGTAAAGCCTAGACCCTCAACAAAACAGTACCAAAAATAAAAAGCCTTACAAACTCTAATGCAGATGCAACCTCATTCTTTCTCGCCAATAATTCAACAGCACAGAAAACATTTTTCAGGAAGAAACAACCTACTTTTGGAATCCTAAAAAAAAAAAAAAAAAAAAAAAAAAAAAAAAAAAAAAAAAAGCAACACCCAACCACAGCAATAAGGTTTGTGGTTTTTTAGGAGGTGTTCATTTCACAATGGCTTTCTTTACAAGAGAAAGCTCTTTACCACAGTCCAAAAACAGACAAGGAAAACCGCTTCCTCAAAATTTGCTGCCCACTCTGTCATTCCCTTCATTTTCATGCTCAATTTGAGATTTTTTTTTCCTGTACAAAGGAAGAGGATGCTTCTGGCAACAACCTGTCTTTGAATTCTGCAGAGACTCAAACCCTTCCTGTCCTGTCATTGCAATGACAAAGCATCACAGTTTGATCTTGATGGGAAGAAACAAATTCTGTCTACAGAAATATAACTGCACTATTTCCAAAGGAACTTGGTGTGTTGGGTTTATGTGACAAAGATTTGGCAGTGGGGGCTGCAGAGGTGACTTCTCTGGGAGGGCAGCCTTGGGCAGAGCCAGTTCCATCTGGTTCCAAAATGCACAGCTGAATAAACAGAAATTGAGCCCATTTTCCCAAGTTTCCTCCATGGTCTGTATACCTTGATACATTCTACACACATGAATAATTATCTTCTGCATTTCAGAGGAAGCAGTTGCATATTAAAATTCCAATACATCAGGGAAGTTTTTTCCTGACTAAATCCTGGCAAGAATCCATGTGGTGCCAAGTGAAAAACAAGCCTTTGGAGGTTCAAATTGTTATCTCTGGAAAACTATAGAAAGAAGAGTGACATCAGTGAGAGTAGTGCAGATTTTCAAATGAGAAAAAAGACCAGAGCCCAGCACAGTTTTACAAAAAATATATACACACACACATGGTTTCTACTTCCTCACAAAATTGCATATTTTTATTCTTTCCAGCAGTAGGGATCACAAATGTGAGCATCCTTCCTACCACATTAGTATGAAACCAGCTCTGAGGAGACAGTGGCAGATGCATCATTAAGAATGTGAACTCAAGTGCTGGCCCCAAGCTGCCCCTTGGTTGTGGCACTGAGGTCCCCCATAATTAGTGATGAAGCAGCTTTCAGACCACTGGGAGCACATCTGCCGCAAAGTAGGTGCAGAAATCAGTCACCTCCCTATTGCAGCAGCCCTGTTGTTAGAGGGTAGAAATGAGCCCAAACACAGACTCCTTGTTTATCACAGCATGAAAAGGGCCCTGGTTTATTCCTCTTTACAGCTCAGCCATCCTAACTCCAACCATTCACTGACTCTGGCTGCAGCAGCTCCTGCTGTGGGTTTCCCTTGCAGCCTCTGACTGCTGGTTATTTCCTGCTGAACTCTGACTGCAGGGGTCAGTGTACAGACTGTGACTGCAGGGTTTTACCTGGCTAGACTGTGACTGCAGGGATCAGTGTGCAGACTGTGACTGCAGGTTCCAACAATAGGCTCTGACTGCAGTCCCAGACTGACCTCACTGCAGGGATTTTCTCTTTCCCCAGGTGTTACCCCTGCCTTTAGAGGGGCAACACGTTGTGACGTGGGAGTGGACCTTCACAGAGGACAGCAGGCAGCAGCTTGGTGAAACATGGAAAGCTTTTTATTATCTGACTCCAAAGGTTTATATACATTTTGTACAGAGGGCCAAGATTGGCCCAAGGAGGTTACAACCTCCTGACTCCATTGGTCAATATGACCATCAGTCAAGTTCTCTCTCAGAGAACAAGAATGCAAAACATACAGATAATTTCTAAGAATACAATATTATTTACATGAAGCAGCGTGAGAACTTGCTGCAAAGACTCAAACACTTGAAACCAAGAAATTCAGAGACGACACCCAGGATCCTTATTCTTCGTGACCATCTCCTTCTCTCTTCCTCAAGGTTCCTCTTCCTTCATGATTCCCCTCCCCAGCTAACCCACTCCCTTTTATCACACTTATCTTTACTGGATACTGCCATGACTCTTGAGGAGTGAGGCTGTATTGGGTAATTAACACAGCTGTTATTTATCAGGGGCAAGGTCACCTGTATTCCCTTCTCCTACACTCCCAGCATTTTTTCCAGGGTTCATATTTACAGCTAAACACTCCATTTGTGCTGACAAAACAAAACAAACCCACAAACCCAACACTCACACACATCACCACTGAGAAATCCTTAAACACTGCATCCAGTTTGGAATCTCTGCTTTGTAAGTCTTTAAAAGTTCATTCATGCCACGGATTGAAATTCATGCATTGAAATCAGAGTTGAGGCACTGGGGCTCCTGAATCTTCCATGTACTGGGCATGAACACCCTTTCCACAAACAGTAACAATAAAATAAAAACTAAATCAAAAAACCAAAACTGAACTGGGAATGATGGCAAAAGGTCTATTAATGGCATTAGCAGGAGAATTTCCAAATCAAATAAAAAGATGCCAGAAATCTCACAGGATTTTTGGGTATGGAGCTGGTTGTTTGTATGGGGGTCTTGGGGTATTTTTTACTAGTCCCTTTTTTCCTCAGGAACTTAAGCTTACTGTCTGCTGAAACAGTTTCATGGCTTACAGGTACTGTAACAAAAAAGGCATCAGGTTTCCTAACTAGCATAGGAAACAAGTGAAGAAGCTGTATCATATCTTAAAGTGCCAATTTTAACGAAAGCTTATCTCACCTCGTCATCTTAATGACAGGTTGTGTAATTCTGTGTCAAACCCCTCAAAATGTTGCCTGGCACTAAAAACATGTCTCAGCTATCACTGCCTTCCACTTTTCAGGTAGTGGGTTTTATTCTCATGTTTTTTATTTAGTTGGGACTCAGGCTTAACCTGATTTCCTTTGTATAAAACACAACACCTTCAACCACCAGCACATAGTTCCCTGGGCACATGTTCTGGAATAAAACACTTGCGTGATTGTTTTGATTTATTTCCTCTTGCCTCAGTCAGGTTTCAGGAATTGAGCTGCTTGTACTCCTACCCTGTGGGGATTAATTTAATGAATCTCTTTGTTCAATCTGTTTTGTGCATCTCAAAGTCAATGTGATACAGTGAGAGGCAGATGGGGGTTGGTTAGAGGGGAAAAAGTCAATCATTTCACCAACAGCACACAAGTAGAGACTGTACAGAAACTGGATGGACTGTCTGAAAGCTACTTTATGTTTGTCCAGCCTCTGTCTCTTGAAAACAATACCCCAGTTTCAGTCCCACTGTTTTGTCACTGCACTTGCTCCTACTGAAATGCAAATACACACATTGCAAACAATTTTATGTGTGTATCCATATCTTTCTAGAAAACATAATAATACATCTTGAATTAATTCACCTCCTCCTCACCACACTTGAATGAAAAATTTCAGTTTTTCAGATAATTATTTACTTGATTACAGGTTGGTGTTGGGATATGGGTTTGTAGAGGCCCAGAGAAGTTGACTGAAGGCACAGGGTGGACTGTGGAGCTGCATCCCCACCACCACCTCACCAAGAGCTGAGAAATGCTCTTGAGCTTCTCAGAGTCACTGTTCCTGGAATTAATGGGTGCCCAAAGAGCACCTGGTTTTTAAAGCATCAGCCTTGGAAACTTATTCACACCCTTATGCTTCCTGGAGAGCAGCACAACACAGCAGAGCACAAATGCAGAAATGAGGCCAAAAGGTGTCCATGGAGGAGGATTGAGACCCCCAAAGACTCCCAAAGCCTCTGGCCCATTTCCAGAAAGGCCTGAAAGATTGGACCGTCCATGACAACTGATTTACACAGCAAGTGAAAAACCTGCCCACAAATATGTGCCAAGCCTGGGCAGTGCCCCCAAGATTTACCCTGGACATCTCAGCCAGACCAGCACAGCTGGATTGATGCTGAAACCAGGACTGACATCCCTTCAGCTGGACTGACACTGGAACCAGCACTGGTGATCTCTTTTCCTCTCTCTTTTCTTTTCTTTCTCTTTTCCTTTTTTTCTCTCTTTTCTTCCATCTCTCTCTCTTTTTTCTTTCTCCCCCTCTTTAAACCATCTCTTCCTTTTTCTCTCTCCTTTTACCAATATTCCAAACCTACTGCCATGTACTTGCAGAGCAGCCAGAGACTTATACACCAATTTCCATGCCAAGGGTGTAATTTATCAATAAAACTTTCTGATTGCTTGTGGTCCCTCTGATTTTTGTTGTTCCTTTAGAGCCTGAGCATTTATGAATCCAAGATCTTTCCTTCCCCTTAAGGGTGGGTGGTCACAGGGGTTCAGGAGCTCCACAGCTGTTATCAAATGTACAAAATGTGGCTGGATGCTGCAAGGAATGGAAAAATGAGGTTTTCTGAGCTTCCCCAGCCCTTGTTTTTTTTATTCTGAGTACATGCAAAGGTACTATGAGAATTGCCTCTATTCTTTACATCAGCTGAGTTGGGAGGAGGGAGGGGATTAGTGTGGAAAGGCAAGAATAATGGAGAAAAAATGAGACAAAACTTCCAATAGTAAGCACCCCCAAACAGCCGGATGTATCCAGAGCTCATATCCAGAGCTGTGACTATTCTTACTCTATTTCTGAGCCTTTAAAAGCAGGAGCAGTAGCTCAGGTCCTAAGCCATTCTTAAGTATTAAGCATGTTTATTTCAGCTTTGTGCCAAAAGCTACTTGGAATTAATAGCACTTTTTGCTCAGGGCAATTTCTTTTTTATTTATTTTATTACTTTATGTGTAAATTTTTTCTCAATAATTTTCTCTGCAGGGAACAGGAAGACATTTATTTCCACAAGGAGCATTTCTATTTCCTGGGGGTCCTAACAGTTCCATAAAAAAAAAAAAAAAAAAAAAAAAAAAAAAAAAAAAAAAAGTACAAAGTTTTAAAATAAGGATATATACACTCCTCTCACTGTGAAATACCATCTTTTTTTTTTCCAAGTACTGACAGCGAATTGGTTCTTTTAAGTCCCAGGCATTTCAAGAACAGCATGAGACTTGCAAAGGCAAGAGAAAACAATACAGAATAAAAAGTACTGATTAACTTGTGGTGGCTCATTGAGTCAGAATGTGGTTCTCTACTGTGCTGTCCCTAAAAATCTTGAATCATCCCTCCCTTCCAGAAGCACAAAGAACAATTTGATCTCTCAAGTTAACAAAGTTAATTCCTTCAATCAAAAGTAAAAGATTTTAAGGGCCTTTTAAAATTGCATTTTAAATTATAAAATCTAACTAAAATGTCCACCAATATATTATTAAAGAGGTTTGGGAGTTTTATTCCTTTTTAAGACAATCAGACACAGCTATTTCTTACAAAATAGCCCCACAGGTTTATGCTAAGAAAACACTTTCTACTTGGTCCTACTTCATTGCTTTACTACTGGCTCCAATTTTAATTGCCCAAATGAGAAGGTGTTACCATCAGGATCCCTGAAGCATCACCACAGAGAAACAACATTCTCTACCAACTGGCAGCTCTCCTACCTTTTTAGGTATCTATTGGTTTCTTTCACTAGAAGCTGTTAAAATTTCCAACCATTTTTTGAGATCTTTATTATTTCTGAAAAGTAAGGTATTACTTGAATTACTTTATTACCAGTATAATTAGTAAGGGATGGGATGCACACAATATAGAAGGACAAAGCACTTAGAGACACTTCCATTACATTTTTCCCAAAGCAGTCCCATGATTCTTTCTTCTTTCATTTTTCTTTGTTTCTTGATAACACACAATGCGTTTCTATTTGGAAACCACTAATATAATCATTATGTCACCAAATCATTCTATTCAATAGGGTTTTTTTTCCATAGTTATCCCAGCCTTTTCCCCAGTTTTAGTCTTTCCTCACTACAAAGTTCCTTCTCTTCACCCACTATGGTTGTCTTCACACTCTTTCAAGGCATTTGAGCTTTGAGGAGTGTAACACCAGCTCCTTCCCTGTTTATCTGGTAGATGCAAGTGATCTGTCATTTTTGAACTTATGCTCTTGTCAGTGCATCTCTCTATTCCCGTTGTTGTTCAAATCCTCTCTCTCTGCATCCAGCTGACTCCAAAATATTCAGCTGATGTGTAAATTCATTCCAAAAGTTTCTTTACATCCCCTACAGGACCGATAAAAGAGAATGAAGCCAGAAAGAAGAAATAAAAGGTTTTCTGCGTGTTTCCAGACTTTCCTGAAAGTTAGAGAGATTTTATAATAGATTTTCCCCTTTGCAGTACACTTAGAGACTTCAGCCACCAAATCCTGCCTTTCTTATGCTGCAGCTCTCCCTTGCATGTCACACCTCATTTCCTGGTGTGCACCCAGCCTTTCCTATCTCAGAGGGTTTACTCACAGCATAATATTTCATAAATAGGGGCCCTGAACTCAGACCCTAAAATAACATAGCCCCAGTTAGCCCCAACACTGAAGAATGAAAGGAGTTTCTGAAGTTAGTTGTCATCAGCATATCAGGAGAGAGAAATGGCAAACTTTTGTCTTGGGAATAAGACATTAAACCACCAAAATATTAAATTAAACATGGTTGTGCTTTGGTAAATGTCAACAACTACCTCAGTAGGAAAGTGACAGGCCTGTAGCAGAGGAATTCAGTATAAAAGAGCATATTTCAAAGAAGAACCTGTTTTAGTCTTTAAAAGGAACTGTCAACACAAGTCACAAAGAATGACAGACAGAAATGAGATTAGGAACAGTCTTCTAAAAAACCTATCATCCTAGGAAATCAATAGGAAATAATTAACTAATAAATTATATCCTCTGCTATCTTGGGAATTAGTGCTCTAATGCAAACCTTCTTTCCCAATTTCATTAAAAACAATTAAGATATTTCCTGTCTTGGTAAGACACAGAAGCACATTACTGCCTTCTTTCTTACCCTCAAATATAATAAAAATTAACTTCCTATGCAAATATATCTCAGAACTAAGGATCATCTCAAAGAAAAAGGCATTAAAAACATTGTAGGCTTTATCTTTACTATTATCAGGACAGTCAGTTTTTGTTGTGTATCAGTGTGTGTACAAACACTATATATAAATAAAAAGTATACATATATATATATATGTCAGCAGCAGTTTCATGGGGTGCAATATACATAATGTACAATATACATAATGTGCATTATACATAATGTGCATTCATAATATGCAATATATACATTACCCAGGTAAAGTATCTTCTGTACAAATAACACTTCATAAAACAATGCAGAATGATTAGCAAAAGTTATGTATCTAATTTATTTCACTACTTCAAATCAAAACTCACAGCTAATCCCTTTGAGTTATTGAAACCTCCACAGAACATCAGATTTCTGGACCTTGTTATCATCTTTCCACCCAGTAAATATACAGTGACATCCATAAATCTATAAAAGCTACTAAGCTTGAATCTAATAACCCAAAACTACATAATGAATTTCTACCTTGTCATACTACTCTGCATTTCCTCAAGGCTGTTATACCTAGGTTTCAACTATAAACTGACTTGTGTAATATATTACTGGGATTCATGAAATAAAGACTGCTTAGATAAAAAATATGCTCAAGATATATATCCCAAAAGTACCTAAAATTGACCCCTATGCACAACACACAGATTTTGTATTGCATATTTTTATAAGACAGTGCTGTTCTGATTGTGAGTAGATCAAAACCAGCCAAATGCAAAGATGATTAAAGTCCCCATAAGACCTCCTTTCCATGACTAGTTGTCAGTATTCTTGTACATCTATTTACCCACAAAAACACAGTACAAGCAGGAAGAAAATTAACCTTGCAAAAGATTCACAGTGCGGACTGTAGGTCTGGTCGAGATCAAGATGAGCTTGCACAATCAAGATACAGGAATAGTCGAGTTTATTGAAAAAATAGCAGGATTAGAAGGATTTGGGAGACCTAAAGGCTCTAACTAAAGGGTCTCAATATGAATACTAAATGCACTAGAGTATTTATTTCTATAGGAATAAAACAAATTAGGGGGTATATAATAAATAATGTAAATGTAATCTTTACAGCTTGTTAATATATTCAGAAAATGCACAAACAACAGGACATAATTACAAGTTCTTTGTGTCTGGCCAAGGTGTTCACAACAGCTCGGACATGATGTGACTCCCCCCATGATGGGAGGTCACTCTGCCTTTATACAGATAACTATGTACTTATTATTTACCACTTCATACCAATGCCTAACACCTGTACTAGAAGGGTCATTTCTACTTTGACCCAATCCTGTCAAACTAACTTGTGCCCATGTCACTGCAGAAAATGGATGCCAAAGGAGAAGGAGAAGGAGTCAGGGTTACACCCTAATTCCACCATCTTGTCCACTTGTACCTACATTCCAAAAACCCAAAACTACAAAATTTTCCACGCAGTGATAAACCACACTACTGTCTGTTACACATTTGTGACTTGCAGTTCTTCTCTGCTTAGAAGTTTGTCACATGGACCAAAATCAAAGACTGTGTATTCCTGGGCTCTGTGCCAGGCATACGCCCTTGGCCAGATCCCAAACCCTTTTTCTTGGGTCCCAGGCCTCTCTACTGAGGTCTGTGACCTTCCAGGGCACCAAGAGGGATGCCCTGGACTTCAAAAATTAATTAAGGCACCTACTAGACCGTCTAAATATGTATGGTAATAGAACTACTATGGGGGTTGAATAAACACAAGAAATGCCTGATTTTCAGGCTATTCAAAAAATGGAAAAACTACAGGAAGTTAATATTTACAGGAAACGCACTAACAACAAGAAGTAACTATATACAGGCTGTGTCAGAAGGCCCCACAAGCACAGCCCCGGGCACCAGCAGCTCTTTCAGTGGCTGTGCACCAGCAGTTGTTTGAGGCCGTGCAGCAGAGCATTGTACTCCTGCACGGCCTTGAGGTGAGCATCCTGATGGCTGGCCAGGTGCTCAAACAGGTTGAGGGGCTGAGCCAGCCGCAGGTCTGAGGGCAGGCTGATGTCCAGAGGAAAGCTCTGGTTGCCGATGACAAAGTGGCTGAGGCGCTTTGTCTGCAGGGAGCAGAGAAGGAACTCCAAGATCTCCAGCAGGCACTGGGGGAAATCCATCCTGCGCCAGCGTGCCAGGGGGACGGTGCTCAGGAGGTGCGTCAGCACCGTCTTCAAGGTGTAGCTGGAGAAACCTACACCCAGCAGGGAGTGGCTGAGCAGATGCAGGCACTTGCAGTGGCAGCTGTCCTGGGGGGCCTGCCTGGAAATGTGCCCCAGGAATTTGGCCTCAGCCACGGCACAAGTCTCCAGCCATGTGGTGCTGGCCACACCTGCTGCTGTCCTCTGGCTGCCCACAAAGATCTCGGAGTCTCCTTGTCGCACGCCAAAGATCACCTCAGCTGTGAAGCTTTGCTGCTCCTTGCTGAGCTGGAATTTACAGCAGCGCCTCAAGGGTTGCCACTTGAAACCCCAGTGGCGGGACTGAGGCAAGAGCAGCCAGGCCACTCTGACAAAGCGGCAGAACCAGCGGGCCATTTTCTCCACATCCAGGTAGCAGCCCATGCAGAGGGTGTGCAGGAGGCTGGGCTCCTGTTTCCTTCTCAGCTCCTCCTCAGGCTGGTGGAGGAAACACAGCACGTCCTGCCCCAGATGCTCCCTGCTGCAGGTGCACAGGAGCTCCACATGCACACGGAAGGTCCTCTGGGGCATCTCTGCAGTGTCCAGCTCCAGCTGGAAGGTGTGTCCTGGAGGGGGACTCGGGGACAAGCACGCTGTAGACGGCATCCTCTGCACGGGGACTCCAGCCTTCAAAGGCGCTGCCCACTCCGATGGCGTCTCCCGGCACCAGGTAGAAACTGTCAGACAAGCCCAGGCCAATGATGCTCGTCAGTTTGCCCATCAGGTGACTGATCATCGAGCAGCCTTCCTCCAGGTCCACCACAGGCCACTGCATGAGCTCCTCTGGACGGCTTTCAAGGTGACTTTGGACATTTGGGTCATCATCTTCCTCATTTGTACCCTCTTTGTCTTCATCATGTCCAGCACCATCGACTTCCTCCCTCTTCTCATCACTATTGACTTCTTCCTTTGCCTCAACACCGCCTGCTTCATATCCGTCGTCATTCTCTCCTTGTACGTTGGACTGGTTGGATTCTAGTTCTTCCTGAGCAACCATGTGGCTGCTGCTGGAGCTCTCCTTCTGGCCGCTGGTGTCAGGATGGCCTCTCATTTTCCAAAGTCTTTAGTCCAGCACCAGGAGAACGACGAGGATTGCCAGAAGAGCCCAGAACTGCCAGCTGAGCAGGGTTCCCCAGGCCCCATGGCTCTGCTCCAGGCTGTCCTGCTCCAGCTCCTGAAGCAGCCGAGCCATCTCCTGGTCCAGGAACTGGGCCCGCTGCTGCATGCCACTCCCGTGTGGCCTCATCCAGCCCATCCCCAGCCTGCCGTGGGTACTGGATAAGGCCCTGCAGCAGCAGGAGGAGGAAAGTGGTGGCCACCATGGCCTGGACAGGTGCCAAGGGCTGCAGTGGGGATGGGAGACAGTACAAGGGAAAGTGGGGCCAGGGGCCCCGGGGATGTGAAGACAGCAGAGCGCCCAGGCAGCTGTCAGGCTGCCAGGCCTGTGCCCTGCCCCAGCAGCAGCAGCAGCAGCACCATGCACTGCCAAAGGCACTCCCACCGGGACTGGCCTCGGGATTCCCGCGGAGAAGCAGCTCCCCGGGGACTGGCCTTTGTGCCCTCCTGCAGTGCTCAGCACGGCCTCCTGTCTGCTGCACACTGCCTCCTGTACCGGGCTGCACTGCAGCAGCCTGACCTGCTGCTCCTGTTTCCATGTGCCTCCATTGTGACATCAGGGCTGCCATGTCACAGGGGCCAGAGAGCACCTGGCCAGCCCGGCCCGCCGTCCATTTCCACCTCAGCTCTGGGCCCTCCATGACCACAGGCAGGCAAACCCCTGACACACATCAAGGGCAGAGCCACGGCTCAGGGGCTCCAAATCCAGCCTCAGGCCTTCCCTGGCCCAAACAGGCAGAGGGCCCCAAAGCCTTTTGAAATCTGGAACTGGGGACATGGCCCATGAATGCTTTGTTCCTGCAAATCTCCTGCCATGAGCTCACACTTGTTATAAACAAGGCTTGGACTCGGTTGAAAAAACAAAGAGGCATCCGTTTATTTAACTGTAACTGACCACTGGGAGCGGAACCTCAGGATAAGACCAAGTTCCTCTCAGCAAGGCAGAAATCTAGAAACAGTTTGACACCACACTAGTGCTCCTTCTGACCCTCAAGGTTCCAAAGAAGGACCTTCCCCACAGTCTGACAGTCCCTTTTATCCTCATTGGTTCCTCCTGATTGGTGTGTTTTGGATCCTCTTCCTGATTGGTCAGTTGTCAGGGCTCTGATTGGTCTTTAACAAGAGTCACTCCTGACCAATCATTTCCCAAGGGTGTCGAGTGATTGGTCTGACCCTTCCACCAATCACGGTTCAGGGTGATGTCACCTGTGTCAACGAGATCTTTTCTCATTTTCCTTGTTACACAGCACTTTACACCCAGACAGTGTCCTAGCAACTTATAACCTTTGCATCAAACTTCTCTAGAACAGGAAAAACTAGCAACAAACAAATACAGAAACCGCTCTTGAAACGTTGTATAAAAATTCCATCTTCTATAACTCTGAAACAAATACAACTAACTACAAGCAATGTCAGTAACCACCCTTAAAACATTTTATACCCGTGGCCCATGATTGCTTTGTTCCCGCAAATCTCCTGCTATGAGATAACACAGGTTCCCTTGGTGCTGAGCTCTGTAATTGTGGGGCTGCTCTTGGCACCTCAGTGACACCCCTGGGTGTGTAGTGGTGAATAACCTGGTGCTGGCTTGGGGCTTCTCCATGGCAGGATCTCTGTTCCTGCAGTGCCACTGCCAGAGGACCTGGAATGCAAGCAGATGTGTCCCAGGGGTGATGAGCAGGTGTGAGGGCTGATTTCCAGAGGGCAGCTCCCACAGCCCACAGAGCTCAGTGTTCTGCGTGTCCAACAGGTGCATTTGTGTGGTGCCAAAGCCCTGCCCAGGGTGTGGGATGAGCAAAACCTTCATTGTCTCCCCAGGGCACGCAGGCAGGCCCAGCAGCGCTGCCTCTTGCTTGCTCCCTGCCCCACCACAGCTGCCAGAGTGTGAAAGCCCATGTGGAATGGCCAGCACGGCCTGAGAGGACCAGGGGAACACAGGCTGGAAATCATCTCTGGAGCCACCATGGTCTGCAGTGGCTGCTGCAGCAGGGAGACCATGGAGAGGAGCACCACAGAGTGAGAACTGTGTGCCTTTATTCAAGAAGGCTTTTTATAGCAGTCCCTTCTCCCACACAGTCACAAATTCACAACTAGTACAACTCATTAGTATTGTATCTAAAAGTTGTTCTGATTTTCAAAAAGCACTTTACCACTTACATATAACTTTGAATAATGACTTTTTTTCTACCTATACTTTCAATACCTAATAATGAATTTGATTGTTTTTCTAGCACTGACTCAAGACTAGTTTTGCAGTGATACTAGATTAGGCCTTAATTTTTCAGATTACCTTGCAGATCTTTGGAGCACTCAAGCTGAAGATGAAATAAAGGGTGTTTGAGGTAACACCAAATGTCAGCTTTCACCCACCACCAGGTATGAGTTACCAGGAAGAAATTCAACCTATGCAAGGCATTTTGTGAGCGCTAACTTGGTCACTTAATTTTAAACTATCTAAGTGGGGACTTTTTTGCTTCCATTAGCAGCACTGATTTATTGAGGGATTTTTTTTCCTTTCATTGTGTAAAAAGAAGCCCCATGATAATTTTCAGTGTGAGATCTGTAGGGAGAAGTGACAGTAGTAAGTGTAGTGCCATCAATACCTATCAAAGCCTATGAAGCTGTTTCTATGTGCCACCACACAGAAGAGCAAATGGCCTTTTTATCCAGTCTTAAGTTGAACCAGGCTGCACATCTAAATATATTTTGCTTTTATTTCCTCAGGCTGTCAGCTTCAAAGGATGAGCTGAGACAAACAAAAAGGGACAAGCACTAGTGGTAGCCTGTTGCATTACAAAATACATACCTCATACACAAGACCTTGTAAAAGGAATGTCATCAGTGCAAGAGATTGTCAGCTAAATAGCATTGAAATTGCTAATTTGGCAGACATATGGTTTTAATGAGGCTGGAAGAAAAATCCCTTCCTACTGATGTAGTTGAAAACTATGAACTGAGAAAAAATCTGAAATGAGATTTGTTACATAAATCCAAATAAAACCATTGCTAAAGGCTTTCCACTTCTTTAACCTCTGCTAGTTCTCTTACATCAGCCTTCTTATAATAGAAATATCATAATGTCAGAATAATTATCAAATTCCAAGGCCTTGAAAAATGTCCTTCTTCCTCAGATACCACTGATTTTAATTTTAATTCTTGGGTTTGCTTCCTTCTCTCATAAACAATATATTCCTTGTCTTTTCAAATTCCAGAGAATTTTTGCTAATTATAGCATTCCCAGTGCAGAGATATGTGTTTGCACTCTCCAGACTAGAAGTTCAGCCTGGAAGAGGAGGAAACAGGAAAAGAGAAGGGGGGCAGAGAGGCTGTGTGAAAGAAAGAAAGAAAAAGATGAATAATCGTCACAGTGTAGGGCCAAACCACCATTGCAGCAGAAGGCTCTGTGAGAAATCCTTCTCCACAGTGTGAATGATGCATCCTAATGATAAAATAAAGCTCTTGAAGCCACACAAGTTCCAAGAGCTTATGCTGACTGCCTTTGATCCAGACGTCTGATAATTTTTTTTGCAAATAATTGAACAATTTCACTTCAACAATTTATCTGCTTGGTGGATAAGGAATTGGCTGGATACTCACACACCAGGAGTTGTGATCAGCCAAGTAGAGACCAGTTAAAAGAGGTGTTCCTCAGGGGGGATATTTGAACTGTCACTGTTTAACATCTCTGTTGTCATTGTGGGCAGTGGGATGGAGGACACTCTCAGCAAGTCTGTGTGCAGTCTCTGGAGGGCAGGGATGCCATCCAGAGAGACACTGACAGCCTGGAGAGGCTCAGGAGAACCTCAGGGAGTTCAGCAGGGCCAAGAGCAAGGTCCTGCACCTGGGCTGGGGCAATGCCTAGCACAGACACAGGCTAGGCTGAGAATGGACTGAGAGCAGCCCTGAGGAGAAGGAATTGGGGTGTTGGTTGACAGGAAGCTCAACAGGACCTGGCAATGTGCACTGACAGCCCAGAAAGCCAAAGGTGACCTGGACTGTATCCAGAGCACCGTGGGCAGCAGGGCAAGGGAGGGGATCCTGCCCCTCTGCTCTGCCCTGCTGTGGTGAGATTCCACCTCCAGCCCGGCATCCAGCTCTGGGGCACCCAACAAAAACAGAATGAGAACCTGTTGGAGCAAGGCCACAATGATCAGGGAGCTGGAACACCTCACCTATGGAGACAGGCTGAGAAAAATGGGCTTGTCTAGCCTGGAGAAGAGAAAGCTCCAAGGAGATCTCACTGTGGCCTTCCAGTACCTAAAGGGGCCTGAAAGCAGCTTTTTGCATGGGCATGCAGTGATAGGACAAGGGAGGATGACTTAAAATAAAAGAAGGTAGATTTAGATTAGATATTAGGGAGAAATTTGTCATGTGAATACAAGAGGACACTGGAAGACAACCTGGAGCAACTGTGGCTAATCCATCCCTGGAAATGTTTAAGGTCAGGTTGGATGGGCTCTGAGCAGCCTGTTTTAGTGAAAGGTGTCCCTGCCCAAGGCAGAGACTTTGGAACAAGATGATCCTTAAGGTCACTTTCACCCCAGGCCATTTTATGATTCCATGAAATGCAGCTAGAACCATTCCTTGTTTTCTTGAATATTATGATCAGAGAAGTGTCACCCCTTTTTACAGTATAAGATGAAAAAAGATTAAATATTCTTGTCAATAAAAATAACATCTTAAAAGGTTGTTGTCAGTGATCTTTAGGCTGCCTTGTGATCTTTTAAGAAATCTTGTGAGAAAATGGGGAAATTATTGAACACTTCTCGGGTTTAATTGGTTCTTTCTCACCCGAGATTCTAAAGGCTGGTGGTTCATGTGGGCTCAAGGGAGTATTTTTCCCTCTTGACCTCAGAAGGATTTAGGGTCTGCTGTCTGACTCTGTGTCTCTGTGTTCTGTGGTTGGCGCAAGAATGATGAGGAGTCTCAAGGTCTTGGTTTTCTTGGTTTCTCGCGTTATTTATTAGTTCTTATCTTACAATTCTCTGTGTCTGGCCAAGGTGTTCACAGCAGCTCGGACACAAGGCGACTCCCCCCATGTGATGGGAAGTCGCTACCTCTTATACAGATAACTACGTACCCGTTATTTACAATTCTGTGCCAATGTCTATCACCTATACTAACAGGGTCATTTCTACTCTGATCCAATCCACTGAAACTACTTTGTGCCCACATCACTGCAGAAGATGGATGCCAAGGAAGAAGAAGAACCCAGGGCACCGCCCTAAAATCTCCATCTTGTCCCTTTGCATCTACATTCTAAAAATCCCAAAACTACAAAATCTTCTACACAGTGATAATTACACTACTCTCTGTCACACATTTGTGACTTGCAATTCTTCTCTCTGTTGGATGTTTATCTCATGGACCAAAATCAAAGACTGTGTCTTTCTGGACTCTGTGCCAGGCAAACCCCTCTGCACAGACCCCAGACCCTCTTTCTTGGGTCCCAGGCCTCTCTACCGAGGTCTGTGACTTCCCAGGGTGCCCAGAAAGATGCCCTGGACTCCAACAAACTCTGATATAAAGATAAGGTCTACAGGGCAGAAGTTCCTCCTGCCTGCTTTGACAGGGGACTAGAATGCCAGAGCAATTAAAAAAAAAATCCAGGACAGCAGAAGAGATTGTGTACAACCATCTTCCCTGATAGAATACTGCCAGAGAAAAAAGATCAGCAACAGGGCTTTGAACTTTGATGAGACAATTTCTATATATTGCTCTGTATGTTAGGAAAGAGGCACTGAAGTTGGTTCCAGGCAATACTGAACTAGAAAGTCAACTTAAAGAGAATTAAAAAAATCCCAATTATCCACCTCCTGCTGTTACCTCACCCATGCAAAGATACCTGGCATAGCCCTCCAACTCCTTCTAAGCTCAGAGAGTTTTGCACAGACAACATAAATGTGTCATCCTTTTTTGTGATGACAAATTGGTGTTTAGCCAACTATCACTACCCAGCAGGCTTTTGCAGCAATCTTTTCAGAATTTCACTTTAATTTGAAGGTAATTTATTTATTATGTTCCTTTTGAGCTATAAGTTAAGATATTAATAAAAAGAAGATATTATACCAAGGACTGACCTCTGACCTGATGCATGCAATTTTATTAGAATAACTAGAATAGTACTAGCTAGGATAGTTTGAATAATTCAGTAATCAAAATTCAGTAGATGGAATGATTCACTAAATAGTTTAATAGTTAGAAGAACAATTCAATAGTTCCACAGTAAGGATAATTAGAAAATTAAAACAACTTTCACTTTCAGTACATGCAGCTATGCATGGTCAGGTCCCAGAGTGCACATTATTTTGAAGCTCTTGATGTGATTGAGCCAAGCAAGAGCTCCAAACAGGAAAAACAGCTGCTAAAACTCGTGCAGATAAATGGCATTTATTCAAGGGATCCACTGCACTGATGGGGCCCTGGGCTTTGATTTTCTGACACATGGCAGGTCCTCGCTGCTTTGAAGAGGGAAAAAAGGCAAAACGCCAATAATAAAAACAAAAGAGAAAGGTAAGAAAAAAAGTAAAAGCACTCTTTTTGGATATAATTTATATTGATACTTCTAGTCATCATTAGAAAAAAGAAATAGAATGGCATTAGCCCCAGGGAAAAGAAGAATTTAGTATATTAAAAAGTAAATTAATGATGCTACAACACCACAGGTGTTGCAGTAGCTGTATCTCTTAGAAAAATAATTTTAATGTCCTGCCTATTTCTGCTGTTATAAATGCACCTTATTTATAACGTTCTATAGTTTTTAATTGCATCCCTCTAGCACAGTGCTTTTCCTGGACTTAAAAATTACAAATTTTCTGTAACTTTCTTCAAGTGCAACACAAGCCTAAAGGAAATGTACTGTTTCTATGGCCTCCTTCAGCATGTACAAGCATAACACAGTGACTTCAACATAAGAAAAATCTTTTTGTCGAGGTCTGTGGGTGACTTTACCACAGCTTCCTCAACAGCCTGAAGGAAGCAGTGCACCCATTCCACAGCCAAAGCTGAGTCTGACATTCCACTGTCTTTGCCAAAAAGTAATTTCCTGCTTTGTTTCGTCCAAGCTGATTTTTGAGGGGCCAATTTATTAATGTGGCGCTTCAAAAGAATAAAAATTCATCTCCTACATGTATAGCTTTTTTCTCTTTTTCTCCATTGTTTTTTTCTATTCTGATAAGAGAACTAATTAAAATAGCTGATTCCTTCAAAAAGAAGAGCTGGAAGGTTTTAAATACAATGAACTTGGCTAATTGCAAGCCGTGAAGTCAAAATCAATTTTGAAATGTGTTAAAAAGAGCAAAAAATGGTTGATTTTAGTTCTTAAACCAACATAAAGCAGCCATAGATGCAAGATGGTAGATCTGAACAGAACATCAGCATGGCCCTGATCTTATGCAATATTGTCCACTGAGCTGAAGGAAAACATGCCTTTCTTGAGAAGACAACATTTTCTGCTGTTTCAAGTATAGCAACATAGTTAAAGAGCAGTGTGCCAAGCAAAGACGGCATAATACAAAGTTTTTAAAACATAAAACCCAAGAAAAACAAAAGTTTAGACACACAGTTTGATGCTCTTTGCCACACTTAAAAAATATTTATATGTTGTGCAGAATAAAAATTAAAATGCTGCTTTAAAAAAAAATAAAAGTTACTGAAAGGAAAATTTTCTTCCCACTCTCCAAAAATGTCAGGCAACCTGTTGTGGCCTGTGCACAGTCTGTAACATACAATTACTAATGACTGGCAAATGGTTCCATAGTCTCACTAATTTTTTGCCAAATATCAAAGAAATTACTGAACTGAAAAGAAAGAGATTAAACTAAAAATTAACTTCATCCATCACTCTTTATGAGCCATAAAAAAAATCTTCAGAGACAGTAAATCTTTGTATGAGAGACTTACTGCTGTTGAGAACTTTCTGTGCTTGAAAAGCATGAATACCTTAAAGCTTGTCAGCTGTTCTGTTGATATTTTGCTCTTTTGGTTAAATTTCCTGTGCTATTGTGTATAATATGAAATGGTGGCAAGTTGCTGATGCATTTCAAAAGTACCTTTGCTGTATAAACATTTTAGCAGTCTATTTAAATTCTTAGATATATTATTGCTGGCCTGGAGCTCTTCAGAGTAGCAGTAATAAGCTTGAGAAACATGTTTATTAGCACTGCTAACATACAGCAATAATTAGCAATTACAGCACTTTCCTCAGGCTCAAAATGTTCTAGGAGTCTCAAGGAAATATTTTTTTTTTTTTTTTTCAAATCACAAAGAGGAGTTCAATCTTTTTCTTATTTGTAAATGGCACGACACACAAGATTAGAGTTAGATAAACAGGAGTGTTTTACAAACAGGGGTGTTTTACCAACAGGGGTGTTTTACCAACAGGGGTGTTTTAAAGAGATTTGCCAAGGCCACAGCTGAAATCACCAGGACAGTGGGGTCTGAATTCAGTTTTCAGTTCCAGTGTCAAGATTTTAAAGACTAAAAATTAACGAATAAATGAATACATGAATAAATATTCTTTTTCTTATCCTCTTGTCCAGGAATCTCCATGCATGCAGTTAAGCACTCTTCTTGGGTTGGGTGATCTGTAAAGATGACAGTCACAGCAGATATTCTGAATCTTTACCTGCACACAGAAACTTTATTCTCAGTGAAAAGCCACAGATTTTTGAACAGAGATTCTTGACAGAAGAGGCGTCCAAAGGATTTATTTCCGTGGTTGTCAAAGCAGACAGAGCAGTTTCCTAAGAAAAACACAGCTAATCCTCCTTTCAGAAGAGCAATTCACACCTCATCCCCCTCACTTTGTCGGAGCTTCACTGGGCTGTGTTTAGCAAAGTGAAATGGGCTGAATTCACAACTTCAATTACTGCAGAGCCTGGCCTGTGACATCCTGTGCATCTCCAACTCTCACTGAGATCGGGACCAGCCCAGATTCTTTGAAGAGTTGTTGAGCATCTAGTGAGAGGAAGACTACCACAGAATATCACCAGGCAGGACTGACACTGTCTGTGTGAAGCACTAAAATTCAACTTTTCTCAACTGAAACATGAGAGTTTGAGGGGTTTGGTCCCTTTCCAAACAAGAACTCCACTCTGCACACATTGTTAATTTCTTTCCCCTTGAGCACAAAGGAAAAGTTTACTATAAACTCAAATATTTGTTTAATAAGGCTACGAGATTAAACTTAATGATTTATCCAAAAACAGGTGCAGGCTTCTTGCACTTACCATCAAAAGAGAAGTGGGGAGATGCTCTTTAGCAGGGGGTTGTTTTGCACCAAGTTGTAAAATTAACTTTAGCCAAAGAAATTGAGTTTTCTAACAGCATTGGGCTACAACAAGTGTCTCAATATACAAAAACAGATGAAGAACATCTTTTTTTTCCACAGCACTGCTCCTGGCTTTTTAAACCCAAAATTAATGACAAAACAGGTGCCTCTGGCCTCTGCTTAGGATTTTCCAGGCTAACACATCGTAGCAGCAGCCACAGGATAAGTTCTTCAGACATAGATGGCACAGCATAAATGTTTGACAAAGCTAGTCTGGGATTATGCCTAAACCTCAAGGAAACCATGACTTTACTGGGATAACAAATCTGGTTTTGTCAGTGCTCAAAAGAAACTCTGCTCCTGAATTACATCTCCTGGCAGAAAAATGCCCCAAAGCAAAACTACTGCTCGCTTCACATCCAGATGGAAGAAATATGGTTGTGGACAAAGGGATGGCTCTTGTAAGCTGATGTGTGAGAAAAGCATACTTGATACTAAACTGTCTGAATAATCTAATTTTATTCAGTATTTTGAACCCACATCCTAGAACTAGATACCCCACACTGCACCAGGGCTTGCAGGTGACTGAGGTATGAGGGAAGTACTGTGCTAAAAAAAAATATAAAATATTTTTTAAAAAAATCACAAACTACAGTAGTAAAGTACAGATATTTACAGCAATTTTCCCTCACACCTTCTTTTAGCAGTCAAGTTTGAATGGGCATGACAAACACATCTGAACAAAACCTCAGGAACGACAGAATCAGCACTTGGTGACACTGTTCCTCCCTTCATATACCAGGAGGCTTTGTGGTGATCCATTTCTGACATTTTCAGCAATAAAGAAGAAATAAAAAAGATGCTGCCAGCAGCCCTTTGCAAACTTTCAATTGATGGCCGAGAATGATGAGGGGTGACCTCTAACTCTTGTGTCTGACAGGCAGCTCTCCAGTTAGGAGGGGTGAGACTCCTGTCAAGCACAAACGAGGAAGGATTGGAAAGAAAGAGGCTGCTCTGTGTCAGCTTTGGAGTCCTTGCTGCTGCTGTGTGTCAGCTTTGGAGTCCTCACTGCCTTTCTGTGGCTGCTGAGGAGCCTGGATTTGCCAGCACTTCCAGCCAAGAAGCATTTTCTGGAGGGGACACTAAAACCTGAGCCTGCACACTCACTCAGGTGTAATTCCCCTGCACAAACAGAGTGAAGGGTTCTCTTGAGTTTAAGAGAGAGAATGTGGTCTAGTGTGGAGAGCCAGGTCCATGCAGGAATTTTCTCTTCCTCCCAAAATTTAACAGAGCAGGAGTCCAGCTGAGATGTCACAGGAAAGGGGCAGTTGCACATTCATCAAAATATCAGCAGTTAGTAGTTCTGCTGTATTTGAATTCAGGAAATTCTGCCACAACCTGCAGTGCAATAAGAGAAGCAGATGGACAGAATTAATTATGGAAGAACTTCAGAAAAGTAGTGGAATGAGATATGTTAGGTGCCATTTTTCCATCAAACACTGAGAAATGTTTCAATTCCAGCATCTTGTCACCTTCTCAAAGGTGCTTCTAGTTTCACAGTAATAGAAAATAAATTTTCTTAGCATTTTATTTTTTAAAAATTTATGAAAAAATTTATACAATATAGTGTTTGAATTGTTTTAAGTGTGTCCTCGTGTAGATGTCACTGACTATTGTTCTTTAATATTTTTGCTTTTATGCTACATTCAACAAGCATCCTACTACCTAGCAGAGACAAAGAGAGGAGCAAAGAATAGTAATAAAGAAATGACAAAAAGAAATAGAAGGAAAAAAAAAATCTTCTTTCCAGTATAAATTTGTACTTTGTGTCTCACTATTTAGTTCATTATACAAACCCTATAAAAACAAATTATACCTTGTTCTTCACCAGTAAACAGCAGCAAGAAGGTGTCCTGGTTTAGGTTGAATTAGGGGAGAACCTCCAAAGAAATCCCCTAATAACAAAACCTCTACCACCCCTCCCCCAACCCTGGGTTTGGGAAGGAATCTCTCGAACAAAGTGGAAAAAACTGGTTTATTAACAAATTAATAAACACCACCACCACCCCCCCTCCCCACCCCCCCCCCCACCCCCGACACAAGGGAAAAAAGAAAAGAAAAAGCTCAGGTTACTGTGAGGGGGAGGGCGCAGAGCTTCTTTCACGGCCCCGGAGATCCTCGGACTCCTCCGGTCAGGTCGAGGTCCGATGCTGGTCCAAAACCTTAAAGCGGGTGGGGGGGGGGGGGGGGGGGGAAGGGGAAAAGAGGGAAAGGGAAAAACAAACAAAGGCACAGAGGCGGCAGAAAGAGACAGAAGGAAAAGGCAAAAAAGAGCAGAAATTGCAAGCAGCAAAAAGCGGAACCAGCCGCCTGGAAGCCAGAAGACAAGCAGAGAGGAGAGGGGGCAGACAGTGCCCGCCCAGCTAACAGGAAAGCAGGGACAGCTGTTAGACATAACAAGGGAGTCCATGATATGGGATAGAGAGCACTGTCAACCCAGGACATTCCATCCCTTATCCCATACGTGGACACACAATAAAAAACTTCCATCTCACTTACTCAGACCTTCGACACTTACACATTTCCATTCGTCTTACTTGCTCAGACCTTTGACACTTATACGTTTCCTTCTGTTTCATGTCTGAGTGACCTAATGTACAGACAATGGTAGTAACATTCAGCACATATGAGTTTCACCCCACATTCAGATCTCCCTGAGGTACACATCGTGTTGTTCCATCTTTCTGCATTATCCACCATGTATAACCCAGTCCTTGAGCAGAGACAATTCCACGGATGGGTTTGCCTGTACTCGAGGCAGGGTTGATCCATACTGTCTTTCCCAACGAACCTCTAACATGGGCCACTGGAGCTTTATCTCCATCTACTATATTAAGGAGCTGGGATTGAGCAGGACCCACTCCGTTGGTAGAACCTCGGGTGTTAACTAGCCAGGTGGCGTTTGCTAAATGCTGCTCCCAGTTCTTTAAGGACCCTCCACCCAATGCTTTCAGGGTGGTTTTTAACAACCCATTGTACCTCTCCACTTTACCTGCAGCTGGTGCATGGTAGGGGATATGGTACACCCATTCAATGCCATGTTCCCTCACCCAGGTTTTAATAAGATTATTTTTAAAATGAGTCCCATTGTCTGACTCAATTCTCTCGGGAGTACCGTGCCTCCACAGGACCTGCTTTTCAAGGCCCAGAATAGTATTGCGGGCTGTAGCATGAGACACAGAGTAGGTTTCCAACCATCCCGTGGTGGCTTCTACCGTGGTCAGCACATGGCGCTTGCCTTGGCGGGTTTGAGGCAGTGTGATGTAATCAATCTGCCAGGCCTCCCCATACTTGTACTTAGACCACCGCCCTCCATACCAGAGGGGCTTCATCCGCTTGGCTTGTTTAATGGCAGTGCACGTCTCACAGTCATGGATAACCTGAGAAATGCTGTCCACGGTTAGATCCACCCCTCGGTCTCGTGCCCACTTATAGGTGGCATCTCTACCTTGGTGACCTGAGGCATCATGGGCCCATTGTGCTAGGAACAACTCTCCCTTGTGCTTCCAGTCAAGGTCTATCTTCAACTCCCCTATTTTTGCAGCTTGATCTACTTGCTGATTGTTTTGCTGCTCCTCATTAGCTTTACTTCTGGGGACATGGGCATCTACATGGCGAATCTTCACAGGTAGTTTCTCTAACCGGGCCGCGATATCTTTCCACTCTTCAGCGGCCCAAATTGGTTTTCCTCTATGCTGCCAGTTCGCCTCTTTCCATTTCTTCAGCCATCCCCACAGAGCGTTGGCTACCATCCAAGAATCAGTATACAGATAGAGCCCTGGCCATTTCTCTCTCTCTGCAATATCTAGGGCCAGTTGGATGGCTTTGAGTTCAGCAAATTGACTGGATCCACCCTCTCCTTCAGTGGCCTCTGCGACTTGTCGTGTGGGGCTCCATACAGCTGCTTTCCACCTCCGACTCATCCCTATGACGCAGCAGGAACCGCTGGTGAATAAAGCATAACGTGCTTCCTCTGCCGGCAGCTGGTTGTATGGCGGAGCTTCCTCAACCCGAGTCACTGGTTCTTATTCTTCATCTGCGACACTAAAACTTTCACCTTCGGGCCAGTTCATAATTACTTCCAAAATTCCAGGGCGATTCAGTTTCCCAACTCGGGCGCGTTGTGTAATGAGGGCAATCCACTTGCTCCAGGTAGCACTGGTGGCATGGTGGGTGGAGGGAACCTTTCCTCTAAACATCCACCCTAGCACTGGTAGTCGGGGTGCCAGGAGGAGTGGTGCTTCCATACCGATCACCTCTGAAGCAGCTTGGATTCCCTCATAGGCGGCCAAGATTTCCTTTTCCTTTGGGGTGTAGTTATCTTCAGACCCCCTGTAGCTCCGACTCCAAAATCCCAGTGGTCAGCCTCGGGTCTCACCAGGTACCTTTTGCCAAAGGCTCCAGGACAGACCATGACTCCCAGCTGCAGAGTAGAGCACATTCTTCACATCTGGTCCCTTTCTGACTGGGCCGAGGGCTACAGCATGAGCAATCTCCTGCTTGATCTGGGTGAAAGCTTGCTGCTGCTCAGGGCCCCAATAGAAATCATTCTTCTTGCGAGTAACCAGATAAAGGGGGCTCACAATCTGACTGTATTCCGGAATGTGCATCCGCCAGAAACCTATGGCACCTAAGAAAGCTTGTGTTTCCTTCTTATCTATTGGAGAGGACATAGCTGTGATTTTGTTAATAACATCCGTAGGAATCTGACACCGTCCATCTTGCCACTTCACTCCTAGGAACTGGATCTCCCGAGCAGGTCCCTTAACTTTACTTTTCTTAACAGCAAAACTGGCTTCCAGGAGAATTTGGATGATTTTCTCTCCTTTTTCGAACACTTCTGTTGCTGTGTTTCCCCACACAATGATATCATCAATATATTGTAGATGTTCCGGGGCCTTATCCTTTTCTAGTGTGGCCTGGATCAGCCCATGGCAGATGGTGGGGCTGTGTTTCCACCGCTGGGGCAGTCTGTTCCAGGTGTACTGCACTCCCCTCCATGTAAAGGCAAACTGAGGCTGGCATTCTGCTGCCAGAGGAATAGAGAAAAATGCATTTGCGATGTCGATAGGGGCGTACCACTTTGCTGCCTTGGACTCCAGCTCATACTCCAGTTCCAGCATGTCTGGTACGGCCGCAGTCAGAGGTGGAGTCACTTCATTCAAGGCACAATAATCCACAGCCAATCTCCATTCTCCGTCAGATTTCTGCACCGGCCGGATGGGGCTGTTGAAGGGTGAGTGGGTTTTGCTGACCACCCCTTGGCTCTCCAGCTCTCGAATCATCTTATGGATGGGGATCACAGCATCTCGAGTGGTTCTATATTGCCGCCGATGCACTATTGAAGTGGCAATTGGTACTATTTGTTCTTCTCGCTTCAAAAGTCCTACGGTGATCGGGTTCTCGGACAGTCCAGGCAAGGTGTTCAACTGTCGAATGCTTTCTGCCATCACAGTTGCTACTCCGAAGGCCCACCTGAACCCTTTCGGGTCTTTAAAATACCCACTCCGGAGGTAATCTATGCCCAAGATGCATGGGGCCTCTGGGCCAGTCGCAATAGGGTGTTTCTTCCACTCATTCTTAGTCAGGCTCACATCTGCCTCCACCAACGTATAGTCCTGTGATCCCCCAGTCACACCAGCAATAGAAACCTATTCTGCCCCTACATATCTCGATGGGATCAATGTACACTGCGAGCCAGTGTCAACCAAAGCCTTATAGTCTTGTGGCTTCAATGTGCCAGGCCAACGAACCCACACAGTCCAAAACACACGATTTTCCCTAACCTCTACTTGGCTAGAGGCAGGGCCCCTCTAAGCATGATTATCCTTCTTTCCTGGGGTATGGCTTAGAGGTTCCTTCAAGGGGATCGGACATGTCATCATCGACATCATACTTGACATCCTGGCTGCAAAAAACTGGAGCTGCTCTCTGTTTATTGAGACTTCCTCTTTGAATCCTACCTTCCTTCAAATTATGTACCCGTTGTGCCAGAGCAGCAGTGGGCTTTCCATCTCATCTCCTCATGTTCTCTCCAGATTCACGCAAGAAGAACCACAACTCAGCTTGTGGGGTGTACCTTCTCTCCCCATCAAAGGAGCGCCTGCGTTGGATACCAGGGCCTCTAATTTGCACAGCCGAGATTTGGAGGAAGTCCTCCTTAATCTCTTCCCTGAGTTTCCTATGATTCTCCTCTATTTTGTCCTCTAATTTCTGCAGTCATGTTTCCACAGCTGCAATTCTGGCATGAGTTGGGCCATGTACAACGTCAGCATATGCTCGAAGCTTTTTTGCCATATCGAGCACAGTCTCATCTGTCTCCTCTCGCTTCATTATTGCTAGAGCAGAGGCGTATTCAGATGGTCCAAGTCGCACAAGTTTCCTCCACATTACAAGGGTACATGCTACCAGGTCTGGATTCCTAGTTGTTACATCATCTGAAAAAATAAGTTCTGCTACTGCCATCTCTCTCAGACGTTGGATCCCCTGTTCTATGGTCCTCCACTGTGTCTGCTGCAAATAGAGGTCATCTGCACACAGGTATCTTTGTGCTACACCGTCCAGAATCCGTTCCCAGAGGCTGTGAGGGCTAGCCTCCCTCATCATGCCCTGATCAATAACAGGGTCAAGCGACAGAGATCCCAAATGCCTCGCTTCAGTGCCATCCAGAACTGTAGCCTCCCCTGCAGCATCCCAAAGGCGGACTAACCAACTTATTATAGATTCATCAGGTTGTCGCCTGTAATACTTTCTCAGGCCTTGAAGGTCCTTTAGGGAAAAGGAATCAATATTGGCTCCAGAATCTACACCCCTCGATGTGGTTTCTGATTTCGGTGAAGGTCCTTCTCCTGGATTATCATCATCATCCTTCACCTTGCGATCGGTCTTAGTTGTACACTTTCCGCCTCTTCTATTAGCAGCAACAGCCCTTGGTTGAGCCCTACTGTCTGATTCAGCTACTGGCCTGGGGCCTGGGATATTAGCTGCAGCCTGAGTGATTGGGATAGTAACTAGTTTATCTCCCTGTTCCCTGTCTTCCGTCTGCTGCCCTTCAGTATCTAAGAGAGTACGATAAACATATGCCAGGGCCCAGCTCACTGTAATAATCCTTTTCTCCTTGGTATTACCTTGGCACTTCTCTTTCAAATACTTTGCCACCTCAGCTGGGTTCTGAATTTGTTCAGATGGAAAGTCCCAGACTATAGGATCAGAAAATTCCTTTAAAATTTGGCTCATATCTTCCCATTTTCCACTCCACTCAAGATTTCTCCTACTTGGCTTTGCCCCTAACTCAGAAGTCTCATTAGCCCCTTTGGAAATCTCAGCTTTCATTTTATATAAACTGCAGACAGTATAGAGAACACTTACTAAATTAAATGTCAGAAAGATGGTCTCTTTAACACTCAGGGGAAACTGAAGAGATATAAACAATTCAAAGGAGAAGAGGGAAAACAGAGGCAGAAAAACCTTTTCCCCTGCTTCTCCCCTAACAAACTGAGTGCCCAACCATAACAACGAATCATCAAACATATTTACAACCTTCTTGTAAACAATCACAAACAATCCGAGCCCGGTCAAAATTCTGGTTAGTGCCCCACGGCTACATAAATTACGTATAAGGAGAAATGCCAAAGCTATCTCCGGATAAGGAAATAACCCTAGACACCACAGAGGTAATGAAACCTCAAAAAACCCTAGGGACCAGAAATATTGGCAGGCTTTCACCCCGAATGCCATTATGAGTCCAGAAAAAAACATCCTGATACACCCACAAAACAATTAGAACCACCAATATTATTATTAAGGTTTTTTCCACTTTCTTTGACTCGGGTTTCCCGGCCAACGCACCAAAAGGTGTCCTGGTTTAGGTTGAATTAGGGGAGAACCTCCAAAGAAATCCCCTAATAACAAAACCTCTACCACCCCTCCCCCAACCCTGGGTTTGGGAAGGAATCTCTCGAACAAAGTGGAAAAAACTGGTTTATTAACAAATTAATAAACACCCCCCTCCCGACACAAGGGAAAAAAGAAAAAGCTCAGGTTACTGTGAGGGGGAGGGCGCAGAGCTTCTTTCACGGGCCCTGGAGATCCTCGGACTCCTCCGGTCAGGTCAAGGTCCGGTGCTGGTCCAAAATCTTAAAGGGGGGGGGGAAGGGGAAAAGAGGGAAAGGGAAAAACAAACAAACAAACAAACAAACAAACAAAGGCACAGAGGCGGCAGAAAGAGACAGAAGGAAAAGGCAAAAAAGAGCAGAAATTGCAAGCAGCAAAAAGCGGAACCAGCCGCCTGGAAGCCAGAAGACAAGCAGAGAGGAGAGGGGGCAGACAGTGCCCGCCCAGCTAACAGGAAAGCAGGGACAGCTGTTAGACATAACAAGGGAGTCCATGATATGGGATAGAGAGCACTGTCAACCCAGGACAGAAGGGAAAACTTCTTACCAGCAGTTCAGTCAGACCAGAAGAAAATAAAAATGGGGACTCTGCTCTGCACAGGTGATTTTTGTTTCACAGAGAGAAAGTCTAGGCATAAAACTCCACAGTTAGTGCCTAGCTCCAACAATGCATCTGCCACAGAAACTTGGCTTCAGCTGGAGCAGAATAAATTGAAGAACAGAATGTTTGGAAAGCATTATCTCAGAAAAAATAATCTGACCATAATAGAGTATTGTAGCTGCTTGCAGGGAAATAGAAATAATTCATCTGAAGTTTCTCAAAATTATATGCTGCTTAATTCATATTTGAGTTTTTAAAGTATTTTCTGAAAATTATCCTTGTGTAGCAAACTTTTTATCCATCCAGTTGATATATACAAATTAATTACATTAGTGATATATTTATTGGTTAAGATTAAGATTTATTAATAAGAGTAAAATTCCTCCCTATTTATCAGTGTATTAACTTTTAATGTATTTGTGTTTTAATCTGGCCTTTCATTATATTCAGTAGCAACACAGTTTATGGACTTAAAAACTGAAAAAGCAAATCCTGTATGCTGCTGTTCCTTTAGCACCAGCTCACTTGGCTCCACATCAGGTCTTGGAGTTAAATAAACATCTCTTCAGAAAATCCATGCAGCCGTAAATTATTTGTTTCACTAGACTTTTATAAGACAAGATTTTCCAACCCACTGTATTAACACACATTCTAAACTGAAGCTCAATTTTTAGGATAAGTGACAAGGAGAGAGTAAAAATATGTGAACTATCAAAATATCATAATACTGAATCATAAATGAGTTGAAATTCTGAAAACAACAACAACAACAACAACAACAAAAACTCCAAACAAGAAAACCCCAGAAATTTCTTCCAGAACAAGCCTGTGTGGGATGTTGATATTTCACAGAATCACAGAATGTGTATGTTGGAAGAGACCTTCAAAATCATCGAGTCCAACCCAGCCTTAACACCTCAACTAGGTCATGGTATCAAGTACCACATCCAGTTTCCTTTTAAACACATCCAGGGATGGTGACTCCACCACCTCCCCGGGCAGACTATTCCAATATTTAATCACTCTTTCAGTGAAAAACTTCTTCCTAATATCCAACCTATATTTCCCTTGATGCAGCTTAAGATTGTGTCCTCTCATTCTGTCAGTTGCTGCCTGGAGAAAGAGACCAACCCCCGGTTGTCTACAACTTCCCTTCAGGAAGTTGTAGAGAGTGATAAGATCACCTCTGAGTCTCCTTTTCTCCAGGCTAAATAACCCCAGCTCCCTCAGTCATTCTTCATATGGCTTGTTTTTCAATCCCTTCACCAGCTTTGTTGCCCTTCTCTGGACACATTCAAGCATCTCAACGTCCTTCCTAAACTGAGGGGCCCAGAACTGGACACAATACTCAAGGTGTGGCCTCACCAGTGCCCAGTACAGGGGAAGAATGACCTCCCTGCTCCTGCTGGCCACATCATTCCTGATACAGGCCAGGATACCATTGGCCCTCTTGGCCACCTGAGCACACTGCTGGCTCATGTTCAGCAGGCTGCTGACCAGCACTCCCAGGTCCCTTTCCTCCTGGGCACTGTCCAGCCACACCGTCCCCAGCCTATAACACTGCAGGGGGTTACTGTGGCCAAAGCACAGGACTCAACACTTGGACTCATTATACTTCATTTTGTTGGACTCTGCCCATCGACTCAACCATTCCAGGTCTTTCTGCAGAGCCCTCCTATCTTCCAAGCGGTCGACACATGCTCCCAGTTTTGTGTCATCCGCAAATTTACTAATGAAAGATTCAATACCCTAATCCATGTCATCAATGAAAATATTGAACAGAGCTGGTGCCAGCACAGACCCCTGAGGGACATCACTGGTGACTGGCTGCCAGCTGGATACAGCACCATTCACCACCACTCGCTGGGCCTGGCCATCCAGCCAGTTCTTGACCCAGCAAATAGTGCTCCTGTCCAAGCCCCGGGCTGCCAGCTTATCCATGAGTATGCTATGGGAGACAGTGTCAAAAGCCTTGCTAAAGTCCAAATAGACAACATCCACAGCCCTTCCGGCATCCACCAGGTGGGTCACCTGGTCACAAAAGGAGATCAGGTTGGTCAAACATGACCTACCTCTCCTAAACCCATGCTGGCTGGGCCTGAGACCCTGGCCATCCTGTAGGTGCTGCGTGATGATACTCAGTATAAACTGTTCCATTATCTTGCCAGGTACTGAGGTCAGACTGACTGGTCTATAATTACTGGGATCCTCCTTCCCACCCTTTTTGTGAATGGGTGTCACATTGGCCAGTTTCCAATCTTCTGGAACCTCACCAGTGAGCCAGGACTGATTGTAAATGATGGAGAGTGGCTTTGCAAGCTCATCTGCCAGCTCCCTCATCACCCTGGGATGGATCCCATCTGGTCCCATAGATTTATGAATATCCAAGCATCTCAGCAGTTTTCTGACTGCCTTTTTTTTCCTACATTCTCTAGCAGCCCCCTTAAATCCTTCCCGAGGGACCTGGCCCTCCTTCCAAAAACAATACATCCTCTTTTTATTCCTGAGTTCATCCAGAACCTCCTTGCCTATCCAGGCTGGGCGTTTGCCTCGTCGACTGGTCTTCCAGCACACAGGGACAGTCTGTTCCTGTGCCTTCAAAAACTCTGTTTTGAAGAGCACCCAGCTTTCTTGAACTCCTTTGTTTTTAAGGGCTTCTTCCCAAGGAACTTTCTGAATAAGTCTTTTAAAAAGGCCAAAGTCTGCCCTCCGGAAGTCCAATGTAAAAGTCCTATTGATGTACCTCCTGATTTCACCAATCATCGAGAACTCTATAATTTCATGATCAACATGCCCCAGTCGTCCTCCAACCACCACATCTTCCACCAGCCCATTTCTATTTGTGAACAACAGATCCAACATAGTCTCTCCCCTGCTGGGCTCACCTACCAGCTGTGACAAAAAGTTATCATCCATGCACTCTAAAATTTTCCTGGACTGTCTCTTTTCTGCTGTATTAAGTTCCCAGCAGATGGCTGGCAGGTTGAAGTCACCCACAAAAACAAGGGCTGATGATCCTGAAACAGTCTCCAGCTGCTTGTAGAATAAGTTGACGACCTCTTCCTCCTGGTGGGGTGGACAATAACAGACTCCCAGCATGATGTCAGCCTTGTTGGCTCTCCCCTTAATTCTCACCCATAGGCATTCAACTCCATCTTCATTATTTTCAATACCTATGGAGTCAAAAGCCTTCTTAATATAAAGGGCCACCCCTCCACCTCTTCTCCCTTTCCTGTCTCTTCTGAAGAGCTTGTAGCCATCGAGTGCAGTGCTCCAGCCATGTGAGTCATCCCACCACATTTCTGTGATGGCGACTACATCATAGCTTTGCTGTTGCACCATGACCTCCACCTCTTCCTGTTTGCTACCCATGCTGCATGCATTGGTGTACATGCACTTCACCTGGGCTACTGATTTCACCCCTAACTCAGGCTTAGCACCCTTGGGCCTGCTTCTGGGAAGCCTAGTTGCATCCCCTTCCCCCTTCAAATCTAGTTTAAAGCCCTCTCAACGAGGTCTGCCAGCTCCTGAGCCAAGAACCTTTTACCCTTAACAGAGAGATGTATCCCATCTGGTTCCAACAGAGCAGGTGCCGTGAAAGTTGCACCATGATCAAAGAATCCGAAATTTTGTCGACAACACCAACTTTTAAGCCACTTGTTAATGATGTGAGTTCTCCTATTTCTTCTATCATTTTTCCCTGCCACCAGAGGGACTGAGCAGAACACTACCTGGGTCCCTGTCTTATCAACCACATGACCCAATGCCCTAAACTCCCTTTTAATTGCCTTGACACTCCTCTTCTCAATCTCGTCACTGCCAGCCTGGAGTATCAGCAGTGGGTAACAATCAGTGGGCTGAATCAACCCAGGAAGTCTCATAGTAATATCCTTTATCCAGGCCCCAGGGAGGTAGCAGACTTCCCTGTGGGATGGGTCTGGGCGACATATGGGGCCCTCTGTTCCCTTCAGAAGGGAGTCACCTACTACAATTGCCCTTCTTTTCTTCTTGGTGTTAGAGGTGGAGATTCGTCTCACAGATGAATCCAAAAAGGGAGGCTCACTGGGCAGATAATGTTCCTTTAAATTATCCAGCTGGTTCTCTAGAGCTAGGGCCTCATATCTATTCTGAAGTGGCACCTGGCTGGGAGATGGAGGCTGGGAGAAGTTTTTATTGTTACCTCCTCGAGTAGGAACTCTTTGCCATTCCCCTTCATCTACTGGGTGCTCTTCTATTGCCTGGGAATGGGAGTCATACAAGTCCTCTGAGTTCAGATGGGAATCCCTTAAAGATGGAAGGGCTGAACTCCACCAGTCCATTTCCCTTCCACTTTCCCTGATACTCCTTAATTGTTCAACTTCCTCCCTAAGCTCAGCCACCAGTGAAAGAAGGTCATTCACTTGCTCACACCTCAGGCACACCTCCTTCACATTATCCCCTGAAACAAATGATAAGCTCAAACACTCTGGGCAGGAATAGGTCTGTACGGATGCATCCTTTTTGGAGAGCTCCACTTGGTTACATACACTAATACCAACAGCAGTTTTTGACCGTGTTGAAACCATTACCACAAGACCAAACAGCCAGTAGAAACACCTTGAACAACACAACACACAGTACTCCTTGCCAGCAAGAGAACTAGCAACCCTGCCTGCTTGCCCTGCCTGCGCGAACTGCCGTGCAAACTGCCTTGGCCACGCCCCTGTTTGCCCGCCCCTGTTTCCCGCGCTTCCTACAGACCTCTTGTAATGGGCCACTCATCAACGGAGGGAGCTCCACCCCTTCTTCTTGAATGACTCACAACTGTGAGTCGTGAGACTCAACTGTGAGTTTGTGAGAATCAAGCCAAGAGCTGCTTTAATATTTGTATCCAAATTGTCATTAGACAGAGCAGAAATCCAATTTTGAACAACCCATCCTCCCCAGCTCAATTCCAGCAAAAAAAGAAATAAAAATTAGAAGTCGTGGAGAAACCTTTGAAACAGGCCACTTCCATAAAATCCCTCAGGCATTCTTTTTCCAGGAAAAAAGTTATAATAGTGAGCTTCCTTTTCCATATCATCACCTGCTGTGCCTGTTCCTGTTTTAGAGAGAGGGATTTCCCAGGACCACAGGACTGTGCTGGAGCATTGCACAGCTGATGCAGGGGGAGAGGGGGCCATAAGTAGTACATAAAAATGGTAAATGGTGCATAAACCAATTGTCAGGGATGGCATAAACCCAGTTTCGCTGCTGAAGTGACACACTGATGATGCTCGTTTGAGTGAGAGACAACATAAAACCAGCAGAGAAACAACAGGGTCATGGCACTCGGGCAAATTTAAGCCCAAGTTCAGCCAAAAGTCCCAAAACTAAACTAAAAATAAACTCTATTCTCTAAAAAGACATTATTTTCTCCCTAGGCCTCAACCTATTTATTGCAGGCAGGAGAACACTTTCTTCCCCTTTCTTTTTTTATTGACAATTTGCATTATAAAACCTTCAAGCCAGTAAATGATTCTTATCATTCAAGTTGGGGTTTTTTTTTGTTTTTTTCATGTGTCAACTTATTTAAGATTTTGAGTCCAGCTGCAACACATCTTCACATGAAAGCGGCTTCTCCTCACCTCAGAGGACTCTGAATCAGATCTTCTGTCCTGAGAAAACCTCAAGCAACCACAGGAAAACGTAGGGAGGGAAAGCAAGGAGAAGAACAAAGGGAAAAAGTCTCCTTCACTCAGATATGTATTTATAAGCAACAACTAACCAACCACAAAGAAAAATAAGAAAAATTTCTTCAGACAAAGTTAATTCTGCAAAAGCAGAATTATGGAATTATGGAAATAATGCAGAATTCTGCATTATGGAAAATGTATGTAGCAAATTGATCCAACTGAAAAGATAAAGTTCTAGGCTGAGGAACCAAGTGAGTCTCCCCCCTCCTCACATGAACAAACAAGTTTATTGTTTAACTGAACACACTTGTCATTGGAAGCACTCACAGGTAAGATTTCAAAACCATTGATTGTATACAATTAATTGACATTGAGGGGTTTTTTTTTTCTTTCAGAAGAAACAGCTATTACTCTTCACTGCTTCATGCAGTATTCTAACAATTGCTGCATTTCATCAACTTTTTTCAGAAATTTAGTCAATAACATGGTGGGCTTAAAAAAAAAACCCTTAGCAGAAATATTTTTAAAAGCTAATCAGGTTGCTCGAGTTCTTATGATCAATCACCTGCAAGTAGAAAAAAAGCCCTTTTTCTTCTGCATAATGCAGCTGGGCAAGCTCCAGTCTAAGAACTAAAATTAACAATACAAGAACTCTGGCAGCACACATGGGAATGATTGAGGAGCAGATCACAGGATCATCAGAAAAGAGTATCTGCTGCTCTTATTTTAGACTCAGGATGCACAACTCTATTCAAGTGCTGGTATTCTTTTCCATCCCCTTGAAGTGAAATGTAGTTTTTCCTCTTGGCACAAAGCAAGAGATTGAGATGACAACGAGCACAATTAAAAAGACAGCAAGATTCTGCTCCAGGTTCTCCCCACGCCTCTTAGAGTGGCAAAGCCCTGGCAAAATTTGCTTCACATAGTTCTGTGCCTGTAAATTGGGCCAATTCTTTTACCTCTGAAATGAACCTCAACAATAAAGACAATAAAAGATAAAGGAACCCCAAAGAGAATGTGGGCCTCTTCACAGGAGTAGGTGGTGGGATGGCAGCAGATCCCAGGCGGGAGTTGAAATGAGAGAGATTCAGAATGGCCATGAAGAAACACTTCAGCATTTTTCCAGTAGAGCAGAAGGCCCTTCAAACCTCAATTATCCTGTGACCCCCTGGAATGGACCATGATCCTGCACCTGGTGTTTTTGGGGTTTAGTTTGTGACCTCATATGTCTTTGACCTTACACCACCCAAACGTGGCATTCAAGAAAGAATAATTGCTTTGTTTGAGGGCTTTGATCTTAGATCCTTGCTTCACCTACCAGTGTGTTGTACATTTCAATTTTTTTTCTGTATTTGACAGATGGGTGTATTAAGAAAGATTAAAATAGAAACTATAAATTGGAAACATCTAATCACATTGCAATAAGATCTAATTTTATCAAGACAAAACAGTTTGACCTATACCTGTTCTTTTATTGCAACTACATCTGCAATTATAGTTGTCTCAGTACACTTTTAACTGCAACTCTAATTGCAGCTGTAACTGCAAGTCCAGAATTAATCTGAAGAGCCACAAAGCAAATATACAGGAAAGGAAGACCACAGAGTGGCTAACTGTGAAAACTGTGGGTTTGGTACTGCATAGTAATTGAGGCAATAAAGAAGAAATTTGAATTAATTTAGAATTTTTTGGTTTGAATCCAGATTGCTGTGTAGCCTGGCTCTGAAAATCTCTGTATCTACATTTAGCATACAAGGCTAAATCTTGGCATTCTGTCATAACTTAGTCTTAGCCATCACTGGACAGAATCCAGCCCACCACCTCTTACCACTAGGCCACATTTAATCTTTTAAATCCTTGCCTCATTTACTGTGCTTCCAACTACAATTGTGTTATTGTCCCACAGGTGACAGCTTTCTTCCCTATTCCCGATTTAAATCCAAGGCATGTTCCCAGCCCTGACTTAGCTGCACAGCACCCCAGCAGACAGCAGTGTGGTGAGAATACATGTCCATGCTTATTTAATTACAGGCAATACCATAATGCATATGAACAAGAAGAGCTAATTTGACATTGAACAAACAACAGGAAACGAGAAGCCTATGCATAATATTCTCTTTTAAAGGCTGTGAATAACAGGGATTTAATTACATCATGTCATATCCATATGCATGTAGATGATCAACAAGGCTGCTCCAGACAGCACTCCACCAAATACATTAATGATGTACTTTTGTCTCGTGCAATAAAAGCAATAGATTGTCAACTTCCTTATGGAATAACCCTGCCAAGAATGGTATATGCTGGCTGGAGGTTGTCACAGGTATTTCCTGTCTAGACTGGAAAGGAAGGTAGAGGATTCCTAATGTCATTTCACCTCTCAAACAAGTTTTATTTAATGTATTCATTTTTTCACCCCAGCAAAATAATTCCTCTGCCTTTTCAGCCAACATGTTCCTAATGCACTTCTTCTCTCTTTTATTTGGTTCTTTGTTCTAATCTCATTTTCTTCTGCAGTTTTCATTATTTCTATTCTACTTCCACTCTCCTCATCCAAGCTCTACTGAAGTTTTCTCTCCAGAACATTCAATACCCTAAAGCTATCAGTCCCTTCTGCTCAAATCAACCACCATGAATTTATCCCTTATTTATACCAGTTTCATGTTTCCTCCTCCCTCTGCTTCTCCCAGTCCATCAACATTTTTTGAATTCCCATCAAGTAAAGGAATTTTGCATCTCTAAAGCACAAAATTATCTCTAACATAGACATGAGACAGCAACAGCATGGAATTGCACAAGGGCTCAGCATTTTGAAATATTTTGTTTCTCATGAACATCTAGGTTTCATTCCCTATTTACCATAATTTAAAGTTGGTGCAGCTTTTTCTAAATTAAAACCAAATTTACCTATGAAATTCACTGTATTATCTATGGTTCCTGTAAAGCATGATACATGGAAAAACACGGAACATGCACCCAATAAAGCAGAATTCTGTTTTTAATTAATTCATGCTTACAAATTTCAAAGTTCTTTTACACATCAACCATCCAGATGGTCTTGTAAATAAGAGCTTGGGATGCCATTTTTAGAAACAAGTTGTATGAAAGATGTAAAGTAGAAAGTGCATTGAGATGGGTGACATAATTTATTGACAATGCTGTGGAGAGAATCCATTTTGATGCAAGGCACAAACTAACTTACATTATTTCCAACACACTCTTTAATATTCTGGAATTTGATGGCAAGCTAGAGAAAGAGAATTTCATCCAGGACTGGCAAGACTATAAAATACATGAGGAATATTATGTATTAATGTATTTTTCCTAATTAAAATATTTATATCATATAGCTTTTTGATACAGGAAATCTATTTTTTTTTTCTCATTCAGGTCACTGCTCAGGTGAACTTCTCTTCCTGGAAGAGCTACCAGAAGAAAAGGCTTCTATTATTTCTTAAATAATAAAGAAGATTAGTCATTTGATAAAACCGTGCAAAGAACCACCAGCAAAGCAAAGTTATTAGAGAGCATTTTTACATGGGAGAAAAGAAAAGAAAATACCTCAATTTACTCCTGTTGTAGCTCACAATGTCAAATGAAAGTTAAAATATTTTGGATGCTGATTCAAAGAGCTGCTTTCCAACAATCCACACATGTCACAAGGAGGGTAGAATTTTCTTGATCTTGTTTAAATAAAAGTTCAGTCAGGAAAAGACCTCAGCATACCTACAGAGTTGTTTTTAAACCAAGCTTGCTAAATCACAAACTGTGAGGTTCACAATAGCTGCTACACAAGCAATTCTTTTATACAATGTGCAGAGCTTGTTATTTCTTATTCTTATTTGGTGATAAAACATTAGGGAGTCTGTATTTCAAATCTTTGGATGTCTCTGCCTCCAGATTTCCTGCTTCTAGTGGAGCTTGACTTTTGATTAACTTGCAAAGGCATTCATGACTTGAAGGGGGAAATTTAATCTACAGTGAAAATTGGCTGCTATGCCCTGGCCCTCATGGCAGTGCAGCTGAACATGTGCTACCAACTCATCAATGGGGTGGTGAAAATTTATCATATATAATATTTGATTTATTCACTCTCTAGAAGGAACTGATACTGAACACCCATCAACAGCACAAAGGAGATACAGTCCATGAGGAAAAAAAAAAAAAAAAAAAAAAAAACAACAAACAAACAAACAAAAAAAAAAAAACCACAAGAGAAATCATCCATTTTCTACATTTGTGCAATAGTAGGGGAACTCTCAGACAGGAACACTCAGGTGGCCTTGGGGAAACAGGTACAACGAACGAGTTTATTGTTTTTGCTTTCCCATATAGAGATTTCTATGGGGGATTGGGTACAGAAATCCCCAGCCCTTGGGAAAAGGGATCATCCCTTTGGCAAGCACTTCTAGAGACTCTGACACAAGTGGATTGAATTCCCTCCTTGGCCTCATGCACATCATTAAAAAGTACCAAGTCCTGCATTTTGTCCACAACAACCCCCTGCAGTGTTATAGGCTGGGCATGGTGTGGCTGGACAGTGCCTAGGCAGAAAGGGACCTGGGGGTTCTGGTCAAACACTGACTGAACATGAGCCAGCAGTGTGCTCACGGGGCCAAGAGGGCCAATGGCACCTGGCCTGGATCAGGAATGGTGTGTCCAGCAGGAGCAGGGAGCTCATTCTTCCCCTGTACTGGGCACTTGTGAGGCCACACCTTGAGTGCTGTGTCCAGTTCTGTCCCCTCAGTTTAGGAAGGACATTGAGACACTTGAGCACATCCAGAGGAGGCAACAAGGCTGGTGAGGAGCTTGGAGCACAAACCCTGTGAGGAACGACTGAGGGAGCTGGGGTTGTTTAGCCTGGAGAAAAGGAGACTCAGAGCTGACCTGATCACTCCCTAAAGCTTCCTGAAAGGTGGCTGTGCTCAGGTGGGAGTTGGTCTCTTTCTTCAGGCAGCAAATGACAGAATGAGAGGACACAGCCTCAAACTGTGCCAAGGAAAATATAGGTTGGATATTAGGAAGAAGTTTTTCATGGAAAAAGTGATTAAATACTGGAATGGTCTGCCTGGGAAGGTGGTGGAATCAACATCCCTGGATGTGTTTAAAGAAAGACTGGATGTGGCACTCAATGCCATGATCTAGTTGAGGTGTTAAGGCTGGGTTGGACCCGATGATCTGGAAGGTCTCTCCCAACCTAATCATTCTGTGGTTCTGTGAATACAAGACACTGCACTGCCTAAAGGTGAGTAATTCTGAGAATATCCAACATCATCACCTCATGCCCTACATCTAACAATGTACATGGAAAGCAGTAATAAAAACAGAATAGTTATGTTTGCTGTGACAGAGCATGAGGATGAGGAGCATATTTATCAGCTTATTCTCTCTCTGTGTTTGTTTACTTTGGGGTTTTTTTTTTAATACACAAGGAATTACTCTGTGGAAGGAGAAGGGAATTGAGATACAGCACGGTCTCTGGGTAAAAGCTGTTCTAATAACTATTTATTAAAAGGCATAAAAATTTAGTTCTATTACAGCTGTTTTCTAATAAGATGGGTTTTGTTTGTTCTAGAGTGTTAAAATCTTGCACAATCAAAGGCTGTGGGAATAAACATTACCCTAATTTACAAGGTTGCATGCAAGTTTGCTTGTCTGGGATAGTTTAGATGGATATCTGTCAAGTTATTCCTTAACACAATAAACATCCTTCCTAGATTTTTCCCTTCTGAAGTTGATGGATCACTGGTTCATATAGACATGCCTGTAAATATATGCAGAGGATAACTCAAGGAAGCTCGAAATGATTAATTTATAAAGAAAAGTGGATGACAGTTTTTCCTCACTTTCTTTTTTCTTCAGCGGGGTTGATCATCAGATCAGAATAGTCCCAGTTGCTGGTGTCTTAATGCAAATGAAACAAGTCTGCATTACATATTGTTTTCAACAAGGGTTCTGTGTTGTACAAGAGTCCTCTGTCAAATCAAAATCTCACTGACAAGCTCTCTGCCCCTGCTCAAGGTGATGGACACACTGGGTGACTCGTTACCAATGTGTCTATTTAATTATTATCCAACAGAAGACTGACTGAACTTAAGAAAGCAGCTGGCACCAGTGAAGAGCAAAACTCTGACATTTCTCTTGCTGAAATAGTGGAGACCTATATTGGTAATTACAGCTTTTGAAGCATGAAGAGCTGCTGTCTCTTCATACAAATTTTTACAGGGGAAAAAAACCCAAAAACTGAGACTTCTTTGGGTTGAAATTAAAAGATGAATCTTAAGTGCACACAATGGTATTGGGAATTATGTAAAAATCCAGACATCACCTTAAATGCTCAATCAAAGGAAAAGCAGTCAGACAAAATGAAAAGTTAAATAAAAACCAAGATGTCTATTTATTCAGATGCAACATATATACATCCATAGGAATGTATATGCCGTCCTCATGGCACTGCAGTCTTAGAAGGAAGAGTGAGATTTTTTTATTATTATTATTTTTAAGTTCAGAGCAAAGCAATTGTGGCAGGGCTGCAGTCACACGGAGTTGATATTTAAGGCATAAATTTACACTTCAGCTTCCTGATTTTTGTGTTCACCATGCAGACTTATTTCCAACCTTTTTCAAGCTATGGCTGACATTTATAGAATGTGTAAATAAAAACAAATCAATACTACCTTGGCTGAGTGTCCCTTTTCCTATTTCAGTACTCTGCATTACACTGTGAATGTTTTCAGAACAAAACATTCACTTTGTCTTCCAAGAGAAGAGCGATTTAATCACAGAGTATGAAGTTTCTAAAAATTGTCAAAAAATAAGTTAGCAACCACCTTGGTAATGTCTTGTGAATGTGCTAAATAAGCATTTATTGTACTAAGGATTACAATCGCCTTGAAACCTGTTCCTTTAAAAAAAGTCTGTCTTTCAGTTGTTCAGGCAATCTATCTGCAAATGGACATGAAAATGCTCTCTCAAGACTGCCTTGTGCCCCACTTCTCTTTATTTTTACCCCTGAAGCAGGATTGAAGCAGAGCACCAGCCCTTAGCATAATTTTTTTGTTTTTTATTGGCCATTGAACTGTAAACCTGATTCTCTCTTTGATGTGTTTATGATATTTGCCTGAACCTACAGATTTTCCCCTGCCTACCTGCTCGATTTTCACATAGCATTTAAAGGACTGCAACAGAGGCTCCACATTAATAATCTTTGTGGTAAATGTGTGTGGCTATAAAAACACATTTTATGTGTCCCACTGAAGGTGTGACAACAGTTTCAGGATATTAATACATGCACAGCTAGTTAGGGCTTTATTTCCACCTTTGCCTGTCCCAAACTAGATTATCTGTTCAATTAAATCAAAACAAACAAACAAAAAAATACCCCAATCCACAAACAACCCAGAGCTGCCTGGCAAATGGACATGGCCTGGCACAGAAGCACAATGACTGATCTCACCATGTCCATGTTTGGTATATAATACTTTCAAAATACAGCTTTTCTTATTCCAAATTGAACTCCAAGTACTATTTCCACACTGTTCAGGTTGTTTTAATTCTGTTAAATTGAAAGGAATCATTAAAAAAAAAAAGTATATGAAACTAGTTCTGAAATATTCTAAAAATAAATACAGAAATATCCAATACATTTTTTATATCTGTCAAGCAAAGCCAATTAAAGTCTCCATGTGGTGAACAGAGTTTTAAAAGTCTGAGTTTTCTCCTGGATTACACTGTGAGCTGCCTTCTCAGAATGGTTCATCATGATCATCATTATTTCCAGCTTCCAATTTCCCTGTGCTTGGCTGGGTTATCCCAGCAAATGACCATTTGCAAACAGTGCAAGTTATGCATTGCCATAAACTGATTATTTGTGGCTTTCCCAAACTCTAATGGGCCTCCAAAATCGAACAATGCTTCCTCAAGCAGTAAAAATCTATTTTTAGCTCTATTTTCAATTTTACAAAGTCAGCTTGTTTTTCAGTTTAGTTTTACTTGGGCTTTGCAGTTTGGATTCCACAATACTCTTGTATAAAATATATAAATAATTATATATATATAAAATATAAAAGTATAAAATAAAATAAATGCACAATGATTGGAATGTGGGGCTGCATTAGTACAGAGCACTGTCCCTTAGCCTTAAAACCAGAATGGCACATTTTCAGAGCTTGATGCCCCTTGAGTACTCCAGCAAAGATTCATACTTTTGGTAAAGTTAGTCAATTGCTATTGCATCATAAAATGCAATATTTCATTATTTCATTTTGTTTCCCTTAGCTTCAATACTCCTTTTTCCCTTCCATATTTACAGAAAACTTTACACTTCTTGATAATTAGACCATCACACATAGCCCAAGAAACAGAAGTTTCATTAAATCTCAGAGAAAATGGCAGGAAACTGGGAATAACAGAGATTAAAAAATAGTTACAACACATGCAGTTCTCCTTTCTTACATTTCAAGGAACATGTAAGAAGAAATAACTAGAAGAAAAGAATAATTTTCATAAAGAGTCTATATAGTTGTACTGTGTGCCTGTTGAAAAGTCATACAAAAGAGTGGAATACAAAATCTCTCTCTTTGTGTTAATAGCCTTGAAGATAATTTCATCAGGACTCCTCACTTCCAGACCTCAAAACGCTAAAACTGCTGAACACACCTCCCCTCACCCCCACTGCCTGCCCAACAGAACTCCTTCAATACCCAAATAATGTGTGTATCTAAATATAAAATTGATTTTTCTTCCACACCAAGGTGGGTGATTATATTTTATGAAGCATCAGGAGGTGCTGATTACCTTATGAGAGTGTTACACACACCAGAACTGCATATTCATGCAGCTTGGGATTTAATTTCTCAACACATCTCTGGTTTTGATGGAGGTGGCATTTAATAACATTCCCTGGAAAATGGCACTAACAAATGTTAATGCATTTTTCCAATCAAAATGCCTGTTTCACTTGAATGTAACAAGTGTTTCCTCCAGTGCAGTGACTGTGCACATGACTCTGTTGTTGATGAATTAACAGTGGTTTTTAGCTATTATTAATTTTTGCCAGTTTTGAATAAAAGCTTCCTTTTCCTGATGATAAAATTAGTTTATAGTTTACAATGTTTGCTTAGCACAGTGCATGCAATTTCAAGGCACTGATGAAGCTGGTGCTTTCTTTCCTGATGGATTTTCTTTGAAGTGCCTCAGCAGAGCTGATTATCAGTGCGGAAAGCATCTGTGTGCAGTGCCAGAAAGCACGTTGTTGTGCCAGCTAATGTAAAATGTTATTTGCAAATGTTTCAATATAAACAGCATTGATAAATTTTTCATTATAATTCAGATCAGGAGTAGGGTTTGTGTTATATGTTTGAGAAAACTTATTTTAAGTAAGGTTTTGGGAGGAAAAAAAATGTCCTTCTTACGACAAAGTACCCAACCAGCTAAAAAGAAAAAACAAAACCAACCGAAAAACACAGGCCAAAAAATGCTACAAAATATATAAGGAAATCTACTTTATATTCTGTCATAAATTCCTTGGCAACTATCACATGTGATTTTATATCTCTGCAGCCTCTTCACTCATGAGGATGTTGTTAGTAATTTCTATTAATAAGTCAGGATGCCACAATTGCACAGTTCATGCAAAATAAAAGCAAAGAAAACAACTTCTGCTGATTAATCAATTAATTTAGCGTTAAATTCAGAAAAGGAAACATTGAGCATGTGGAGATATTAAAATATAAAATATATAATATAATATAAATATAATAATAATATAATACAAAATATATATTTTAAAATATCTGACATAAGCTAGGGCAAAAAAAATATATCAAACATCTGTGGCATGTGTTGAACAATGAGTAACACGAGGCAATGCTGTGTGCTCCAGCAAACATATGTTCTCTGATGATGAAATAATTCTGTTGGTGTCTACACAACACATGCCTGAATGTCCTTTAACTGAAAAAGCAGAGCTTGAGGAACAAGAGGATGTAGCAGCTGACAGCTCTGCGTGCTCCAGCTGGAGCCATTGGAGGAGTGGCTGCAGAGAGTCACCAAAGCAGCTCAGGAAAGGAGACAGTGAGCAGGGCAATAACTGGTGTGAAATCAAAGACCCTCTGCACGTTTTCACAACTGGAGGCAATGCCAAAATCTGAGATTTAGAGAAAAGTCAGCAGAAACTCAGGTGAGACAGATGTTGATTTACAAACTCATCACCCTCCACTGCCTTAACAGACAACCAAGACACTGCACTCAGCATGGAATTAAACTTTAACAGCAGTTGGATACTACTGCCCAATGTGACGTGGTGCTGTACAGAAACCATTCACAGACACCTCAGCCATGCCCCAGAAAACAGGGCCCAGTTCAATAAAATATCAATTGTGTGTCACTGCTCACATTCCTGAAGGAAGTGCTCACACTGTTGTTTTGTTGGGTTTTTTTTTTCTCCTCTTCCTCCTTTGCTTGGTTTTTTTCACCCTATCTGGAACCAAGACTTGACTGCCTAATAACACTTGAGGTCAGCAATAAACTGGCTTTAATTTATTTTAAGTAACTTTGAACCTGGACAAGTCAGTTTCAAGAGCTTCCACGGCATTTGCAAAGGGTGGGAAAACAACCAATAAACTGAATATTAGGAAAAATTTCTTCCTCAAGAGGATTGTCAAGCACTGGAAGAGGCTCCCAGGGAAGTGGTGGAGTCACCATCCCTGGGGGTATTTAAAAGATTTGGCACTTGGGACATGGGTCAGTGCTGGATTAATGGCTGGACTCAAAGATCTTAAAGATCTTCCCCAACCTAAATTATACTGTGATTCTAGCAAATTAAAAGTCAAAAGCCTTTATTAGGCAAAAGTGAGTATGAACTGGCAAGAGAACCTCAGCTTCTCCATTTCAGAGTAGTGTAGTTACTGCACATCATGATACACTAAATTATTCTAGTTGGCTCTGCCATCCTACACTGGAAAAATCATCTTTAGTCAGAAGGAGACCTACAAGAACGTAGCAATAATTATTGTGTTATTATTGTAATTCCATCTGGAAAAATAAATGGTTTCTGATAAATTTAATAAGTTATGAAAAAAAGTAATTAGAAATTTCCATAAGTAAGTGATCAACTTAAAACTCATTTGGATTCTAGTTGACAATAAGTTCATTTCTCTGGGTGAAATTTTTTTTGTATGATTGAAAATATATCTCCATTAATTTCTCCATGCCAATGCCTGCCCCTGTTGTTTCTATTGCAGAGCAGTTAAGATTTCCACTGTTTTCTGCGTTTCCTGGACAACAGGAGTTTCATTTTATTTTTTTAAGACTGCAAATTCAAGGGATACAAAATCCAACTGAAAGCAACTTGGAGAGAGGCTCAGAGCAAGGAATGAAAAAGCCAGAGTCTCACATAAGGTGGCAGCTTTTCCTGCTGCAGCATTGACAGTAACATTGCCAGAACATTGAATAGTAATTTTTTTTTAATATCTCCTCATATTGATGGAGTATGTGCTGTACAAGACTCACTGGGATCAAGGTATAAAGTAAGAACATTGTTTGAGATGCCAGAAATTAGCGGAGCACCTTATTTCTTCTGTTCTTTTGGTTTAATAACCTTGAAAATGTCTTCTAATTACAAAACCCAACAAGCCTGGTTTTATTCCTCTATAAATCTGGGCAACTTTGGGTTTACTTGTTCTCACACTTTGTGCCTCTAGTCACCTGCTATGCATCACCTGCTGTGGTCAGAAAAGATGTCAGAGCCATGGAGAAATTTATGTTTCCTTCCTCTGTCCCAGAGAGAGACCAAAGTGGTTGGACAAGTGTCTTCCTCTGGTTTTATTTATTTAGCTTTCTTATTTAGTTCTTTTTTTTTTTCTTTATTTAGCTCTTTCTTCTTTAGTTCATGCGAAATAGGGAGAAACTGCTTCATCCCAGTTTTCTGCAGGGTTTTGGAAGTACAGTGGGAAGATTTAAGTTCTCTTGGAATGGGAAGAAATCAACACATCTTCCTCACAAAAGACATTATATTTTAACAGTGGTGATCACCTACCAGAAACCTTTACAATTTCTGAATTACTAAAACTATTGTAATTCTTTCTCCTGAGCTAAGGGCCCACCAACAAGCCAAGGACCAGGTGTGCTTATTATGCATTTTTATTTTCAGAGCACACACATCTCTTAAACAATATTGTTACAATAACACATTGTTTCTGCCCTGATAATACAATTTTTTAAATATAATTAAGAAATATGTGGCTACATAATTTGCAACAAATAATTGTTCATTATATGCTTCCATTTCACAGCAGCACAACCTTTTTGAGCACAAAAAACTTGAAGAAGCTGCACTTTATGTGTTCTTCAGTGTGCTGCCATGAGGTAAATAAAGGGTCACAGTACTTGAAAAGAAACCTCTCACACAGAGGGAAGAAACACTTATTGATTGCACAGGTTTGAAATATTCTTTAAAGACTGGTGTCCTCCCTTCTGAGGCTGAAAAACCTTTTTAGAGGGAAATCTAAAAGCAAAACAAACTAAATTTAAAAATTAAAAGAAAAATTCCTAATATTTAACAACTCTTCTTTTACAAAAGGAAAGCCTCACTCATACCAAATGGTCTTCAAAAACATAACAAGGTCCAAGTCAGTACTGAAGAGTTAATCATGTACATGGAATTTCACACATTTCCTGTGTGTTCTGAATACATTTACAGAACCTGTAGTGGTTCCCCTATATGGGTGCTAAAGTAATTAGAGCCAGAAATCGATGATTTCACCCTTTGTTGTTGTTGTTAAATAAAATAAGCCACAAACAAATAGTATTAGAGACGAAATTTGATGCAAATCATCAGCTAAATATTTTCCCCTGGAGCATGATGCTATTTTGATATAAGTAGCAAGTCAGTGAGCATACAGAGAAGCATCTGAAATAAGTACAGCATATACAAAATTAAGTGTATTTCAGGGCATTAGCTACAGACAGAACCTGATGTGTAGCTTAGGAAAAACAATGAAACAAAAAATAAAGTCTGAGTTGTTGGGGTTTTGTTTGGTTGGGTTTTGAGGGGTAGAAAAAATTAAAAATATTTTCAGTAATTACTGCTTTATTTTCAAGTGTAACTAGAGTTTAAAAGTCACGGCTGAGTAACCCTCACCAACACAAGCCTGTGCAGTTTATACTCTCAGAGGTGAATTCTACACAAGCTTTACAAGGATGTCACCCAAAAATGTCTGCTTAATCATAGGGCAAGTTTCATTTGGGCAGGACAGGACAGGATCACCTCTAGAGCTGAGCTGGCTGGCAAAGAGGGGGCATTTTCCTCCCTAGTGTAAGACCTGATGAGCCTTTGCTTTCTCCAAAACATCCTTCTGAATAAGTGGAAAGCCCTGAGCTGGAACTCTCCAGCACAAGAGAGAGCTGTCAGCACTGCATCCACACTGCTCCAATGAAACCCAGCCTTTCCCGGCCTCCTTCACATGTCGAGTATTAATCTGTCTTCCCAGAAATTTGAGGAATGGATGCCCTGAGATTTTTTGTTTTCTTTTCTTCACCATTATTAACATTGCATTTTACAGCAAATGTTACTTGTAGGCCCTGAGAGGGAATAAGCTGTGCCTTCTAATGCAATAGAAAAGATTATTTTACTGTGTATTTAACTGTTCCACAGCAGCCACCCAGGATTCATACACAGCTTTCCACACCAAAATAAAACAAGTCCCTCATTTGTCCCTCCTCTTACATCTCTCTCTCTGGTCACTGCACACAACATGTGCTGTTCCCAGCTAATTGACACTAGCAGTAATTCCCACATGAATCCCTCAATAGGCTTGCATGGCTTTTTTTTTTCTCTCCAGTCTTCATTTTATATTGAAATAAAGATTCAGCATAACACATCCTGCACAGGCCATTAAGCATTATTTCTATATGAAATAGAATGTAAGCCATCTCCTACCCCTTCAACTAAAAATGTTATTTTAAAAACTTTATTTCTGCCTGTGATTTAGCCAAATCAACCTAAATTATTTGTAAATTATTTATGGCTTCAACTCCCTGATTCAAGGAAGAGGAATAGAAGACTTGCTTCAAACAGGGGTAAGAAATTCTAATTTAATAATAAACAGGGGGTATGACTATTCTTCTCTCCCTACCAATGCCTTAATTTCCATGAAATGCAAAACAATTTCGTTCCCATGAGCTACAGGAAAGCGGAGATATTCTTATCATGGAAGGAAAAAGATTTGAAAATATTTAGTAAAAAGGTACAAAAGAGCTGTGCCAAATCTCTACATTTGCAGCCACCAGCAGGGTTTTTATTTCATAATGTTTGCTAATCGTAAGAGTGAGGAAAAGTCCTCCTGTTGAGGCTTTTTTTCTTCTTTTTCCCTGAAGATTATTTCTCAGTATTATCTAAGTTACTTATTCTGGTTTTAAGCCATTCATAGTAGAGATAAATGAGTAGACACTGAAGGATGGTGTCCATATCCCTTTAAATTTAGTGGAAAGGTTGTTGGATCTGTCAGGGGGGAAGGAAAAAAATCATTTTGATTCTATAGAGATGGCTAGTAATCTTTTCTTCGTGGATACATCTATAGCCATCCAGGACCTGATTGCTTTTTCTGTTTTCTCTCACTGAATTTCATGAGCCATTGATAATATATGAAGATTACAAAAGCAATGTATAGCGATTTCAGATGCAACAGTGCAGTATTTCAAACACTGGCATGAGAAATCAAGAGATAAAGTTAAACCATGTTTATTACAAAGAAAATGACAAATTTTAAGATGCCATGTTTCAATTGTGATTTTATGCATTAGTCTGATTTGAAGATGTTCAGTATTCCCTTCTATGCCCCATTTATTCAGCTGCTGATAATACACAGATTCAGTGCAACAAAAACAACCTTATCCAGAGAGGACATCAGCATGAGAATTAACCTTGAGTGGCAGAAGCTGAGCTGTGCTTGGTAACTACTAAAGAGTTTGACTTCCTTAGGAAATGCAGCAGTGAGGAGACACACAGGAGGTCTGGGCTCAATTCCCTCAAGATCAGATCTGAACAGTCTGAATGGCAGGGTTATGGTTTGTCTGTTTTAGCTGATAACTTGAGAGTTTTCACCACAGTTTTATATTTATAACAAGAACACATTTTTGGCTTAAAATATAAAATGCTAAAATTGATGCAAGCCCTTTATATGGGAGAGAATATTATTAATACACTTAATTCACAATACTTCATATGGATGGATGGATAGATCCTCACAAAAATTTCACAAGGCAGTCTAGTTTTACACAAAAGCTCTGAAGAGGTAAGAAAATATGTCTAAAAAGTCTAATCCTTTGGATGTCCTGCCTACTGAAATAGAGAATAAAACTCCCACCACTTCCAGTAGGCAGCTCCAAGGTAACTCAGTGAAATTCAGTAGTGAGCATAAAGGAGAGGGCAAGAATATATTTTGCTTTGAATTTCAGCTAGAAGACACTGAGTGGAAATCTCTTTAAAAACCTGGCAGTAAAAAAACAGAAATGGGGATAAAGAAGCCTGCGCTGAGCAGCTTCAGTTTGTTCATTAAAAACTTGCAAATATCTGTTCTAATGTACCACCAGCTTCCTAAATAAAGAGCACTGATCATCTGAAAAGCAAAGGTTACTTCCAGATTTAGATAGGAGAGTTTCTGAAGCTACTTTAAAAAGCGCAAATAATTCCAGGAAGAGCAAGCCAGCAACACAAAGCAAGCAGAACACAGAGAATTACCAAAATGGACAGAAAGTGTGTTTAGAAGTTCAACAGAAAACCCGATCTTCTATTTAAAAAATCCTGCAAAAGCAAAGAAATAATGAACTCCTAAACATAAAATCACCTTTTTTTATGTTCCACATAATCATGTCTTTTTTCCTGATTCTGCATAAATAGTGAGATAACATTTTCTCATCCAGTCCCAGGATAGCATACTTAAAATAATCAAGGGAAATCACACCATGTGAGTTCACAGCTCTACCCTTCAACTTGCAAAAAATATCTCAAAAATCTCCCTAAAATACATGCTACTAAAGAAATAAATGTGTCAGTGTATGAAAGAGTCATCCTGTTCAGTTGGAGGGACTCAAAGAGACTGAAAATTATTTGGTCCACCACAACATACACACCCCAATGAGAAAGAACAATTTCTATTTATACCTTGCTGCCATTCCCCTCCAATTCAGAATTTGAACAGTAATTAGGAAAGCATCATAAAATATCTTATACATTGTCCACTAAAAAAATTTCAAATATGAAATACATGAGGAAGAATGAGAGGAAATGCACAAAGCTGAAGGCCCACACTCAGACAGGTACTCTAGATATTTAATGCACATACTCAAAAAAAAAAAAAAAAAAAAAAAAAAAAAAAAAAATAAAATAAAATAAAATTATTACATCAATAGAACACATGGCTTTATCCAAAGTTAAAACCCCATAGCTTTAGGACTGACCTTTAATTTCCTTGAATGCAGCCCTACTTCTCTGAATTTGCAGTGAAGGTAAATTCAAACCAGAAAGAAACAAAGGAGCTTTTTTGCTCTCAGCCCAGGGTGGTTGAACACTCCTTGCACTAGGTAAGACAACTCACTCAGCCCGCCTGAAGCTCATTAAACCATTCTGGCCCTCCATACAAAGCCAATAAAGCCCAGGCAGAGCAGTCAGGGAGGGGTTTTTCCCTAGAAGAATTTAAGGTGATGTTGTGGCAGCAAAGGACCTTGTTGCAGTCTGATCTCCTGCAGTACCAGAGGAGCTGCTCCCTTTACCTTTGAACTTTTGTTCCTTGGAGTCTCTAATTCTGTATTTTCTTCTATGCACTGGCACTGACAAAACAGGGACGTGACACAGGAAGTGCTTGGCTGGCAGAAGAAAATTCATAATATTCTCTTCTTTACCCTGAACAACTGATTTTGACACTGGGAATTTTTTGGGGGGCCATGCTGTCTCTAACCTCTGGAAATAGCAAAACAATTAAAAATTTAGGTAATTACTCACAATACAGTCAAAACAGACCCTATGAGAAGAATAAATGCACACAATACTGTATCAGTGAATTCTGAGGCAAAAAATAAAATGTTCATAGAACCAACACTTGGGAGTTCATTCTAAATTTTGGTGTTAAAAGTTGAAGGATTGAAATTATGTTTGTCAATTAGAATAATTTGGTAATTAACAACAGCAAGTTAGTAATATTCTTTAGTAGTAGGTATTTAGAAATCTGTAAACTCTAAACTAGTCTACTCCAGGCTCTCTTTGTTTAGCAGGGCTTCTATTTCCCTAAAAATATTGTTTCTCTTCAGTTAAAATAGAAAAACTTACAAGTAATATATTTAAAAGAAAACAATCACTATTTGTCATTGACAATAGAGGAGTCACCACTTCAAAAACAGAAACCTACCTGCACTTTCAGCCTTTTGATGAGACTGTGCTAAATTTTATGGAAGTGTTTACTAGAACAATGCCAGGTAAAGGCTGTTCATCAATTTGGAGAAGCACAAAAAAAAGCATCTGAGCTGCTACAACAAGCAGTGGAAGAGACACAAAGGTATTTTTAAAAGCAGAGAACCACACAATAATGAAAGTTTGTCAAAAGGGAAGCAAATCCTAAAGTTTTAGCAAAAAACAGCTCCTTGAAATGAATCAATGATCAGCTGAATTGATGAGGAAAAGGGTGTTCTAAGTTTTTACATTGGATTTAAATCAGATGGGAAAAATCCTCAAATACAATGCTGTACAAATTGAGCAAGGAATATACATATATACACACATATATATGTATGTATAGAATATATATCTGTCCTATACATGGAAGACTGCTGGCTGTATTACTATGGCAGAAAACAGCAGTCAAGCATGGGAAATTCACTTCATATGTGAATAAAACAGGGAAGACCCCTCTGAAAGTCTTGAAATTTATCACCAGCACTGACAGAGCAGGCAGGACACCATGCTGCACTGTCTTGAAGATGTGCTTCAGGCACCAAAGTGTATGTTGAGAGTTAAAAATTATTTCAGTCAATAACTCTTCAGCAAATGAACTTGCCCATAAACACAATTTAAAATATATATACCTCATAAAGTTATGTTGTGGAATAAAAATAATGTATTTGACCATAAAATAATTTCCCTTTCTTATGAGACATGATTGATCTACTTGCATAGATCAATGTTTTCCTTTCAGTGGTTGAACAGGTATCATTTTCAGGTAAAGAATATTAACTCATACAGAAGGCTTTCTCATTAATTTTTCACTCATGCGTTGAAGTCTGATATTTTACAGAGCTTTAATTTTGTTCACCAATGTATTTAGTCCATAAAACCTCTCTTGTGATAACTGCTTTTCTTCTTGCCATATAATTGCTGTTGTTTGGAATGTTAAGGAGCCTGAAATGCATAAAACATGGCAACAAAGCACCACTAAATGCTACATAACGTGACAGGAGAAAAGGATCACAAAAAATTGTTACTACTTGAAATAAACTCCATTAATAAGCACTTAATTTCTTTATTTAGGAAACAAGAACTCCCTAGACAGTAAAAAAATAGCATTTTTAATGCTGTTAACTGTGGAAGCTCCAAACTCCTGAGAGCTTCGAGCCACACAATTTCTAATATCTTCCCTCCAAAGCTTCTCTTTGGCGCAGCCCTGAAGGAACAAACTACAAAAGCACCACAAGGCTTTGTGACAGCCTTTTTCTCCTTCTTGCTAGTGAAGAAGATAAGATTTATTTCACTGTCAGAAGATCAAAACATGAGGAAACATTCTGATAGCTGAGGAAAACAAGTTTTGATTCTGTGCAGCCAGCATTGAAGTCACACCATGAATCGACAGAAACTCCTTTGCACTTGACAGTTTTCATCACATTAGGGAAAAGAATCTCTCAGCAGTTTCAGATGAAGATTTTGATCTCACTCCTATTGCTAGAAACTCAGAGTAATTCCAGCAAAGTGTTTAATCCTGCCAGAACATCTTGGTAGTAATGTTATAATCCATATTTATTTTGGCCCAAGTTGTTCCTCCCACTTGTGCAGCTCCTTACCAAGGAATTGCTGAGGGCAAGGGAATAACCAAGGGTTCAGAGATGGTTTTTTTAAAGGGAGAGGGAAAGAAAAAATCAACAGCAAATTGAAGGGGAGTGGGGGAGAGAGGGGATCAAATGCACATGATGGGACACAGAAAGTATCCCCACAGCACTCCCTGTAAAATAAGAAACCACCAAAAAAATATCATCAGCTTTGCCATCTGGCAAACCACAAACAGCTTCCCTCCAAGGCTGGCACAGCTGCCTTCATTTAAAGGTCAGGTGCTGGTCAATATTTTAAAAAAAATCTCTCTCTCCCATATTAATCAGAGAGGATTGCTTCCTAAAATACCCTGCCTGAGAATCAGTGTGAAATACTAAAGGAAAACTTAGCTGGTGCAGCATATCCTGACATTTACTGTGGGACTTGAGAGAAGATGACAGAGAGAAGAAAAATACGGTTTTAATCTCACTTTTTTCCTGTTAAAAGAGGGATTACTTAAATTATTATTTAAATTATGATTTTATTAATCCATCTTCATAGCAATGAATATTACAAGAAGAGCAATTTTCACTCCCGTTTATACTGTGACCTATATTGCTTGCACGTGCACATCTTTTAAGAAATAAAACATCAGAGCAACAGGAGACAGAGGCTTATTTTCATATTAAATATATATTATTTCATTGGCTTTGATGGTAAGAAGATTTTTTCTTCCCCATTTTGGAAGCACTGAAGTCAGGAGAATAGTTATGTGAGATATTAATAGCTGATCAGAGCTTTGTTCTGGACTTAAGACTCTCCAGAAGCTTGTGCCAGGTGCTTGGTTTTATTTTGCACAAGCCTGGTTGTGTTTTCTACATAAAAGCCACTGGCACCAACAGCTCTGACTCAGATTAGTTTGAGCTCCTACTCAAATTAGATTAGTTTTTCTTCCTTAGGTAAATGGGGGAAGGTGCAGTTACTCAATAATTCTGTCCACCAATTGCACCCCTTTTTTCTCTCCTTTCATGAGCAACTGGGAATTGTGGTGATTACTCAGGGTGGCAGCACATCTGTGAAATACAGCCACAAATCCCTTTTCTGGAATGGGCATAAACCTACAGAGGCAAAAGCAGAAATCCAGTTTCTTTCAGAAACACCAAGAATTTGGGAGATTCAGAGGTAAAACTGATGGGGTTTTTTCATGTGTCAGAGACCTTATGATCCTTTTTTTTTTTTTTTTAAGATACCTAAAGGACAGCATAAAAACCATGGGTTTTGTCGATCAGCTTTTATATCCTTATGTACAATTGCTGAAGTAAAAAAAAACAAAAGTAATTTTCTGATCAAAGTCCTTTCCTGTGGAAGGAAATTACCTAAACTGAGGAACAGAGAAGTGCAAGAGAAACTTGTATTCATCCTAAAATTTCCTGAGTCCTCCATGATTTTACAGGGATCAATAAGAAGAGGAAGAAATAGAAACCAATTGGCACAGAGCAATAACCAGGATACTCCCAGGAACCACTGCCTTTCCAAAGGAATTTCCCTTTCTCCTTTCTTCCCCTTTCCCTGTCTTCGAGCCCTGCTACCCTGGTTGATTCAGGGTTTTGAGATGCTGCTAATGAGAATTTTATCAGTCTTAAGCATTTAATTGATTTTTACCTTCAGTGTCATGCAGCACTGTCTCCACAGGAGGGGAATTAAGAAATGCCAATCCCACACACTCTCCCTACTTATCTCTTATAGCCCTTGCTCTTCTGCTTCCTTCTTTTCACAGGGAGCATTTACTGCCCTGCTCAGCTCACAAAGCCTTTTCCCAGCCACATCAGGGGAAGCTAACAGAACAAATACTGTTTAAGTCCCCCAAAGTCCTGTAAAACCCCAGGAATAATGGTGAGTCTCATTAGGTGAAGATGAAAGAAGGAAGAACTGGAGGCTTGAACAGTCAGTATCTCTGAGACCAAACTATCCTGCCAAGACCTTGCAAAGACCCTTAGGTCCTTAATGGATGTGAGGATATAAATTCATTCTGATAATAACATTCATCACTCTGCATGGGATTTTAAGCCATTTTCCAGTAAAAGCATGGTCTCAATGGATGACAGGATTGTGACAAGTTTCCATCCCCTCTTACAAGCCAGAATGTCACTGTAAATTGCTACTCATAAAAAGTGTAAAACCTCAGCGCATTATCAAAAAGAAGGCATTGGAAACTGAAATTCAAAATGATTTTATATACACCAAAAATGTCTTTGCTTAGGGAATGTCTTGACAAAAAAATCTAGTGTTTATCTTCCACAAAATCCATAAAGGAGATACACCTGTTTCTCTAACAACCCTTAAATCTGGTTTCCACCCATGTATTGCTATCAGATTAAAACCTGTGAAGTACAAAGCAAAAAAAACCATGAATATTAAAGCTTGCCCAGAACTTGGGAACACTTTGCATAAGAAAGTTACTACAGTAAATTAGAAGTGCTTTTTCATTTCGTGCGGTGTGTTGTCAGGCAGAGAAGAACTCTGAAGTGCTGTCCAGGAGAAATGAAGAGTCCAGTTAGCTGGTACACTTTAATTAGATTCTAAATGTTCCTCTCAGTGAAAACCTCTGAACAACTCAATTAAATCCACACTGATCCAACATCCCGAGCTGTGGTGCTGCTTCATTTCCAAACCACAGGAGCCAGGACAGAACTCACTGTACAACACAATTGTGCACTCCCCTTCAGAAGGGTGGAAAGAGCACTTGGAAACGAGATCAGGCTGCCTGCTCAGGCTGAGGTTTTGCCACAGGCATTCTGTGCTCTTTGGAGCTTTTAAGCAGTTTATTTTTACGGAAGATACATGGCAAATAGCTCATTGCTGATTTAATTAATCCCATAAATAACTTTGGTGAAGCCAAGCGCTGAGGCTACAAGAGGTGGCATTAATCACGTATCTTTGTTAGAACAGTTACGAAAGTTCTTTTTGAGCCAGATTTTTTAGTTTGATATATAACTGAGCCTAAGAGGAATATTTAGATACCCAGTAATCAGACTATTACCTATACTGAATTACATAATGCATGGAGAACAGAGGCTAAACACAGTTTAATGTATTTGAAATGTAACAGAATAAAAACCAGAAGATTATCTTAGTTCTCGGGCATAGAGACATGTCATGGCATTATCTAAATATCTTAAGAAGAAGAAAAATATACATTCCAAATGTATCTTATGCCTCAAATTAATAGCAATGGCGTATAAATATTTAACAGAAAAACTATAATGCTTTTATGCCAATTGAGAAATAACTTTACAGGAATCTGCTGTTTTCCCCGTTCAACAGCTCTCCAATAATGTAAGCCAAACTGAATTTTGCCAATTCAAAAATAGGAACCAGTGAGAAAACAAGGTACAATCACACTGTCCCTATCTCAGAAAAGCAAAATCAGAGCTAGATGAGTTGCCTTGGTTAATGAAAGAGGAGGCAAAATGGCTCATAATCAAAGAACCCTTTTGATTATGATAGAATTTCCTCTATATCTCTTTACACTGCCTAGAAGGTCTCTATTTATCACTATGATTTGCAAGACTAATATTGACTGTGCTGTATGATTCAGAGCCACATACAAGCCATCAGGAATTGTAGCAACTTTCTGTCTACAAATGTTCACACAGGAAGGTACAATGCAATGATTGACAACCTCAAAATAAGTGGTTTTTACATTTCTTGCATATAAAGCAAAAGAAAAGCAAATATTGCATTTAGATCTTAATGTACAGTAATTCCATTTAAAATTTATCCCTTCGTTTTTCTTTTTCATGCTTAACATTTTTTCTATTTCAAGACTGCTCTCGAATGTTGAACTCTTGGTAATGAATCTACTTAAAATGTACATGTTTTGACACAGCATAAGAATATAGCAGGGGAAAAAAGTTAGTCCACTGTCAACTAAACTGAGCTGTCCTCTTCAGAATATACATGGGAAGAATGCAATGGGGACATTTCATCATTTTAGTAAATGATAAGTTGAGGGGTGTTTAATTCAGTGTGGATCTCCCTTAAGAGTTTAATGCTAGTATAAACTCATACAGAATTTATACTGGAAAAAGAGGGACTTGCAGTAGATGTGGTTAAATCCAGGATTAACTCAGGGTTAATGCATCACTGAGCAGTTATAAAGCAGTTTCCCTGGCAAAATCTTGAAGGACAATGGCAAACAGCTGATAGTTTCATATCACACATTTTGTTCCTCACCCACAAGTGGTTTACTCTACACACAGGCCTTTCCAAGATCCTGCAGATCCTGGATAAGAAAGATCTTGGATAGAAAATGATCCAATCAGCCATTCAAATGTGGACCTTTAGCACAGGAAATCATTACCTTTATTATTGTAAAATCCTTCCAAGGGTACAGTAAAGCCAAATGTTTTGGAAGAGTTGGTGTTTATTTTGTAGGTGTCACCATTGGAGGACCAAACTCTGCTCCCCACCACACGAGGAGGAGTTAAAGAGGAGCTGGAAGACCAGCAGAGGACAGCTCAGTGAGGACAGGTCCCAAGGGATATGAAATGGTAATTCCAGCTGGGGTAGGTGCAGCTGTCAGAGCTCAGAAGAAACCACCTAAGACTGCACTGAGGAAAAGCTGTGCTCACTTGTTTGCAAACCTAAGCCCCTGGGTGAAACTTTCACAGGGGATAAAAACAGGCTTTAAAATGAAGGTTTCTTTCTCTCCCTTAAACACATTTGCTTTCTGTTTCTGGGAGCTAGAGCACTTTGAGGATTACAGAGCGGATTCACCCAAATTGGCTGTTGGCAGGCAGAAAAATGTCCTATTGAACAGAAAAAACATTTCTCCTCCTGGTTTTCCAGACTTTGAAGCAGGAGCTGCCTCAGCCAGTCTGAACAGGGCTCCCAATGCCTCGCGCCTCTCCTGAAACTGGTGGACCAGATTCCAGCATAAAGAGTTAACTTGCCTACAGTTTGTAAATAGACAAGTCCCTGGATATTTAATGTACCTTAATACAGATGACTGGGCAGACAACAGATGCCCAAAAATATTCCAGCTTTAGGGTAAAATAACAATTTTGCTCCTTTAACATTACCAAACATTGTAGCTTAAAAGCCACCATGCTTCCCAGTACTCCCATTACCTCTTTTCCCTCTGTAACATTCTTACACACTACTTTTTTTGGGAAAAAAAAATTAAAAAGCAAAACAGAGACGTGCTACATGGGAGGTAAAGAAGTCTGGAATTTGCTCTCCTATGACTGTGTTCAACTAAAGAACACAGCAAGAAACCTAAAAAGCACCCCAAGGAAATTAGTGAGATTCACTTAGATCTGAATTATTTGTAAATATTTCCAATTTGAAATATTTTCAATAGTACCTTTCCTTGACTAGTGAAAAAAGAGTTACTCAATGCATTTATTGGATGTGGAGGTCAGTGCAGTATTTAAACTGTGGCCTAATTGCTTTTAAGAAGCCACCATTTAGTCTTATTGATGTGCAGCTGAGAAATTGCTCCTCTACTACCTTATTACATTCAGGAGACAAAATTACACCAAATGTGGTTTTACACAATTGCTTAAAAAAGTGTCCTCCAGCCCATGCTCAGTGTGCAAAGTGGATTTTTACACCCAGCTGCCCCCGTAGAAAGGGCTACAAGGAGACCAAAGGAAAAAAAAATCAATCTCTGAGTTTCATATGCAGCGACTCGTGAGTATAAAGAGGTGGGAAAGTCCATTTTAAACACATTATTTCTCAGTAAAATAAACTGCTTCTCAGTTAACTTCACCAGGCTCAGCACAGGGTGTGCAGACTCTCTCACCTCCAGATAACCAGGATTGGGAGAGCAACATTCCAGGGAAAGAATACACTTTTCTTCCTCAGATTTCTCCAGGGAAGAGGGAAAAATTATGAGCTTGATTTAGTTGGACAGAGTTGAGAAAGACAAACATTTATTAGTTCACCTCAGGAAAAAAAAAGTCAGTGTATCCCAAAAGAGGTAACAGGCACTCATAAGGCAAATGATCTTCTTGAAATGAAGGCCCCATCCAAAATACACTTTCAAGTATAATCTCAGTATTCTTAGTTCTTATGAATGGTGGGGTTTTTTCTTTTTGTAAATTTGCCTTTATGCACTTAACTAACTTGAAAGTAAAAGCAGATAAAGAGCTTAGAAAACTGAAAAGTGCTGATTTTCCAAAACACAAGGTAGTAAGAGGAAAAAGTACCCAGACAGTTGTTCCTATCTGTAAACATCTCTCTGCTTATAGGGACACACAAAAGGAACTGGTGTCAAATTACAGATGACAAAGATTTGATTAGCTTTTTAAATTCAAAATTTAAAGAACAACCCCTACTCAATTTTCCCAAGAGTTCTTTCTTGATATTTAACTAAAGCTACGATTTAATTTTTCAACTGTTAATCCTCTTGCCTCAATTTTTCTGTGTATCACAGGACAGGAACAAAGCACAGCTTTGGCAGAACACTGGAAATGGAGAAATGAGAAGTTACTGAAAAACACTTGAATGCTTAATACTATGCTTTTGTGATAACACAAGGTCATTTCAACAGCATTTTCTTTTACTTAATTCCTTTTTTTTTAATTTCACACACAGAGAAGATATTATTTGGCATAGAAATGCCCTTCTGTAGTTCTGAATTTATACACTGGGTAGATGAACAGATAAATTCTCATTTCTCCTGCTCTTGGTGCTTGGCTGGGGACAGATTTCAATAGCAGGTTACAAGGCAACAGCACATCAGTCCATAATGTGAGAGTTACAGTCTCCAAAGAAAAGAAATCTTCTTTCGTTCATTAGCACTAAAATGTTTTCAAGTTTCCAGCAAATCAATAAGTATTTCATTTTGCTATTTTTTGGAAAAAAATAAAAGTAATCCCAAGGGGACTTGGAAAAAAAAATTAAAACAGAAGGAGCAGCAAGAAACTCCCTTACAGCTGAGTCTTCTGTGGGGTTTGAGATGACTCTTGTTCAAATTCACCCCATGATGAACTTCATTCTCCCTCTTTCCCAGGATAGCAGGAATCTTGTTACCAGGAATGTTGTAACCGTGCTGCAACAGATCTCCCAAAGTCAGTCCTCTTCACACTGCTCAATTTTACATGAAACCCTGAAATATTCATTGGGACAAATAGAGAGCACTGAAAATGAGTTTATGGCTTTTAGGGTGAGGGCACTTGGCTGGCAGGGGCAACACCTCAGTGCCAACACCTCACCTTTCCCAGTAAATATTTAAATATTTATACAAAATTGAATGCTGTAAAAAGACAGAGAGAGAGGGCGGTTTCCTGCCAAGTGGGTCAGAACACCTCCTAGAGATGATCTGAGGTGAATGGTTCTATAAAAAACCATGAGGGCTGTTCAGCCAAATCCAGCAGCTAAAGGAATTTTTGTCACTGAAGAAGCCCAGTCAAACCAACCCTGGAATTAATAAGATAGTATTATAATAATGATAACAATTACAATGCTGATTAAAGATTTTGGTTTAAGAGCCATTCTATTATTTCTCTTTTATACAAGCTGGGATAAGCCTTTCTCTTTAACCATAAACTTGGTCAAGGGAAATAAAACTTCTCTATGTAAGCTGTTCCATGGCATGGAAAACAAAAAACAAAAAACAAAACAAAACAAAACAAAACAAAAAACAAAAAAAAAAAAAAAAAAAAAAAAAAAAAAAAAAAAAAAAAACCACAAAACAAAACAAAAAAAAAAAAACCAACAGTGATTGAAGATTTCATTTTATCTATTTTTCTATTCTTTGCTTTTACTATTGCAGTAATCTATAATGCTTCAAAACAGATTCCTCATTTAAAATATTGTATATTTTTAAAAAATTTAAAAGTATATTTAAATAATATACTTTATTATCTTCCCAATTAAAATTTTAAGTCTTTTTTGCCAAAATATTGTCTCTCTCTCCTTAAAACCTGTGATAATGTACAAACAAAATCACACTGAACTTTTTCAAAGTGTTTGAAAATCTTTTGAGCCCAAGTCAATATTCTGACAAATAAAGGTCAGGTGTGTCAGATACAAAATCATTTCTGTAAATTGGTTTTGCAGTTGCTGACAGCTTCAGCTATTTACATTTTTTTTGCAGGTTCAAAGCAATTTAACTATTTTCAGGAAGGTCCAAGAGACTGTGTTCAGTTTCTCTAGTTGTAGAACCATCCACAAGCAGAATTGGCAACAAAATTTACTTCCCACCATTCAGGAGATGGTTCAACAATCCCCTCCCTAACTAATTTACTTACTCCCCTCTTGAACTCGCTGCTGCTTTTGATCTCCACAGTGTCACATTGCAAAGACAACAATCACATTCCAGCTGAATTCACTGCCTGGGATTTTGCTGGCATCTTCTTTTTCCATTGACCATGATTTCTTCAACACAGACTGTATGCCAGATAAATCACTTTGAAAGAGTATCTTTGTAGAATATTCCTTCAGCAGTTCTGGTTCTGTTTCGTAATGCTAAAATCAATATTTAACCTACCCTCAGAAACTAAAATAATGCACAGCATTAAAATTCTCTCATTTGCCACAAAGATCTGAGGGGAGTAATTGAAAAAAAAACCTAAAACTAGCTGAAACAAGTTTGGGGAAATGAAATGCAAATGATTGTAGCACAGCTTTAAACTAACTGAGGTAATGTGTACATTTATAGCATTGAAAATGGATGGCAGCATATACTTTACAGTTTACTGAGCCCTATCGATAAAAGCATCAACATTTTTCACCAAGACAAGGTTTCATGTTCCTGTCAGACAGCTGGCTAAGCACACTCCATCTTCCCTCCTCCCAGGATGCAATCACAGCCATCAGTACAATTCCACAGCCACCCCTCTCCCTAAACGCCCATCCCTGTACAAGAGACCCTGTCCACTTGTTTGTTTTGCCATTTAAAGCAAGCAGCAGAAGCAAGCTGTCTCAGCAGCAAACATGCTGGAAACAATTTGTCAGCTTTTGCAATTTAAACTGGCTCTGTGGACCTTCCTCTGTGCACTTTGTGAGGCAGCACGTTCCCATCAATCCATCAGCATCCACCAGGTCCCACTCTTATAGAGAGCTACTTAGGAAACCCAGAGCACACAAAGCTTTGCTAACTCTCCTTGATGCCTTTAGTTTGAGCTTTCATGTTTTCCAGATTCTGTGCTGCCCAGGGGTGCAGTTCTGAGCCTCATATTAAGTGTTAGTCAGCTCTTCACAGAGTAGGGACACAAAACAAATCCTTTTCCTGCTGGAGACAAGGACAACTTTCATGCCCAAAAGCACAAACAACAGTGGACTGAAGCGAGAAAACAAGAAGGATGTGACTTCATAACCTGAAGCTGTAATTGGACAATTAAACCCCAATATGCAAATGGACCAAAACACATAAAAATGTGAAACTTTGTGACTGGTCAGCCATTTTGTGACCATTTTGGGTCCACTTTGGGTGTAGCCCTGGCCAGGCTCTTGTCCTGCCCAAGGTGTGTCCTTAAAGGCCTTTCAATAAATATTTACTTTATTCTCTGGCTCTGTCCAGTCTCTGTTCCAGCTCAGCCTTCCTAAGGCATCACCTTATCTAATATGAACACTGAAATTATGAATATCTTTTTTATTCATGACTTTTTTTCCTCCCCACACTCCGCCACAAACTCACTTTCCTTCATACAGACACACTTTAAACTCCTTTTTGTCCCTTTCTCCATGCAGAATGGGTGAAGCTGTGAAACTTTCTACAACTACAGGGGATTTCAGGATGGCTCCTCTGTACAGGAGCTGCAGACAGAGGTTACCTTTGTGTTGGCACCCAGGTCTTGACAAGTTAATTCAGGAGCATTTTCTTTGCTATTCTCCCCTACCTGAGTTAACCCAGACTGCCCTGAGGAAATCTGGGGACAACTGTACTTGACAAAAACATCAGAAAGATGTTTCCCAGTAAAGATTCATGAGAACTCTGATTTCAAATTAAACAGTCAGTCAGTACTGCAGCCTTGGTGGAAATCAGTTCTCTGTCAGAGCAGAAGAAAAGGTGGTTTAGGTGAGTTTCTTCGGGTAACTCAGCTACGTGTAATGAAAAAGTTATGGGAAAACAAATAATGATATTGCATTAAAAAAGGATCCTCAAACACTGGAAGATTGGCTCTAAAATGCCCCAAAAACCCCACACCCAAATATCTGAGACAGCATGACCCATCTGGTTCCGAGGCAGAGGCAAACAAAGGCAACCTTTACAGACAAGATAATCAGTGTTAGCCACAAAAAGGGTCGAGACACGCCATTGATTTCCAATTGTTTGCAGGTGGAAACAACAGAGAAATCGGCACCACTTGCTCAGATAAATCACTGACTGCAGCAACTGAGTGCTGCTGCAGCTCCAACAGTGCAGTAAAAACCCCTCACATCACCAAAACGCTGCTGGCTCTGATTAGGGACTAGAAAAGTCACAGACTGCAAATGACAAATAAGAAGGAGAAAAGGATGTGCACAGGAAAATTATCCTTATTAGAGAATATGCAAACACTCTAATGAGGTGAACTCACTGGAGCCAACATGATTTAATAGTACAGGGGAAAAGGCCATTTGTTAATGGGTTAAAAATCTGACAAATCCTCAAGCCCATTGCCACATGTCACCAAGGGCAGAGAACTAAAAAAATTCAGAGTGTAACAGTGTTTTCTGAAGAACAGCCAGGTACTAAAGTAGTGGAGCTAACCCAAGATAAGTGACCTCTTAGACACTTTTATTTCTTTTTGAGCAAGGACTGAAAGCTTTTCAAGAAAGAGCTCCTGAAAGCTGGGAATTCTGTTCTGGAAATCTGTTTTGGGTGTATATGGCAGGGTTATAGTAGCAGAGGGGCCTGCTGGGGTGGCTTCTGCAAGAAACTGCTGGAAGCTCCCCCTGTATCCACACCGGAGCGGGCTGTTCCCAACGACCTGCATCCCATGGAATAACTAACATCAGCCACTGGAAAAGACAAACATTGACTTATGCTTGTGTCCTCCAAGAAAACAAAGCTGAGAAATGTTGCAGTGCCTGAAAGGAGAAAAAAGTTTATTACAGAAAAGCATTTTCTGCTGCTTTCTGAGAATACTGCTGTGCCAATAGAAAAGCAGCACAAGCATCTTTCTAAAAGGTGAGAAGGCACAGGCCACAGGTAATGGCCAAGGAAATTACTAACACAGTTGTGTTTTTAAATAAATATATTAGGACATTTCTATCAGTGGCTGATGCACCACTATTTCCTTAAATGCACCTCAACACCTTCTGGCTTTGGGATGTGGTTTTGGAGTGCTGTTCTTTAATGTTCTTCTAATATTTTTTTCTTTAATTACACTAAGGTTTGCATAGCTCTTGGAGAGGATTTGACCCTTGGGCATAAGAAATATGATAAACCAAAATGTCCTGGCCATCAGTCCTCAGTCCAGACATCTTAGGGAGATACAGCAATCAATTTAAAATACATTAAAAGTCTTCAGTGGTTTTCTTAAAGGAAGAACACCTTACAATGAAGCATTTTCCAAAACTCAACCTTTGTATATGTGAGGGCTGACACTGAGCCACAGGAGTTCACAAAATTCAAGTTCCAAAACAATTGTCATGTTTATTTAGCCATCCTTCACACAACAAAAGAGGCAAAAAAATCATTTAATGCATACAATTTTACATGTTTCTTTTAAATTATTATCTTTAGGGGATTTAGAATTCAGGAGGAAAAAAACTCTATAAAATATGGGAGGTTTTTTTGGCTGAAAGTATAGAAAGAACTGTTATTTAGTGTTATTAAGATCTACTAATACTTTCACTGCAATTTTAAGAGAGCCAAACACCTGTAATTTTTCAAATGCTGAGAGAACTACCATTATGCTGATGATCTCCATTTGCATTGTTAAAAAGCAATCATCGTTTCCTTGGTAAGAGCAGGAAAATTGTACCTGGCAAGGCATTTGGACTCCTGCAGCAGAGCAATGGATCACTCCCAGCAGGGTAAAACTCAGTCAGGGATTCCATTAGCACAGGGAAAGAAGCAACACATCACCACTTGGAGTTTGGGGCCAGAGGAAATACTTCTTCCCAGGCACTTCCATGAGTGGCTTCAGCCTAATTCAGGCTTGTGGAGAATTCCCTGGCAGCTTGAGAAAAGGAAAAAAAGCCTCAGACACTGAATTGTAAAAAGATAGTAAGAAAGAGAACACAGTCATTTAATGGAGAAAAGATACACTCACCAAAAAATTGATCAAACTGAGACACAGCAGTGCCAAGCCAAACCAAAGCTGTGGAAAGTAGAAATTGTGTTTAATGGAGTGTTGATGACATTTCCTAAGTGTCATGGTTTGAAAGCAAAACGAGTGAGAGGCTCCAAGTCAGAAATACAATTTAATAATAAGAAAGGTAAAAAGGTAAAAATAAAATAAATGCAATAACACAAAGGACGACTGACAGAGTCAGAATACAACCTGAGCAGGATGGTGGAAGCAGTCCAGATGAGGTGGTCTTCCTGAAGCAGTGATCCTGTAGAAAGGTCTGGTAGCTCTGCTCCTCTGGGAATCCAGTAGGTAAGGGCTGCTTGCACTGTCCCAAATCCCAGCTTATATCCAGGTGAGAATGCTTGGCTCCTCCTCCTGGTGGAGCATCTCACAATGGGATGATGAGTTGCGAAGTGGGTCCTTGATGGCCCATTAAACAGAGATAACTCCTGGAGGGAGTTACCTGTGAGTCATGGGCCAGGCGTTAATGGGCCATTAGCAGAAGACAGCCCAAAGGCAGGGGGCCTGGGAAGAACACTGCCCCACTTGGTTTAACAGTTCATGAAGATGGTGATAGAATAAATACTTTGTGTACATCCTATACTGCAACCCAGGACACTAAGCTACCTTCATTAACTCATTTTCCCCAGCAGCTAACCATTCTCATGGTGCAATAGTTTCTTAGGAGTAAAGATTTTTAAATGTTAAGTGTAAGAGAAAAATCTATAATTACTAAACAGAGAGACAAAACCAATGAATGGAGTGACTTCATAATTTTGCATGTTTTGGCTCTCCTCTGCATTTTCAGCTGTAATATTTTAACTAGAAAATAAATAAATAATTTTTTCCCCTCAGTAAATGTTTATGGTGGCATCTTCAGTTGAGCTATCAGAGACTAGGAAAGTGAGACTGCTGTTCAATGTTTCCTTTTCTCCCCCAAATACTGATGATGTGACAAGAGTGCATTACCCAGAGTGTCTCAAGAGCAGCTCCTGAAGCGTAGGTATTAAACACTACATTTTTTCACCTTTTTTCAAAAGGCCAAGAAGACAAACCCATCATTAACATAATTCACAGATGCTATAAACCAAGCAGGGAATTTTTCTAATGATGCAAAATCGCTTTTCTGTCACAGAGATATGGAACATTGATTTTTTTTCCCTCTCTCTCCCCTGATGCTAAGGAAATCTGGATTATAAGTTCACACTGTTTATCTCCTCCAGTAGCTTTAGAACACATTCCTCAATTTAAAAAATAATTGACAGAGGGATATGGCCTGAGATATTATGTTCCCACAAGTTTTGTGACACTAAACAGATGGGAAGAGAAGAGAGATCTTTCTGTTATCACATTGCATATTCCACTGAGAGAAAAGCTTCAGAACACACTTCTGCTTTTTAAAAACTCTGAGTGTTTCCAGGAAAGAGAACTTATGCCCTATCTAAAGAAAAAAAAAGTCGAGACAAAGCATGTCAGCAGAGAAAAATCACAAAGGCACAGGCAAAGAACTTCTTGTTCTGGTGTTTGTGGAATTAACTTGCTTAGAAGGAGAGGCAGTGCTGGAGAGTTCGTATATATTTATTTATTTGTTCTCTCCTACCTGGCTTTGAAGATTTCCAGTTCCCAGTGAGTCTGGTGACCTCTGTGGCAGTGAAAACACTGTCAGGTACAATTTGTGCTTCAGTGGTGCTGCTCTGCAACATCATCGTGGTAAATAAAGATCACAAGAGGATTTTTTTTCATTTTAGATTTGGGGAGGAGGGCAATTCATAACTCCTAATTGTATACTGATACCTTTACCTTTTAAAGTGTTTTTCTTTAATAGTGTTGGACTTCAGCAGCAAATGACAATTCTAGTGTCTGCAGTGCACCTAAGGGAGTGTCAGCTCTGTCCTCCTTTTGCTGGGGCAGTGCTTGCCACCATGTCTGTCAAGTTATCCTAATGTGGGCTATTTTTAAACAAACATGTGGGAGTATTCAATATCCCAGTGGAAACCCTGAGGAGCCATGTATTTTGGGTATGGGTTGTTTCTCATGATTATGCAAGGGGTTCATAAATGACATTAGCTGCCTACCACAATTTTTTTTTTTTTTAATGAAATCATTAAATATTTCAGGTTTTAATCAACATTAGGCTGGGGAAGGCTGGATGATGTCTATGACAAGGCCAGTATACAGCTGAATCTCCTCAGGATTACACAACCAGAGTTGGAGGGAACAAACTTTCCCTAATAAACGTCATTTCTTTTCCAAGTAGGCTAAATCTGCTCTACTTTCCCTAACTCATCCCAACCACAAAATCCCCTTCTCCTCCTTGGCTGATCTTCCTTGTCAGCTCTAATGTCAAAGCAGGGTAACTAAAAATGATTTTTTTTTTTTTTAATTTAAAAATCTGCTGTTAAAAGAGAACTGAAAGCTGCACTTAAAATAAGTACTGATATTGAAACATATTTAAATTATAAGAAATAGTTTTTATGCGTAGCCAGATAGTATTAAGATAAGCTATTATCTGGATTTTCTTTGCAGACTAGAAGGGAGCAACACCTAGGATGATAAGTAATTTTGTCTAAAAAGATAAGTAATATAAAATGTTTCATGGAAAATCAGGCACTTCTTTCAACATTGAAGCTCCTGTGTTCTGTCCCACCTGCTCTCACCCCAAGGTTTTGCATCCCAAGGATTCAACAAGTCTCAGTCTCCAGGTTCCCTCACAACTAAAGGCAAGTGTTTGAAAGGGATTGTCACAAATGTTCTGAGCTGGGAAGTCTCAGAATTAACATTTCTCAAAAGCAAGTGCAAGTGTTTGAAAGGGATTGTCACAAATGTTCTGAGCTGGGAAGTCTCAGCTCAGAATTAACGTTCTCTCTAAAGCACTTCTACCAGCTGGAGACAAATCTGCTCTCTATTTTGAGCTTCAGATAAACCTTAAGCACAGCTGAAGGCATCCAAGACCTCAAATGAGAGAGCACACAGCACTTGCATAATATCTGACAGCACAGGGAGGGCAGAGGCAACTTGGGGCACCAGGGTGGATCCTCCCAAAGGGAATGAGCACACTCTGCTCAGGTTTTCAGGCTTGTTGAAAAGAAAAGATCTGTTTCAATTCCAAGACTGGTTATTTTCCCTTGTGAAGTCCTGGCAGCAGACCATTTTCTTAGAAGCTGTAATTTGGAACAGAGGCTATTTTCTACTAATGGGAAAATCTCAAGGCTTTTGTGAAGATCATGTATGCATTTAAAAATTCAGAGGATTGTTCCAATTGCCTGAGCTACCTGAGTTTGAAGTGTTCGTTCTTAGCTTTCATAAAATCAACTGGTAGGCATGGTAGATTTATTATTATTATTATTTTTAATCAGGTATTTCTTACTGCTGGCTTTTTTTTTTTTTTCCTGAACCTTTTATCTTTTTCCTGTTCTGTTAGAGGAAAAAGAAAATGTAACTGATTTCTCTATTCACTGATTTATCTATAAAAACACTTACTGTTTCTCACAAAACAGCAAATGTGAAAAATAAGCCTCTTTTGCTTTTCTGGACAATGTGTTTATTCCTAGATATTTTGAAAGCATATTTGCACAATTTTGTGTTCTCTCTTAAAACCTGAATTTAGCCTCCAGCTGTCTAAGCAAAACAACCCATAAGAGAATTGCTGGACCAGAGAGATCTTGAAGCCTGTACAGAAACACATTAAGAAAGAGGCCACCAAAATAATCTATGGGCAGACAAGCCAGACCAACAATTAAGGCAGATGTGGCCTTTGAAAGCATCCCAACTATCCAATTCAAAAATTGAAAGGACATAACTACTACATATCCTGTTATGCATGGATTTGGAGTAACGTTTTTTATTTTGTCTAATTCATTGTAAATATGAGACTGCAGCAAAGCACTGTCCTCAAAAACACATCCCCAGAATTAGTTATGAGTATGTCCCATGCAAATGTTCTCTGCTCCTAAATCCTTTGAGCAGCTTTCAAACTCTCATTCAAATTTTTTTTCCCCCAACTTTCCTAGCTGAGTCTGGGAGCAGCAGTTGAGGAGGAACAGGGTCTACCCAGATGTAAAAAAAAAGAAACAAGCGTTTGATGAAATGTGGAGCAGGGCAAGATAGGGAACACCTTAATGAAGGTTTGTGGCTCATCCATGGAGCTGAGGACCTGCTGCTTGTGCTGACATAACTAAGCACACCTGAAATTGTAGGAGTCACGTCTGGCAATATATTTTTTATATTATTAAATATTTTATATTATTAAATTATATTACAATTTTAATATATTTTAAGGCTTTATATTTCAATAACTGCTCTGACTATGAAGCATCCTGTGAGTTAAATCTTGTACAGTTCCTGTGGGACAGCTCCCAGGTGATCGGGACACTGCTGACACCACATCCCAGATGGACACAGGGATCTTGGAGCTCTGTAATTCATCCCATTTTTCCTGACTTCATCCATCCTGTGCATGTCCACCCAACTGTATCTGTGGGGTGGATGGTTCTGCTTCCTGGAAAAACAGCATTTCTTAGAGGAGTGAAGACACCTTTCAAGGTTATGAACTAAACTTAAAAATATATATATTAGGTGGCTTTTTCTTATCTAAAGCACACATCTCTCCATAAATGCTTCAAATAGTTCCAGTTTACTGCAGAAACTTTCCATTCTGTGGGTGTGGATATCCCCCCTCTGAAAGCCTCTTTTTATGTGTGCACTCTAGATGGTAATGCCCCACAGAGTTGGGGCATTCTCAAATTATACAGAAGAACTCAAAAAAGCCCTTACAAAGTCTTACATACTCATTGAATTAAACTTCTGGCAGCACTTGAGCTGCCCCTGCAAGATATGGGTGCATAGGGTAGCTGATATACCCTCCATTACATTAAAAGCATTTTATTGCACCATTCCTGCTGTTTAATTTTAAAGCATCAAATTAAAGCTTAATAAAGCCCTAATTAGGTTGCTTTATGATAAATTATTCAAGAGACATTTCACATATTCCACAGTAAACCAAATTCCTTTGGTTCTTTGGCACACAAATATCTCATTTCAAATATTTACAGAGGAACATGCCAGGAACCTAGTTCAAAGAGGTTTTGACGAATCAGAAAAGTTTTACTAAAATATAATCCCAAACATATGGTTTCTTCAGCTCATGCAATTTCTGAGCTCTGCTGAAAATGATAGCTAATGAAGAATGAAAAGAAAAAGCTCCAAGTTTATTATGAAAATTAAATACTCTACAAAAAGATTAAGTTTCATTTCCACCAAGGAAGAAATTTTTCTTGAGCTTCAGTGGAAGCAGGATTGGCTTCCAAATGGTGCCAGATTTCACTGACACAGAGTTTGGCTTTACAGACACCATGAGGGAGATACAATGCTCCACAGAAAATAGGATTTAAAATGTGCTATTTGCTTCTCATTTATAACAGGCACCTTGGATCCAAACCTAAGAAAGATCCCTTAAAATTCAAGAGCTAAAAGAAACAAGCAAAGCAATCTGTGGTTTTAGAAGAAAGTTTGATAATATTTGAACTTCTGGTTATTTTTTCATCACTTTTTTTTTTTTTTTTTTTTTTTTTTTTTCAGTGAAAAAAGTCAGGCCTCCTTAGTGTTAGCTGTTCTGGTAACAGATTATTCCCCAGCAAAGTCTTCCTCTTCACTCTGCCTTGCTGCTTTATGCCCAACAGTGCTCTCAGCTCATCACTTAGTGTCAGAACACACAGCAACATGTGTCAAAACACGTCTTCTGGGAAGAAATCCTCATGTTTTATTGCAGCATCAATAATTCCTACTTCTTACAGTCACACTTGAAGGTGATAATTGCACTGGATTAAAATGTGTTCTTAGTAAATATTCCAAATGATGGCTCCCTATAAGCTTTACAGTCTATTGTGAAGTAAGACTTTTTTTGTGGTCTGAATCCAGCAATGATCCAAACCCACACTAAAGAATTTTGCCCAAATTTTTGTGTGTCACTTTATTCTATAAAAGCAAGGAGCCTGATGGTGTTGTAGCAGCAGAATAGCTACTTTATAATGGCTAATAAAAACCAGCACCTTTTCCCCCCTCATCCCATCACCAGCTGCACTCAGAGAAGTTTGCTTCTGGAGCAAGCTTTAATTCTCACATTATTTATTTCCTAACAGCAGGACCCCTGTTCAATAATTTCTGTGAAGACTGCATGAAATACATACCCAGAAATTGATATCTGCCATTCCCAAAAGCCAGCATGGTACTGCAGCTAGATTGTGAGTTGTTTGAGTCTTCCCCTTGGTCCTGAACCTGGGATAAAGATGATGCAAGGGTTTGCTAAACAGAAATTGAAAAGACCACATTTCTCCAAGGCATGTGGAGAGTCCCAAATCAGTTACCAGTGGCAAATAGCAACACTGGCATCCACGTGGAGGTGGAAATATATTAAAGGGTAAGTGGGTTTCTGAATGAACAATATTAACACCAGGTTCCTGCTATGAATAGTTGATAAGAAAAAAAAATAGCTATATTTAGACGACCTCTATTTCAGCATAGCTTTTCTTTTATAAAATGCCTTGACTGTTCAAGCTGGCAGTGGCTTTTTGAATATAAAGTTTGTTAAATAGTCTGACCTTTCTGGATGACACGACAACAAACTGGTAAGCTCTGCTCCCAGTGAGCAGTTCAGACTGCCAACCTCAGTCCCATGTGTTCCATTTGTTATGTCAGCTCATAGGTGCTTCTGTGAAATTCAGGGATTCAAAGACTCCCATCAGGAAATAGCATTCAATTAACTTAGCAAAGCTCCACTGCTCCATTTTAGGATGCTTTAGTTTAAGATGCATTTTCCAGGAAGCAGTTAGAATAAATGAGGTTCTCGAGAGCCATGGAATCATTTTAGGTGGCAAAAACATCAAAGGCCATCGGGCCCAACCAGTAACCCAGTACTGCCAAGACCACCACTAAACCATGTCCCCATCCACATGTCTTTTAAATACATCCAGAAATGGTGGCTCCACTCTCAGGGGAGCATTTTCCAGTGCTTGAAAACACTTTTGATGGAGAAATTCTTCCTCATACCCATAAAATCCCCTCTAAGCCCTAGATGCCCAGATGTAAAAGTAGATTAGGAAATCCTTGTTTGTTGCAGCAGCCCTGTTGTTAGAAGGCACAAGTGAGCCCAGACAGACTCCTTGTTTATCACAGCATGAAAAGGGCCCTGGTTTATTCCTCTTTACAGCTCAGCCATCCTGACTCCAACCATTCACTGACTCTGGCTGCAGCAGCTCCTGCTGTGGGTTTCCCTTGCAGCCTCTGACTGCTGGTTATTTCCTGCTGAACTCTGACTGCAGGGATCAGTGTGCAGACTGTGACTGCAGCTTTTACCTGGATAGACTGTGACTGCAGCCTCAGACTGACCTCACTGCAGGGATTCTCTCTCCAGGATCCTTCTTCTTCACAATCCTCTCAATTCCCTCTTCCTCAAGGTTCCTCCTCCTTCATGATTCCCCTCCCCAGCTATCCCATTCCCTTTCATCACGCTTATCTTTATTGGATACAGCTGTGACTTATCAGGGGTGATGCTGAATTGGGTAATTAACACAGCTATTACTTATCGGGGCAAGATAACCTGTATTCCCTTTCTTGTACACTTGTTAACTCTGATCATACTTGGCCCAAATGCAGAAAAGACATTTTAAAATCTTGGTAAACAAGACCTAGTCTCAGTAAAAAAACTTGTTTAACAATCTCATAGTTTTAGGTGAAGATATAAAATACCCTGGGGATGAAAACAGATGTTACTGGAGTTGCCTGAGCTGTCAGAGAAACACCAATTCCACCAGTCAGAGAATCCACACAGAGCACTGCTCAATAAGAGAGGCTGATGGTCTGAGAGGGAACATGATCAGCTCTGGCAGATTCCTTCCTGCTGTCCAAAAGAAGTTTTTTACCAGAGAGGAGTAAGAACATCCCATTCCCAAGGAGAGAGCAGTATCCAGGAGAAGCACCTATGGCAGATGCCTGCCAAAGGAGAAGGGGTACAAAATGCAACTCACAGGCAGCAGCTCTTCAGCCAGAACTGCTGAAGGCACAGCATGGTCACAACTACATTAAGTTCATCCTGCCTTTTCTCTCAAACACCTTTGTAGGAACTCCGGTCAAAGGAAGGGCCCCAAACCAAGGAATTAGAGGAGCTGTTCCCAAAAAGTTGCACTCCAGCTTAGCTACACAGAAATTAAGCTCAGTGTTCACACAGGACTGGAGGGCAGGGTCTCTGATAAATAGAGTGCTAAGACTGAAAAATATTCATAATGTAAATTATTCTACAGTCTCTATTAATAAGCAATTTAAATATATAAGATATACTTAAAATATGTGATACAGTCACATAGTTATCCTTTTCCAGAGGGTTGGGACAGGCTTCAACAGAAGGAAGAAGCACAGATCCACTATTTGTCTGAGTGCGTAAAACACGTATCCTGTGTCTCATTTGTAGTCCTTATGAAACCAAGACATACAACTGAAAAAACTATCCAACATCTCTACAGAGAAAATACCCTTCTTACAAGCATTTGCTATTGGTAATTTTTTTCCCTTTTTATTTTCCTTCAACTTGTCTCTTACTGTCTTTTTCCTCTTCCTCTGTTGTTTCTGTTTATATGGTGACATAATTCCCCCAGAGAGCAGGAAAAAACAAGATTGCACTAGATGTGGAAAAGAAAGGTGTGCTAGTCTTCCATAGCAGGGCATAGCAGGAAAAATTCCAGGAAACAAGCAAGAAGTTTCTGAAAATTACAGCTACCACTCCCTCCTTTTTCAGCTTCCTGGCAAAGTGATAGGTTTTGCCTTGGACCACATGAAATTGAGCTGTGCTTTTTCTTTCCTGAATACAACATCAAGCTCTCCCTATCAACAACAGAGAGATCAGAGGGATCAGAGGGATCAGAGTCATAATAAAATAAAACTAGATACTGAACCTTAATAAGGTGTAATTTGGCAGAAACAAACTATTTTGGGGTCATCTGCATAAACAAAATAGAGCAATTACCTAAATTTAGCTTTATCATTAGGTGAATTATACCAGTACTAAATTTAATCATATTTGTGGTCTCTGAATTCCTTTCCCAAGCCAGCAGTGGAAGCTGCAGCGCATATGAGGTGTGTTACTTCATACCTCATTAAAACAAAATAGCTTCCAGCTACTGAAACTCGCATTTGCATTATTCCCAAAATTGCATTCTATCATAATGACATTTGAAGTGAACTCAGAAAGAATTGCTATTGTTGGAATGAACTGCCTTCTCCTATAAAGCAGAGACTGCCACAAGCATAATTAATCTCCAAGTACATCAGACAGTATTTCTGCTACTCACTGGTAGTATTAATGAGATCTGGTGTAGATGAAATTGGTAAAATTGGGAATAGCAGGTTCACAAAGCAACATATTCGTGTGTTCCAGGAGACTTCAACAGACTGAACAACAATGACCTCCAGAATATAATTATGCAAATATTTTATTCTTTTCATTTAGTTTCACTCTGTATTAAGCATGCTCTCAAGAGCAAGAAGTCAGATGTGAAATGCAATTTTTCCCTTATATCAATCTTGTTATCTTTGAATCTTTGTTTAATGATAAGAGACAGAATTACTTGACACTTGCTTGCCATCTTTTAAATCCATTTACTTTTGTATGAGGAGAAAAAGCTGTCCATCATCCTAGCAGCAGCAGGCACAATATTGGTGCAGTTTCATGTCACTTGGAAGTAGCATTAGCTATAAAGGTAACTACTCCTCTGGAGGCTAGTAAACTGGAAGCCAAAAAGTGATGATGGGAGAGTTTCCTACAGAAGGAGACAAAAGTAGTGAAAATAACAGAATATGGTGTTTCTTTTTGCTGCTGCATTTCAGCGGAGCTCCCACTGAATTCTGCAGTCACAGAAAATATGTCTGAAACAGGTCTTGAGGAGCCATTTATTATTTCAGCCCCATTTCAAGGCAAATATATGTCATGTCCAAGTCCTTTCAATCTGTATTTATGTAACCTGACTTTAAAATCTCTGAGAAATAAGGTTCAAAAACGTACTTTGCTGTTTCACCATTAATGAGTTGCTAATGATTAGATGCCTCCCTTTTGCTTTAATTTAAGCTTAGTAATTCTTGTTCTGTCAATCACATGGAAAACAAATTATGTCCTTCTGCTAAATAATTCCAGGTCATCAAGGCCTAAGATATCTGAGTTTCTAACCTCTTGTGCCTTGCTCTTTAGCTCTTTTCAGATGGGACTTCTTTTTCTTTTCTTAAATACACCAAGACAGACATAAATGCTGAACTGCTGTGCAGTACAGAGACATTATTTTATACATCATCTAGGCTATAGTCATTTTCCCATACAGCCCAGCATGGCTCCTGTTCTTCTTGCAATAATTTAAAAACTGTAGAGTCACATACAATTTGCAAACCATTGTAACACCAAAACCCTTTCCTGAGGAGCTAGTACTAACCAATTTATTTTCCCACTCTTGTTTGTGGTATAGAACAGCACCTCAGCAGCAGGTGTTATTCTCAAAATTAATACTCATTTTAAAATTATGAGTTCAAATTGAAACAACTATTTTTCTGTTCAAATGCTCTTCTCCAGCACATCTGTACACCCTCTCAACATCCATAAGGAGAAAATATTTTCAACAAACTCTCCACTCTGCTGCAAGCAAAAGAAACCACATGAAGTAGCAGAGGTTTGGAAGTTCAGATGAACTTTCTAGGGTCAGGAATCTGATCTCAGATCCTCTCTCCAGTCATGGTCACAAAGCAAAGAAGGATGGGCAACATTCCTCCCAAAAATGCTTGCTGTCATCTGGAAAAACAGGGATAAACAATTCATGTTTATTTTGAGGAACCTTTCTGATGTAGGCACAAAACTATATGTACAAGACAATATTTATGAATTATAAGCCCTGAAATTATTATGTTTATATAATAAAGCACAAAATTACTGTGATGCCATCTAGACTGAGGAGGGGAAGAAACATTAAAGTTGTGATGGATACAGACTGAGATTTTAAACTAATTTTAAAAAATCAGGTTACAACCTCAGATTGAGGATTTGAGTCAGAAAACCACATTTCTGTCAGGTATTCTCATTCCACATTTTGAGAGTGCTTTGAAACTGTGTTCTGCGTTCAGGAAAACACTGCACTGGAGCCTTAAATCCATCTCTGTATAGCTGACTAAACAACATCTGTGTGGCCACTGGACTGAAGTGCTCCCTGAATGAACATGATTTAAAGGGGTTTGCTTAGCAGAGATCCATACAAATAAAAGGGAGAGGGAATCAAGATACAATGACTTTCCTGCTGTCAGACATGGTACAGAATTACAGAACGATTATCTGCCAAAGGCTGAACATACGAACACAGCTAAGCTCCTAGTTCTCCTTCACAGTGTGACAAAACCTAATGATCCTCCAGTGCTTTTGCTTTATGCTGTTATTTTTCCAATAAATAGTGTGAACTTGTTTCTTCTCACCTCCTAAGTGATCATTTATGACAATTTATTTGGAATGACAAGTTGGTGTTACGTCTCCTGTTCCTCTGCAGGAGTTATACTGGAACATCTTTATCTCACTGGGTCTTGTCCAAAAAAGTACAAAATTGAAGAACCAGGGCGCAAGAGCTTTACAATTGTCTGAAGCATTTATACTCTCAGGGAAGTTCTGGAGAGAACTCACACATCAACTATGACAGCAATGGCATGATTTGTGGTGTTTGGAAACTTTTCACAAGGAAGTTTTAAAGTTCAGGCACTTGTAACTGAAGTATTGTTAAATATTAAAGTGGTAAAAGAAAAAACAACTAAGGGAATCTCAGGCTAAAGCAAAAAGGAGCACTACTGTTACATAAAACTGTTTTGACCCTGCACATCTGTGTGGGTTGGCATTGTCTGGCTGCCAGACACCCACCCAGCACTCCCTAAAAGCCAGGGATCCCAATAATAAGAGAGGGTTGGACTGAGACAGTCGTAGATACGACCAATATGGTTAATTCTATGAAGTCCCTCTATTTCATCTAAAATGGCAGGTTATATACTCTTTCAGATAGTTTACAAATACAAACACATTTTCATTGGCACACAGCAGAGGAAACAATGTAAACATACATTGTTTGGTTCACCCTTAAGGTGGCTAACACCTGCATGCTAACAATTCTATTCAGTGACCTTCAACACCCTATTATTTTTTTTCAAACACCTTAATACCTAATTCTAACTATGCCACAACTAACTGAGAAATTTTTTGCTGTGTCACAGGCCTTGGGCCCCAATTTAGGCCTCAGGTTAGGCCTCAGTCAAGGTAGTTCAATATCTATATATAAATCATGTTTTCTTTCCCTAAGAAATTCAGCAACACTCCCTCACTCTCCCTCCCTCCTCTACTGGAAGGGGAAAAAAAAAGATGAGAAATCTTGTGGGTGAAGCTGAAGGTGGGGCTGTCACTCAGAAGTTACTGTCGTGGGCAAAGTGACTTGGGGGAAATTTAATGTATTGACAATTGTACCAAATAAAGATGGGACACCCTGTTTACTGCTACACACAGTCAAATCTGCTGGCATTCCCTAGGAAATGTTCTGACCAGTTAAAAGATTTTCCTCCTTCTGCCACAAAGAAGATCAGAAAGAAAAAAATTCTCTTCCTGGTCTTACAGATCAACCATTGACTAAATGCTGTTCTGTTCAACAGGCACGGATTTAATTTTGAATGTGCCGGGCTGTGCTCACATAAAATACATTTATTTCTGCCCCTGATTCTACACAAGGGCTCCCTCCCCTAAATTAGCTGCTCCACAATGCCCACACACAAATCAGCCATGAAGGGATATGAGAATCACTTTCAGTGGATGTAAATTTAACAGCAGGGAGAGAAGCTCATGCTCATTTCCCACAAGTGATGGGGAAGGCTGAAGGAGTTACACGCCATGTTAAAGACACTGTGAGACCGGCATTTATTCATGCTCCTCAGAGAATCCTTCCCCAAAGGTTACAACAGTTCAGGAGGATGTATTATGTATTATGTATTATCATCCCTTTCTGGTAAAAGTCATGTTGCTACAGAGGGCAGCCCATCCCATCCTGGCCAGAACAAACGTGCCAGTGCATTTTGTGTGAGGTTCATCACCACAGAGCAGGGATGGGAGATTGAGATACAGGACATCTTCTGTTCTACCTCACTTGTTTTCCATAAATTATGGAAATGTGGGACAGAGCTGGGAACTGTGAATAACTGCAGAAGACGCTGCACTTGGCAAGTGAAAGCTGTCAGTGATCAGTGGCTGGGCCAAGGTTTGTTGCTTGGGCTCAGCCAACAGTTCAGCTACATTTGAGAAGCTGATTTTCAGACAGCAGTGTTTCTTTTCTGGAGTACTGAACTCTAAAACAATCCTTGTTGAAATGGAACAGGGCACAAAATTAAAAGAAAAATGAGTTGTTACACTAACTAATTAGGAAGACATCTTCTCATAGAGTTGAAAAAGAAAACTGTATCTGAAAGTTGTGGTTGAGCAGAAATCATTCCCACATAATTAACCATTAATTTTATTTTTGCATTTTATTGCATTATCTACAATGACAGCACCATCCTTAGATAAAGCAAAATAAGATGCTGACAATAACTAAGTAAAGATGCCAACAGCTGCAGGAATTCAGTCTTAACTAGATTTTCTCTTGCACAGGTATTTCACTACTAACAAGTAACAATTTGAAATGCTAGGATTAGCCAAACACACTGATATCTTCAGTTCTCTGCATTATTGACTAAGGGAAGACCAAAGTTACATTTATTTTTAAAAATTAAAACTAAAATGCATTTACCAAATGGTCTACCAAGACCAGGAAAACATGTAGAAGTCTTTTAAACTCGACACCTAGAGGGAGAGTTTTCCATTTTTAACTGAAAAAAAAATGTAAGTATATCCTGCCACCATATTTTTGCTCATCTTTTCCCAACTAAACAAATTAACTTAATCTTTAGATAACATTGTTTCTAGCAGGGGTGGAACAAGATTTGCTTTCTCTTTCCTCCCCTTTCCCCATTAAAAGAAAGAAAAAAAAAAAAAAAAAAAAAAAAAAAAAAAAAAAAAAAAAAAAAAAAGACAAGAAACCAAAAGTGGTAATATTGATTTAGCAGGAGTTCTGCTATCTTTTCATTTTTGGATCAAACAAAAAATATTTTATCTTATCTAGTACTACATATTCCAGTAGAACAATCCAAATCTTTAACTTGAGTATAATAGATAATCTAGTCCATTGAGACTAGAAAAATGCAATTTAGTTTATTGCAGGAAAGCAATATTTTCTTTTTTAAGGTCATATTATGCCCACAGGATGCTTACACTGAGAAAATGCAAAGTTCTACTAAGTAACAATGCAGAGCTGAGCTTTTCCCCAGGGACTTTTCAGATGAATTTTGCCTTAGGGTGAGGGGTGCTTGGCCAATAATCAATAATCAGAAAATGCAGGAGAAACCCTATCAAGTTTTTGTACCAACAGAAAGACAAAGGAGATAAAGTTGGGTACTCAGGTGAGGAATCAAGAATACAAATTTTTCTAACAATTATGCATCTAGTAAAAAATATAAAAAGAGCTGTACTCAAAAAACTCTCTTTAATGCATCACTACCAGCCCTGGGTCTGTGGTTCTTGGTCACTACAGGGATGAACTCCAAGCCTCTGTCAGTCTTTGGAGAAATCTTTCCTCACTGACTGGAAAGGCTACTCACACAGCACCTTTAAACTGCTCATAGCACTCAAAATAAAACAAAAGTTGCAAAAGAGCTGCCATTCTTGAAAAAGATCTATATTCATCAGTTTGCCTGTCCACGTTAAGGAGGATATATTGTAAACAAATAGTAAGCTATTCCTAAGGTTATTCTAGCTATGTCAAAACTTTAGCTGTGGTCTCAGAAAAACAATTGTTGAAGCTCTAAACTAGAAAAAAAAATTTTTTTTTAGAAAATCAGAAGCTATAAGCTAGAAATAAACAGCATATTGAGGCTGATAGAGTGGATTGGATAAACTCCATAGGAAGCAGAGAAGGTAAGAGACAAAACACCTGACTTGGATGACACCCAGACACCCCCATCTGCACCTCATCCACCTCCACACAAACTCTCTGCTCCTTATTCCTGCTCCAGAAGTCTGAGCCTGAAAAGAGACACCTCATGTCTCTAAGCCACCCTGCAGCTCTACTTTTATGAGTGGATTATTCCTGGTAATCAACTGGCTTTGTTCTAGCCTGGGAGATATCAGTCTGGAAAAGTTTCTCTCCTTGGAGGCTAAGCTGGAAAATCAATTTCCTTGAGTTCTAAGCAGGACGAGAAATGAGCTCCAGGACAACCTTTTCATCCTGGGGTGACTGCTGCAGCCTGACTTTTATGTGATTTGTGGCACAGAGACTGACCAACAGGGATTTTGTTCAATTCAATTGCTGAGTGCTGAAGCTGAGACCCACTACAAAAATCTAAAACTCCACAGAGCTTGCTCTCCACTTCTCGTGGCACTCATTGTTTCTACCAATGTCTGTAAACAAATCAAACTTTAAGAAAGGGGGAGAAGGTGGGAATCAGATTCCCTGGTCACAGTGGGTTCAGCTTTCCCTGCAGCCTGTTCCAAGGGAACAGCAAAACCCACATTCTGACTTGTTGAGGGGTATTTCCAAAAATATCAGTCCACAAATCAGAAGGAGAAAAATTTAGCAAGAGGCTCTGGGATAGGAAATAAGGCCTGAGAGGAATAATGAAGCCAAATAAGTACACATAAAAATAAGGAGCATTGAAAAGCAGCACAGTGACAGAACAAGGGTTTACAGACTCAGGTTCTCCAAACTCACTGATCTTTTACATGAAGGCAGCCACTAAACTCAAGGCTTCAAGGGCAATGGTTACAGACAACTCTGAAGTATGAGAGTACATCAAAACTCAGACATAACCCTGAAACAAGCAGAAGCTCATTACTCCAAGTCACATTACTTACATTTCAAATAAATTTATTTTAGTATTATTCTCCCTGACAGCTCATTTTTTCTTTCTTTCCAAGAGTAGCAGCATTTAACAAACAGGGAGTGCTCACACACACACACATACAAATGGAGTCAGACAGCTTTATTTGGAGTCTTTTCAGGCTGATCGTACATGTTCTGCCTGTTAACTTTGGCTATTTTGATTTTACTCACACAGCAGGGATGTGGTCACTCATATTAACATCAGCACTGGGCAGGCTGGGGTTCAGATCCCATTCAGAAAAGAGGGACAAGGGGACACTGTCATTCACACAAAAGTGGCCCTGAAATCTGAACGTGAGATGAGAAATGTTATGTGGGCAAAACCACCAGCACAGAATCCAGTCTACGTAACAACAAAATACATGGAAAAAAGTCCACACCGTGTTCTTTCTCTGCCCTGCCTCCACCTCCGAGGAAACAACAGTTTTCTGGTGCCATAACACAGTGTCCCTTCTACTGCTGTCCTTAAACCTGCTTTGCCACCAATTACACGTGTGCCACTATCACTGAGCAGAAATGCTGGATAATTGCCTTCCCTGTGCCTGTGAAGGGGAAGAAGAAAACCCCTTTCTTGAAATTACCCAATTAAATCTTAAAATGCCCCCTCACAGCATTGCAGCTATGGCACCACCATTCAGTGACTCCTTTTTGAGGGGGCCTGCCATGTCCTTGTGGGAAGAACTACATGGAAATAATTTTATTTTCCTTGCACAGGCCACTTTTGAGCACTGGAACACTGGGAAGAGTTTAAGTAACTGATCAGGCACTTTGTTTGTGCTTGGTGAAAGAAAAAAGCTGAGATTCCCTCCCACCATCAATTTTCTTGACAGCCTGTCTTCTTTCTCTGTTATCTCTTTCAGCTTTTTATGAGGAAAGCTTCAGTGAAAGATGTTTCAGTTAAGGGTTTGCTGTCACTGCAAGACTATCTAAAAGAAAAGCATCACCTGGGACCAGTATAAAGCCTGAAAATATTACTGGAGGCTTTTGGGTTGCTTCCTTTGTTGAGTGGATATGGGGGAAAAATATGTCTATCAAGACCTTTTTCTCTCCCTTTAATAATTCTGCCTAGCCTGACAAATATATTTTTCACCCTGCATTGATATCAAATGAACATGATTCTGTGATTGCAGCAAGCAGGCTTGGCTTGCAGCAACAAAGATGGGTTTAATAGACTCCTGATGGAATTCCTATTAATTTCTCCTCCCTTATTTGTGATAAAACATTCAGCTCTTGGTCTCCATTAATCTAAAACTTGGTTCTCTGAGCCAGCTTATACAGCATACCACATTGCTGGCTTTGCAAAACAGTGTAACCCAGCACAAGGTAGAATTTAATTAGAATAACTAAAAGCTAAAGGTATTGCCTGAAGTTAAGTTGACATTTTGGCACACAATAGACTATACTGATGGTTATCAAGAACATTTAATTGACCCAAAAAATCCTTGGTGCATGATCAGGTGTTGTGATGAATGGCAAGATTTGGGGGATAGCTTTTTCATATTTGCTAGTAGAAAAATTGAAGAAATATAGGGGGGTTCTGTCTTCTTTATTCTGATAGGTATGGAAAGTAATAGTGATGCTTTGGGAAGGCTGACCTGGAACAGACACTGGACAGAGCTAAGAGAATAAAGTAGATATTTATTGAAAGGCCTTTAGGGAACACCTTGGGCAGGACAAGAGCCCAGCCAGGGCTACACCCAAAATGGTCACAAAATGGGTGACTGGTCATGAGGCCTCACACTTTTATAAGTTTTGGTCCATTTGCATGTTGGGGTTTAATTGTTCAATTACAGCTTCAGGTGATGAAGTCACATCCTTGTTTTCTCTCTTCAGCCACTCTTGTTTGTGCTTTTAGGCCTGAAAACTTGTAACCCTTGTCCTTAGTCTCCAGCAGGAAAAGGATTTGTTTTGTCTCCCTACTCTGTGAAGGGAGCTCACCAACACTTAATATGAGGCAGTGAGTTAGTGTGTTCTAGCAACCTATGGGAAAAATTCTACAGGTGAAAAAGGAACAAAAGAAAATAGACCTAACTCCCCAACGGGGTGTATTTCTGAAGATGTTAATTTGTTCACTCCTTCTGTCTGCAATACAAATTACTAAAATATTCAGATTTGTGCCCCGAGTAATTTGTGGAACCTTTGTTAAACACCTCTCATTTCAGTAAATTACCAGCCAAAACTAAACAGCAATTATTTGAAATTATGCCTAAAATCTTTTTGGCTCACTGGATTCCAGTGAGATGTTTTCACTGATAATTTCATTGCATTATTTCTTTTGACCTCTTCTAAACAAGGCTGAGAGGGCAGCACCTCTACTACCAAAATTAAGTGCCTTATGTTCTAAACCTTCAATTTTTCAGTCCTTCTGTGTTTCAACATGGAATAAAAAGTAGAACTCAAAATTAATTTTTTTTTTTAATCAAGAGAAGAAGTAATTTCTTCTTTTGTTCTTCTTTTGTTTGATCACTTTTGTCAGATACTACATTTAAGATAATAATGAATTGCATACAGACATTCCCCCATATTCAAGAGGGGACCACAAAACTCCTCAATGGACCCTTCGCCTTTTAAGATGCATTTCTCCATCTAAAACAAAGTTTTGCAATCTCCCTTTCCTTCACTCACAACAGACAGCTTCAATTATAAAACCTGCTGAGATAAGGTCTCTGCTTCATGAGACTAATGAACACTTGAAATGATGCACTGAACTAATGGGTATTGAATACAGAATAGCTATTTGTTGTGTGAATTCCATCACCTCTTATTCCTTGGATGTGATTTTCAAAATGCAGTAGCTTGTAATGGAAAACTCTTGATATGATAAAAATTTTAGCTCTCTAGAAGCCAACCTGAAGTACTTGTTTAAATGAAGGCTTTTTTTTATGGTATTATATTTGAGTAAGTTGCTTTGAAATGTGGATTTTCAGTTCAGATTATATTCATGTAAAAATCACTTTGACAAAATAATTCTTTTCTTTTTTAGTAATTTATCATCAAAATAAAACTCTGCAGTAAGAGGATGATGCCTCAAATTAAAAGGGTATAAAAACTGCAGAGGAGGAAGGATCAGTTGGTCAGCTGGAAATGGGCTTAGCCAGGGATAACAACACACCACAACTGACCACTTTGGGCTATAACTTTTGATTTAAAATTTTACCCCCTCCAGCAACAAACAGTCATAAAATATGAAAACCAAAACCTCTGAAACTGAAATAAGTTTTGAAATGATTTCATACTTTTTTAAAAAACCTTCTAATTTCCAACCTATTTTCTGAAATGACAAAGCTGGAATTTTTTTTCCTTAAAAAACAAAATCAGCTGCAACTCCATTTCAATTCAATTCAATCCTTTACAGCTGGCCAACAACAGAATCACCCTCAGCACCTCATATTGTCTCTACTGCTGCTACAAATACTTAAAGCAAGAAGTCTGGTGGGCTTAACTTACGACTGAAACTAGAGAATTTATAGATTTTAAATTTCAGCTTTTGATAACCCCCTAAAAAGGATCTAAATGTCCTGTGTAATTCTCTCTGAAAGAGGACGAAAAATTCTGAGTTTCTTTTTTTCTAAGTTACCTTGGGAGCTGGCAGAATTCAAGCCAACTGTGAGGAGCCCTAATTTTCATGTTTGTTTTCAGTGGTTCTTTTAAAAATCGCTGAAAGTTGTAAGAAAAGTCGAAATAAACAACTGTTGCCAAGTACAAACTCTTGGTACTGACTGTGCAGAATTGGTTTCTATTTGCAGAACTCTGCTGCAGACCAGAAACAGAACCTGGCACAGCTGCCTGGCAAGTCTTTGCACTAGAAATGGTCCTCAAAAATGTTCCACAGGAAACACTTGAGCCTTGTGCATCCTTCTGCCTCCAGCTGAGCATCTTTGGACCCGGACATATGGGCTGATTCTTCAGTGACCAGGTGCAGGGTGTCTTAGTTTGGAAAGTCAGGGAAAAGCTGGAGCTTCTGTTGGAATAGAGAATGTAAACGCCCTCCCTCTGAATTATTATCATTTTGAAATTAAGGGGCTCTCAGGCAAAGGTATGGGAGTAGGAATGACAGTTCTTTACTAGGAGTATTAAAAAAGTAGTAGTACCAAAAAAAAAAAAAAAAAAAAAAAAAAACCAAAAAAAAAAAACACTGACAGGGTCAGAACTTGACCTGACACCCTGTTGGTGGGGGTGTTGGGACCAACCTAATCGAGTCCTCCTGGAGTGACAGATGTGGTTCTGTTGGAGCAGAGATGATCCTGTAGAAGGATCCAGTGGTGCTGAGATGGGTCTGGTGTTCCTCTGGGAATCCAGTGCAAACAGGCTGTGCTGGTGTTCTGAATCCCAGGTTTTATCCAGGTAGGAATGCTGGGCTCCTCCCTCTGGGTGGAGCATCTCCCCATGGGATGATGGAATTGCCTCAGCCCTGCAGTGAGCCTGAATGGCCCATGAACAGCAGAGATCCCCTGGAGGGAGGATGGGTCCTGGAAGAGATAAAAAACCTCGCCCCACCTGGTTTTAACAACTGTCCCATTAACAGAAGACACCCACCTCCTCCTCCTGGAGTTATGAGATAAAGAAAAACAGCTCTTCAAACAGGTTTCAACAGAGTGGTAATAGAATACATCTTGCATTGCCACCCAAGACAAGGGCTGCTCAGGCATTACTGCCTTATAGAGCCATATAAAATCTCCAAACTGGTTCACCTCAGCAACATGTGATACTGAAATGTCTCCTACAAGTGGAAGACAAACACTGGCAGGACTGGAAATGGCACCTGCACCCCTCAGATTTAAGCAGCATTTAAAAACTGATCCACCCATGAATGAATTAAAAATCAGAAATATTTCATCATATGCAGTTTTGGGAATCCTTTTCCCTTGCAAAGACAGAAATTCTTTGAGTGCAGCAATATATGATGTAAGAAATCACAGAAATGGGGTGGAGAGAGGCTACCAAAATCTCAAGAGGAACAGGAGGTTGAGCTAACTGTAGTGATCAATTGAGTTATTTTCCTCATGCCTGGGGAAAAAAAAATTAATCTGGATGCTTCCTTAGTTACCTTCTATAGCACCCAATGGAATTATGAGGAAATGCCTGGAAGCAGGAACACACCTGAGAGAGGTCCCAGAAACAGACTGGCTGTGAAGCAAAAGACTCTTCTTTTGTCAAGCACAGAGAAAATGTTCTTGAGTCATCTCCAAGCATAACTAGGAGTGATCTTTAATTGATGTCTCCACTATAAGAGTTGAACTTCCCAAGCAGGTAAACAATCCTCATACCCTGAACCAACCTACTTGCACAGCAGGGGCGGGGGGATAAAATCTGTTCCTGTGGAACAGTTCAGTGGTGAAATCAGTCCTCACTCCACTGTGATTGCAACCAGTGCAGGAGGGGATCAATCTCCCAGAGGTTTATTGGATATCCATGCACTTCAAACAGAGCCATAAGGAAAAAAAAGGGAGTCTGGCTAAACACCTTAGGCAAAAACTGATCCAAACCAAGCTGGTTCTGAGGTGTTTGTCACTGTAGTACTGACAGGGCTGTATAACTGAAATAAGGATGGCTCACACGTGCTCATCAAGCCAATTTATTACTACACTGACTCACACATTGTGTCTAGGGGAGACACACATATATCTCCTTACTAAGGGAACATGTTTGTACATAAATTTAATCTGGTGTGACTGCAAACCTAGGAAACTCAGAAGAATCCAGGTGATGCCTTAGAACTGAAATGCAATTTATTATTGATGTTGTCAGGCAGGAAAGGAGATTTATACATCTCTATCATGAGTAGGTCTATCCCCAACTGCTAAGTCAGAGCCTTTTAACACGTTTATTTCAATGTTTTCTGGAATCTCTTTTCAACAGTAAGAATTTCTCAGTTGATTTTCTTCCTGGCTGTTTGAAATTTAAGTAAATCTAACAAGCTGAGCAAATATCTGAGATCTGCCTGCTCTCTGCCTGGAAAAAGGATTTCTCATTCTGTGTATCACTCACAAATCACTGAGGAGCTCACACAAAGTCAAAACCAGGGCTTATCACCAGTGAAGGTGAAGCAGATTTGGTTTTGATTAGAAGTCAGATATAGACCCACCTTCAGTGCCCTAGGTTAATAACAGCAAAGTCGCACATCCAAAAGTCAGGAGATTATGGAGCACCTTCAACTTCTGCTTGGATTCAAAATAATTCAAAGGTGTAAAGCAAATTACTGTCTTGGATCACGGAGAGAAAATTAGGAAAGAAGTGCACAGTACTAGGAAACGTTCCCTGATTTAAATTATCTAACATCTGTACAGGGTGCTACATTCTCCAAATACCTTGCCTAACAAACACAAGAGAAAAAAAAATCACAGTAGGTATTTTTATGATTGTATTGAATTGCTGCCTGAGGATGTTGCTTCCCTGGGAACAACACCCACATGAGCAGTGGTTAACCTTGGTTTTCCTCAGTACTTTACCCACTACTCCCAAGTTTACCAGTACCTGCTCTTCAAGATTATTATTACAAAAGAAAAGAAAATATTTTTTCAAAAGTGTTTTATTGAATTTAACGTGATCTTCATGATGTCTCAGGTGCATCTATAAAACTATTATAAATTTTCCAATAATTTTCATATACACATATTTTTTTTTTCTTTTAATAGCACAGATCTCTAAATCTAGTTATTCAGCTTATGCAACCTAGCATGATTTCACTGAGAAATAGCTTAGAAGGACCAGAAATATTTTTCTTTTAAAAACAGAAATTGTTTATTGCAAGACAACCCAGTTTATAAGCTAAGGAAAAGCAGATTGAGGAAACATAAGAAAATAGTAATTTTAAAAAATCAGAGCAAAACACCACAATGTTAAAGAAGCAGTTCCATTAATTTCCAAACCAGCAGCTCAGTATATTGAAAAATAAGTGTTTTGGTCTGTGGCAAAAAGCCAGAAATTATGGTCAGGGTATTCCTGATCCATGACAATAATAACAGAATGTCTCCCACCAAAACCAGAGGAATAACACAGCCACAAGCTACTGACAAAACAAGGGCAAAAGAAGTACAAAACAGCATGGGAGAAATTTGATAAATAAAAAATCTTCCAAACCATTCGTTCTCAATTCTGTTTACATGAACATCTCTACAATCATAATAAATGAATTATTATGTCAGGGGAGCACACATATTATTGCACTGCATCTTAGTTACCAGCATCAGGACCTGTGAGCAGGCTGTCCTATGCACACAGGGAATGTGCTTTCCACTCACCAGTAAAGGCAAAATCCAAAACTGAACTGCATTACTGCACTGCTGCACCCATCTTCTTAAGTGGAGTCTCTAAAACCTGCACTTTCAAATCAAAGGATGAAACTGGAGGTTATAAAGACAACGTTGAACCCTCGCTGCAATAAAGTAATTTTTACTGGGAATGCATTATTCATAATGAATCATAGGGTTATGACAAGTAAGTGGCATTACAAAAAAACAAAACAACCAAAGGCAAGTGTTTGAATTTACTTATACCTTATGCAGGAATTTACTGAATTTAGAAAGGAAAAAGCTGTATGAAAGCATAAACAAACTAAGGGGAAGTAAATGTTTAATTATTGAGCTGCAAGAAAAGGTTTTCTTAAAACAGTTAAAGAAAAACTCTTATCTCTTTAAATGAGCAACTCAGTAGGGTGGAGCCATTAACATCTTGCATTTGTTTTCTGAATGCTGCACAGATAGGATTCCTAATCTTAAAAAAAACCAAACAACCAACCCCTCAACATCTGACCAGAGAGGTGGAAACTCTTAATTCATTTTGTCTCCAGAAATCTATCTGTATGATATGACCAGGATGTGGCAAGAGCCATTGTTGCCTTTTCTGAGCTCATTCACCCTCCACACTCAGACCCTTCCCCTTCCTTCCTTCCTTCCTTCCTTTCCTTTCCTTCCTTCCTTCCTTCCTTCCTTCCTTCCTTCCTTCCTTCCTTCCTTCCTTCCTTCCTTCCTTCCTTCCTTCCTTCCTTCCTTCCTTCCTTCCTTCCCTTCCTTCCTTCCTTCCTTCCTTCCTTCCTTCCTTCCTTCCTTCCTTCCTTCCTTCCTTCCTTCCTTCTGTCACATTAAACAATTAGGTTGCGATTATGAGAAACTGCTCCCTGAGACAGGGATGGGGAAAAATAATGAATTGCAGCTGGAAGGGACTGCCCAAAGTGTGCTGGCAGTGGCCATTCCCTCCCCACTGCAACATAAAACTTTCACACCCCAGGAGGAGGTGACAGCACAAATATCCACATGCAGGCCAGTAACAAAGAGAATCAATTTCAGCTGAATTGTGTTTTTAGCTATATTGGGGCATTTAAAAGACATCATATATATTTAATGGCCAGAGAACAGGAGTTGTAGAGTCCTCAAAGGAAGGCAGTTTGGCTTGGGCATTAATTCACCATGGGAACTCTGCCATCCTTTAAAATGGCTCCCTGTGCCTCCCCATCTATTTTATGGACAGGTTTAATTCTGGCAGCACAAGAAGGATGGATGTCATCATGACCACACTTGAGATATGCCTGCAAAGGAAAAATTAGTGGATTATAAATATACTTGACAAAACATTTTTATTTGCATCACTTAGCACCTACTCTGAAATAACTGGGTTTAAGGATATTTTATCAGGACTATACTAAAAGGTTGCACATTTTGGTTCTAGAAACACTGAAAATATGCATAATTTTTATCCTATATAATTTAATATTACTTTACTCCTTAAAAAAAATTCTAATGGATCTCATCAAAAATTCACAGGGAAAAGTTTTCAAGTACCATTATTTTTTATTTTATACCATTATTTTTTATCTATTTTTATACCATTATTTTTAATCTATTTACTGTGTGCTTTGTTTAATATAAATACTTCTATTTGCTCAAGTTCCAGAAATACTACTTAAAGGGAACATTTCAAATTATTTGGGCTTGCTTTCTTATTCTCTAGCCATTAAATACGATATCTGTTAAAGTTCATTCACTGTTTTTCACCTAAATTGATTTCATTTTTCACTCTAATTTTTCAAAACCTCCTCAACAGAGGAGTCTAAAAGCATCAATATTCCACATTTTAATTGCTAACATTCCTGAACTGTTGATATCCAGAAAAGTTAAAATGGAAAAGAAGAAAAAAGGGAACCCCCCCCAGACCCTCAGTTTATTCTCTTCATAAGAGAAACAAAGTACAGAAGAAAATAAGAGAAAATGAAAGATGAATCGCCCTGAGGAAAGAAATCAAAACACTTGGATAATATAATTTTGTTTAATTAATCACTTTAATCTAAAATTTAGCTCAAAGATGCTTTTCCACTCATGGCTTGTTTTATTATCTTTCTTATTGTGAATTTTCTGTGAGATCCAAAGGAAATTTCCAATGTTCTGATGAGGTAATAAACACACAGAGGGGCTGACTTGGACAGCAGTGGTATTTTTATGGGGGGCAGACCAGGGACTTTCTAGCAGATGGTGGTTCCAAGATGTTCTTATCAAGCAAGAAGCCATTAAGCCATTTTTAGTATTTTTTGCAATAATTTTGCTGCATCCTCTTCTCTGAAAACTGTGCATGTGTCTGGCCTCCATAAAAGTGTTAAGGGGGTAATAACAATTTAAATTTACCAACAGAGGAATCAATATGCAGACAACACTGTCAGCAGGACAGATCTGATTTGGGCATCCAAGAGAGATTGAAATACACCTACACTTCATCATCACCTGTCCACTGCATTCTCTAAGGCAGAAATTAAGAAGGCTTCCAAAAAGCATTTTCAATTTTTTGGGATAGGTTTAAGGCTCTGGTAACGGCACAATCAAGAGCAGAAGACAGGAATCATTAGCCCTGTCTTTAAAATCTGAATGAAAACACAAGTTCAGAATGTTAAGAGGCCTAATCATTACTTTCTTGAACTTAAAATAATATTTGACCCTAAAAATATTCCTGGGAGATGAAATTAGAGTAGCTTATTTTCTAACAAACTGCCAGTGGACGAGGGTTTTCAAGCCATTTATATACATAAGTCTCCTCAAGTGAATGATCAAATTTACAAATACGCAAGCAAATATTCATAAATATGCAAAAAACAAGTCCTTGTACAGCATCAAAGTCCCACTTTGACAGTTATTAAATCATCACCCAAAGAGGATGCTAGAAGAATACTAAAGTGGCAAATGTCAATCCTGTAAAAGCTACCAAGCCCCAGCACAAACCCATGTTTAGGTACTGTAATATGGTCATGGTCACGTTTACCCACTGCTAATCCCATTTACAGATGAACTGATCTCATTAAGTAAGAAGCCATTAAGTATTTTCAGCATTTTTTTTTCTATCAGCAAAGAGCCTCATAATCTACTTACTGAACACTGATGACAGAATTATTCATTGGCTCACGGGATTTTTCCAGGATGCTTCTCACAAATCCTAACGTGGTCCCACAGCTCCCAGGAGGAAAGGAAATGGTGGGGCCATTCTGCAAATGAGGAGATCAGAACACCTGCAAAAGTTATGATCAAAAATGCCTTTTCATGTGTGGATCCAAGTTAAAAGCCCTTCCATCAGGTTTTTCAGAGTAACTCTTGTCATGTAAAAATACACTGGACATTTCCAGTGCTTCTGCTACTCCTAGGAATGTTTGGAAATCAGGAGATTAAGCTGCTAACCTGACAAACCTTTACTGCACACATGCAAAGTGCAATTTTTTAAAGCCCTGAAGGTTGGTTAAATTTGGGGTATTTTCAGAAAGTGTCACATCCCTGATCCCCTCCCCAGATTTAAAACTTTCATCCAAATTATTGACATACCAAATTTCTCTTCAACTGAATACCGCTGATTTTTTGACTAGCATTGTTCACAAAAAATGCAGTGATTTTACCCAGAAATTTCTATGTTATTCCTAATAAAACACCTTGGGAAAGGGGAAAAATAGTATCTGCCCAAGAAATTACTGTCTGACAAGGCTATGAGCATGACACTAACTTGCCCATAAGCATCATCAGCAGGCAGATCCATAATATAAACATGAAATATGTGGGGGAAGACTCAAACAGGGTCCTGAGCAAGAAATCCAAATGAGCCAAGACAGTGTTGTAAGGACGGCAGTGTCATTATTTCACTGTGGGTTGTTCAGATGAACACTTCTGTTTCCACTTCTGATGAAGCTAATTTTAAAGGGTTTTGGTCCAATTTCCTCTGTCTCAGGCCTTCTAATTAGGTACAAAAGATTTCCAGATTTATGACAGGGCTTAAAGAGGTTCATTAGTTTTTGTACATGGGCAGTTAATCTGCTCTCACCGTTCTGAGGGGGAGCAGAAACTCCAAGGCTGGCTCCAAACTTACTCTCCTTTACATCAGAGTAAGAAGCTTCAAAGAACCTCACCAAACAAGTACAACCAGAGGCAAAAGATTAGTTGATCTGCAAGTACCAATATTAAATATTTTATTATTGAAGGTATAGCTCAATATGGTTTTCAGTTCAGGATTTAGTGCACTGTCCAGCCAAGAGATGGATCTGAGCCCTAAATGTCACAGCACAATCACCCCAAGACAGAGAGGGAGGTGGCAGAGCACCTTTTGTTCTTGCTTCTTCTTTTCCCAACATATTCACACCTGCCATGGTGGATAAAAGCATTGGCTTAATCTTATCTCCTTTAGCTTAAAGCACCTCTAAAAAAGAAAAAAACTTACTTTAAAACATGCCTCAAAAATTATTTTGAAAAAATGACTGACATATAAATCTAAAACTCTTTCTTTCCTAAGAAAATAACTGGCACATGCTATCTCTTCATGTTTATGCATGCTACACTGAAGATGAAAATTTGTTTTTGTGTTTATTATCACCACTCTCACATCATGTTTGATTTTAGAAGTAAATAATATGCGTGTATGATTTCATGAATCAAAAAATAAAGTCAAAAGGCTTTTTTTTAAATTGCATCAATTAAAACAGTTAATTACAGCTCAACAAAATAATAAAATTGATGGGAAATTCTGAAAGAGATTTCTATTTTAAAATAATTTTACATTTTCTAATTGAGACCCTCTTATATAAATTTCTTTCCTCTCATCTCTTGAAAAATCAGAGCAGAGGGTTATTTTAGGAAACTCCAGAATATGTGACTGCTAGGTCTGCATGCAGCACCAGCACTCTTGCAAATCAATATAAATACAGGGTGCAGCATCCTACACAACCAATAACCTAAAAAGCCTGTTTTCAAACACCACAAATATTGACTTTGAAATTTATCTTATAGTTATCTGACAATAAAGGTCCAAATTGTTCTACACTGCCATAAAACTGCACTTTTTAAAGGCTCTCATTTCCCCACTGAAAGCTTCTGATGAGTGTGGTGACATTTGTAGATCACCACCTGCCATGTGGTGATCCTGATGCTAATAATAAGCATTATGCCTTCTGTACTGTTTGTTGAACTTGGTTATGTTCTAGGACTTTAATGTTCTGGAACATTAAATGTAGGCTTTTTGGAAAAAAAAAAAGGAAGAAGTTATTAATGTTTTAGTTGAAAGGTTATTGTTACATGAATTGCAATCTGGTGTTCCTTGTCCTCAGCAGGGATATTTAAGTCTGCTCAGGAGAAATGGAGGCCCTTCACAATAAAAAAGAATGGTAAAGAATCACCTGAAGCAAGTGAGGATGGAAGGGGAGGAAACAGAAAATTCTGTCTCCTCTTGCACATTCTTCAACTCTGGTTCAATGTTTCTATGTACCAATTTAAATATGAAATATAACTGTGCCAATCCACACAGAGATGTGTGGAGGTGTATGGGCAAATTCCAATGGTTCCTTTCATGTTATTTGTACTGTTTATGATGTTAATATAATTGTAGTTATTGAATGGTTTCTCCCTATTCCCCCCCCTCTTCTTCCCTTCCTTGGTTCTTCCCCAAGTTGTTTACCAAGAGTTCATTTTATGTCAATCACTTGGTAATATAACTCCTGGTTCTGTCCGTCACACGCAGGCCGCTCCCCCGCCTAGAAACTTCTAGGCTAGGCCCAGGGTGATTGGATAGAATCAGAGGTTTCCCCTCCCCTAAGTTAAGCTATTGGTTGTTAATATGATTGATATGTGTTGAGCCACTCCCCTTGCCCCTGTGATTGGTCCTTGCTCTACCCACCCCTTGTGTAACACCCCTTGTTAAAAGAGACCACACTCAGGGGTCTGGTGTCTCTTTGGAGCACCAGCCCTGAGGAATAAATCCCTCTGTTGCTGAAGCCTGAGGAGTCCCGTCTTGTCTTTCACTCACGCCGTAGCTGTGGTCCCACTTGGCAGGCTAAAAGGCCCCCGTGTTGTGGCGGAGTCAGGGCTGACCAGTGCCGGCAGCACTTGGGTGAACAGCCACCCGTCGCAGAGATGCAAGAGACAATCTTCCTGGGCAAACAGAAGTATTTGGGGTATTGAGACTTAAATACAGAATTAATCACAAGTAGTGTAAACATAACAATCCAATACATTCAAGAACCTGTCCTTACTTTTAAAAACCAAATTTTGGTATGCAATTCAACATTAAGTTGAAGTTTAGCAGACACGTCCAAAAGATGAAACAGCATAAGATGTCAGCCCTTTTCTGTTGTTAATTCACAAGCTGATAAAAATGAAACTACTCTTTCAATGGTTGAAATATTCTAAAGCACATTTCAGAGAATATTTCACACTTCCAACGGTTTCCAGTTGCTTTTTACTAATAAATCTATCAAAAATAAAACAAATGTAGACCTTAGGATGCTGCATTTAAGGGGAATTATATGTCTAAACTTTCTAAATTGCTTTTCTAACAGTTTCTAACTGTTTTCTAACAGTTTCTTTTCTAACAAGATCACTGTTTCTTTTCCAGTAATTTTGAATGTGATAAGAAACGTTCACTTCTTCTTTTGCAGATGACTTTCATTCACTTAAAACTTCATTTCCTTCACTTGAAAATCTCCTCTGAGCATTCTCCATCAGTTCCCACCTTTTATGTGGTGTTAAAAGCTCCTCTGGCTTAGATCTGCCTGAAGTTTTCAACCTCAGCTTACTCTGTGATGGCTTTAGAAGGGAGAGACCCAAATTCAGTATGGCTCAGCGGTCTGAATCTAAAAATCAACGTGCATAGCAAGACACGCAACACTGCCCCAAAAGCAGAATAGCAGGTCTGGTTAGAATGAAACCCTAGAGAAGTAATTTGAAATCCCTGGAGAAGTAATTTTGCAGGACGACTTCGAAGGATGCCAAAAGGTTCAGAGCTGAACTGCAGCGAGACAGAATCAGCAGGGACTAACTCAGGGGTGGCAATTTTTAAGACAACACCATAATTCCTTGTCTGTCTTAGCCATGATTCAAGCAATAAATTATCTCACAGTAATTTGTGCAGTGAAGGGGTTTTCTACTGCCACACCCAATCTACTCTGCTGAACTGCACATCTTTGTGAATCCTCCAGGCTCTTTTGGAAAACTCATAAGTAGGAAAAAAATCATTGCTTCCCTCCCTTTGGGGAACATTATCATCACACTATATTAATTCAAAAGTCTTTGTTCCACTTTTGACCCGGTCCAAAAAAACCATTTTTCAATCCAATTTACAGCTCTGCAATTTTGACCCCTGTAATGAACAACTAGATTTAAAGGGAAAATTTGCCAAGATATGGCAGTCCCAAACACAAAATAACTAATATGATATGGGAAGAAATTATCAGTATGGCAGGGAAAAAAGGGGCTGGGAAAGCTTGTTTCTAGACTCAATGGCAAACAGGTAGCTGTTCCAGGTAACTGATCCATGATTGAACCATAAATCTAAAAGAAAATGCTTAACCTGTTGCTACAGAGGTTCTGAAAAGTCTTCCAGGTCATGGAACACAGAGGGAAAAAAATGGGAAGAAGAATATTTTTCTCCTTAAAATGCCTTTATTAATCAGCTCTTACAAAGGTGGCTCAAGGGAGGTTCAGCCCTTCCGGGTTCACCCTGAGGAGGAGGAGGGTCTTGTTCGGCTTTGCAGGCTCAAGTTGCTGCAGAGTCGGGAGCTCTGCCCTCGTCGGGGGTCCGAGGAATTCTAGCTTTCATTGAGTTGGTCTGGGGTCTGCTTCTTCTTGGGTACTTTTTAGGTTACACCGAGTTACAAAAAATTGTTCATTAATACTTTACACGGTTTAGTACTGTCTCTTGTGGGTTCAAATTTTACATTAGTTTGTTTTGGTAGGGGGCTTTTGGTTTCAAAAGAGTCCCAGGTTACACTGGGGTTTCTAATTTGCATGTTAGTAGCATGGGGTCGCCCGGGGGGTCGTGTGTGCTGCGGCTTGCAGTTTTATGGCGGCAGCTGGGGTCTTGCAGCGGGCACCGGGAGCCCCGGTGCTGGCAGCCGTTCCGCGGTGGGGAGGGTTGGGCTGGCAGCCCGCAGCAGACTCATGCTGGCAGCCGCTCCGCAGTGGGAACGCGGGTTTGGGCCGGCATCTCAGGAGGAGAGGGGTGGCAGTGCCAGCATTTGCCATAGGGGCTCCTTCATGGCCTCGGTGGTGGGGCACAGGTCCAGCGTCGGTGGGGGGGGCTGCTGCACTCTGGCAGGCATGGGGGCTCCCCCTCTCCTCCAGCTGCTCAGAGGGGATGCGGTTTTCAAAGAGCCCTCCCTTCCCCCTTGCCCACAAAAGTGGCTTTTTACTGCTACATTACAGGAACTTACAATTTAAAACTTCTAAAACATTATTACACTTCTTATACAATAACCAAGGGTTTTAACACTCTCAATTTTCAACATATACTTAGGAGCTTTCTAATTTTTACTCCTTTCAGAGACAAGCATGCAAAGGCCTCCATAAAAGTGAAAAAGATCAAAGAAGACAGAAGTCTGGAACTGCTAAATTACAGCTGAGCATCCTTTGGGAAATGCAAGACATCCACAGAACTGCTTTCTTTTCAAAGGATATCCTAGAGTCTGGATTTATACAGATATTTCTGTGTCCACAGGAGTCTTCAGAACACTTTATGTACAAATCAAACCTTCATTCACAAGCATAATTAAGAATTAGTAGACGTAAGTCCTAATGATACACATCATTTGAAAATGTCAAATGACACACATGCTACATTATAACTGTAGGAAAATATTTTTTAAAAAATAAAGAGAGAAAGGAAAACCAGAACAATTTCCATGTATTTTCTCAGAAGAAATGTCTTGCATCTTTAACATATATTGCTGATTAAATGCTCTGGGTTTGGAAACACTCTCCACATCTGCATTCCACTGTCACTCTGTGCTCCAGCATTTTTAGAAACTCTACCTGTAGCTAACCGTATGGCTGACATATCATGGAAAACCTTTGCATTTACATTTTCTTCTGGCTATTTTATGGCCACTATTAAGTTGTTCAAGGCCCTTCTCTGAGTGACTTGCTCTTTGCTTCCTAGGAAAAACACATGCAATTAATTATATTCTCCAACCGCATTTCAATTTATGTTTCTATTTTGTAAAGCACAAATCCCAGTCACATCAGGTTTGGATTGCAATCCATATAAACAGAGCAGCCCTACCACGAGGCCAGCACTTTCACACACACAAGAAACTGTGTCCCACATTTAATTTGTGCAAAAGAAAGTTGTAATGATGGAACATCAACAAGAAATTCTCAAATAGCTTATTCAGTGGTGATGGAATTTCCTGAATGAACTTACCCACTGAAATAATAATTCATCAGATAGTAAAGAATGTCAAACAGCTGGGTTAATATGTGTTATCATTACTGCAGACTAAAATTTCCAATTCAAAAATAGAAAATAAAGTCAAGAAAAAAGAATTGATATTGCTGATGCCCTGCACTATGAGATTCATCTGGCCAAATATGGACAGCTAAAATGTAAATGAAAGAAGTTTTATTAAAAAAAAAAGCCTCCATCTCAGCTCTTCCTTTTAAGTTCCATTAGTAGGCAGCAGAATAAAAAGGGAACACTTATATTAACCATATCTTACGAATGTTTTTTTCTTCTTTTCCTTATTGTCCTGGGTTGTAGTGTGGGATGTACACAAAGTACTTATTCTAACACCATCTTCAGGAACTGTTGAAACCAAGTGGGGCACTACTCTAGTGTAGGGCTGTCTTCTGCTAATGGCCCATCAACGACTTGCCCATGACTCACAGATAACTCCCTCCAGGAGTTATCTCTGTTTAATGGGCCATCAAGGACCCACTTCACACTCATCATCCCATTGTGAGATGCTCCACCCAGGGGAGGAGCCAAGCATTCTCACCTGGATATAAGCTGGGATTTGAGACAGGACAAGCAGCCCTGACCCACTGGATTCCCAGAGGAGCAGAGCTCCTAGACCTTTCTACAGGATAACTGCTTCAGGAAGACCATCTCATCTAGACTGCTTCCACTATCCTGCTCAGGTTGTAATTCTGACTCTGTCAGTCGTCCTTTGTGTTATCGCATTTATTTTATTTTATTTTTACCTTTTTACCTTTTTTTTCTTATTAAATTATATTTCTGACTTGGAGCCTCTCACTCGTTTTGCTTTCAAACCACGACACTTATTTTTGAAGGGAACTCCAGGCAACAGGCTCAGACGTAGGTATCAGACACCATAGATATCAAAAGGGAGGTGAGAGCAAACACACTCAGAGTTCCTGTTCCAGAATTTGTCTTGGCAAGGTGAACAGGATTCTCAGATTGCACAAGTCTTCAAAAAGAACAGTTAGGTATCCACATGATGTTCCGGAACTGAAATACTTTATGGACTAGGTCTGGCAACAGATACCTTGCCACAAGCACTCACTGCTGTGAGGTAAGTGGACCTCTAATGTGGGCAAAACAGGCAAGCCAGGTCTGAATTTTATGAATTTTTCCCACTAAAATAATAAACATGCTGAAAAATGAGATGTCACCTCCTGAATCTGAAATGCTCGTGCTGCAGCTAGCACAATTGAGCAACATCCATCAACAGAGCATCCCTTCCTTCAGCCCTCCTGCACTCGATCTGCTTCAGGGCTCCTGAAAGCAAACCAAGCTGCTCCTCATGGGGAGTGCCAGGCAGCTTCTGGGACTATTTATAACTGGGACATACATAAAACATAAACCCAGCAGTCACTGGGGCTGCCAGACACAACAGCAGCCTGGCTGGAGCTCTTTGTCCCATCCATTTCATCAGCAGGTTTAGTGCTGTGCTCTGCTTCTCATCCACAGCACTTCCTGGGAAAATGTCCCTGATCTTTTCACACACACATGGAGCACTATCAGCCATCCCTTCCAAGGCTCAGTCTGAGCCTCATCCACAGCATTTCCTGGGAAGATGTCCCTATCTTTGCACACACACAGAGGTAGAGCACTATCAGCCATCCCTTCCAAGGCTCAGTTTGAGCTGCACTGTGTCTTTTTAGCTGTTGTTGTCCAACAGCACATCACACAGAGCTGTTTGGACAAAGGAGATAATTGCTGTTTGGTCTTGTTTTCATTTCCTCTCTGTACTTACTCCAATGTTCGTCAGAGGAACAAAAGAGCCAGTTGAGAAAGGCACAGTGAGAATATGCATTTCCTTGAAGGGGCATGAGAAACAATATCATGCTGGCCTGCTTCCAGACATCCTGAAACCACTGTGGAAAGCAGCACATACTGATTATCATTTAAATCGACATTTTTTTTGCTTTCACTCTGTTAATTAATTTCCATTCCCTTCTAAGTAATAATGTAACAGTGCTTTACCTGTGCTTTATCACAAACCTGAGCTAAACACATTCTTGGCACTGCAGTGAAAAGAGGCAGTGCCCTCTCCATCAGTGTGTGCCTGCCTGAACATCATATTTCACACTTACACTCTGCCCGGAAGTTGTCAGATCTATTATGGCATGTCCAGTAAGTACTTTATAAACATCATTGTACTTTAGTGAGAGCAATCCCTTCCTGTGTGCCTGCATAAGGTGATACATCTCAGCAAATAAAATTCCTGATTGAAAGATTACTTCCTTATCTGCTTTGTTTTCCCTATGATATTAGTTCTTGAAATATTGAGTCTTTTACTTCATGTCTCTATTTCAACCCTAATGACAGCACAAAGCAAATTTGACTGAAATATTTTACTCCTGTCTTGAAATTAACTTTCTTGAGACAATTTCAGCTCTGTTTTCAATTAAATACATCTAGGCAATTGTGTTCTTCATCTGGATAAGTTGAAATGAGGATCTTTGTATCATTGCTGCTTTGAAGCCTTTAACACCAATTGCCATAAATTCAAATCATAAAGACAGCAGAAATGTAGCTTCTGTTTCAAGAGGTCAGTCAAAACATTTTCCCCCAGCTCTGATTTATACAGGTGGCATTAAAACACAGCATGTTTTCCCCAGTCAAGGTTTAAGGCATAAAACTTCCTCTAAGATAACTCTCTACCCACTCCATGGTATAAATTCACTTCTATGTTGAACCGGATTTGTGACAAGCACATTTTTAGGGTTTTTTTCAAGGAACTTGGCTTAAGCTCTGGGCTAACAGAAGGATTGAAAGACTTGTCACTTTAGTAATTTAATTTTTTTTTTACTGTTATATCAAAAGTTTTCAGCATTTTATTTCTTTCATAGAAGTTACTGAGTGATGATTCCTATTTTATCTCATTTGAATCAAAGACATTCAATTTAATACAAGCCACTACTGGAGAAGCAGTTATGTTAACAATACCTAGAAATGAAGTTGGCAAACAGGCTGTCCCTTGAGGTTCCTTCTGGTGGCTTTGCAAGCGAGACTTGAGGCTTACTCTCAATCCTCCTTTGCTTGGAGAATTTCTTTAAAGAATTTCCAAAGTGCCCAGCTTTCTGCACAGATCAGAAAATGAAATCTCAATGTTTTTTCAGCATCTGCAGAGGACAAATATTGCATTTAACTTGCTCACAGTTCAGTGAATCAATTTATTTTTTAAAGAAGAATCTGAGATTCTGTACCCTTTTTCCCCCTTCAACCTTAAAATTAAGAAAAATATGATAATAAAATTTACATTAAAAATTGTCAAACACAGGTCTGAAATCACGATATCTGATTTTTAAAAGGATGTGGCTGTAAGAAATCCATCTGTAGCACCCAGTTACTTAAGGCCTTGTATTCCTATTCATCAGGAACCCCTGAAACAGGGACTTTTTAGACTGAACATGAAAATTTCCAGATATTTTGGCATGTGTTTATTTTTAAAATATTCACTGCCTTTTATTTCCTTAAAAACCATTGGTGAAGGCAAAATAATTTCACATCAGTTGTCAAAAATTCTTTCATCCAGGATGTAAAGTAGTATGACTATTAATGGTCCAAACTAAAATAACGCATAATGTCCATGTTTTATGCAGATTTAATGCCAGAAGTTGCAGTTAAAATTCATTCATATCCTGGCAACAGTTCCAAAATCACAGCTCAAGCTGGGAATATAAAAGCTACTCTGAGACTCTAATTTTGTGGGTAGGAGGTACAAACCTGGCTCTCTTAAATCAGGCAACTTTCCCAACATCAGTTATGATGATATCTCTTTTTTATAAGTGGTGCCTAATTACTTCATGATACATTCTGTTAATTAAAAAAAATATATATTAAAAAGACCAGTTTCAGTTTTATCTTTCCCTGGTTTTGTGGGAAACATAGCCAGTTTCAAAGGAATAAGTTTTAGTTGCCTCAAATCTTCACTTCTCACGGACCAGTAATTTCTCAGAATGTTTCTATTTTGTTGTCAAATTTTCTTAGTGCACCGATTCCATGCTGCTAAAAATTAGCAATCTGCAGCATGTCAGAATATGTGTATTCGACTTTCAGTTTCAATCATTAACTGATAATTAGACTAATTTCACAGGGGCAAGAGAAGTACCAGAACTGCACTGGGAGCTGGCAGAACGAGCAGAACGAAGGGAAGATCACAGAATTAATGTCTGTTTGTACAGATCTTCCTCTAAAGATAACAAGGGTTTTTTTTTTCTTTTATTAGCACCCATATAGTCAAGTGAATCACTCAAATATATGAATATGTTGATTGCTTGGTGTTTAAACTAATTTATGCACAAACTGCACAAGGGGCTTAACTCATTTGTGCACTCAGGAAAAAAAAAGAGACTTAAAACCAAATGTTAAAAATGGGCAGAGATAATATTTTTCTCCTTAAAATGCCTTTATTAATCAGCTCTTACAAGGGTGGCTCGAGGGACCAGCAGCCGGGTTCACCCTTGAGGAGGAAGGTCTTGGTCAGCTTTGCAGCCGGAAGTTCCTGCAAAGCTGGAGAACTCTTTCCTCACCAGGGATCTCCAAGGAGTTCTGGTTTTTGTTGGGACGGCTTGGGGTCCTGAATTTTCTTGGGTACTTTTTAGCTTACAGCGAGTTACAAAAAATTGTCTATTAATACTTTAGGGTATACACGGTTTAGTACTGTCTTTTGTGGGTTTAAATTTTACATCGGTTTGTTTTTATAGGGGTTTTTGGTTTTAAAAAGAGTCCCAGTGTACACCGGGGTTCTTAATTTACATATTGATACTACGGGGTCGCCCCGGGGGGATTATTTCACAATTGGCGCTGCCACAGCCTCATGGCAGGGAGTCGAGCTGGGGTCCGGCGACCACAGGACAGCCGCGCGGCGGGAGAGCGGGCACTGCGGTGCGGGCCAGGCCGGGAGTCAGGCGGCTCGGGGATCTCGCGGTTTCGATGGGAGGGTGTGTATGCTTCTGGCGGCTCTGCAGCGGGAGCGGTGTGGGAGCAGGGCCAGGAGTCAGGCATCTGCGGGGGCACACGGCATGGCTCTGGTGGCGGCGGCAGCAGCGGGGAGTCCGGGAGCGCAGCTCCGGCGGCGGTGGGGCAGCCCGGGGCAGACCCACGATGGCGGACACTGCAGGCAGAGATTGTGGGGGCATCGGGAGCCAGGAGCCCACGGCGGCAGCCAGCGGGGGTCGGGGCCGGGGCAGCCCTGCTCGCCCTCGGCTTCTCTGGTGGCTGGGGTCTCTGCAGTGGGCATGGAGGAGCGGCAGCGCCGGGGAGCCAAGCGGAAGCTGTGCGGCACGCCGGCAGCCATGGGGGCTCTCCCCTGGCCTCGGTGGCGGGCGGGCAAGCTCCTCCTCCCCCAGCCCCGATGGCGGGCAGCCCGCTCCGGTGTCTGTGGGGGGGCAGGCTCCCCTGATGGCGGGCGAGCCCGCTCCAGTGTCAGGGGTGGGGGGGGCTGTGGGTGGCCTCCAGCAACCAAGCATCACCCCTCCCCCACTGCCCCCGCAGGAGGACCATGGAGGTGACTCTTCACTGTTACATTACAATTCAAAATTATCAATATTTAAAATATTAATACACTTATTACATAACAATCAAGGGTTTCAACTCTTCAAATCTCTAACATATATTTAAAAGCTTTCCAATTTTCACCTCTTTCACAAACATGCTCAAGAGCTTGAGATACAGTTCCAGACCCAGCTGGGCACACTGGATTGATAACTGACTGTGTGCATGTGGAAATCCATGAAAGACACCATGTTATTGCACTGTTAGTATTGAAAGGGGCTCAAAAAGGGATTAGATAAGTTTATGGAAAAGAGATCTCATCCTTCAGTGGCTACTAGGCCTGATGATTCAGATGAGCCACTAAACTGAGGTATTATTCAGATGAAAGCACAGCACTTGACATTTTCTGCCTTTCTTACACTCCTTATCTCCTTTTTTTTGGTAACATAGGGCACACCAAATGCCCTTTGGGGTCAGTCGCTTTCAGATTTAGTCCTGTTCCAAAAGTCATGCTCCATCTACAACTGCTAACTTAAAAGTGTATTTTCATCATGGAATACATGGCATTGGGCTTTATCTTCATTTTCCACATCAGCTCCATGAATAAACAATACTTACTGATCGTAATTAATCAGTATAACTTCTCAAAAAGCATTTAGGAGCTGATCTGCATAGATCTTTCAAAATTTTAGTTGATGGTTGTGTTTGTCCAGGGTCAGAGGAGTTTGATGGAGTGGCTTTGGTGTGTAGCCTTGGTAAAACCACCACACAGACTCAGCCTCCAACAGCAACAGCACAAACCATGCACTGCACATTAATAATTGTCATTTGTGCACCAGATTTAGTACAAAAATGCCACATTTGTCATTCCCAAACACCTCTGAGGTAAGCAAGAAAATTGAATCCTGTTTCTGAATGAGTTGAATGCTGAAGCAGCATGTTCTTACTGATGGTTTCTGTATAGGTATTTAGATAACAGATAATACTTGGATAATAGACAATTTCTTAGATAATACTTAGCAGGACTGTTCACATATGCACCCAAATAACCTGTTTAGAAACTGAGATGTGATTCATCATTTAGCCATCTGATTCTCTGTAGATTCAAAAGCCTTTGTTTAGCCAGGATAGTTCTCAGCTGTTGATGCTATGTGCAAATTAGCATCCATTTTACAACCTCACTGCTAATTGTTATTTGCAGAAGGATTAGCACTTGGTGTCAGCAGTCGCTTTAGTTATTATATGAATATTCATTAGGATTTCATACATAACCCCCTCGCTATTTGCAGCTTAATCTCTTTATTTTGTGGTATTCCTGCTCTGCCCATCTGTGCAAGGAGATGCCATTACCAAAAACACATAATCAACCATGTTTTAATCAGAAGATCTGTTTTGTTTATACGCCTGCATGATCTTCTTGCAGGTGCCAACACAAATTACAGCCTTGACAGCTTCTCACACGTTTTATCCAGGCACACAAAGGTGTTTCTGGCCATCTCAGTAACTGAAGTAACTTTACCTTAATGGGAAAAAGAAGTGTTTGCATGGAGTTTTGATGCAAATACCAAAGCCCTAAAAGAGATTGGCCTGTTCAAAGCACATGTGCCAAAAATGCCCCTGCATATTTGGGATGTGCCAGGTACTCATGTTGGATATGAGCAGCACCATCTCCAGATGTGATCAGGACTTCAGATCCTGTAGAGATTGTACAAAACACAAAAAAACAGTATAAATTTGGAATATTTCCAACATGATCTTATTACAGTAGAAGTGGAAGGATGGAGTCCCTGTGCAGAAGATGCTGTCTATCGTGTGCTTCTCCCCCTGAGAGCCCCTCCAGGACACACCTTCCAGCAGGAGCACCCAGATCTCACACCAGCAGCCCACCAGGGCCTGGGCCTCAGCATGTCTCATTGCCTGTCAGAAATATAAGAGAATAAGCTACAACCCATAGCAATAATTACCGCAAATTTGCCATCTCTCATCAGAATGGTGAGAGGTTTAGTTGTTCCATATTATTCATTTTTTATGCTTGTGGGAAATTAACTTGTTAAATAAAAAGTTTCTCCTCACTTTTCTCTAAGGAGATACTTTCGCAGAACAATTAGGGGAGGGGCTGTTGGGATTTCCATCCCAGAAGCACACTATTAGGAGGTTTCCTACCAAATTTGGCCAAAACCAGGTGCAAGTGCCACTTAGGTGCCAAGAGCAGCCCCACAAGCCCCACAGGCTCAGCACCAAGGGAACCAGTGTCATCTCCCAGCAGGAGATTTGCAGGAACAAAGCATTCATGGGGCATGTCCCCATGGGCCGGATGAGGCCACACGAGAGTGGCATGCAGCAGCAGGCCCAGTTCCTGGACCAGGAAATGGCTTGGCTGCTTCAGGAGCTGGAGCAGGACAGCCTGGAGCAGAGCCATGGGGCCTGGGGAACCCTGCTCAGCTGGCAGTTCTGGCCTCTTCTGGCAATCCTCATCATTCTCCCGATGCTGTGCTTTGGACTTAGGAAAATGAGAGGCCATCCTGACACCAGCGGCCAGAAGGAGAGCTCCAGCAGCAACCACATGGTTGCTCAGGAAGAACTAGAAGGCAACCAGTCCAATGTGCAAGAAGAGAACAATGACGGATTTGAGGCAGGCAGTGGCGTTGAGGCAAAAAAAGAAGAAAACAACGATGAGAAGAGGGAGGAAGTCAATGGTGCTGGACATGACGAAGACACAGCGGGTACAAATGAGGGAGATGATGACCAGAATGTCCACAGTCACCTTGAAAGCTGTCCAGAGAAGCTCATCCAGTGGCCTGTGGTGGACCTGGAGAAAGGTTGCTTGATGATCAGTCACCTGATGGACAAATTGACACACATCATTGGCCTGGGCTTGTCTGACAGTTTCTACCCGGTGCCAGGAGATGCCATCGGAGTGGGCAGCGCCTTTGAAGGCTGGAGTCCCCGTGCAGAGGATGCCGTCTACAGCGTGCTTGTACCCCTGAGTCCCCCTCCAGGACACACCTTCCAGCTGGAGCTGGACACTGCAGGGATGCCCCAGAGGACCTTCCGTGTGCATGTGGAGCTCCTGTGCACCTGCAGCAGGGAGCATCTGGGGCAGGACGTGCTGTGTTTCCTCCACCAGCCTGAGGAGGAGCTGAGAAGGAAACAGGAGCCCAGCCTCCTGCACACCCTCTGCATGGGCTGCTACCTGGATGTGGAGAAAATGGCCCGCTGGTTCTGCCGCTTTGTCAGAGTGGCCTGGCTGCTCTTGCCTCAGTCCCGCCACTGGGGTTTCAAGTGGCAACCCTCGAGGCGCTGCTGTAAATTCCAGCTCAGCAAGGAGCAGCAAAGCTTCACAGCTGAGGTGATCTTTGGCATGTGGCGAGAAGACTCCGAGATCTTTGTGGGCAGCCAGGGGACAGCAGCAGGCGCAGCCAGCACCACATGGCTGGAGACTTGTGCCGTGGCTGAGGCCAAATTCCTGGGGCACATTTCCAGGCAGGCCCCCCAGGACAGCTGCCACTGCAAGTGCCTGCAGCTGCTCAGCCACTCCCTGCTGGGTGTAGGTTTCTCCAGCTACCCCTTGAAGACGGTGCTGACACACCTCCTGAGCACCGTCCCCCTGACACGCTGGCGCAGGACGGATTTCCCCCAGTGCCTGCTGGAGATCTTGGAGTTCCTCCCCTGCTCCCTGCAGACAAAGCGCCTCAGCCGCTTTGTCATCGGCAACCAGAGCTTTCCTCTGGACATCAGCCTGCCCTCAGACCTGCGGCTGGCTCAGCCTCCCAACCTGTTTGAGCACCTGGCCAGCCATCAGGATGCCCACCTCAAGGCCGTGCCGGAGTACAATGCTCTGCTGCACGGCCTCAAACAGCTGGTGATCCATGGACACTGAAAGAGCTGCTGGTGCCCAGAGCTGTGCCTGTCAGGCCTGCTGACACAGCCTGTGTATAGTTACTTCTTGTTGTTAGTGCATTTCCTGTAAATATTAACTTCCTGTAGTTTTTGCCTGCACCCCGAGAAAGAGGGTCTGGGGTCTGGCCAGGGGGGTTTGCCTGGCACAGAGCCCAGGAAGACACAGTTTTTTGTTTTGGTGCATGTGAAAAACTTCCAACACAGAGAAGAACTGCAAGTCACAAGTACGTGACAACAGATAATAGTGTAGTTTATCACCGTGTGGAAGATTTTGTAGTTTGGGGTTTTTAGAATGTAGGTGCAAGTGGATAAAATGGTGGAATTAGGGTGGAACCCTGAGTCCTTCTCCTTTTCCCTTGGCATCCATTTTCTGCAGTGATGTGGGCACAAGTTAGTTTGACAGGATTGGGTCAAAGTAGAAATGACCCTTCCAGTGTAGGTGTTAGGCACTGGTATGAAATGGTAAATAATAAGTACTTAGATATCTATATAAAGGCAGAGTGACCTCCCATCACAGGGGGAGTCACATCATGTTCGAGCTGCTGTGAACACCTTGGCTGGACACAAAGAACTTGTAAGATGAGAATTAATAAACAATGTGAGAAACCAAGAAAACCAAGGCCTTGAGACTCCATTTCATTGTTGCGCTGAGCACAGACACAGATTCAAAACCTTCAGAGTCACAGAGACAGAAAAAGACCCACCAGCCTGACTCTCAGGCAAAAGAGAAACCTAAACCCGAGAATTAATTTTGAATTTTCTTGCTGTTGTTACAATAAACTGGACTTTTATTCTATCTTGCTTGTGCAAGTTCTTCTTGAACTCGACCAGAGCTCTAGTATTGGTGAGGTGCACTAGTTGTGAATTTGTGACTGGCTGGGAGTAGGGACTGGTATAAAAAGCCTTCTTGAATAAGGGCACACAGTTCCCACTCTGCAGTGCTCCTCTCCATGGTCTCCCTGCTGCAGCAGCCACTGCAGACCACGGTGGCTCCAGAGATGATTTCCAGCCTGTGTTCCCCTGGCCCTCTCAGGCCGTGCTGGCCATTCCACATGGGCTCTCACAGTCCCTGGCAGCTGTGGCGGGGCAGGGAGCAAGCAAGAGGCAGCGCTGCTGGGCCTGCCTGTGTGCCCTGGGGAGACAATGAAGGTTCTGCTCATCCCACACCCTGGGCAGGGCTTTGGCACCACACAAATGCACCTGTTGGACACGCAGAACACTGAGCTCTGTGGGCTGTGGGAGCTGCCCTCTGGAAATTATCCCTCACACCTGCTCGTCACCCCTGGCCTCAAGCAACTGCTGGTGCACGGCCACTGAAAGAGCTTCTGGTGCCCGGGGCTGTGCTTGTGAGGCAAGCTTACAGAGCCTGTATATAGTTAGATCCCGTTGTTGGTGCATTTTCTGTATATATTAATAAGCTGTAAATATTGTATTTAACATTTGAATATTTAAGTATTTAAATATTGTATTTAATAATAATATATTATTACCTCATTTGTTTTATTTTTATATAAATAAATACTCTAGTGCATTTACTGCTTTTCTTGAGACTCTCTAGTTAGTGCCTTCAGCTCTCCCAAATCCTTCTTGCTATTGTTTCAATAAACCTGACTATCCCTGTATCTGGATTTTTCTAACTCTTCTTGATCTCAACCTGACCTATAGTCCACACCATGAATCTTTTTCAAGGTTACTTTTCTTCTTGCTTGTACTGTGTTTTTGTGGGTAAATAGGTGTACAAGAATACTGATGACTAGTCATGAAGAAAAGGTCTTTCTCTTTATGGGGACTTAGATCATCTTTGCATTTGGCTGGTTTTGATCTACTCACAAACAGAACAGCCTCATCATTCTCTCAGTGCTATGCTTTGGACTTGAGAAAATGAGAGGTCATCCTGACATCAGCAGCCAGAAGGAGAGCTCCAGCAGCAACTTGGAGGAGGAGGATGAAGGAGACAAAATTGTTGCTCTGAAGAACTAGAAGGCAACCAGTCCAATGTGCAAGAAGAGAACAACAACGGATATGAGGCAGGCAGTGGTCTTGAGGCAAAGGAAGTAGTCAACAGTGACGAGAAGAGGGAGGAAGTTGATGCTGTGAGACATGAAGACAACAAACAGGATGCAAATATGGGAGATGACAACCCAAATGTCCAAAGTCCCCTTGAAAGCCATCCAGAGGAGCTCATCCAGTGGCCTGTGGTGGACCTGGAGAAAGGTTGCTCGATGATCAGTCACCTGACGGGCAAACTGATGCACATCATTGGTCTGGGCTTGTCTGACAGTTTCTACCCAGTGCCAGGAGATGCCATTGGAGTGGGCAGCACCTCAGATCCTGCAGTGATTGTACAAAACACAAAAGACCAGTATAATTTGGAATATTTCCAACATTGTCTCATAACAGAAGTGTACTTATATGCATGTGTGTTTTACTGTCACCAGTTATACTTGAGGAGCAACAGAGACCCAAATCTAGAATTCTTCATGATACTGGGATCCTTTGACTCATGTATTATTAACAGAATCTTCAAATTCCAATTTTTATCTCAATTCATTATTGTTTTTTAAATACTGTTTCATGGAATGAGTTCATCTTCTGTTGAATGTTTATTTCCCAAGATTTAGGCCTATGCTTTTGGGTCATTTCCTTAGCTATTCTCTTCTTTTTTCCCTATTAATAAACTTTGCTATTGACAATGGTTGTTCTTCCAGTACTTTCAGGATTTTTTTTTTCAGTAATGTGTGGTTTTTCTACAGATATTCTAATTTTTTTTTTAGTACTGTCCTCCTATCTCTTTTTCAAAACACTCTCTGAAAGCCTGAGTTTTTTGATACAAATATTTATTATCATTCTTTCATCCTGTTACCATTTATTAGCATATGATACTCCACACAGATGAAGAAGACAGCTCTGTAAGAATAAATCTATCCAAATCCATCCATGTTGAAACCACGTATCTGACTACTGCAATTCATAGGTGCACAAGGCTTTAATTCTACTCGGCCACCAAATACTATCTCAACTGATGTGAGCATCCTAAAGTATTTCAGCAGTACTGAAAAACAGTGAAGTGGCAAATGTTAATTTATTCATCCACGTTATAGCAAGACATCAGAAAAACCAGAAAGTATAAGATTCAACAAACACTTGTTCATTTAAATGCATGTATTTCCTGAATTTCCTAATAAGAAAAAAAATACAGAACTGCAATAGTAAAGAAAGATTTGGAAAGCAGTTGGCCTGAGAAAAAGAAACCCCAAAGGGGATAAGGCAGGGCAACAAACTGTTTCAATAAACAACAATTAATGCAACTGGGGAAAGATGGGCACATCTGTTAACAGAAAAGTTTGATATAGTAAAAATGTTACTGATATAAAAAAATCAATAGTTTTGAAGTTGTGTGGTTTCCTGTGCCTTTTGAACTAGATCATGACCATACATGATACAGTTTTTTTTTCCTGTGTCTTCAGGAGTGGAAGGTGACAGCTCTAAGTATGGTTCATGCTCTGGATGTTCAGTCATCTGGTAATCACAGACTTTGAGAATTTCCTCTACCTGACACTTTGTCCTTTAAAAAGGCACGAAGTCCATCAAGTAGCTGAAAAAATTGCAATACACAATACAAGCTGTTCTAGATGGTCTTAAAAACTTTTCTCTTAGAAATACAGCACAGCTTTTTCCTAATGCAACAATTATGTCACCTAGCTAGTACTGCAGAAAAATACAAGCTACAATTTGTGTGTAAAACACACAACAGTGTGCCAAAGAATGCTTACATTATATGCTATCATCTTGTGACATGTGCAAAACACTTCATTTCAGTTTAATCTTTTTTTTCTCCAAAATTTCTCATCTTTTTTTCCTTATTTTTTTATCACTCAGGATAAAGCATCTTGTAAAAAAAGAGTGTATATTCAAATGTGCTACATAAAGATGAAAAGATATGCTCTTCTAACCCACTAAACTGTTTAGTTATTCACCTCGTCTGAATGCCAGGAAAAATTTGCCATGGCAAAGGAGAGGATTCATCCCAGAGGTAAAATAGAGGAAGGAAACTGAGACAACATGAAAATGAGTGAGGCTCCTTCATGGGACAGAATGGATAGAGTGGATCTGATGCAGTATACACTGAGACAAACCTGCCTAAAATCATCCTGCTGTCATCCCATCATGGTGACCATTTAAAATTCTTCCTATCTCCATGTGACTTAAGGAATTGTGTTAAGAAAAAACAGGAAAATACCAGGAAGGAGCCGGATGAGTTTGAGTAAGGAGTGGGAATCCATTCTGGTAAATAAGTTAGGAAGTTGTGTTGGGGCAAAACAGTGTCTTCTGTTTGATTACTTTTGGTTTCGGCACAAAAATTTGGTCATTATTTGTGACTAAATAGGGTGACACCATACAAGGACATGGAGCCACTTACCTATTTCTAAGCCAAGATAGAAGAGGACCCAAATATTCATGTAATTGTGAAGTCAGATGGAAGAATTTAGGTCAATCTAAATGATTTGAAACTTGCTTAAGCAGCAGTAAATTAAAAGAGAAAAAAGACTTCAGTTCATCTTATCTGCATTTTTGGAAACTCCGGAGTCATATTTTCAACTTTCCTCAGCAGTTAATTAAGCCTGAAAGACTTAATTGACTTTAAATTAAATTCTTTTAAAAATGAAAGCTGAGACTCTTACATCATTAAGTGCCTCTAGCAAGTGAAGAAATATTGCTAGACTCACAAAAAAAAAATTCCTAAAGAATCATTTTAATATAAAATCACAAGGGATGTGAGACTTCTATTAATTATACTCACAGATTCAATTGTATTCCTGTTCTTCCAAAAGGCACAGTTTTCTTCAGGGGAGTTGTTCAGTCTCACTGATACTTTCAAGGCAGTTTTCACTACCATGTAGTCCTTAGTTTACCAGTCTAGTGGCACATCACAAGACTGTTTTATTTACCATCTCAACTGGTGTGAGATTCCTGAATAGTATTTCAGCAGTACTGAAAAACAGTAAAGTGGCAAATGCTAATTTATTCATTCATGTTATAGCAAGACATCAGAAAAACTGAAAAGTACGAAATTCAACAAACACTTGTTCATTTACTTTTGTGTTTTTCCTGAATTCCTTAATAAGAAAAAAAAAAAAATTCAGAACTGAAAAAAATAAAGATAGATTTGGAAAGCAGTTATTCTGAGAAAAAGAAAACCAAATAGAGGTGCGGCAGGGCAACAAAAAATAAGCAGGTGAATCTATGGCCAGCTGATGCTAAATCTCAGTAGCTCTCAGAAGTGGGGTGCTCACAAATAAGGGTGCCAGAGATGGCAGGAAAATAAATGGAAGAAGAAAAAAGAAAAAGTGAAAAACCAACCAGAGAAAGCTTAAACATAAATCTTCAAACAAACATTAATTTTAGATACTAATCAATCAACAACTGGACTATGGGGGAACGTAGGTGTCCAGAAATATTTGATGAGCCAACCACTTAGGAAAAAGGGGAATTGTTTAGTGTGATACCTAAGGCTGTAACAGCAAAAAAAAAAAAAAAAAAAAAAGGGTTGAAATTAAGAGGGAAGATTTAGGCCAGATATCAACAAAACATCACAGCAGAGTTATTGTGCTGTGAAACAATCTCCCAAGGGGCGCAGCCAAAACCCCATTGTATGGGAAACTGAAAACTAGCTCAAATTAGAGATAAAAACTTCAGTGCAGCAAACAATGCTGCCTCCATGGAATGATGGCCTGCATTGACTTAATAGCTTTTTTCTTCCAATTTCTATTCTATTCCATTGTAGAATGCACAATGCAAGACCGTTTTAGAGGAAGAATATTTTTAACAAAAGACACAGTTTTAGCTAAGTGTGCTGAAATTTCAACAGCTACTGCTTCACAAGCCATTACTTCAGTATCTGAACAAGCAGTACGGACAAGGATATATATATATTTTATTTTTTTAAGGGATTCTGCCCTTCAAAGCTCTGTTTGAGCTCCCATTTTAACAGCTGAAGCAGATCAAGTTGAAACTCCACCAGAAGAGATGATTAGGAACACTCACCATACACATCAGCATACCAAAACCAAGACAATGTTACATCCAGTCTAAAAAATGGATGCAATGTTTTGGATGCTAAAATCCCCTTAAAAATGTGGTGAATTGTAGCAGTTCCACATTTTCAAACTTACTTGTGCTCAAACAGTTTGCCCAAAACAGCTTGCAGCTTGCTTGCTTTTCCTTTCCCATCACTGGAAAGACAAAATCCCTCACTTTGTATCTCTGCAGAGCTCCCAGATGACCATATGGGTGATAAATCCATGTGGAATACACACTCAGGGGCACAATCCTTCCTCATAAGATGCCCAAGTCATGCTAGGAGTGTTGGATGTAGTTTTTCCTCATCCAGCTAAAGCATTTCACCCAGCCCAGCTAAGCATGAAATGAGAAGCACCAATAAGACTATGCACAGTTTTTCCTAAATATACATGCCTCTGATAATGCAGTTTTCTACTGCTGTTCGCATTTGCCTTCTCTTCGATATTCTCTGCAGCACTGCCACATGAGGAGACACAGGCAAATTTCAGAAATTACTAATTTACACTATGCATGAGCAACTGAAAAGACAAGAAAGCACAACAACTTCATTAAAATTATAATAAATACTTCCTTTTGCTTATGTATCAAAGGACCCTTTGTATGACTAATGACTGCTTTTGAGTCCTGGTTGTAGCTGTAAAACAAAGGAATTAAACTACATCTCCCTAAGAGCAGAAGGCAGTCTGGCCATACTCAATAACTGTTGGATTATAAGCAATATCCCAGAAAAGCTGAACTGAACTTTTCCTTCATAGACACTTGAATTAATCTAGAGAAATCTCCTCTTTTTTGACAGTACATAAGTGTCGTCCCTGCATTTCTTGCTTTCAAGTGTTTGAGTCTTTGCAGCAGCTTCTCACGCTGCTTCATGTAAACAAGATTGTATTCTTAGAAATTATCTGTATGTTTTGCATTCTTGTTCTCTGAGAGAGAACTTGATTGATGGTCATATTGACCAATGGAGTCAGGAGGTTGTAACCTCTTTGGGCCAATCTTGGCCCTCTGTACAAAATGTATATAAGCCTTTGGAGTCAGACAATAAAGAGCATTCCATGTTTCACCAAGCTGCTGCATGCTGACCTCTGCGAAGGTCTGCTCCCATGTTGCAACGTGTTGCCCCTCTAAAGGCGTGGGGTAACACATAAGGGTGTACAAAAGCACAGAGTGTGTGCCAATTTGAAACTAAAATTCAGTATTAAAAAACCCCCACCTGTAATATTTTCCTTGAACTGTAATTGGTTTTGCTGTCCAGAATCCAAAACTTTTCAAGAGATGTGCTAACTTACAAATTTTACACATTAAGGTATGTTTTAATACTTCCCTAATGGCATCCAGGGCATGGCATAGGCAGGAGATGTTACAGTGCCAGGGATGAAACTCTGGGTGCATTTTCCACGTGTGCCAGCCTTGAGTAGCAATAAACCCAGCAAATATTGTAACAATATCAAGATCTCAGCTCACATCAACCACTTGGGAAGCCACAAAAGCTGTGTGGACTCACATCTGCAGTTCTCAAGGAAAATTTTCTGTCTCCTTGGCTGTTGCAAGGTGTCCTGAAAGTACCCAGCTGCAGAAAGTATTTTTTTGCTGAAAATGATCAGTGCTGCCAGTCTCCACAGAATCCTCCCCATGCCTGGAAATATTAGGGATTTCATGGGGCATATACATGACATTCATCCCAAGAAGCTGCTGCCTTCTACCAAATGCATGCAAATTATCTGATGTTAATGTGTGGTGCAAGGGCTGGTAGAAAGTTAATATTAATTTATTAAAATCACTCACTCAGGGAAGTCTTGCAGCTCTCTTGCACTAAAGGTAGATGTTCACTGTCTCCAGTAGTTATGGTTATAGGATCCAGAAGGACCTGGCAGCAGCCCTAGGATACAGGAAGAGGGTTACATTATCTTTAGCTTCCAGAAAGTGAATCCCATCATCTTCCCAGGAAGTGAGAAAAGTTAAATGCACGGAAACTGCTGACAGTTGCAAGAACTTGCAGAGCAGTTGTTTTCTATTTTAAATAGAAAAATCCACAGGAAATCTGCAACCAGCAGGTAAAGAACCGATTTTCAGAGCATCTATGCTTTTGCCTATGTATAGCAGTTTTCACCCACAACACAGCTCAAATTAACAACATGGTTGTGTAAATTTAACACAGATACAATTTTGGATGTCTTTAACCAGAAATCTAGGATTAGACTTCCAGCTGAATGAGAAAACTTCTGAGAAATCTTTGATGGACCCAAGTAGGAAAAACTTTAGTTTTGTGGAATATCCAAAGCATAGGAATTGCTACACTACAGTGCTCCACCACCACATGGAAAAGGGTGAGTGGATAATTATCAACTTCCAGACAATTATTATTGTGGCCTATCCCACTCCTTAATAGGATTTGCAAAGTAAAAGGATTAATTAATTTAAAAGGATGTGGTTTAGTTCCTACTAAAGGAACTACTACTTTGAGGAAGCATTAACACAGACCAGTTTTGATATTGATGCATATATAAAAACATGCAGCTTTATGTTGCTCGTACTGTGTACTTACCACATTCAGTCCTAGTAAAAGCTTTAGGTTCCTATAGCAACCTTAGCACTCCTAAAGATAATGAGCTACCTTGCCAGGAGCAAACAATGTTTTCTGTCATTAAAGAGTGCGGCACCTTCAGCACAGGGTGTACCACACCTTTATTCACAGAACCACAAGACGGTTGAGGTTGGAAGTGACCTCTGGAGGTCACCTTGCCCAACTCCCGCTCAGGTAGGGCCACCTACAATGAGTTGCCCAAATAAGTTGTTCAAATGGCTTTGGAATTCATCTTCAAGTAGAAAAATTCCACACTCTCTCTAGACAAGCTGGATCAGTGTCTGGCCGCTCTCACAGGAAAATATGGCTGCAGCAAGCTCCAGCTGTGGGTTTCCCTTGCAGCCTCTGACTGCTGGTGATTTCCTGCTGAACTCTGACTGCAGGAAATCAGTCAGACTGATCAGGATCAAGGATCAGTGTGCAGACTGTGACTGCAGCTTTTACCTGGCTAGATGGAGACTCCATCACTCACCTCTACCTAACAAGTGTATTATGAAAAAGAATTATGTGCTCAAGTTTTAACATAGTACAGACCTCAAGAAGACAATGTGGGTTGGACTAATTTACCCAAACCGAACACAGTTTTCACTGCTTCCTTAGAAAAACTGCTCAAAATCAGGCAGAAGTAGTAATGGGCTGTAATTCTTCTTACTGCACACAGAAAATCTAATCCACTGGAATGCCAAGTGTGCCAGCACATCTGCCCTTACATGGAGGCACCTGCCAGCAGCATCTGACATATCTGGAATTAGAGATATTTTATATATATAAAAAAAGGAAACCTGTCAGACAAGAGCATCACAAGGTGATGAAGGAAAAGCTTTATCTCCATATTTGCTGCAACCACGTTTCCATCCCTATTAAGCCTCCCTAAATAGGCAAGGGAATTTCAAAGCAGTGATTTCACCGTGGAGTTCATGCTGCCATTCCTGGAAGTCGGGGTGATAAATCCCTTCCTGCTGCTCTGAAAGGTCCTCAGCATGTTGGAGGCATGTGTCAAAGTCAGGAGAGCTCTCCTAATGAGACCTGCTCCCTTTGATGTTTCCTCTGGATAGCGGATCTGGCATGGAATGAATATTTTAGATGTCTTATGCAAAAAAAGTCAAAGAATTTTCATTTCTGATAACCATACATCTTACTTTAAAGGCCTTAACTTCTAAATATTGGGGATGAGAGGTGATCCTTTAATGTATTTTTTTGCCATTGAGAAGTAATGCTCTTTTTTTTATTAAAAATGAAGAAACTTTCACATTCTGTAACCTTGGTACACTCAACTAACCAATGACATGCAGGTTAGAAATCAATACACACATTTAAGCAGTGTCAATGTAGTGGGCAGCTTATTCTAAATTAAAGGTATTTTTAAATAGACCACATTCATTTTCAGGCAGCCATTTGGAAAACCCTATGGGGAACATACCTGGAATCTTAAGGACATTAACCAGAGATTCTGCTGAGCCACACTTCTGGGTGCAAAGTTCAATTGACAGGTCTGATTTTAGTGTCCTTAGGTACAGTGTTTGCAATTCACAGCAAAGAGTGAAATAGAAAGAGAACATCAGGAGCTGATTTTCAACAATGCTAATCAACTTCTTCAGGATGAACTTGCAAAGGAAAATATTCTGCCTCTTTTGTGCAATTAGTGAGACATCAGAAATTCACAGCAAGGAAAAAGGTCAAATAGGCATAAATTTAAAATCCCCAAAGGGCAGGAAAATAATTTCTCCTATTGCTGTTTTCGACTCATATTTGCAAGCCTCTCCTTAGTTTCAGGGAAGAATGAGAGCCCCTGAGGCCTCTTTGCTGATCTAAGAGGGTCTATGCCTTTGCTCATTCAAGAAATTTCAGAACTTGAAGAACTCATCAGGTTAGAGTGCACTTCAGAAAAGTCCTAAGCAGGTTCTGGGTATGTTTCAACTGAAAGCAAAATCCCACATGCAGGATGTGGCCTGGTGCTTTATGCTGAGATCTCCTGGAGACTGTACCAAAATCCCTGTGCTATGACAAAGGCTGCCTGAGGAAATGGAAACTCTTTATGATGATTTCTTTGCACCTTTTGTTCTGCTCCTATGTAAGGTAGAAGTCTCACAGGAGGTTTTCTTTGCTCACTTTTCCTCTGCAGGTGCAAGGGCAGTCTCACCACAGTACATCCAGGACAGGTTTTTTTTCCAGTCTCACAGATACATCCCATTAAAAGATTTCCACAGCTACAGCCAGACACCAGAAAAGCTAAAAATAAGAGGTGGCCTCATGGTTTGTCATGGGTTTTCAACCAGTCTCATCCCACCAGGTTAGTGGTGTAGACTAAAATACCTAAAAGCAGAGTCAAGGACACAGTTCTGCCACTCCTCCCCAGTCATATCTTTCTTTGAAGATACTGAGGGTCATTGATAAAATTGCTGATTTTATTTCATATTTCAGACATTACATTCATAGAGTTACACCAAACACAGGAGCTCACTGAGACTCTTTATGAGGTTTTGAATGTACAGTCAAATGTATAGAAGATGATTATTTTGATTTTCAGTTATGAGCGAATTCTTGAATGTCTAACTGTCCAGGACTGACAAGATGATCATGAAAAATAGATTTTCATGTGTGGTGAAGTCTCTGAGTGTATATTGGGTCATATGTGACAGACTAGCAAAGGGGAAAATTGTTCTCCTTCACCGTTCTGATGGATATTGTAAGATACATTTTCCAGTACTCTGAGTACCATCTCATTAAGTGTCATTACCTATATAAGCAACTCTATGTGTTCCACTCCCCCACTGCTCCTACCTACCTAATGAGGAGGAGCAAATGATCCAGAGAGCATTTTAATGCTTTCCTCTCCTGCAGAACCAAAAAAACTGTATTTACATTTGACAGATTTCCAGCAATACACAGCACTGCCAAGAAGAGAAAAAAGAAAAACAAACAAACCTGAGTGCTCAACAGAAACTACAATAGAAGGTTAACATATAAAGCAACTGAGGAGTTGACAAAAACACAGGAGTTCCAAATTAAATGGAATTTAAAAAAAAAAAAAAAAAATCTGTGTTATCTGACATCAGGCAACTTAAGAAACTTAAGCATTGCAGCCCCAGTGCACTGAGGTACTGAGTAATAATAGATTTTAGTCCACCTGAACAGCAGGAAGTAAACAAAAGAATGGAAGACATTCCCTGAATGGTGCCACAACTCTTGCCTTGGATTCTAACACATTTCCTGTCATTAGAAATTGAAATGAAATTTTAAAAAACACCTTTAAAACAGCCCTGCATAGAATGAAATTTTGGCATGATTCCTTGATGGCACATTTAGAAGAAATTAGCTTTAAATGAGAGTAACTGGGAATTCTTTGCAGCACAATATATTGAGTGGGAAGTCGTCTCACCCTGGTTGATCCTTCAGAACTGTATCAGAAGCCCTAGTCCTCCTCAGTGTGCTTTAGACATAATACACACCGAGCTGGAAGAAATAAAGCTGGCACAGCCAAACTCAAGACCTACACAATGAAAACACTGTGATTTTGAGTATACATTAGAAGGGGGGGGGGGAAGAAAATTATATTATTGCCAGCATACATTTTATCTGCCACTTGTTCCCTCCTTTCAGCCATCCATTGTGATGCAGACTATAAATACACGATCTGTTATTTTTTCCCCCAAAGATTATGATCCATTCAGTACACAAACTCCTGCTGAAGAAAAATTCAGCCCTAGCAATTAACGTTTAGCAACAATTTGCTCAAGTGACAATGGGATTAATCTCAAAGTAGAACATTCAACTCAACCTGAAATCCAATAAAATTACTGTATTGTGATGAGCATCAGAAAAAGACAGTAGGTTTTGAAAAACCAGCCTAAGACAAAGCTGCACATACAACAGATAATATGCATGAACTAGAGCTCGTTGTCAGAAGAGAGGCTTCTTCTACTGAAACTAGCAACGTTTATTTAAATGGATATTGCCATGGAAAGAAGGTGAAAGGTTAGAAAATCAAGGAACTGCAGTTTGACAAAAGTTAAACTTTTCTAATCTGCAATGTCTAATCATGCCAGCCCATGGGCATTGCAGGTGAGGGAAGAACACTCACTTAAATTTGAAATATCTCTCCCCAAGTTTCAATAGTTTTCCTTCTTTGGTTGGTAGGTCCCCAGTGATTTCCTAAATCCGTCACGGTTTAACCCCAGCCAGCAGCCAAGCCCCAGGCAGCTGCTCCTCACTCCCCCTCCAGTGGGATCAGGAAGGAAAAAAGCTACAAAACGTGTGTTGAGATAAGGACAGTTTAATAGAGAAAGTAAAAGCCATACACACAGAAGGAAACAAAAAAACTGAATTAATTAATTGCTTCCCAAGGGCAGGCAGGAGTTCATCTATCTCCAGGAGAGCAGGGTCCCATCACAGGTAATGATTACTTGGGAATGCAAACACCATCACCCCAAATATCTCCCTTTTCCTCCTCCTTTCCCCCATTTTCTATGACATCCCATGGTCTGGACTCTCCCTGTGGTAATTTGGGGTCCCCTGTCCTGGCTGTGTCCCCTCCCACCCTCCCAGGCACCCTCAGCTCCCTCCCCAGGGTAGTTCCAAAAGAGCAGAGAAGGTCTGAGCTCTGTGCAAGCCCTGCTCAGCAACAACAAACACCTCTGTGTTATCAGCAAACACAAATCCAAACACAGCCCCACACCAGCCCATGTAAAGAAAATTAACTCTACCACAGCTCAAATCAGCACAGTATATCCCCCTCCATTGCAGGAGGGCAGCAGTAAATAAATGATGCACAGAAATATTCCATAAAAGAAGCCCTAACTCCTGTATCATGCTATCAGGCTGCTCCACGATCCTGTTTATTAAAGGCTGCTAATTTCCTTCACTGCTTCTGTAACTTCCTGAGCAGAAAGCAACTCTGTGGAGCAAACACCTAAAACACTCTTGGATCCCCCTTTTTAACCTCATTTTTACATCGATTCTTGCATGTCCTCTCAAGGTTTAGGATTATTCAGACAAATAATATGAATCTGCAGTCCTGAGACAATGTTACAACATGAGTTTAAAACCCTGATCTGCTTTCTTGTCATAGCAGGATCTCCTTTCAAAGAAAGAAAAACACCTGAAATGTAGTGAGCTAAGGAGAAAATCAATATTTTATTTCTGTGAAGCCAGTCATTAGTGGGGTCTTCCATGGGATCAGTTCTGGGGATGATGCTTAACATCTTCATTAAGGGCCCAGTCAGTACATTTTGGAAGGTACTTTGGCTGGGGACAAAGTGGTTTTCTGCTATTCTCTTTGAAAAGGAAAAGAAAAATCATCAAAAAGAAAAAAGAGAGGAGGAAAATAAAGGAAAAAAAGAGACTAAATGGACAATGAGAATTTTAGAAGAAGGAAGCTCTGATCTAACAACAGCTCTACTTATTCAAGGACAGCTGTATATTACAAAATTTCCAACAATTCCAAGATCCAAAATCTCTTATCATTATTTCACCATTTGGATCTTTTTTTAGTAAAAAGTTGAAAATATCACACATATCTAAATTTTCAGTTCTAGGTGGCAGCCACATTTTATCATAAATCAACTTCAAAACCATCAATTTTAGTTTTGCCTAAAAATTATCTTAGTTGTGAGTGCACTTAAATTGTGACAAATCACATTTAAACCGAACTAAGAGTTTTCCACTGAAAAACTCTTTAACTAAATTTAAATTAGTTAAAGTCCTACTATTCATGAAAGCTGAATAAATCTGAATGCCTGTGATGTTATCTGGATTCCTAAATCTCATAAAATCAAATGAAAGGCAACTCCTAAGTGACTGAACTTTTGGCAATTTTCTCTCAAAGCGCAGCTCCACGTCCAGTATGTGAACTCTGGATCAAGACTGGGAAAATGAACAAATTTAACAAAAAATGTTAAATGCAGGATTTAATCGGAGTTGTACCTTGGAAACTCTTTGCCTGTAGGTAAGAATAGCTTTTAGAGAATTGCTGAAAGCAGTATTTATTAAATCCCTTGCTAGAAGAAACTGTTCTCTCAGTTTACCTTGCTGCAGATAAGGACAAGGTCACACACTTTACTCCTCAAATGCTTTTCTCAGCCTGTTCCATTTGACACAGAAGTTGTCAGGTTAGCCTTGGATTATAGCTTAGTTATTCTCTCCTGCACCAGAGCATCAGGCTTTTCTTTCTTCTCACTCCATCCTCCCAAATCCTTACAGCAAATCCTTACCACAGCACACACAAAGTGCCTGCCACTGAGCACAGTCAGCTTCAGCAAACACAAAATAATTCCTCTAATCAGCCAAACAAAAGAATTTTGTCTTTGCACCTCCTTTCTTAATGCAGAGAGTTCTCAGTATTTTCAGACAAGGTCGCCTATGCCACTTTAAATAGAGAATATAAGTTATAAATTTATATAAATATCAGTGTGTGATTAAGATTTACTTGAAGGGGATATTTGAGTACAAGGCATGAGCAGCTGCCTCTCAGTTTCTGCCAGGTATTTTAGTCATGGTTACAGCTCCTTTGAAAGCTCTCAAAGTCACATAATCATCTACTCCCACTGGTCCCATCTCTTCAGCGCCCTCCCAATATGTGCTATTTGGGTTAGCACACACCAAGTGAAGGCAGATGCCCCAAGCAGCACTCCTGAAGCCTCTGCATCCCAAATGTCAGCCTGAAAATATTCCTCTGATTATCACCTGCACCTCTTTAAATGAAACACCAAAGGCCTCTGCAGCAGCCATTAGGGCTAATAATGTTGGGGGATAAGAACAAAGTTGCTGAGACAGATGTCAGACACCTCACAAGGACCTCAAGGTAACACAAAAGTGGCAATTAGTTGTTGCTTCAATAGCAAGGCTGCTTCCTTGGACGTGGAAAGCATGAGTTTGCACAGAGTGCAACGATTTTCCATCCTAAACCTGATTTTTTTAAAGTACTTTACAGCTCCTGCAGAGATCGATCATTGAACTTTGATGCCTTTAACAGATTGCGTAAAGCTTTAAAAATAAAAAATAAAAAATTTTTAAAAAGCAAAAACATTCTTTGCCCTTTTGAGAAACCTCTTGAAAATACATGAACTTTCCAATTATTGCCCAGATGAAATTGAAGTCCTAAAATTATCTGGCACCAAAAAAAAATTTAAAAAAAATAAATAATAATAATAAAAACAAACAAACAAACAAACAAAAAAAACTCCAGAAACAAAAGCAAACTCCAAACAGGGAGGAAAAAATATTATTATATACAAGCAGAAGGATATTTACAAGTGAGTGTGAGCACCCTGTTTCATGTCCTTCCCATGCTGTTTTCCTACATCACATTCCTGAGGTGTCAGATTGCATGGGGAGGATCTTCTTTTTCTCTTCTTATCACCAAATCTGGTCCAAATATACCTCTGTTGATAACTTCTTTCCCCCCATAAGTAGAAAGTTCACAAGAAAATGTCTGATTTCAATAATTCAAGCATTTCTTGAATGAAATGCTTGAATGAAAAAAATAAATTCCACAGAACCTAATAATTGCTGAGCAGTTCTGGCAATGTGTGATATAAAAAGAAATCATACGTAGATTGAAAACTTTATTACAGAGTCTTTCAGGGGAAAAAAGTTTCCTTATTCCAATGAGCAGGGGCCACAACTGTGAAACACAGGGAATGTAGGAAGAATTTCTGCCATAGTAGATTAGGGTTTACAGGCACTCAATAGCTAAAGATATGTTTAAAGCATATGGAAAAGGACCAAAAAAAAAAAAGCCTCAAAAAATTGATGCCTTAAAAGAGGTTCTATTTCAACTTGTTTCTAAAAATGAACAAAGCCATGCAGAAACATGCGGGGTTTTAGGTCACGATGTAGGTAAATGATTCGATTCAGATTAAATTGTGGTGTGAAGAGTGCATCAACTTGGCTCAGGATTTGAACATCAGTAAAAGAAATGTTGCTGTAAAACCACAGCTTTCATCACCTCATCTTTTTAATAATCCCTCAAGTTCTTTTTGGACTCTAAGATTTTCTCCAGTTGCTGCTTGTGTGTAAGAGAGTTACCTGAGCAGCCCTGATCTCCCTGATTTTCAGGAAAATGCTTCTTCTAGAAAAACACTTGGCAATGTAAGGTTCCCACAACAGCCCCACTTGCTCTTTGGTTACATCTGTACCAATAAATTAAAAGTACTCAGAGCAGTTTTCTGTCCCTGGGGCCAAATCCTGTGGAATTGTCCACACAGAAATCAGTAAATCTCCAGCACTGTGCCGGCCTCATCTGCCTGTGGGGGATGATGCTCCCAGTAACTCTCAAAATATACCCAGGAATTGTCCAGGAGGACAGGTGAGGGATCAAGGGAACACTTAACAGTACCTTTCCACACCTACGTTTGTGTGCCTGGCAACTGTTTAATTTACTGAATTAAAGCCATACAAGCAGCTTTTGAATATTTTTTAAATGATTTGAAGGGCCACACGAGTGAGTCAGTGTCACAGCTTACTGGGTCACGCACCTACAGGAATGGTGCATTTTACAGCTTGATAAATTTCTGTGGTTCAGCCTTACTTCTAGGTAAAACTTAAAGTAATGCATTTCTTCAAACCCACAGATTTACATAAATAAGACAAATAGATGTTGGTATTATTACAACAAATACGTTGCAATAACACCAACACAGATTTAAATGACTTCTTATATCAAAGATGGACTCAGCTTCTCAAACGGCTCCTAGAGTAGGACAAACATCTTCCACAACATGCCCCTGACTGATCTGGGAGTTAAATACTGCTTGGTCCTGTCTCACAGACATCCTGGTGTCATCTTCAACATCCTTGTGCCATCATACCTCACAGTCAATCTACAGCTCACATGTGTTCTCAAAATTCACCCCAAAAAGCATTTTCTTTGCAATAAAGAAGACACAAATGAGAGAAAACAGGAAGAAACTCTTGTTTATACCCAACATACTTGACCATGCTGGCAATGCAGAACTGGGAAATTTTCCCCTTCTACTTTTGTTGATGTACTGGTTACACTGACAAGAGAGGAGTTGCTCTGATATAACTTCCCCTGAAACTTCTTTCCATCCTTTTCCGTTCCTTGCTTGAATTATTTTTAAATATGCTTTGAGCTGGAAACATACATTCCTTTTCCCAGGAGAAGGCTAAGAGCATGCAGAGCTGTCACTTATTTCACAGGATTCGTTAATTGCTTGTTTAGTCTAAGGGGAAGAAGATTTTTATAACCCTTTGGTTTGAAGAAGGGTTCCAGTAGCATGATTCCTTATTACTGCAGTGGCTCTACCACAGCTTATTGTACTTCTTATCACCTCCTTTGATAAAAGAAAATGGCTTATTTTAGAAGAATCTGTCAGTGGCATTGAAAAGAATCAGAACTGCTGCTTCAGGGTTTGCTTTCAGGAGACCAGCAGGAGAATATTTTTCATTGTCACAAGGTGGTATTAATGCAGCACTTTATTTGATAATTTCAGCACCCAAAAGACAAAAGGCACTCCTCAGCTCCCAGAGGAGGGGGAGGCTGCAGACTGGTGTCTGTTCTGCACTTAGCACTCCACAGTTCACCTGGGACTGTGCAAAGCAGAAGCCAGCAAACCCAGCACACTAAAATCCTGAACTGCACTTTCGTGGTGCAAGGTGGGCACCGCTGGGCTGCCACGCCCTGTCCCCCATGAAGCCTTCCCCACCAAGCTTCCCACACTCTGGGCTGCCATCGTCCCTGTCCCCTCACTCTTTTTCCATGCTATTTCACTGTATTTTACCTTCTTCTCACCCCATTCCGCTGCACTTAGTGTTGTGTTTCCCATCAAGCCTTCACACCTCCCCTTCCACCCATGAGGTTAGCGTATCATCCCTCTTCTAAGCTGTTTCTTTCCTCTCAGTTTAAACATTTTACTCTTCTGGAGGGTGTCTCAATAGGACACAAAATAAAAATGCTTGACGCCAGTCAGAGGGCAGTAGAAATCAGAAGGTTTATTTACAATTAATTCAGCCCTTTTATAACATACTGTGCTAAAGTCACATTATTGGTCCATAGGGCTGACACCTCTACCATTGCCTGAGTAACAGAAATAGCAAACAACACCTGTTGTTACGGGAAAGGAAAGTTGCTTCCACAAGGTTGTTTTTGAAAAAAAAAAAAAAAAAAAAAAAAAAAAAAACAAAAAAAAAAAAAACAAACCTGTTGAAACGTTTCCCTTGAGAAGAGCTAGCTCTTCTCAAGCTCAGAAAATACCAAGCCCACAGGAGGGGATCCTCCCACCTCGATGGCTCAGCCATCCTCGCCTTTGTCCTGGGATTGCTGCAGAAGATTTCTTCATCCCTCCTCCAAGGAGCATCGGTCAGACTGGTGTGTGTTCTGCACTTAGCACTCCACAGTTCACCTGGGACTGTGCAGAACAGGAGCCAGCAAACCCAGCACACCAAAATCCTGAAGCCACCCTTTTGTGGCGCAAGAGGAACAAACTTTGCTACAACACTGGATTCACACCAGCTCAAAGTCTTAGCTTGACCTCCACTTACAACGCCACCCTGAGGGATGGAAGAGCCTCGCTGGTGTCTCCTCGTTGGTGGAGGTTTGTCCTTGCAGGACAGTTTGCTGAGCCCACATACAAAACTAAGCCCCAGTGGCAGGCAAAAAATGAAGAAAAAGTTCTCTGCAGGGGAGAAATTTAACAGCTGTGAGGATTGCTGCACCCCTGCTGCTTTAATCACTGCCAGAGCTGCCTTCCCTGCTCTGCCCAGCCTATAAAAGAGAAATCCTCATTACCTATTAAACAGACATTTTCTTATATAAACAGATTTCTTGGGATGCATATTGATAATTTTATTTACCCCTGGTGGAGAAGACAGGATGTTTAAATGCCCAGAAAAGGTATTCTACTCATTTGCTTTTCTTGGAATTGGAATAATTACCAGTGCAGGCATCTACAGTCCTTCTTACCAACCAGGATTTTCAGACCTGGGAAAAGTTTTATGAGCTATAAGGCTGATGAATTTAACCACTGGCTGAATTTAAAAAGATAATCACTTGCAAAATCCTCACAGACAAAAAAAATTCTTATGCTTTCATTTTTTTAATTGATAATACATTAATTTATTCACTTAATGCATAATTAACACACTGCTTAATCACCTGAACATTCAAATGCACAAGAAGCAGCAGTGCCTCATAACCATTGCAAACAAAAGCCAATGTTACTCTGAAAAAGAAATGGGCTTTGATTTTTACTGAATTATAAAATCACTTTCTTTTTTCTTTTTATTTTTTTTTTCTTTTGAAATCATACTAGAAACACATTTATCTAAATTTGGAAGCCAATAGGCTTATAGCTTGCACGAGGGAAAAATCTGTGTAAGGGTTGTTATTCTTCCTCAGAAGAAAATGGAAACAAATAATACGGTTTCAGACCAATTTACCGTTGATGGGAATATTGGAATTCCTTGTATCCCACCCCCCCCCCCCCCCCCCCCCCGTGAGTTACACAGCCTTGGAGCAAATTACATCGTGTTCAACACAGCCTCAGATTGGGAATTACAAACAACACAACAAAAGCCTCCAGCTATCAGGCATATCATGGTAAATATAATTTGCAGCAGATTACATGTTTCTGAAGTTGTATTATTGTTACCTAAAGAGTGATGCGTGGAAAACATTTTTTTTTCCATTTTCCTGACTTTTATAAGAGCCTGACAAAACACAAATAAATGTTTTGCCGAGGAAAACACGCTTCTGTAAAATGATGACAAGTAATTGTCTTCATCAGTGTCTCAGGGAAATAACACATTTGCTAGTTTTGGTATTTCCAGCTATAAACAAAATGCCTCAATATTTAAGGATGACACATCAGCTGCATTCACTGATCAGGTATTTTCTGGGCAGCACCCTGAAGGAATAATTTTTCTTTTTCTTTTCTATGGACTGCCAGGTTGAAATGGCATTCACATGTTTTGATAGACACTTTACAAAATAAAATCAATGTCTGGAGGAAGTAAACAGAGCCCAACTTGCAAGTGACTGAGCAGTCTTGTTCTATATTTGGTCTTCAACTTAGAGGCCAAAAACATAAGGAAAACCTCTTGTTACAAGACAGCTTAAGCACTGATGATTGAGAACCTATTAATATATTTACTCCCATGACCAGGAATAAAATAGCAAAAAAATAAAACCAGACATTTTTGCCAGTAAGGAGTGCAACAGCAATAGATTTTTTTAGTATCCAGAGGAAGTTACTTTTTTAAGCCAGCAAATATTTCCCACCAGGTTCAGTGCATCTGTTGTAAATAATGAGGACCCAGAAAACAATGCAGGGACTGCAGCCCAGAACTAGAACTCTGCATGCACCTGCTGTGATACTGGGAATGGACAAGAAAACATCTTCAATATCTTTTTGTTTTAGGTGTGATTGACAAGTTTAATTTTTTTTATGTACTTCTTAGTTATGGGAATAGCAATAATGCAACAGAAGGATGGTGCAGAGTTGCTGTGGCAACAAAGCACTCAAAGTCAAGGCATGAAACATGAAGGGACTGGGCACAGAGAGAGAATTCTCCCCTGGCATGGGAGAAGGAGAAGTTTTATGACAAAATATAACACACCACTCACCCCTGGCACTGGTAATATCCAGAATATGTGAGTCTGAATGTCCCCCTTTACAGCTCCCAATTTGTGAGCTCTGATAGCAGTCAGAAAATTGTGGCAAATACAGGAGTTAACAGCCTAAATCTATATGATAAACCAGGACATCAATGTCCGCTCCCATGCCTTGCTGCTTGAAACAATGAAACCTAGAGGAAAACAGATTTCCCCTCTTTCCTGCTATCCCTCTTGCCCCACCACATGCCCTTGCACAGGTGAAGGTGTGAGTCCATCCTATATTCTCCCTAAAGTTGTGATACAGAGTTCTCAATGTCCTTATCTCCAAAGCAAGTAATATTTGAGACAGATGGATGCAACAGCTGCAATATTCATTAGCTTCATAATCACTGGAAAGTGCCAGGAAAACCATACTGTATTTTGAGCAAGAAAATTTTCATGGGCAATATTTTCAGGCCCCACTGCAAGTATTTCCTTGTAGCAGGAGCTTCCTTTGCTTCCATCACTGGGAAATCAAATGTTAACCAGAAATGCTAAGCTGTGCATACTAATGGCTGAGAAATAATTGAAATACAGTACAGTTACAACAGTATAAACTGCAAGGGACTCAGCCATCTGGAAATATTGAAATCCCTCCATGTTTCATTAGTTTGAGGGTTTCTGTGGTGCTGCCTGGCTGCATAGAAGGGAGCCAAAGCTCCCCAGAGTGCACATCCCACCTGGGCTTCCCGAGGCAACCCAGACACAGAGGCACTGTGCAGGGGGAAAACGTTTCAGGGAAAGAAAAGGACTGACCTTTTCCAGCCACCAGAGCTGCTCCAGTGAGGCCAGTCCCTGGAAAAGGATGAGAAGAAACGTTACAGGTGGCAGGCAGCTGATGTGGCCCTTTGTAGGCCAGATGGGAAGGGGAAAAAGGCTTTTAATTCAATACTTCTTCTTGAGTTCCATTGTGTCTCATTGCACCTGCAACTTGCAACTGAAAGCAGTTCATTTTTTTACTGTATTTGTCTCCTTTGGAACTTTGGAATCATTTACGCATGACATAAAGGAAACAACCACAACTGTGACTTACAATGTAATTATTTGTGCTGAAGAATTTGCTTCCATTATAAAACATCTGCCCTGCTTTTAAGCCTGAATGTACCTTTGCTTCCGGAGTGCTTTATGTGGTTTTTGCAACAGTAAAGTTTAAGAGATCTCCTGTTCACTTTGCACATGGCTTTACGACAAGCAGTGGTAATAGCATTATATTTCCTCCATATATCTTTCTACCAGGACTGAAACTGGATCAATACTGTAAACTTCAGCCTGCTGCATCTCTCAGTTTAATGACTTCAACAGGCTGCATTAATCAGTCCATGGTCGTGTTGATAGCATCAGGCATCCCTGAAATGTTTCTTGATATTTAGCCACTCCCAAGTTGGAGGGATGTGGGGCTCATTCTATAGCAACCATGGCAAAATTTCTCCTCTGCCAGGAGCCCCCTGAGCACAATTCACTAAAATCCAATAACTCTATAGGCTGTACACTATTAATTCCTTATACTCATGTCCCTTCCAGGGCTCTGTAGCAGCTTTACACCATTGAGTTGGCTCTACTTGTTCTGCTGTCTTTCTGTTTTCTTTAAAAGCATAGAGGGGGGAAAAAAATAGAAGCATAAATATTTGCAGTCAAACTTTATTAAAAAGAGAACTTGTTAAAATTACACTTGACTTTATGGCAGCTAATGGAAAGGCCTGATTGTATTAAGACTAAAACACTTGTTAACAAAACAATTTCTATTGTTGTGTTAATAAGATAGTAAACAAAAAATAAAGATTCTTTCTAATCACAGGTAAATATGCTTGTAATAAAGATGCTTTCTAATCACAGACAAAACTACAAAGCAAATATCTGGTTTTATGTAAACATGACCATTCCACACTTTTTCAGTGTTCTATAATATATTAGTACCTTTATGTACTGGATTTATTCTCCACAAAGAAACAAATGTTAAAATACCTTTTTTGTTTCAATTGGTGGTAACTAATTTCTCTTCTTGGCAAATCTTTCCTTTGGGGGTTCAGTCAGATTTTAAGATAATTACACACCTCAAATAAAAACCATCTGCCAAAGAACAGAATTTTCACAATTTGGGTGGGAATTTCCCTGTAAAAAAATTTAAAGAAACGTTTTTTCCACTAGCTTTTGTGAACTTCCTTTGATTGCTAAGTTTAGTGAAAAATAAATGCAATTTTTAAAAAAATCTTCTATTTAACTAAATCAAGATTACTACTAAACTACATTTAAGTTAAATTTCCATTTGTGTTCATACAGTCAAACAAATTCCAAATAAATAAAATTAAGGGGAAAAAAGTTACCTGATGAAAACACAAAAATGAGGGCTCTAAATAAATGTATACAAAGCTACAGAACAGCATTCTTCTGAAGAACAGCACAAATCTGAGTTGGAAGCAGACTCCTAAAAATTCTGTGAATTGTGAAACAACCTTTATTGGAGAAAAAAAAAAAAAAAAAAAAAAGATGAAGCATTAAGTTTAACCAAGAGTTCCAAGAAGCTTTTTAGAGGGAGTAGCACCTAAACCCTGTGTTTGGGCCTGAAGAGCAAGACCTGAAGCCACTGACCGAGAGTGCCCCTGCAGCCACTCAAATAAAGTGCAGAAAGCACCTTTTTCTTATTGCAGTGCAGAAAGCCTGGGAAGGAGTTATTTTCTCCTTTCATTTAGCTGTGACTGAAATGCTTTCTGGAGCTCCTGGCTGGGCTACATTTTCTCCTTACTACAAAGCTTTGGCTGCAGACACACACAGGCAGGAGGTGGTTCCTTTGAAAAGATATGGCATTTTCCTGAAAATACAATAAAAGAGAGGTGGAGGAGAGGCCATGGAAAACCTGCCTCTATAGAGAATGTTGAAAACACAGCCAAGCTGGGACTGAGAACGTTGTTTTCCTACTCTGGATCCTGGGGAAGCATGATGGCTCCCCGGAGAGCGAGCTGAAGTTGGGAAGATAACATCATCCTGCCAAGAGAAAGCTGCAGCATGGTGTCCCTGCCTGCTGGAGCCAGCCCTGCCAGTGCAGCTCCTCCAGCTGCCAAAACAAGAGATGAACAAGGGGTCCAACTGCTGGGGAAGGGAAGAATCCACGAGGGATCCAGTCACAATCCTGCCACCCCAGCTCCATGCTCCTGAGAGAGCCACAATTGGCACTGGAGCCCCCACAAGATCCTTCCCTCTCCACCACTTGCTTAGCTTGGAAATTAAAAAGAAGTCATGGATGGAAATTTATGTGGACCAGGATGGCAGCGAGAGAAGTTTGAGTGTGCTAAACTGCAAGTGATAATTCTGTGACAGCTGAATGGAATGTAGTCACAAAATTGGATAAGTAAGGTTGGGTTAAAAGACAAGAGGACAAAGTCCTTCTCCCCACTCTTCTCACAAAGTTTTTCTTTATAAGCTTTCCAATAAAATCCCTGATAGGGAATGGGAATTTAAAAGTGCCTGAGACACTGCGGCAATTTCTGCAAGAGGACACATGCATTAAAACCAAGTGTGTGTGCTTGAGTTTAATTCAAAATCTGCACAAAAGCCTAATGTGCCTCTCATTTCCATACCTGATGGACTGCCACTTTGATGGGAATTACATGCACTCAAATGGAAAAGAGACTAAATTTTATAGACTGGACTTTTTTTTTTTTTTTTTTTTTTTTTTTTTTTTCTTTATGTTAAAAGATTTCTTTGTACCAGTAAACACAAAGTCCATTTTTCATAGAGGTCCTTTCTGCAGAATGTCCATATCAAGAGCTAAGTACATATTTCTAGTTTGCTTGTGATCCAAAACCCTCATTATCTTAGGAAGGGGATTTCCCTTCTTATCTCCAATTACAATTTGAAAATGTTTCTTGTCTGCTTTCTTATCTTTTCAGCCTTAAATCAATTTTAGCAGCTCGAGGGGAATGTGGATACTTGGTGCAAAGATGAAGGCATTGGCAAAAGGCTGAGAAAACATGCTTGAGCCAGCCAAATACCTGGAGGGAGGGAAGAAAAGGAAGGAGGCCAAAAGCAGAAAGGAAAAGGGACAGATGTGCACATACATTGCACACACAGCTCAGGACAAGATAAAAAACATGCTATATAATAAAATATATAAATAAGCCCTGTGCTGTTTTGTGCTAAATGGAAATATGATAAGTGGCATTCAATGGCACAAATCCCTTTTCCAGGAGCCGTGATAATCCCTAAAATCTGAGGCATCTGAGGGACTCCACACATCCCTATTAAGCTACAACAGGAGAGGCAAACTGAGTCTTTTTAACTTTGTATGAATAAACTAATTTATATTGCTGATTCTCTCCTTCACCGACTCATATTCCCACACATTACTTGTTGTGCTTAAACCTTATGATTCTCAGATGGCAAATTAGGGTGAGAAGATTCCTCACATTTGACTACAATTCATCTCACTTTCCTGCTCAGTTCATAAAAGCAAGAGGGAAAAAGATATTTCACCTACCCACCTCTTATTTCTTTTAAAATGACAAATGAAACAGGCTTTTGGAATACCATACAGAAGAGCTTGCTTTTGCCACCAGCACCTGAATGAGATGGAAAGTATCAACAGCAAACCCATTCTTATCTGAGTTTTGGCATTACCCACCTGACACCGCTAGTCAGTAGTCGATTTGAGTGAAATAAACCTTATATTTCCACAGCCTTTAGATGGAAAAAATATCTGAAGGCAAAAATCTTCTCTGTGGGATTTCTTTCTATTCTTACAGCATGCAGGCAGTATGCATTTTAATTTGGTTTCACCCACCTGCTCCCCTCTGCCTTTATTTCCAGCTTTCCTCACGGAGCTGCTCCTTTACCTGCCGTGATTGCAATTGGTGCCATAAACAAGCCCAGCCAAGAAACTTACACAGCGGAATTTACAGCCAGCAGCAACAACACCAGAGGCTTACCCACACCCCCAGTGAAACTAATCACATTAACCCCAATAATTACAGCTGACAATGAGTACAGCTGTGAGCCAAATTGATCTCACTGGGGTGCCCGCAATGGCATTGTCGCAGAGCTGGGGAAGCAGGGGGGGACAGTAAGTGGGAAGTCATTTTGCATCCAAGTTGGCATGACAAGGATAAAATACTGTCTCCTGAGGAATGTTTGCATAAATTGAAGGGAAAGCAAAAAATCCTCAGCTAAAGCCCTGAGATCTCCAGATCCAGTCTGTTAAAGGCAGGGCCTGCCCAGCCTGGCTGCACGGGGTCAATAAACAGCATTAAGCTCTTTTTCGATCTCTCTGGTGAGAATCTTGTTCAAAATGCTGTGTGTTACACAGAGGCCTCCATTTCATCCCTTCCCACAGAAGCTGGAAGATATGCTGTCTGAAGATGTGCTATCTACAGCCTGGACACAACTGAGCAGAGCACATTCCCACCGCACTGACTCTCCTCTGCAAGCCAGACACTGATTTGTGAAACACCTTCCTGTCTTGCAGAACTGATTCTTCACAGGCTAAAGGCCCCCAGAAAGAATAGCATGAGAATGAGAGGAATGAGAGGCTGGATCTGCACTAGCATTTCATTTGGGTGAGGAATAGGCACTTGAAACAAACCTCCTGATAGCCTCTGCTCCCAGTGCTCTCATTTGTTCCAGCGAGCTCCAGGTCTGAACCCCTTGGTATGAACAGAGTAATGACACTTTTTCCAAGCCTCTGAAGCTTGTGGTTTGCTGTTTGTTGCTATTGCTCTTTGCAACTTTTCACTTAAGTAAGCTCAGAAGTACTAAAAATCACCTGTGAAGGAACAGTGTAACATATTCAACTGAACAAAGGGTCCTGTTCAGGTCAACATTGTAATGAATTTTATTTTATTTTATTTTAGACTTTCTCTACAAGGTGCCAAAAGTGCACTGGTGGGTAGAAAACCAAACAATGAAACGTTTTGCAGAAGTAATTCGTTTATAATCTTGGAACAGCAGGTCATAATAACATTTTTAGCAGATTACAATGCATATCCTTGTTATATACATTTAAAACTCTCCTTTATCAAGGCAAGCAGCTATTTCAGCTGAAATTTTGCAGCACACTCATCAATAAACCATAATACAGGGTTTCTAAAAAGACCATTCCAAGGATGGCCATTTTCAGTGTTTAAATAATGCCTACAGGAGGTGGATGGGTTTAAAGGATACAGATTTTTTGTCTTCAGGAAGAGAAAGGTGGTGAGAAGAGAGACCAAAAAATGCAGTCAGGACAGCAGCAGATTATGAGTAGGAAGGTCTGGAGGCAGAGGGGCCAACTCAGGAACTGACAGAAAGATGAGACATTTTGAACAAGGACAGAAGGATGCAAACATGCTTTTGCAGGGCAAGAAAGGTCTATTTTTACCCTGCTTTTTCCACGCTGGAAGATTCCATGATGGAAAAGAAAATAACTCTGTAACAGAAAACGATCATGACCTCCATAATGAACTCGACCTCTGCTAGAGAATGTGCCAGTGTGATGAGGGAAATGAAGAATCTTAATGAGGTAAGGGGAAAGCCAGTCATCCTGATGCACTAGCCTCCCCCAAGGAGATCAGCTAGAAAGCAGCATTCACTGCATTTTGCAACTTTATTTGAATTCATGCTGTTTTTTCTTTGAAACAAAAAGCAGGACAGAGAGAGAAACAATCTAGTTGTGAATTTTTTTTTTTTTTTAATTTTTTTTTTTCCTGAAGACAATAAAAGTGTGCATGCAAATCCTGGCAGCTGTAGGAGAGTTCTGGGGCAGAGGGGTCTTAGGAGCCTGTGCAGAAAGCCAGGGACAGGGAGGTGCCAGCAGCTGTGGCTTGCAGGAGGAAAACAGGGTGACAGGCAGCTCAGAACAGCACTTTTTTAGTGCAGGATACAGCTGTGTCCCTCAGATCCATTTCTGTGCTGCAGAAAACTCCTGGTAACCTGCTGCCTGCCATTTCCTAACACCCGGGGAATTAGGTCAGACTGTGCCAGAACAGGATCTTCCTTTCTCACTCAAATCGTGCCACGCAGAGCCAAATGTAAAAATTGTGTCTATGGCACTGAATTAAACAAGCTCTTTCCCTTTCCATGGCTTAGCCTAGTTCTTATCCATCCTGCTGTGGGGAACTGTCCTTCAGAGTTCACACAATTCCCTAAATCCTCCATTTATCTCAACTGGAAGTTGCAGGGTGCCAGCCCTGCCATGCAGCACACAAGCATTTAAATGTTTGAATGTGCCACTTCTCAGACCTGTATTATTATTTAATTATTAATAATAACAGTTTATTATTATAAACATGGCATTGGAAGCCACATGGCACAGACATAAACCCCTCACCCTCAGAAAAATAACAAAAAAAAAATTCCCACATGGACAGATTGTCCCACACATGGCCTGAAGGTGAACACAGACACGTAATTGTCAACATTTTACCATTCTTTTCACTTTTATCTATTGTTTCATTTTTTTACATCTCTTTCAGAGGCAGGGAAACAAATTTGAAAACAAAGCCCTTTTTTGCTCAAGAAAGTTCCTCACTGGTAGCCCTTTGTAATCTTCCCCTTTTGTTCCCAGTCAGTTGCTCTTCCAACACAACCTGGATCTGATAAAAGAAAGCTGAAAATGGAGGATAAAGCTTTGCTTTTTTCAGAAAAAAAAAAAGCATCTTTCATAGAAAAGCTACAGAAATTATTAGATTTTGGGTGCTCTATCCATTTAAAAATTGGAGATGATTGTCCTGAACAATGGCTGCTTTTCATACTCTGGAACTTGTGGGGTTATGGGGGTTTTGAGGGTTGGGGGGTTTTTTCAGTAGGATCGGAATTTTAATGTAATTTCCAATTTGATCAGGTAAAGAATACTAGCCCATCACTTTGCCTTCCCACACCTCACTTTCTACCTTATGCATTTTTTTTTAGGCCTCTGCATAACCATTTTCACAAATGGAGTCTTTTTATAGAATCACAGAATGTTTAGGAGGGAAAAGACCTTTACAATGATCAAGTCCAACCATTTTTTGTCTCTCATTTGTCTGTGACAGAAAGAGATAATTTAAAAATGCCCAAGTCACACTGTGTTCACTGCAATGCAGGGGTGACAAACCAGCAGAGGACATCTCTGCTCACAGCATTATTCCAGCCCCAGCTCTTTCCCAGCTCTGAGGCTCAGGAAGTCCAGTGATCTCCATCAAGCAGTGCTGATTCCTCCACACCACAACACTCTGCAGGACAGGAGTGAGAAGCAGAGCACTGCAGCATTTCTTTCTCGTTTTTCTCCTCTTTTTTGCACCCAGGATCTTCTCTGAAGTGCAGAAAATAGTGCATGAACTTTAACTTCATCTTTGTAAAAGTGCAAAGATGTGTTTACACAGTGCAAGAATGGCACACACAGAAGTGCTGCAGCCAGGCATGAACTGGAGTGGTCTTGATTCCCTCACAAATTTCACAGAGGTCAGAACAAGTCCAGCAGCACATCAGCAGGAGAGAAACACTTGATCCTGCTTAGCCACCTCTTCATCAGTGGCACAAGGAACCACTCAACCTTTTCATTTCCCATTTGAACTACTTCCTGAACCTTCAGCAAAATCAGTGGTGTGCTCTGGTGGTAGCTGTTTTGGCTTCAAGATATGCCAGGACCAAATGTCCTTTTATAAAACACAGTGCTGATTTAAAAACTCAGTGTATTTGTCACTCAGACAGGACATTCACCTCGTTCAGAGCCTCATGTCCTGACAATCCAGACAGGAGAGTAATTTAGACAAAATGATACAAGGAAGGGCTCTGGTGGTGGTCAATACTAGCAAGTTATTGTCTAAAAAAGGTTCTTTTTTGGGCAATTTAGCCTCCATCTGTATTTGGAACCCTGTGGTGGGTGCTGGAGACTTCCCTGCTTGCTGAGACCAGGGTGGGCTCAGCAGCAGTAACAGAGACACAGTTAGTACAGGGCAGCAGGTCCCACTTTTTTGAGCCAAACAAGCAGATGAAATACACACTGGGATCCAATCTGGCCTTAAAGAATGAGCCACTTGGAGCATAAGCTCCAAACTCAGTTTTTTATGACTATTGGACACAAAAGGTTGGTGAGATGACCCCTGCATGTGTTATCATGGTGATTTTGGATTTCAAGGTTTTTACAGCATCCTGTTTGCCCAGCAGTGCCAGTCTTCTAAAAAACAATGACTCTACCTCTTCTTTATGTGCCAAAAACTGCTTCTGTACATGCCTCATGAAGAATACCAAATACTATAAGTCCAGTTGTCCAATAATGTACCACCAAATCCATTGTTGTCTAACTTCAGCTGCCATAAAGTTTCAGCCAGATGCCTTTTATCCTTGTTGAAAAGTGAACAGGCATGGGCAGTGATGCTTCAGTGGGATGAACCCAGAGCTTTGAGACACACTTAAGATGGCCCAAAAAATAAGGAAAAATAACTTCTCTACCTCCTGGATTCTCATAGTTTGATGACAAAATGACTCCCCAGAACAGATAATAGGGAGTCGCCACTCAAAATAAGCCAGTCCTGTGGTACAAAGACACAGTGCCCTACAATGGATGGGCAGAAACAGGCCACAGCCCCCTTGGGAATTGGAGATTGATTCAGAAGCTCTGAACAGATACAGAATTTCCTTGGGAGCTCAGGGCCAAGCAAACTTCTCACCAGCAGAAGAAAGGAAATTCTCTTTTCTGCAGGCCACTCCTCTCTCACAGTCCTACCATGGTCTGACTAGTGTGCTCTAATGAAAACCATTTCTCACAAATTTCTCTGTTCTCATCTCTGTAGAGTCACAAACAGCTCTGGGAAACAGTGGAGGAGCTCTCCACTGAATAAACAGAATTGTCAACCAAGTTCCAACGGCAGAACCAGAACCCCACCCACTTATCTATTCCTGCCATCACATTAAATCTGATGATAATTGAGTTGAACAGGTGTGTAAATCAGGGTAGGATCTGACCTGCCAGATCTCTATTATTAGGGATGCTAAAAAACTCAGCTTGACTTTCAGACTCCGGCTGCAGCCTGCATTTCTGCCCATCAAAGGAACAAAATCTTTCTCCTTTTAGGCTGTCTAAATTTTGAATTGGACTAAATAGGGAAAAAATAAACATTGTCCCTAAATTTTCATTTTATAATACCAAATACAACTGCATGTACAGCAAATCTGGGAAGAGGGGACAAATATCAGCTAAGCCTGGGCATAAAATGTGAACAAACACTGTTAAGAAGACAATTTTCAGCAGAAGCCATTATTCAAAGATGTCGTTAGCCCACAAAAAAAAGCAGGAGTGGATATCTTGCACATCCTGGTTTTATTCACAATTAATGATGTTTCCTTATCTGGACAGAAAATGTTTAAATCACATTTTCACTGCTAGGAAAAAAAAAAAAATAAAACAGCACTACCCTTCTCAGAAATGGCAATTTAAACAATTCCTGACATTTCAGAAATGCTGCTTTATCACACTATGTATATGTCTTCCAAATTACCTGTTCTGCTCAAAACTTGTGAATCAATTTGTGATAACCAGGCCCAGAAGACCTGAGGGCACACCTGCTCTGGCTGCTCCTGGCTCCAGCAGGATGCTGTCTGCCCGCTCCCCATCCAGCATGGCAGGGCTGCTACCTCTGGGAGCCACAGCTACCCCACATTCCAATTTTATTCCCACTCAGCAGCCAAAACATGCCTGGTTCCTGTTGACAGAGAAGACAAAGCATGCACTTTCAACAGCCTCTCCACAGCAAAAGCAAAAAAATATATTCCCAGTGTTGAATATATTCCCAGTGTTGAAAAATGGGGTGCATTTTGTCCCCACCCACACTGGCCCTCAGTATCCCTCATCCATGGCACCTTCCAAATCCAGCAAATCCCGTCACTCAGGAATCCCTCACAGTGCTCCAGCTGCATGGAATGATTCCAGCCAGCCCCCAGGAGTCTGGTGCAATTGCCATTAACGTCAGTCACAGCTACACCAGCAATTTGCATAATTGAAGCTCCACCAGGGACTGAAGTCCCGAAGGAGATGTGATCTATGTCTCCCATCCGGACACTGAAAATTGCCCCATCCTATTCTGAGTCCATGTGGCTATATCGCCCATGGGATTTACAGCTATCAATTAAAAGAGCAGTAAAAGTGGTTGGCAAAGAACTGCAGAGCAGAAAATTTGAAAAACATCTGAGAAAGGAAAAATTGCAAAAGTTAAACCCAACTCTGTTGTTGAGATTCTCTAAGTTCAGTTTTTTGACACGAAAATCAAAACCATTAACAGCAGAGGAAAGGTCTTCAGTACAGAAGTCTTTAATCTGGTTGAATGGCTGATTTTTATCTGAGAAGCTCCCACATAAAATATTTCTCCATGATTAATAAGTAATTACCATGCATTGTTACCATTAAGAATGTCTTATGATGCAGGGCAGAGATGTATTAAGCTCACAGGCAATGGACTGAATCATGAAGTCCTTTACAATGATACTACATGAATTATTGTTCCAAGTTCCCTTCAAAGAAGTATGCCACTCCTAAAATTTTGTTTTTCTTCCTTTAAATGTCTTAATTGGAGAAAATAGGCAGAACAGAAACCATCCAAAGACTAAAAATCAAATTCAGATTAAAAATCAAATTCAAATTAATTCATCCACTTGTTGTTTAGTTCTAACACTCTGTGAGTCTACAGTGTCAGGGACATGTGAGCTGGAATAGAGGTAATAAATTATCTACTATGCTGTTCAATGCCTTAATTGTCAAGAAACAGTTGTATTGAAATATACTTCCCTTACCTGTTGGTTTGGGGTCTTTTCAGGATGCTTCTTCTCATACTGCACTTTTTATGAAATAAACATCTTCTTGCACCTCTTCAAACTTTTTTTTTTTAGTGCTTAAGAGGAACTCAAGAGTTATGGTTGGCATTTCACCTCCTGCAGCCCAGAAACTTAATTCTACTGGAAAAGTGTTTACTCCTATCTTTTCACTTTCAAATAACAACTACCTAAATTACTAAGGGTATTCTTCTCTGTTATTTAAATTTAACATTTTTTTATCCTCCAGCACTTGAATACAGCTACTTTTATTCTTGAGCCTGGTGAAATTCTAAATATGTGGATTCACTCAGTAAAAAAATCTTGCCTTTTGCTTCCCCAAAACTTCAAAAATTCCAGGACTGAATAACAAATTATTTTTTTAACAGACACCCTGAGTAGTTTATCCCAGACATAGTCATTACTGCAGCCACAGTCATGAGGTAGGACCAGAAAATCAATTCTTCAGTCATCTGTAAAGGGAATTAAAAATGCTGTCCTTGAGCTGGGATACTCGCGAATTTGCTTATCTTTTAGTGGCTGGAATTTTCTCATGCTTTATTTTCTTTCAATAATGGATGTATTCCTCAGCACACAGAAAATATCAGGGCCTGTGATCAAGTCAAATCATGTCACACTCAATAAAATACGGCTCGGAATTCTTGCCAGTTCCTGAAATATCTTTAATCTTTAATTTGCAATTTAAGATTGATATCCAAAGGAGAAGCTGTTGAAAAGGAGTGCCACTAAGAAAATATCAGCCCTCTGAAGACAGAGATTTATTAATGTTACATGTAATTTTAAAGTAAGTCTTCAAAATTAGATATGTAAGTAATACACAGAAATTTGGAAAAAGGAGGAAAGTAAAAAAAAAAGCAAAGCAGAGATAAAGAGGTTTTGACGTAGTGCAGACATCTGCCTGTGCAAGAGCAGTATATTACCTTTAAATAATACATAGACACTGTGTAAATGCACTCTAGTTATTAGCATTTTAGAGGAGACTGTAGTTGAAATCAGTTCCCATTATGTGTTAGCATAGTACTTTACAGAATTCCTTTAATGGGTATTTAAATGTGGGCATGTGTTGCTTCGCGTATCTGTCTCTCAGGTCAGCTCAGCGTCGGCTGGGCCACCCTGCTAGCTCTGATACGTCCAACAGTACCTTTGCGTGGGTCTTTGGCTCCGCAGTGCTTTTGCCTTAGCTGTCTCGGCCGTGGTTCGAAAGAGGGGACACTCCAGGCTCAGGGAAAAAGATTTTATTCGGGTAACTCAGGGGCAGCCCCTGGTTCCAGGCCTGTGCCTCTGGGGAGTGACCCCCGGCCTCGGTTACAGGGGGTTTTTCTTCCCCCAAAATCTCGGGGGTGGACACAAGCTACCAGACCAATCACACAAAGCCAGGTGGGTAAGGTCAAAATGCAATACACAACATTAACAAATCAGGTGAATTTGGGATGTGGTCTTGTGAGACCCACCAATCCCTGTCAGACACCTCTCCTGAAGGTTTTGGGGTCTGGGGTATGCTGGACATGTGGGGGAGAAATACAATGGGATGGGGGAAAATACAATAGGATGATCGAAACCCAGGGCAGAGGATTAGAGTTGTCTTGGCAACTCTTATCAACCTCTGATAAGCACAATCTAAGACAGGAACTTTACCAGGCTAGAGTTAAAGTCCAAATCACATCAAACCTACAACTAAGAAACTTATGATAACATTTCAGCACCCCCACAGGCATGCAGTGGGGTTTGTCACACACAAATACATAAAATCAACTACAGAAAAATACTGTTGTTCTTATTAAGTTGTAAGTAATAAATTTAAAGGAAGAATTACAGTGAGTTCTGCCTTAAATTCCCTCAAAACCTTCTGTAACCATTTCTAGATCAGTTACAGAAATACAATTACCTTCTTCTTTGAAGGCAGACATATGAAAATAAATCTATCAAACTTTAAAATCTAAGAACAAATCATACCACATTTACTCACACTGTATGGTGGTTTACTATTTTGTTTCTTTCCCTGGAAGAAATTAACTACTTGGCACCTGACACCAGAATTAAGCCTTTTATTCATTTTGAGAACACTCCCAAACAGTCCAAGTCCCTGTCCACTCCACTAATAATTAGAAATACTTCTACTTAAAACAAAGCAGGGATGGACTAAGTGAAATCACACAGAGCCATCCTCTCTAAACCTTTCCATCCTGTCAATCTGGGATAGAAATCACACCAAATAGAGATCCTTTCATGGGAGATTTGCTCCTTTCTGCCTTGCCAGAGGCACTGTTTTTAGAAGACCTTTTTATCCAAGATTTCAATAGTTCTTTTAGAACATGCATGTAAAATGTTGAGCTGAGGGAGTTAAAAAAGCAAACTCAGATCATGAAAAAAGCATCATTTGGTTTGTTCCAGGTCACCTGGGCTGGGCTGTGGCATTTCCATGGTAGTGTAGACACACCTCTGTGTGTTCTGCTCAGGGCTGAGGGGAACAGTTCAGCACATCACACACCCAATTTTGGGAGGTCTTAGCTGGGGTCACCCATGGGCAGATGGTTCAAAGACAAAGGGGGAAGGAGGAGAAAAAAAGTGATGTGTAAACAATTAATGCATCTGTGGCAAAGTCTCAAGTAACTGGGCTGATTTGCCTTCTGCTACTTAATTAGAATGCTCTGTTCAGTACATACTGTGTCCCCAGAAAGAAATGCCTCCCAAGCAAATTGAAAGAAGAATAATAAATCTTGCTTTCTTTTTTTTTTTTTTTCCTTCAGTCATACAAACCTCTCTCTACGCCCAGTATATACATACACAGGCAGAGAGAGAAGACAAAAAATAAATAAATAAATAAATAAAGCTGCAGGAGGAAAAGAGCAGCAGCCATCATGTTCATTTTTCATCTCTCTGAGAAATTAGCTTTGCAGGGCTATAGAGCTGATGACAGCCCGCTCGGAGTTTGGAGAGCAGTTTAGACACAGTAATTTTTAGATATACACACTAATATTTTAGATATATTTCACAGTTTTGGCATTGTGCAGATCAGTTAACTGTGTTTGCATGTCTCAGAAAAAAGCAGCAAAGTGTAAACCAGCTCATGTAAAAGTTTGAATGGACATCCATGAAAAAATGAATACGGTGACATACATCTATTTTCTCATGGCAACAGTTTTATAACACTCATAATGCATTTCAACACTGAAGATAAACCTTCTACCTACTATGTCTTGCCTCTTTTTTTTTTTTTTTTCTGCATTTGACTCAAGTGGGAGCCAACTGTAACAACTGAGTGTTTTTTCTCACAAGTCATAAATGCAATACCAAGAGTTTTGGGCTTCTCAGCATCAGTATCCCTGTGCTTTTCAAAATGGCCACACTGTAAAAGATGGTGCTCACCTAGCAAGGGAGAACAAAAATGTTGCTGTATTAAGGCAGAACAGTTTACAAAAGCAGTCAGAGACCAAAAGTGATAAACAGCTTGTGTTTATAAAAATTCATAAACATTTCGAGTGCACTCCTAAAGGAATCGTGTAGATGCTGCAACAAATTATTATATAATATAATTAAACACAAAAACCTGGAATAGCAAAATAGCATTAAGGGGCAAATTTCCATTGCTGTAGCAGTGGCAGACTGCAAGCAAAGATCCCATTAGAGGTAATGGGAGTTGAAGTTATAATCCACTGCGCAGTGTCAAAAATAATATCCCTGTGGCTTTGGCTTAAACTGGCAGAGTTAAGGCAGCAACCTGATTTCTAAATCTTCCCACTGTGTGCACACAGAAGCCCTCATGATGTCTTTCTTTCCCTTCTTCCTGTCAAACACTTTTTCTTTTTTTCTTTTTTAAATCACATTTGAGCACAAAGGAGGGAGGGAGGACCAGGCATGCTATATATGACTGTGCATTTCCTTTGCTTTTGTTGGTATAATCAAGTTTTACTTCATTTCAGCTTGGCTAACACTTAGAGCAAAGTGCTACCACTGAGAGTTCTGATGCTTCTCACTCTGCAGCCCTGGATAAATCACCTTTGGACTGGTGCAGACAGGCTGTTAGCAAGGTGAAGGAAGCTGTTTCCCCCCGCCCGTCTCTAAAATCACCCTTCCCCTTTTGCAGACACAAATTGCTCCAGCCAGGGGAAGCACACCACGGGCATCCCCCAGTGCTATGACTGCTAGCTGCATTTCTCAAATTTGTCCTTTGCACCCCTCAAGTTCCTGTTACCTGCTGTCACAGGTTCTGCTGTCACCTGAGCTGTCTCAGAGTTCTGTCAGCTTTAAACAGACTGGATGTCCCAACACAAATGCTGCAGCCCAGCTCCAATCCAAACCTGTGGGCTTGAGCTGTCTCCCATCCTTCAATTAGACCTGCCAGCTCTGAAATGCTGGAATCAAAACAATGCTCATGTAGAATCTGGACAAATGTTTATCAGTTTTTATAATTTCTAAGGGTTTGGAGCAGCATGTTTGTGTGACTGCTGGAAAAGAGCCTTACCCACACTGGGAGAGGAGCTGGGCTTTCACACCCACACCTCATCAGCCGGAGAGACAAACATGTAGGTGACACCAAAAAGGGGGGAGTTTGAAGGCAAGGCAAACATTCAGGGGGAACTCAACAAGCTGGAGGTAAAACCATCAAAAATCTCATAAAGTCTAAAAAAAGCAGATGTTAAACCCAGAATGTGGGCTGGACCAATCTCTTCAGGGAGGGGAGTGACTGGGCAGCAGCTCTGCAGAAAATAACCCCAGGGTTCTGATGGATCAGTGTTGACCCCTCACTTGAACCCCCAGCCTAAATTTCTGTATGGTTCTCCCTTCCTACAAGCTCACAGCAAAGCTATCTTACACATAGAATGCATTATCTGCTCTTCTCCTTCACCCTAAACATGGAATTAATCCCATTTTATGTCCAGGGAAACAGGCACACACAGACATCTGCAGGAGCTCTGATGGCACCGACCACACAGTGAATCAGTGGCAGAAGCAGAATTAGAAAATGAGAATTATTGGCTTCCAGTCCTACCTATTATCCATTCAGCCATGAAGATTTTCCATGAAAACCTTGTCTTGCCTGGGACTGCTGTTGTGATGGGCTTTAACAGCACTGAGCACAACCGATTTCTGGCCTACAGCTGATAATTCTTTGGCATTACTGTGATGCAGATTATGCTAATTATTAATAATGTGCTGGGGTAGGAATAAATTATATGTAATACACAAAATTATTCTGGTGCAGAGCAGTGAGCTCTAACACAACAGAAAAAATAACTTCTGGCAGAGGATGTGTAGTAAACTAATAATTGTCACACAAGTGATAATCACATGGACAAAGGGGTTTTTAGGAAAGAACTGACTTTTTCATGAATGTTTGTACAAGATTTAGCACTATCCATAATCCAGCCTGCTACATATTATTATGGCCCAAATAAATTTTAGAAAAAAGAAAATTAAAATGAAGAAGACACAAAATCTGGGACATATAAAAACCTTTTCTCCAATACAGAGAGACAAAAAGCTGAGCAGTATTCATACAGCAGGGGAAAAGGTTTGCTACACCTAAACCTCTTCTTCTTCTTTTCTGACCATCTTGACTGAAAAAATTTAAAAAAGGAAAAACTGAGTAATCAGAAAGAATATTTCTGTATTTCTGAATCAATATTCAATAAAATAATTAACTCTGCTTTCCATGCAAGGCATCTTAGAATTTGGCCTTCTGTTGGAGCCACTTTTATGCTCCCCTACAAAAACTAATTGCAAACATCAATGTGAATGTGACCAGGACAATAAAAAAAGGGTTTGAAGGTATTGTCCTGGCCCCAGCCATTCTGTCATTTCTAAAATTTTGTGGAGCTCACTCATTAAAAAATAAAAAATAAAAATATATTAAAAAAAAAAAAAAAAAAAAAAAAAATCTGTGTGACCCAGGCTTATCTCCCAGGGAGAATACCAGGAATCCACCAAACCTGGTAATTCTCTGAATTCTCTGTAGTAAAAAGGTCAAGTACAAAGTCATGTTTTACTTGAACTTTTTTCTCTCCTGGAAAAAAAAAGTTTCAGATGAACTGAAAAAAGGAAGAAAAACCCCAGAGTAACCTGTGTCCTAAGTCAAGAGGCAAAGTCTATAAATATCAGCCTGAAGGGATGAGAGGATTCTCTGATCTTTTTAAAGATACCTGGGGTGACTATTCCACTTTCTGCATTGCTCCTGCCACCAGCTCTCTGTTAATTGTTTGATTGCCCTCTGCTTTGGAAATATCTCTTAATACTTTCTACACTTAATGGTATCAGACATGAGTGTGAATTACAAATGAAGGAGCACAAAGAGGAATTGATGGCAGAAGCTGAACAAAATCAGTGTTTATATGAATAACAGATAATGCCTCCCTTAAAAGGCTCAAATCCTGTCCCCAGTAAAGCAAATCACAGAATAAGGCATCTCATCCCACTTCTTGGTGCAGCTCCACCAGTGGGCTTGAGGAATAAGCAAGAAAATCTTGATGACAAAAGAGTATAAACCCCCCCAAACTTGAGTTTTCTGGGTGGCACCTGCTAGAAGAGGAGCAATAATTACTGATTCCTGGGGCCTCAGTGTCAGTGGTCGCAGGACAGCAAGGGTGACTCACATTTCATAGAGACAACCAGAAGGAAAATAATTTTTCAGCTCTTGACTCTATTTTTAAGCATTTCTACAACATCATTCACCGTGGTGACAGTAAAGATGCTGGATTCTAAAATGAAAGTCTTCACAGACAACTATTATTCCCCTGGGTCATTTATACACAGGGCAACATTTGTCATACATCCTTTAGAGCATGCAAAAAATATTCAAATGATGCTCTTAATATGCATGAGCACAGTCCCCACCCAGGAGAACCATTAATCTTTTGGGACTTTAACATGAAGAGCACTTTTCTAGCAATGGCTTGGAACTGCTGAAGTCATGGAAACGTGTTCAGGACTGGTTTAAGTAAATAATTTTGTCACCAAACAAAATTGCTGTTTCATGTTTTAATTCAGCAGAGACCTACTGAAAAATTATTAATTTATTGTCTCAGTTGAACAGAAGGAATCCACATAAATTGGACATTTTGATGAAGTCCTAACAATTGTACATCCAGAGCTACATCATAAGTATTACAGAAGTTCATTCTTTACTCAATTTGTGATTAAAAAAATATCCTTTTCTTTTTTTCTTCCCTCCTCCCCCCAAGAATTCACTTATTTTTAGATAAATCCAGAGTGGATGATGGCAACTCTGTAACAACACATAATATTCTGTGCCTAGAAATGTTTGCAGGTCAGAGAGGAAACAAAACAGGACCTTTACAGAGAAGTTTAAAAATTGATTTGTTTTTCACGTTACACATTCTAGAACATGGTATTGTAGCTATCAATAATAAATACTGAGATATCAAAGTCAAGGTGTGCCAGACGCTGCGCAAACACAGAGACTACAAGGACTGCCAATGTGAACAGGCAAATTAGCACATGGAGAAGGAAATGTGCAGGGTGATTTCTCCCCCATATCATTATTATTATTATTATCATTATTATCAAAAGCTGTGGCTTCCTTGATCTTGTAGAATCCAGTGTCATTTGTGTTCAGGCTACTGAAAATAAATCTAGCAGTAACAAGCATCATGTCTGTAACACAGCCCAGTGCTCAACCTTGCCTACTTAGTTTATTATTTGGTTGTTTTTGGAGCATCAGGAAGCAGAGGAAAAGACAGGAATATCAGAAAACCTCACTGCTCTTGGCATCACTAAAGCAAAGGGAGACAGGCAGCCAGACAATAAATATTAAATTGAACAGCAGAGATTCATTCTCTAGCACACACAGAGTTCCTTCTAAAAATGAAACTGTCAGATTTGACTATAAATGTTTGTTTACTATTGATCTTTTAAGACCTGCAGTTGTTACAAAGTGGTAGAGATTGCAAACTCCCTGTGTTTTGGAAATCAGGCATTGAGCATTCTGATAGCAGAAGGTGGGAAATAATTTTTCTCTTTAAAAATAATACTTATTTTATAGCCCTCCTTTTATCAAAGCTTCATTTAAAGTTTTCAGTCTCTCTTGTACTGAAAAAAAGCATTCTGACTCTGCAGGAAACACTGTTAGTGGGAGACAGCTCATAAATTAATACATAAACTTGGGAAAACCTCTTACAGTACAAGAGTGTGATCTAGAAATAATTCAAGGAAACACAGATTAAAAACCAACCAGGGAAAAAAACCTTCTTAAAACCAGAGAAAAATTAAACACTAGAACAAGCAATTCCATGACTTGGGGTGCACCTACACAGAAAATTGGGCTGTGAACAGGGGCTCCGGACCTCCCAGCTGGGAAGCAGTTTGTCTGCTGGGCTGTGCAGAACTGCTTGTTCCAAAACACCAAGGACACTGCAGCCATACATCGTTGTCCTGGGGTGACTTTGTGATGCTTGTATCCCCACTTGTCTGTTCTGCTTATGCTGCATATTGAGGTTTTTAATGCTTGTGAACACTTTGCTTGCTGAATAAACAGGTTTTTTCCACTTTTCTCTAAAAAAATTTGTTCCCGAACTGGTTGTGGGAGGGGCTGCTCAAATTTGCTTTCTAGAGGGACCCCATTCAGAGGTTTCCTCACAAAATTTGCCCTAAACCAGGACAATGGAAAATTGGAACAGAAATTAAGGAAAGTGCATAACTCCATGTGTTCCAGCACTGCTCATAAACCTCACTACACTGAGCCCAAGCCAGCTGCAGAGCTGGAAATGGACAAGTGGTCTCCCATCCCAGCAACCCCCTCCTGAAAATTAACTGGGAAATAAAGGTGTGTATTTGTTATCTGTTGGAAGCCTGGAGGCTGGAAATTTCAGGCTTTCTGTGCTAAAATGTGCTGGCCCTCAAGCAAGTACTACATTCAGCTTGAGGCCTGAGATGCTTCTGAGACTGAGTGACAGCACTGGGGTTGTGGGTGTGTAGTTTGAATAGTATTGTGTGATCTCACAGGGTGAAAAACTTGGATTTAAGATTTTAGTATATGGTAATACATGTGAGTCAAGGTGGAGGACTTTGGGCATTGTCTGGGGACTTCTTCACCTTCTTCTTCCTTCTTCCTCATGGGTTTGGGTGGTTTTTTATAATTAGTTGATGGAGTTGCAAACTTCAAGTAGTTAGTTATTGGGTTTATAATAAAAATAATTCAGGTGGCATTTCATAATTGGACAGATTGTCCTTGGAAAGACCTTGTAGAGATAGAGATGCATTCCATTTTACTCTGTTCTCTGACTTGCTAGTCAGAGCTCATGGCTTGTGAGTCTGCAAATAGATAAGAAATAATAAACACCCGAGTCTGAACACGAATCACGACTCCCGTGTATTCATCCCAACCTTGGCACGGGAAAAGAAGCCAGTACACTCACATGTATCCTGCTTTAATCCAAGGTGATCCTCACACAGAGTGGCCTCAGGTCCCAGTGAGTCTAAAACACTGCTTGAGAAGGAAGCCAGACCAAGAAAAGCTGTGGCTCATCCCCAGCGCCACAGGCAGAGCAGGGACCCTGTGACCCCTGGAGATCACAGCCCAGGAACACTCACAAAAGGCATCTGTGGCCCACCAGGCAGTGGATAAAACTCTCCTCAGGATGTCAATTGGAGCTCAGTTTTCCCCAGGAAGAAGGGAGCAGTGCTGGCAGGAAAGGAGGATGACAATGGCTGCATTCTCTATTTTCACGTGCGTTATTCCAGTTGAGCTGGAACAACAGCAAAGTCTGCGTGTGCAAGGCTGCAGTGGAGTGAAATCTGTAGCACAGGGCAGGAATTCTGTCTCTTTCCTATTTCTCATCTTTTTCTGCAGTTTTACAGATCATGTTTTCAGATGGGAACCAGTAGCTGATGCCATCCCACCCTTTGCTTTTGGTTCTTGTTAATCCCTGCTGGGTTAAGTTCTGATTTAGTAACTTGGCATACTCCAAAATGACTACAGATCCCAGCTCTAGCCTGGCAAGGAGCCAAGGTAACTGCATTGTAAGAGGGATGGGCCTTGGCTCTGCTCTTGAAAATTTAACACATTTTAACAATTGATTTTCAAATGAAACATGCCTATGTCACATCAAAACAGAGCAGAATGGGTATCCTCCATTCTTGGTGCTGCTGAATTCAGTCAGCATCATTTGATCCTAATAGCAGATAAAATAAAACAGAAAAAAAATAGAAAACAAAATAGGAAAAAATAGAAAAAAAAAAAAAAGACAATTGACTTCTCACTTTAAAAATACTCAGAAGAAAAAAATAGTAGCTGCCTAAAATGCATCAGCAACAACCTGGGAATCAGCACACACACCACAAAGTAACTGCAGTGTGTATGAGGCAATAAAGAACACAGAACCTCATACTGATTACATCTGCAAGTTCAAAGCCATCCCTAAGTGTTCTGTTCCCAAGCACAACCCAAGTAAAAGTCTGCCATGCCAAAAGGGAGCTGCAGCAGAACTGCTCCAAGGAGCCTCCAACAGCCTCTGACAAAACAACCCTGCACGTCTCTACGTGTTCAGGAGCATCTTAGAAGAAAACTCAGCAACATGCCCCAAATCTGAATCAAAACTCCCACATCCTGAGGCTATTCCTATCATGCTGCTGTTTCAAAAAGCAAGGTGACTTTTCTTATCCTGGTCAGGTCTTTCTAATCCAGCTCCTCTGTCTGAAGGAGCAGACAGGCCCCTCTGCCATCCTCATCCCTCCCAATCACACAGCTCCCACTGCCTCCTCAGCTTCCCTTGGATGTTTTCAAACACATCCCTGACTCGCTGGGGACTGGGTATTCCCAGAAAGGAAAACACGACATTAACTGTTATAAATGCAACGGCAAAAATTGGATTAACAAAGAAACAATTTATTAATAAAATAATCTCAATCACCGATAAAAAGAGAAAACCACAAATAGGATTCACAGCGCAGCGCCGGGTGGATGAGGAGACCGCACTCTAAGGCACAGTTTTCCCAAATCCACACGGAGCAGATCGCAGCTCAGGGTTTTATAGGGGTTTTCATGTCCCGAGGCGAAACAGGTGCCCAGGATAGTCCAAATAGTCCAAATAATTTTCGGATGGGCTTCCTGGATTTGTCAAATTTTGCAGATCGTATTCTGGGAAGGTCCTTTCACATGCGGATGGAGCTCGCCAGCCCATGGTTATCTCAGTGTGTATTCCTCAGCGGAGAATTCTCTTTTCGTTTGGAGAGGAATTTCTCTGTCTGGGTGCGATGGCGATTCTTATCTGGGTTGGCTAGTTTCTTTGTTCCTCCCGATGGCCCTTGTCCCGTTCTTTTTGTCCCAGGGCTGAGGACGGTGGAAACCTGGCTGGGGAAAAGTTTCTACGGACTATACCTTTTTCACATTTTATATTAACACCAATCTAACATATCTTGCTATATTCTTTTTTCACGAATTTTTACCCAATGTCACATTTATCACATTAACTATGCAGATTCCCTTTTTTCTTCCTGGAAAGACTTCATTACAAGTGCTGTGTTCTTCCCTAGGAGGAGCAGCAACCTTAAAATGCATTTCCCTGCAGTGTAATCTCATTACAGCCACAGAAATAACCAGCATGTTTGCTTTGATCTTCATAACAGCTGCAAATTCTAAATATTGCATTAATTGTATAGGCAGACACTGAGTGCAATTGTGCGTATTTCAATCTTTTTGCAATCACCCAACCAATTTTCAGAGTCTCTTAAAAAAAAAAAAAAAAAAAAAAAAAAAAGCTTTATAACAATGATCTTTGGGTACCTTAGCCTAAAATGACAAAGAAAGTTCAGGTGAATTATTAACAAATCAGGATAAACTGTGACTGCAGCATATATTTATTAAATTTTGCAGAACTACTCAGGCAAAAATTACCTGAATATAATACAACATAAAGTTCGTATACGCTGAAAAAAATCATATAAAATAATCTATGAGCATAGAACACAGAATTATGAAGGTCAAATAAATAATATTTACTTAGATACATATTAATGTGAATGAAACCTTGAATAATGGCACGTTTAGTTAGGAATTTCTTGTGTCTTGCTTTGTATCACACTTCTGGTACTGTTTAGGAATCATGTCATCAAATAATTCAAAAGTAAATTTTAGATACTACATGAAAGATTTGACAAGACATTATAGAAATTTTCTTTCTAAGGACAAGGTATAAATAAAAATACAAGGCTTTCAAAATCAGGCTTAATTTAACTTGATGTTTTTCTGCAGCACTGAAATCAAAAAAATAAATTGGGGTCTTAAAGTAATATTTCTAATATCAATCAGTATAAATGATTTAAACCATCTAAGTAGCTTTTAAAGCTCCTTTTATTAGAAGTTTCACATGAAATGTGGGGTTTTTACGATTTTCCAGCAGGGTTTCCCCCCCCTAGAAAAAGGTAATTTTAGTAAAGGATATCTTTTTAAGTGCAATTACAAAAATATGCAGAGATCTTGACTATGTTTACCATGAGTTTACATAGTCTGACCCAAACCTTTTTTGCTGCCAGTAAAAATATTCCCACTTCAAATGCAATATCATATTTAGACTAAATTGGTTTCAAAGTTCAATTTACTAACAAAGAACAAAGGCCCACCAATGTTGCACAATGTGTTTGCACAGTTGCCATCACCAGAAATGGGACAGAAAGCTGTTTCTTATCACAGAAAATGTTCACAGAATTATTCTATGAGATAATTTAGGTGGATATCACTGTTCCCAGACTGCCTTCAGGCTTTCTGGGCTCGTTGTGATATCGTGAACTTTAGGCAGGTCCAGATCCCGGCAGAAGCGTGCTTATTTCAGAGAAGGAGCGAACTCACAGCCAGTAGTAGAGAAGGTGTTTATTCAGGGTGGAAACCTGGGCAGTCCAGGCTTGAGTGTGTGTCCGAAGATGAGAGTCAGAAAGAGCAAGAATTTCCGTCTCTCTTGCTCTTATCAAGAGGGGTGGAACTGAATACCAGTGAGGGGGAGTGACCCACAGGAGGGGATGTGACATTACCATTTAGGGTTTGAAAGGGGTGGAATGTTACCTGAGGCCTCTCTGGCCAACTGGTCGGGCCAGAGCCACCAAGTATCTGGGTGTACCCGAGATAAGATATAATAGATCCTTAACAACTGGAGCCGAGGCTATCATAGACATACAACGGAGATGGCCTAGGCCTATTGTGTAACTTAACGATTGTACTTAAGGGGTGTGGGGCTGCAGGAATGAAACCTTACAAAACCTTAATAAAAGTTATACCAAATTAAAAAACTTAATTCCACACCACTACAGGTGGGATGAGGCCACATCATCCTCCTGCCCTGCTCAGAGCAGGGTGCATGGAGTGACCAGTGCAGACCAAACCTTTCAACACTGAAAGCATCACGAGACAAAACAGAAGATTTATGTGTGGTACCTGCTGTGCAGCACTGGAGAAAAGCAGAAATAATTCTCATTTTGCCAACTAGAAGCAACCAGCAGAGATTCTAAGCAACATTTTCCCCATCTCTGCAAACTGCAGTACTGTTAACAGCCATAAATTAATTGACCCATCTGAAAAAAATGAAATTTGGAGAATTGAAACCCTTGATTGTTATGTAATAAGTGTATTAATATCTTGAATGTTTATTTTGTAATGTAACAACAAGAAGCCACCTTGGTAAGCAAAAGGGGGGGAGCTCTTTAAAAACCGCAGCCCCCCAATGCCGAAGTGGGTTTGCCTGCCGTGAGTGCTGAGAAGCCAGGAGGGAGGGGCAGACGCCCGCAGCCATGCGGCATCGGCTGCCGAGCCCGCCGCGGAACGGCTGCTAGCGGGGGAGGGTCTGCCTCAGGCTTCCCAGCCCAAGCCGGCCTCCCCCGCCATGAAACGGCTCCAGCACCGCGGTTCCCGGCTCCCACACCACTCCCAAACCCCTGCTATTGCCGCCGCTGCTGGAGCAATGCCGTATGCTCCCGCGGTCACCGCTGACCCCGGCTCCCAAACCGCTCCTGAGTAGCTGCCAGGCAGCCAGCCGCCGCCGCAGACCGACAGGGCTGCCGAGCCACCCCGCCCCGGCGCGGCTTCCATCCCGGGCGGCCACGGCCGCTGCGGCTCTGCCGACAGGATGCCCGCCCCGCTCCCACACTGCTCCCGCTGCGGAGCCGGCAAAAGCATACACACCCCCCCCGTCACCATCGAAACCTCCGAGACGCCTGCTCCCCAGGTGTAACCAGCTCGCCGATAGCTGTTGTGAAACTGCCATGAAGCTGTTAGAGCCTCTGCAGCCCCTGTGCCCCCAGGGCGACCCCGTACATGCAGATTAGAAATCCAAGGTGCATCTTGGGACCCTTTTTAACACCAAAAACCCCTTATAAAAATAAACCTAAGTAAGATTTAAACCCACAAGAACCAATACTAGGCTGTGAATACCCTAGAGCATCAGTGAAACTGATTAGTCCAGTTTTTGTAACTCACTGTAACTTAAAAGTACCAAACCAGGAGTGAGACCCCGAGGCAAACAAACAGAATTCAGAACTTTTCGGAGACTCTCGACGAGGGAAGAGTTCCCCAGCCCTGCTGAACTTCCTGCTGCAGAGCTGACCAGGACCCTCCTCCTCAAGGGCGAACCGGGCTGCCAAAACCCCTCGAGCCACCATTGTAAGAGCTGATTAATAAAGGCATTTTAAGGAGAAAAATACTATCTCCGCCCATTTATAATACCATCCATTTTTTAAGGCCCAGACACGAGTCCCCATGTCATAAAATCCACAGCAGCCATGAAGATGTGCTGATCCATATTACTGCTGTTCAGAGAGGGTAAAATTATATGAGACCCAGGCAAGACTGACAAAACCGGCATGTTATGACTGCAGTGTCCTTATTCTCTTGCTCTTATTCCAGAGGTGGATTTCTACTGAAAGACAAATGACTTGGATTCCCACAGAACATGGTGAAAGCAAGAAGTTCCTCCCTTCCCCAGCAAAGCATTCAGTAAATCAGTATTAATGTCATGATCAGCAATTTAACCCAATTATTTATCACCAATTATTTATCCTTTCCTATAACGAAAACCCATAGTCATCATTTTGTGCAGGGTTCACTCTACACAACCATTCACACAGGTGGAGTGAGGTCGGAGCAGCTGTGCAGAAACAGCTTCCAGCAAATCAGTTTGTGTTTGGAGAGAGGTGTCCCACCATTTCCTCCAGAGCAATAGGATGCAGCAGCTTAAAGGGTAGATTTGCAAGGAAAACCCCACCACTGACATTTTCAAAGCCAGCTGGGGAAATGGACACCCATTTTGCCTTCATCTTAAAGGTAATTTGCCTAAAAAAGCCAGGATTCTTCTTCCTTTTGCGTATGTGGGATTCTACACTCACAAAAATCTCTGCTCACAGGCTTGAAAATAAGGCTCTCTTCCCTCTTCTTTGTTGCAAAGTTATCAAGGGTCTCTTTGTTCTTATACTGTGTGGTTCATTAAAAAATGGAGAACTTTCATTTTCTCTATAATGGAAGTTGTGCCTTCAGAAACCACAAACATCCCTGAAACAACCCCACGTGGAATCTGTTGATATCAGATACATATTTCCCTCAGATACACTCTCACAATGAGAGAAAAATAGCTTTTCATAAAGGAAACTAAAAGAACTCAAAAAGTAATACAAAACACAATAAGAGAATTTATTTCTAGCACAGCTCTTCTGAAGTATCTATCCTTTTGGAGATGGATCACAGTTTCCTAAAGGGTTTGTATTAAAACACACTTTAAAAACACACAGCAGGTTCCTTTATGTTTCCATCAGACTTCATTTCTAACTGATTCCCCAGAAGTGTATTTCTGAAATGAAAAAAAATTCTGCTGCACCAAACACTGATGTCAGGTGGCAGAGAAGATGCTCCACTCTGGCACTGTACTCGTGTTGCACCTGAAGAGGATTCACAGGGGAGAATTCCTTGCTCCACTTCTAGAAAAATAAACCTCTGCCCTCACCACACCCCACCTGGACCATTCCTGAAGGTACTGGGTGTAAAATGCATTTGCATTTCAGTAAGATGGATTTTTAGGAGCCTGCTAACTCTGCACACGCTTGCATGGGCACACCACCCCCATTTTCAGCTGGACCCTTTCCACTGCCCTGTTTTCCCCACTCAATTACCCCTCCTATTTCCGAGGTTCCTGATCTTTTCTGTGAACCCTCATCTCAGCAGCAGCCTGAAGCATCAGGCTCTGCTAACAAGGAGAAAGTCTCCTGTGAATCCTGTCTGGTTTAATCTTTATTTTCAGACCACTTCTTCAGCAACATATACTAATTAATTACTGGCCACATTTGCTTGCCAAACTATTCCATAACGAGTGAACCTCCACTGTGACTTCTCCCCCTTTCTCTCTCTGACATCCTTTCCAGCATGTTAGAATTTCTGCCACCCATTAGGGCAGCTGGAATTTCAAGCACATTATATCTTTGCTCGTCCCTCTGCTGATAAAAGACTTTAACCTTCTCAGCACCTCAGCAGCCATCCCCTGAAAGGCTTTCCCTTCCTCTACACCAGTCTTAGTCAAATTCCATCTTGCTCAAACTTCTCTAATTCCACTTTCCCCTTCAAAAACTTAATTTGGTATTAGCAGGGGTCAGAAATACAAAAGGTTATAATAAACACTGGCCACCCCTACTTAGGTTACTTTATTATTTCAGCTCAGAATATGAACTGGAGGAAATGCTCTAAAATGGCACGTGAGTAGTTTCATTATTATACCAGAAATGTTTTCTCTCAGCTTTAGCTAAGAGATTTTTCTTTCAGCTAGATTATTCAAGCTTTGTCTGAGCCCTCACTTTTTTCTGTAATAACCTTCAGCAGGCAAACCAAACGAGGTATTTCTCAAATTGTCCTTCCTGGAGAGCATCATTCCATTAGTCATTTTGATGGCAGTGACAGAGGTGTGGGTGACATTTGTGCATGTCCTTACCTGGATACATTCCTGCCCAGAGCAGGACTGCAGTTCTTTGGGGAGGGCTGGGACGAGGCACTTCCCTGCTGTCCACAAACACTAAATCACATTTCAATTCAGTGCTGTGCAATAACCAAGAGAGACATCTGCTGGCAAGAACAACAAAGAACAATCACCACCAAAGCATTTACCTGTGTGGATATATACACCTACCCATGAAAATTAACCACTCAAGGCTAATTAGAAATACCCAATCTGCTAAACCCACACATTTGCCTTCACGACACCCTCTCCCAGGTGCATCCTGTTTCGTTTGTCATGAATTTCCTGTCGTTTTTGTGGATGTGGTTTGCTGCTTTACGCCACAAGTGGGATGGATGCAGCTTGATACAAGAAGTGTTGTTTATTTTTTTTCCCCAAAGGATCACACATCTGGTTCAAAGCTGGAAAATGTGCTCTGAGTGCAAAGTATTTGATAAATACGACTCCTATAATTTCAGCAAACGATCGAGAGTATGCCATCCATTAACCAATTAGTGCACAGCAATTAATTGTAAACCATCCAGCTTTGATGATACCTTAACTAACATCACCCACAGCAGTGGCACTGGCACCAAAGGAGGTGTGAGAATCCAGCCAGCCTCCCAGTGCTGCAGCTATTTCCCTGTCATCAGGACAGAGGTGATTTTTAGCCAACTTTCATGGGAGCTGTAAAGGAAGAATGCCTTAAAGTGACACTTAGCCACAGCCTTGTTAGCTTGGTTTGGCTTGTGGCTCAATATTCATATTTTGAACTTTATCAAGAGCCAAGGAGGAAAATGTGCCACAGGTGTCCAGCAGGACATCTCAAACAACCCAGGGCCATGCAGGGCTGCTGCTGCTGCTTGGCATTCCATCCCAGCTCCATTTTAAATCCCAGCCTTCTGTTCCCATCATCCAGCAAAGCCTTTCAGCCCTGCCCAGGGAGGAGCCTGTTGTTCTACCGTCCCTCCCAAGGTGGAAGATGCCATCCACCAGCAACAGCTGCTGCTCTCTCTCCAGAACTGGGCCCTAAGTCTTAGGAAAACTCTTGGGATTTCCATTTTCCTTTGGAATATACCAGATTGGCCAAAATACCTGGTATTTCAGAAAGCAGCACCTTGTGCTCCTAGCAGGACACCTATTCACAAGGTCCTCCTTGCTCTTTCTTCTCCCTCTAGGTCATTTTCACTGACAACTGCCTCCTTTAATATTTTTGTGAGTGCCTGGCAATATTCATCTATTTTCCCTCCCTATACCCCACAATGTGCCTAAGTGAGATGACCTGTTCAGTTTTTTGGGGGTTTTTTTGCTATAATTTAGTCCTGAAAGTAAGAAAACAACAGATATGGCTCAGGAATAATTGAAAGCTCATCTTTCAATGGATCAGCTATTGAATTGTTGTCCAAATGAGTCAGTTGCAGGGACAGGAAAACAATTTTATAAGAGGCAGCACAAAATTTACAGTAACACACCTGCCTAAATAGTAAAAAGCCCTAGAAATACTAATGCTTCAGGGAAAATACATTTTAAGCAAAGTTAAGCTAATAACAGAGGCAAGTTAGACAGTCAACAGACACCAGTTGCTATTCCTGTTTTTGAACCACACATCTTGTTTGGACACTTTAATAAAGCAGCCTTAATAGGCTTCAAAGAAAATGGTACTTTTGTCGTAATTTCTCTTCATCAATGCATGGCACCAGTAAGAGAGAGCAAAGGCCTATTAACCAAATACAGGAATGACATTTCTGCTCTGATTCTGCTATGCTGTGGGATTAAAATGACTCTTAATGAAACCCCTTGTACCATTATAACACAGTTTCAACTGCAATCACTGTGCATTTATGTTTGGCAGGAGGCAGTCTTCACTATCCTTAGTTAATTTAAGTAGCAAAGATTGCACTTGCTGAATTTCACATTCCTTGATGGGACAGACTGCAGCTCTGAAGGGGTTTCCTATAATTAGAAACACCATCTACATCTCCAAACTGCAGCACTTCTAATCCTGAGGATAACCAGGATAAACTATCTTATACAGAAACTACTGCAAAGCATTAGAGTAGGAAGAAACCCTTGTTTTACATGTCAATAATACTTACACAGTTCTGAAAAAACATTACACAGCGCTGAGCCTTAAAGATGTGGGGAGCTTTTAGCACAATGCTAAGTGCCAAATTATAGTGTAAACTATTAAAGAAGAAATCTTACAGACCCACGAAAAGGCTTTTTTTAATGTCTCTTTGAATTAAGTTATGAGCATATGTATATTCACAGTGAAATCCATCTAGATTTTAGATGCCTAAAATACATTTTGAGAGCTATAGATCACACCACCATCTGAAGATGCACAGCTCTATGACAACTGTCAATTCCCAACACGCAAAGGAAAATATTTGGCTGACATGTGGATTCTCTCCCAACACCGCTCAAATCAAAACAGGGGGGAAAAAAATTTTAAAAAAAATGCAACTCATTTGAATACTGCTAAGTAAACCTTATTATTGTCAACACTAGTAGTGCTTATTGAGCCAGGATTAAATGGTTCTACAGTAGGAATTTCAGGTGTTGGGAGTGTGGCATAATAGGAGCCAGGAGCAAGAAAGATGTGAGCCTGCCTTCAGGACTATTCATGAGTTCTATTATTTCAAAGCTGGCATGGATTGGGAGCTCTTTCATTTTTTATGTGGTGAACTGTGCCTTTTTTGAGCAACCTCACCTGCTGTGATGACTCATTTCAGTAGCACTGAACCCAGATCTCTTGTCTAAAGCTCAGTGGAATTCAGCTTTCTCATTTCACAGGAGGTCTCATTATTTCCTTTAAATTGCCAAGTACACAGCTAAAACAGTGTAGCCTCCCAAAAAGAGACAGACTATGAAAAATTACATTTCAGAAATGAGGTCATTCTAGAGAGAAATTTGGAGAGAACCATCAGGGTTTGACATCCGGGTTTGTTTAAAGAAAAAGCACCCATCATTAACTCAGATGCAAGCACAGCTAATCAAAGTATTTATCTGCTCAATTAATGTGCATATATTGTTCTATCAAAATAATCTCATTCCTTCTCCATCACTCTACATGTACCCATGCAGAAGATAAAATGCATAAACCCAAGGAATTTCAAGAGAAATTTTTAGAAAGCCTGCAGGTAGATCAGTTTTTAATGCTGCTTTTATTCCATTTATGCACCCTGCTCCACTTTGTCTGGTAAAAATGTAACATCTAAACCTCTCCTGAAGCCACCAGATTCCCACTCCCAACACTGCATAGAACAGGACAGGATGGCAAAGAGGAGAAAAAAACTCAAAACATGAAAAGGTTCCCCAGTTACCAGACTTGAATGCCTTTAAGCAACTCCTGTCTTCCACCAAACTCCTTGTTTCTTACCTCCTGCTGTGTTCTCCAAATAAGGCAGGCATTACTAACTCGGTGCCACAGAAATGAGTCATGGCTCCTCTGCCAAAATCCCCAAATTTTGTGATTGAACACAACCATAAACACTGTAAGACTAAAACAACACTACAGAAAAATAGTTTGATTTGTACCTTTTGGCCAAATGAGCACAATTTCTTCAGATCCTAAACATGGCACAGACTTACCTGAAGAGAAAATTAAAAATTCCTTTCTTACACAGCTGGCACTTTTTTTGCATTTGCATTTCATTTAATCAGTCAAAATTTCTATTTCAGGCACTAAGTCTCCGGTTAATTTTGTATTTCAATTGAAAATTCATCTCTTAAAAAAAACTTCTTTTAATTAGCACTTCTTTCAAATCGTATAATTGTTAATTAGTTGCTCTCTGTTAATTTTAAGTTTGCTGGCAAAGTGCTCTGAGACTTTATAAATAGCACACTTCATATTTGGATTGCATCACTGTGATGTGACACGTGTGGCAGGTCAGACACACATCAGGGAAAGGGAGAGGAATCCTCCTGGAATCAATTCCACCAAGAAATCCTGCAGGTTGTAAACTGAAACCAGGACAAGCTCAGGAAAAACAATTACATGTTATTGACAGTAAATGAAATTTCTATTTGTAATAAAGAATTAATAATAACATGATTACATTTTTCTGTTGAGGACACATGTCTAAATCAGGACTGGGTGGAACAGCACCAACACCTTTTCAAACAGAAAACAAGGGATAAATGAAGAGGCAGGACAATCGGACAATCATTCACACACATGGTGGGGCTCCTCTGCTTGTCATCAAGAAACAGCCCCACAAATGTCACCAGTGGGAGAGACAAGAAGCACAAGCAGGATGAAGGAAGGAGGGGAGCAGCAGGGGCTCAGCCCACTGCCTGCAGACAGGCTTTGGGAGTACAGAACAGCAGCTCCTGGAGAGATTTGTAGAAGCTGTTTCCCTTGGAAAGGAGAAAATACAGCAATTTTTGGTGGAGAATCTGAATGACAGATTCTCCATCAAAAAGAGAATTCTTCAGCAAAAAAGGCTGGGATTTTGGGAGCTGAAAGTGGGAAGTTGGGATAAAATATATGATTGGAACAACCAGGAACTCCAACACCATGAAACCAACCATAAAGGGCAGGAAAAAAAGACAACTCAGCAAAAAAAAAAAAATAAACTAAAAAGAAAAGATGGCAGAATATTCATGCTTGAACATCAGCAGGATTCTCGACTGTGCGCAACAATGTGATTTATTAGTATACATTTCAAACAACACATTAGATGGTAAATCCAGCTTTTTGCTACAACCTTTCATGACACAACAGCGATGAAAATCTGACATCAAAATTTATCGTAAAAGGGGAAGAGCTGTAACTTTTGTGGCTTTTACACATACTTGGAGCAACCTGTGTGAAAACATGAGTTCATACACACACACTCAACATTTCTGAGTACCAGCAGTTATTCTCATTAACACTGCAGTCTAACTACTACTGCCAATAATATGGGAATACTTTAGCTGCCTGCCCTCAGACTTCATAATTTCAATTCACAATCCTTAACAAAGCCTTTTAAAGAGCTGTTATGTCTGTATTTGGAGAAGTAGTGGAGGGAATAACGTCACTACAGACTTTGCTGGCTGGATAAGTAAAAGATTTGCTTCTCCAAAACAAACACTCGCATAAGCACTGTGGGAAACAGAAAAAGCAGAAAACTCTCAGAGCTGTGTAGATGCAGGCCTAGAGACTAGAAGATACAGGAACAAGGACATGCAATAATAAAACTGTGTTTCTGTGCTGTGTAGAGGTAGGCCTTAGCAAGCAGAAAAATATGTCAAGCAAGAGAATAGAGAAGTTCAATAATGAAGCTCTGTGCTGTGTTTATAGAAGAGTGTAAAAATGTTTCTGAATAGCAAGAAAAATCAAGCTACAGTATATTGTTAGATATAAGGCGTACATGTAGTTTTAATGATTGGTTTATGCAGATGTCTGTAAGCCCTTAACAATTTGCTGTTGGTTAGAAAATTTTAAAAGGCCTTGTAACAAAGAGAACTTTGGCTGCTGTTGGCAGGATGTGAGCTGTTGGCATCTTTCAATTGTTTCACCCTGTAATGAGGCTGATGTGGCAATAAAAACTCGAGGAACGTCTCCCAGCAGTCTTCTCCCGTTTGGGAAAACTAGATCCAACAAAGCACTTCAGATATCAGCACTTAAACACACAGAGAGCATGAACGTGCTGAATGTGATGAGCTGTGCCACACCACCAGGTGTGTGTCTGCCTCCCTCTGCAGGATCACATCTGTGCAGCTACTCATGTCAGTGCAACTGCTGGCCAAAAAAAACACACACAGACAACAACTTCTGCCCCAAAACTCTGCTCTTTGTATCACTTATGCTCAGTCTGTCTATGGGCAGAAACCAGGATTAAACATTCCCAGTTTTGGTGAAAATTTTCAATGCCGAAGGTGAAGAAAGGTGTGCAACACTATAAATGAGGTGCTTGTGTCTTTGCTAAAAGCAGTTTTTCTCACCTCTCATCACAGTCTTGATGGGCAGAGAAGAACTATCTGAAACCCAGCAAAGGCACAGGCTGGGGGCCGACCTGCTGGAAAGCAGCTCTGTGGAGAAGGATTTGGGGGGTCTTGGGGGACAAAAAACTGTCCATGAGGCAGCTGTGTGTCCTGGAAGCCAAGAAGACCAATGGTATCCCTGTGATGTATTTTCCCTCCTCTACCCATAAATATTGCCAGCAGGTCAGGGAGGTGATCCTGCCCCTGAATGTGAGGAAAAACTTCTTTACTGTGCACTGAGCAGGCTGCCCAGAGACAATCTTGTTATCAGACTCCTCATCAGCATTTATTTCAAATACCTTCCACTTACAAAATATGCAGCCTGTGCTGGGATTACACTGGCACTGGAATTTTAATTATGTAAGCATACTGCATGTAACACAGCATGCATTAACTCTAACTAATAGAGCACACCCCCTTAACACTGCACACTAAAATAAAACACTGAGTGACTCCTGCCACTGTTTTTCTGTTCCCACAACTTTTCAGGACACTGACTGTCCCCCTGGTGACAGCCAGCATCTGTAGATCTGACAAGTTTCAAACATTCACATCAGCATTGGCTCACAGCTCAGAGCACTGCAGTTTAAAAGTACACACAAGTTCTACTGCTACAAAATCTTCTTGTTTTATTCAAGGGAAGGCTTGAAAAATGGAATTTACTCCAGAGTATACAGCAGTCCCTTAGGGGCTGTGTACAGTTGAAGTCTGCTCAAGGCTGCATTAGTAGTGCAGGGGGATTTTCAGCTCATTTTAAGTGAATTTACTTATCCTGACTAACCTCTACCGCCCCTGCAGTCACCAATACCTTATCAACTGGTACAGGTTGTCCAGAACACCTCAAATCACTTTAAATCCATTCCAAAAAGTTGTCCTGCTGGAAGCCTGAGAGGATCTTTTTGGCTGCTCTGAGCTGCACAGAAGCAATCACCAATGTCCTCACTGCCAGGGCTGGAGGAGGGGTGTCATATTGAATGGAAAGAAGGTAAAGAAATAGTCACCAACCAGTATCGACGATAGGTCTCACCCTCAACTAAAAACAAACAAAATGGGAAATTCTGGGGAGTAGGGGAACACCTACATCCACCTACCACCACCAAAACCCCCACAACCTCACAGCCCTGAATACCAGACATGCACAGCACCAGCTGTCCATAAGCAACTACCTGAAGACGAAATTTCCCCTCATTTCATCACCAACATCCTTCCATCGTCAGTCCCTGGCTCATTTCACGTACAGCCTTGAAGACAAACCTCTAAGAGTTAAGACTTTTAGGATAGTGCCTTCCTCACTTCTTTTAACCAGCGCAACTGCCAGAGCGTGGCGCACCCGCTCAAACACCGCCTTCCCGGCCCAGGAATAAACCTGAAACACCCGCCTTTCCACAGGAAAACTGGGAACACGCTGGGGAGGGAAGAACAGCAGAGGGAAAGGAACGGGGCAGCCTCCGGCCGGGGAGGAACGTGCCGAGCCCAGCCCGGGCGGCTCTGGCAACCGGGGAGCCGCGGGGACAACCGCGGGGGGAAAACCGCGGGGACAACCACGGGGACTGTCCCCGGTGAAAACCACGGAGGGATAATCGCGGGGACAACCACGGGGGGGAAACCCCGGGGACTGTCCCGGGGAGCCTCAGGGACAACCGCGGGGACTGTCCTGGGGACAACCACGGGGACAACACCGGGGACTGTCCGGGGGACAACCACGGGGGGAAAACCCTGGGGACTGTCCCGGGGAGCTTCTGGGACAACCTCGGAGACAACCCCAGGGACAACCATGGGGACAGCCGCGGGGACTGTCCCGAGGACAACCCCGGGGACAACCATGGGGGCAATCGCGGGGCTGTACTGGGGACAACCGCAGGAACAACCGCGGGGACTGTCCCGGGGAGCCCCGGGGACAACCGCGGTGACATCCGCGGGGCCTGTCCCGGGGACAACCGCGGGGACAACCGCCGTGGCCGTCCCGGGGAGCCTCGGGGACAACCGCCGGTCTCACCGGGCGCTCCCGGGGACAAACGGCCGGCAGCGGCCGCGCTGAGGCTGCGCCATGACCGTGCAACGCCCGTCGTGGCCCCCGCTGTACTTCCCGCACTTCCACGGCACCGAGCCGGTGCCGCGGGCGGCCGGCGGCGCCTGGGCCCCTCTGGCCGCGCTGTGCTGGCCCTGGCAGCCGCTGCCGGCCGCGGCTGGGCCGCCCCGCTACGCCGCGCTGCCCGCTCCCGTGGTGCCGGAGCCGCCGCGCCTCTGCTGCCCGCCCGGAGCGCCGCGTCCCGGGGAGGTGGCGCGGCGGCCACCGGAGCTGGCCCAGCTACAGCTGCAGGAGGAGATGTGCGAGCTGGGCATCCGCCTTAAGGAGCTGGAGCTGGCGGCGCTCATCGGCGACGGATTCGACGCCAGGCAGTGTGCGTGCCCGAGCCGGCGGGGCGGGCCGGGAGCTGCGGGCGCACGGCCCCGCCACCGCCCCGCCCGCCGCGGCTGCCCCCAGCAGGGACCCCCGAGGCGGGCGGCGAGTGGGGCGGGTTTGGGGTGTCCCCGCCCCGCAGCGCCGTAGAGCCAACCCGGGGACGCGGCGGGGGCAGCGCAGGTGCGTGGCGGGAGCGGAGGCGCAGCCCCGCGTCGGGCAGCGCGCACCGGGAGCCGGCCCGGCCGCGGGGTACAGGAGGCTCGCCAGGGTGTAGTGGCTGCCGCACCAAGGAGCAAAACCCCCCAAAGCCATCGAGTGATAACAGGAAAACCAACCGGGCGGGCAGCGGTCAAGCGGGAGGGAGGTCGCACATGTGAAATGTATCGAGCATCAATGAGACCCCGCGGTTGTACTTCGGCTTTGATGTAAAATAAAGGACACAGATAGTTGTAGGCATTAAAAAAAATCCCAAAACCAAAACACACCCGCCCACATCCTTCCCCCCCCCCCCCCAAACAAAAAAAAAAAAAAAAAAAAAAAAAAAAAAAAAAAAAAAAAACCACTCCAAACAACTCACACCAAAAGAAACCACCAAGCACACAAAACCCCTCCAGTTAAACGATAAGTGAGTTTGGCACTTTAATTTTGCAACCCACTGGCCATGAGGAAGGTGCAGGGAATCAAACAGCTCAGAGGATGAAGATGAGAGTTCTAGAGGTGAGGTTGTAGGGATTAGATGCTCACAGTTCCTGCGAGGCCAAAGGCTGCCAGGCAGGAAACTTTGAGGAGTGCAAAGGTTACAAGAACACGGGAAAAATGTCCATCAGATATTTGCATTCAAAGGAAGATCTTGAAAGAAATTCCCATTGGTAGTTTGCATATATTTTCCCTTCATTCTAGCAATACACACCTCCTTCCATTTTTAATACCTACTATTTTGAGGAACTCTAATTTTCAGATATTTGCTAGCCAAGGTTTATTATTATAAGGATTATTCGTTTGTTCAGTACATTATTGGATTTACTTAAATGTATTGTAAATTATTAATGATGTCATTAATGACAAGTTATGTTTCATTCCTGTTTAGATAAGATCCTGAAGGCGCTGGAAGAAAAGAAGATACAAAGCATGAAAGCAATGCAGAACCTGAAGTGATGTCCACTAACACACTGAGGATTATTTCAGCTGAATAATTTGCCACTACCACTGTGGAGTGTTTTGATGGGTTTTCAATACTGGGTTTCTATTCACTATGTACTGTTCTCCTGCCAAATTAAAAATATAGCATATTGTTGACTTCTTCTGTGGATTTTTCAGGTACTAGTTATTGATAACACTGCTGTGTATTTTAACCTTTTTTTTTTCTCCAATTACTTTATGCAGGAAGTATAGAATATTTTCTTCAAAAACACTAAAAAATTAACACCGTTTTTGTCAGGATACCTAGCAGTTCATATCTGTAGCTGGGAAACACAGAAGTGGCAATATAAAACATGGTTGGGTTTTGTTTTGTTTTAGTTCAAAGTACATTAAATGCAATTTTGAGTAAACAGATATGGCCAGAAGTCCTAAGCCTCTAAACCAGCTTAAAAAAACCCACTTTCATGTTAGCATAATAATCTTTGTTACAATCACAGTGTATTCCTTTTTTGTCTTTAGTGTGCCACAGAATTACAGAAGTTGTGGCTTGAGTTGGTTTTTAGCAGAGCAGCCACATTACATTGACTGTTCCCTAGCATTTTACTATAATTTTTAAGAATAAAGGTGTGTGGGATAAAGCCCATGGCAGCTTTTGAAGTGACAACATCCTTATGTTTGGAAGGCAGGTCCTTTCACAAGTAAAAACTGAAGATCTGGACAATATTTAGCATTCAAAAATAATGCCACACATTAATTCGACAGCACAGAGTCGTAAATAGGCTCATCAGACTGATTAAAAAACAAACGAAAAAATTTTGCTTTTTCCTTTTCCATTTCCAGAGCAGTAGGTGGCAGCATGAAATAATAAAGTTACCGACCCTGAAGCTTTATTTATTGCAAAAAAATATTTGCAATATTTTGTCAAAGAGCTCGATTTTTAAGAGTAATATTTTAATCCCTGTTTTTCTAAACTGTGTTCAAATTGCTTGGCTGTGAAATGTTTTAACACAATCTGATATAAAAATTTTATTACTGCTTACTGCAGCATTCATCCTTATACTGCCTCAATCTTTCCAGCCAGATTTTGATCTACTGTACACAGAGTTTATATTTAAAAAAAAAAAAAATCTGGTTTATAACTCCCCTTTGTCAATCATCAAACTATAGCAATCACAGTTTAATGTGATTACAGATGAACACCAGGACACTGGAAATCTGGGCTGCAGTGTTTCACTTTCCCTCTGCAGAAAGAGGATAAAAAGTCTCTCAAAGAGTTTTGAGGCTTAAGCAGAAATGGTTAATTGTTGTGAAAATGTGAGTGAATGTGAGTTAAACTGAAATTGTCAGTTACTATGAAAATGAGAATTGTCTTAGTGCCCAAAATAAACACCAGAAAACAAATTTGGATTGGACAAAAAAGGGCCAATGCACAGAGGCCTTCAAAGGCTTTGTGCAGAAGTGAGAGCTTGAAAATCAAGTTAGGTAATAGAGGAACTGTCTTCATTTTCCCAATCTCCAGATCAATTTCATTCCTAAACAACCCTAAATTTTCCAAGGTTGCAATTCCCCACAAAAGTTTCTATTACATGGAATTGCTGCTTCCTAACAATTACTTCTCAGCTTTTAACAAGTCTTTCTCTTTACATCCAACTCTCATCAGCCCTTATTCACTCAGGTTTTCTTGGCTTAAACAAAGCTGCTTTTCATGGCACAGAGTTTCCATATTTTCCATCTGTTCTGTTTTTCATATGGCCTTGATGTTGAAACAATACTTGAGGTTTAATTACTGGGTGATAATGCAAGGAATAATGTTAGTTAATTTGTAATCTCAGTTAGAGTTGCCTGGGGACACACATCTCCTGAAAAAAAATCATCTGGATTATTTAGCAGGATGGTTACCCTTGGCCAGTGTCACCCACAGCACTCCTCCATCAGGTCAAAACCCTTCCTCTAGAAAAAAAACAGGCTATTGATAGGTAATGGCACATATGGTGATTTTCATTTGCCCCAAAACATTTTACTTACCTTTACTTTTCTGCTCTGTTTCCACCTGGCCTTGTTAAATCCAGTCATTTGCTCCCATCTGAGGGTTTATGGTTTCATCTTAAAGCTGATCTGTTTATAGTTTCTTTTATAAAAATTAAACCATGTATTAGACAGAATAGAACAGCATTCCTACTGCATTTTCTTCTATTCACACAGAATGTGTCATTCATTTTTTTTAAATTGTTTCTGTTCTCCTAGATTGCTCAAGGGAGGCTAAACCTGAGATTTAGGTGCTGGCACAATTCAGATCTCTTTCATGTAGCTGCCCTGTGACTCAACAAATCTATCCCCATTGCATCCAAGAAAGAAATTTTAGGCTGCAAATTCAATTCACAGGCAGAATGAACATCAAAACATCAGTAGGTTGCTCCCATTTCCAATCCTGAACAAAGCAATTCTCTCAAAAAGCAGAGTGTCCCACAGCCTGAGGGCTGAGCAGTGAAACGACCCCACCTGCACCTGCAGGGACACCCAGGCGCTCCTCAAGGAGAGCCCTCAGGTCTCACTTCTGAAACCTCAAATGGCCTTGGCTGCTTTATGATGGGGAAAATGAGCTGCAAAGCTATTCAAGAACCAGAATGCATTTCAGCTTTAGATTATTTTACACCAAACAGTTGGGTCCATTAAATTTCAGACTGCTGTGGTTGAGTTTGCCACATTAAAAATCTCAAAATAGATATTCAGCCTTATTACAATGGATCATTAGAATTTAAATTAATCTTCAAGTCAAGCTACCTTAATTAGTTCAGGGACAGATTAGAAAGGAAATCCAAAAGCAGTAAGCCATCATGAAATGATTTTTTTTTTCTGTTTCCAGCAGCGTTTGCTGCATCTTAGATTCACCTGCCCTGGAAATTCAGAGCTAATATCTCAACATGAGGTAGGGAAATTGAGCAGCACTTAATTCTGGGAAACTTGTCCTCTTTTTGTTTGTTTGGCAGGTAGAGTTTTTTAAGGTCGCTGACCTTATTATATATATCATATTATATATATTATATTGAATTAAGGAGTTGCCAATCAGGAAGCAACTCCATAAGTGTTGTATTTGTATTTTCCAAGGAAAAATGTAATTATGAATAACATGAGTCAGCTGAGTTCTGTTACATACTAAAAACATACATTTGTGAAACAGGCTCAGATTTAAGTGTATGTTGAGGAAAGCCAGAACAACGCCCTTGAGGCAGTTTAAGTACTCACAGTCACAGCATGTATATAAAATATATAAATACACATATACATTTAAAAAATTTTATCTTAACTAGGCCATCTGTCTAGAACCTTAGTAGTGATATGTACACTAGGAAGTTCATTTATCTGCTATTTTTGGAACATCCTTTCCTGCCTCTTTTTTCCTCTGAAACTACAAAGCAGTTGTAAAGGAACTTTTTATTCCAAACTTCTTGCATCACAAATTACACAAGAGCAGCCCTGTCAAAGGCTGCATTTTCCTCTTCCTTTTACTTCAGACTGACAGTGCAAAACTTAGGCCGGAGTAAACGATATTAAAAACCACAAAAAAACTGGATCTAAAGAGGAGGACACAGCAGAAACAACCAATAAGTAGCAACACAGATTTTAAGACATCTTTTATTTCATGTGCAAAATTGCCAAGGAAAACACATGTACAACTTCTGCTAAGCTATAGCCACTAACATGAAAGGAACTATTCTAAGTAAGCTTTATTTCTAGAATCACCCTATGGCTCTAGAGTAAAAACATAGTAATTTGGTAATGACCCAGAACGTCTTAAATCCCTCCTTTTCAACCATATGTAAAATTCTACCATCAGCATGTAGTTTTACGTAACAGGTCTTGGAGACTTTCCTGCTGATTGCATAGTATAAATTTTTAATTATTTATTCTCTTCTTCTCTCAGTTTAATCCCTAGACTCGGCTTTAAATTTGCTCTCAATTTTGCAGCTTCAGAAAATTAATTTTCCCACTTACAGCTGAAAGTTTCACAGACACAGCCATTACAATTCAGTTGAATCAAGCTGTGAACACCAAAGATAACATGGATATTTGTAATCATGCAGAGCTAGTTCTTTCCATAATTCAAAGGCGTAAGAAAAGTTCATTTCCTTGGAAAGTGAGATCTGTTGCCTGGGAAGTGAGGCAGTTTTCTGATATAAATTCTGTAAATCTCTGTAAAAAAAGGTCTAGAGGCTGTTATTGGGAAGGCTTCCTAGAACATACTGAAATTATTATATTATCAAGAGGTGTTTGGGTTTTTTTTCCTTGTAAATTCATGTCTATTAAAATGCTACCATAGGAACAGGTAATTTATAGTCCTGAACAATTCCCAAAACTCCATGAAGTAATGAATAGTGCTTCTTACTGAAGTATCCACTGCAGTCCAGTGTTGGTGTTTCAGCAGGGCAGTGAGGAGAGCCAGTCCCTTCACCCTGCCCTACAGATGGGACACTGAGGCACAGACTCATTTTGGACCAATCCAAAACCCTGAAGACAAGCAAACTGACCTTCCATCTCCCAGTTTCCAGCCACCCATGACCAGACAGCATCCTCCCTCTCTTGGCACAGTTTTAAGACACTTGTGATGGCTAATTTACTGAGAGGAGGGTTACTGGCTCAGTCCTGTTCTCCTTGAAGGGCACAGGTGTTTTGCCAGAAATTTCAGTGGAAAAATGTTGCCTAATGTGGGAAATGGATTTGTTGAGAATTCTCAAAGCCTGACAGAAGGCTCACATAGTATGTATCTCTATGCAAACTTTAAGGAAAAAAATGCTGACTTAGGACAGACACTGTTGAGAGAGAAATGGAACTAGAAAAAAGTCCAAATGATGGCCTTGCAAATAGACTAGATACCTTGGAGAAATAAAACTATGAAAGATGTGTTGCAGTAGGACCCATGAGGGGTGATTTTACATGATTGGCTTTAAAGCATTAGCACCATTGTGTGGCAAAAGCTGATAGGTCAAAAAAAACTTATAATGTGTTGTAATTAGGAAATAGTTTGGATTCTAATTGTGATGATGTGAATTGTAACATCTCTACCATCTCACCCTTCACAGGAGACTGAAAACAGAATAAAAGTTTTTAAAACCCCTCTGAGTTGCCCCATCTCTAAGTCAGAAAAAGGGATAATCCAACAACCTACAGCTGTGTTTTGCCTTAACACTATTAGGAGAACACACAAAGCACAATGTGGGGTGAAGCCATGCAATGCCATGGCTATTTAAAAATTCTGTCTCATGTTGGTTGTAGCTTCTGTCACAACAGCAGCCTGTCAGCAAGGTAAAGAGTGCACTTCTTTATGTGCACCATGTAAGAGTCAAGTTCAGAATGCACAGTGATGGCAGGAAATGAAAATAAAAAGTCAAAAAGCATAGGGAATATCTGTGCTGGACAAACATGCTTTCTGATGAGACCCAAAGAACTGCCCAGAACTGACCCTTTGGTTGGGCCTGAGTTGTTCCTGTTGGGTTACTAAACCCTGCAACAAAATGTAAGCCTCAGCAAGATGGGTTCTATAATATCTTCCAAAATTCTTGGCTTCACTCTCATTTCTCTTCTATCAAGTATGACGTTGAATGCAGCTTGCAGAAGTCAACACCAGGATGAAATGAAAAAGCCTTCCCAGTCTCTTTCTCATAGAAAGAAATACTAAAATTTGATTGGTGTGGGATAAAGTGTTTGGGTTTTGTCCTCATTGCATCGTGGAGAATATCAGAATAAGATAGGGATAAAGAATAAACTTCAGGTTTACTTAGATCCAGATCTCCTTGCCAGATACACAAGACCTTAACTGATGCCACTGTGTTTGTTATGGTGTTTAGGCTGGTTTACACAGCACGGAAATGCTCTGGGCTCCAGTGAAGAGGGAATACTTTGGAAGAGAAATTCACCTGCTCTCTAAACATTGTACTCAGTGGAATCACCTTTCTTTAGGATTTACAGTCCTTTGCAGCCATTATTGCCCAGGAGGTAAATGTGCCTTTATAAAGTTACAAAATTATTTATGCAATGCAATATAGTAACAACTTACTCCTTGGGTATGAATTGAATGGAAAATTCATGAAGTCAGACTTCGTAAAACAAGAATTATTTTTAACAAATGCAAAAAAAAAAAAAAAAAAAAAAAAGCCAAACTCCTGAAATGGAGTACTTGTAATTATTTTCAAGACATCTATTATATATTTGACCACCTAACTATTTAAATCCCATTCCTCATCTTTCATAAGCTTCATAACAGAACAACTCTGAGATTTATCTCTTCATACCTGCCTCCTGTACCCCTTAAGAAACCTGAAATGAATGGGGAAAAATTGAGGGACAAATAGAATCAGGTTTGAAAAAATATTTTTTGACACACACACAGATATAATACACACATTAATAGGATACAATATCCATAAGAATATGATCTTAAGGTGATTTTTAAAGCATGAAATATCATGTGATTTGGGGGCATTTCAGCTGTTTTTAAAATCAGGACCTAAACCACCTTGTGCAATGCAGTTAATTCTCAGTAGAAATTCTGCAGTATTGACCAGCTTTGCCTTTATGGCTTGGCCACCTTGAAAGATTTTTAAAGAGCAAGTCAGTTTGCAATTTCTTTACTGACCTATATATAAATCTTACTTCCACAAGTTGAGCTTTGCATTATTTATTTCTGAGAGAAAGGCAAAAGTTAAAAAAAAAACAAACGCAAAAAGTAAAAAATCCTTAAAAACAAAAGGGAAAAAAAAAAAAAAACCCTTTGAATTATTTTGATAAACATATCAAATGTAAGACCAGCACAATAACTGGATGGACACAGTGTTTGGGGCTGCAGGGGTGTGCACAGGTGCAGCAAAATGGAGTGACTTCTGCGAGCTCAGAAACTTGCTATTCTTAAACTCCCTCAGACTTCTAGAAGCTGGCAGTCAGCTCTTATATTGGCAATGCAGGGCTAAAAAAACACACATGAAAATGTAATTAATTCTTTAACACCTTGAAATGCAATGGAAACTGTGGTCAGCTTGGTATGTATCAGCCCTTAAAAAAAAAAATTCTGCCACTCAACCCAATGTTGTGTTTTCTACCTGCCTCTCATTTTCATCTTACACTTCTTATGTGTCTCATCGTTCAAAGAGAGTCTGAGAAAGAAATGATCACTGCTTAAGATAATATCCTCATTTCTATATATAGGGTTTGCATGCACTGCTATCAAGTTCTACCCATAATATTATGACATACAAATATTGCTCCTATTTCTAGACTGAGTGCTGGAGCTTCTCTCCAATACAGACAATATGTCAAGAAATGACTGCCAACAAGTCAAGTAATTACTCCCTTTTATCCTTTTGAAGTTACTGTTCTGCTGATGCTAATAAATGTCACACGTAGCTTTTTTCCAGCTGAAAGTGGTTCAGTACACAGGTACCAAGAAGGAATGTTATGTTCTTTCATTTGCAACTGTTTCTACTGATGATTTACAAATCTGAAGAGAGATATTAGTCAGAACATCAACATTTTGGGTACACAGTAAACAGTACTTTCACCTAAACATATAACATATCTTTAAAGAAAATTGGGGCATTGAGTAGAAAAAGCTAAATTACTACTTTTTTTCTCAGTAAAAATGGCATGGATATATCTGGATGAGGTTATAACTTCAAACACAAATACTTTCTTCTTTGAAATCAGCATTGAAAAACTATATTGTAATCGTAGCCATACAAAATGTTTATTATATTACAAATTATTTGTACACTATATTTTCACTTTATCATTGCTTTGTGCTCAGACAGTATAAATATTACAGCATGATTTTTCTTTTCCAGGAATGTCCTAACTGTCTTGATATAATCTTACTTTATACTTAAAAAAAAAAAAAAAAAAAAAAAAAAAAAAAAAAAAAAGAAATACAGAAACATATTACAAACAGGATAAAAAGGCATCATGAATGAAGAATGTAAGATGGTTTTCTGAATAAAGTGCACCACAATGGTTTCAGAGTGATGGTACAGGAAATATTCAATAGACTGCACATCATCCATAATAATACCAAACAAAATTAGTTTTGAAACTCTAACAGGTCTTCCTCAGAAGTATGAAGAGTACTTTGTTTAACTTTCCTGAAATGGGTTTTCTTTCTAGAAGGCTATTTAAATGCTTTTGTTTGGGGGTTTCCTGTTTTCTACAGACATCCAAACTCTGGACATGTCTGTATTTTCCAAAATCTTTAGTTTCCAGTATGGCAAGATACAAGATTCATCATGTAAGATATATGAGACTTTACCCTCACACATTTTTCAGTAGAACTATTTAATTGCTAAATTTTAAGAATAGGAACAGACTTACAAACACAGTTAAGTGTCCAAAAGATGGTCTTTAAAACTGGAATGCCCTGCTTCCTGTGACTTTTTTTGGGAATACATTGTCACATTACCCTTTCCACCTCTACGTCTTCAGCGTGTTCATCCACAGGATCATGGCTGCTTCCACAATTTCAGCCTCAGGATAACTCTGCAAAACTGGAGTCTAAGCTAGAGAAATTTATTATACAGCACATTTCACCCCCGTTGCTTAGAAGGACCCATTTACTTACAAAAAATTCCACTGGGCTACGTAGAAGAATCATTCAAAAACTGAGATAATAAAGCAGATGCAGAATGTGGCTGACACAACCTGGTGTAGGTTTCACTTCCCAGCTTAGGTCAAGCCAGCTGTGAACCAGCTTAGGTTAAATAAAAGTCAGCTGCTCTTCCATTATGTCTGCATTTATGTTACAGGGATCCAAATGACTAAAAAATAAACAGAATTCTGTTCAAGGGGTCTTGTGAAATTTGCTTTTATAGACAAAGCCCAATAGAGAAACTCAGCCTTGCTCTCAGTGAGTGAAATTTCCACTCAAGCCAAGCAGAACCAGTCCTCCTGTGGAACACTGAGTTTGGCTCAGTATTTTTCAGTTGTTATTCTAAATGTGATGCTCTTAGCCAGCTATTTATTCAACCCAATTTGGCTGTGTGGTGTTACACTGATAATATCAGTATTATCTGCTGACAGGTAACTGAGACAGCAGCCAGCCTTTACTAGACTTGTATTTATATGAAAAATTGAGTTTCTTTGGTTTTTTAGTAGCCAAGTCATCCAATTGTATATTTGTGTACTCCAGACATAGCATGTTTATATTGATCAGTAAAATTACCAGGGGTTTTTCCTTTCTTCCTTTTTTTTTCTTTTTACACTTCATTTATGGAAATTTTCTGACTATAGCAGACTAGTCACTTATATAAATATACAGCACATATATACATAGAAACTACAAAAATACATTTTATTTATATCTGATTTTAAATAATAAAAATTAAATTTCACATTTATTGAAAGATTAACTAGCATTCCAAACGCTTCTGCAATATTCAAGGTATTGGAGCAGAAGATGTCTGTATATTCTAGGATAATTACGCATCACAGTCTCAGTCAGGGTTTATAATATAATTATTAGGGGGGGAAATAGCTCTGTTTAAAAGTTTGTGCTTTATCAATTTCTTCTTCTATCCCCTATTCTAGTCTTCTCTCTCCTTCTGTCAATTTACTGATGGCCAAAAAGCTAAACCAAGTTCCCTTTCCCACATCAGTTAAGACCAAAGAAACTCAGGGAAATGAAATGATCAGACAAAATAGTAATTGAGGATAACTAAACAACCTACTGAAATGAAGGACATTACCTTTAACTCCAGCTGACATCAAACACGCCCAACACAACAGATTTTGCAACAACTTCAGTTCCTGGAGCTAATTGCTGAAGGAACTGAAAACAACTCCAACTAGTTCATGATCTCCAACTAGTTTGTACAACTGCAAAATATTAACTACTGTCCCATCTAAGTGGTTTGATTTTCTTTCAGGACTGGATTCCTACCACAACACAGCGTAACAATCAGTGACCTTTATCTTGCACAATACAAAGCCAACATAATTTCTGGCAATGCTCTCTTTTTTTCACAGAACATTAGTATTTTTGTTAATCCGTGTAACTGTTAACTTATTTACATGTTAATTTAGTAATTTAGGTCCTCTACATTCAGAACTTCCTGGGTGCACATTCACCGTGCCAGCGTAATCAAAATCAACTGCAGCTTCAGGTAGCACTTTCTGGTATCACTTTAGTAGATAGCATTGTTAAAGAAAAAGAAAAAAAAGAGCACTGTGTTGAACAGAGGTTTCCTTGTCCAAGCAAGTGTATTCATTTTTTCCAGGTTGGAAGGATTTAAAGGTCTCAAGTTTACCAGCTTCACATGCATTCAGAGTGAAAAGCCCCATTATAGAGCAAACACAAAAAACCTTTCTTCATTTTCTCTTGGGAGCTTTTAGCACCAATATCCTTTGCTAGCTCTTCATGCACTTGTATTTTCTCACGCTGAAAAAATCTCCTCCACAGCTCATCAGTGGCACTGAGGGACAAGGTAGCCACCAAATATTGAAATGTCGTTCATCTTCTTCACAGTCCTCTCTCCTTTCACTTCTTTTTACTGTTAATGGGATAAAGAGACTCTGAGCTATTTACAGGACTTTTATTTGTATCACTTAACCGTGTTGAATTATTTTGGTTTGAATACAGTCTCTGGGATGAAAAGGCTGAAATGACTCTGCATTGCTGAAATCAGCACCCTATGTACGATGTCCTACAGCAAACAATTAACATGGCCACTGCCATGCCAGCTGTGGCCTTCAGCAAACCCTGTTCTGCAGGTTTTTTCTTCTTGAATCAAAGTCTTGGCATGCAGAAGTTATTTTCAGCAGCTCCACCTCTGGGCCTGCAAATGAAACTTCTTGTGGAGCAGACACATTCAGCAGCATCTTTAGTGATGACGGGTCACAATATGAGAGCAAAGTGACAAACAATTGCATATGGTGGATTTCATCAGTATGAAACAGTTTCCTGGCAGCTTTTCCTTAGCTGGAAAGTAGAATTTCATGTCTTCAGAGTCCTATCGCTCTGCTTTAAGTCATTTCATAGTGCTGACTTTTCAGACAGATTAAAACGCCATCGCTTTGGCACAATTCACAGGAAGTCTGTAGCTGAAAATTAAAGGAGTTGCTTTCTTGGCTACCCCAGGCCGCAAGACACAAACTCCGTGCACAGCAGACACACTAGACCTGGAACTCAAACATATCTGTTTGCTTCTTGGCCAGCTTGGCCACCTCCTCCCTTATTGCCTTGACGAGGGCGGCAGTGGAGATGTTGGTGAGCGGCGCATCCGAGGGCTCGTTGTCGGCCAGGCTCTGCTGGGAGGCGGCGGTGGAGGCCAGCGGGGGCTGCTCCAGGCTGGGGTGCAGGCTGCCCTGCTGGCTGTACTGCCGGGGCAGCCGGGACGGGGAGCTGTGCTGGTACCGCGGCCGCGGGTACGCCTCGATGTAGCCGGGCAGCGGGACCTGCAGGGGAAGTGCAGAGAAGTACACGGGACGATCAACCCGTGGTGCCGCCAGCCAGGGACTGCAAACCTCCCTGGGGCACTGCCAGATGTGACAGAGAGGATCAAACTGGGGGAATGCAAACCTTGGAATTCTCAGCTCCTGCTCACAAATGCCTGTCCTGACATGTGCTGTTGCAATGTGAGTTTTGGGTTTTCTAAAGTTCTGTATGATTTTGGTTATTGGTTCATCCCTACCCACATCCCTTTCCTTAATCCCTGTCGTTACCTCCTCAATGGGCCTCTCCCTCCCCATTGTACTCCCTCAATAGCCCTCTCCCAGTCTATTGTACCTTCTCTTGTACCTTATCCATTGACAAACCCTGGTACTTGAGTACCCTGGCAAAGCCAGATGGTTCAGCCAAGGCTTTTGCCCCAAAATGGCAATGTCAATGCCCCCTGTACCTAAATCTCTCCCCCTCATTTTCAACAGTAATGCCCCTGTACTTAAGAGCAGGGGAGAGCCAAAATCCTCACTCACACTCACACTATGGCACCCTGGATAAACACCTTCCAAATTACTACCAAGTGTGAGTCCGCTCCTTCTTCCAAGCTGTATCATGTCTCTGTCTGAAATCTGGACCCAAATGAATAACTCATTTACATGGTATCTGAAGAGCAAGCTAGCCAGGAGACAAGCTCAGAAGAACCATAAATGGAGCCAAACGTGGGGCTCGAACCCACGACCCTGAGATTAAGAGTCTCATGCTCTACACACTGAGCTCAGAAGAACCATAACATGCCATTTATGGGTGTGTCAAAGTCCCAGCTGTGGCAGCAAAAACATCTGCTTGTCCTCATTTATTGTCACCTCCAAAAGTCCGAGGGAAAAGGTTTTTCTGAAAGTGTGCTCACTGCTTAGCAAACGCTTTGGTTTTAAACAAACAGCATGATTTTAGTACACCAAAAAAGCCTAGAACAGAAAAGCAGGGTTTTCTGATTTGCAGTCTAATCCAAGATGGGTGAGTGTCTGGTCTCAGTGCTCCTAACAGAAACTCACCAGATCCAGACAACAGGGATAAGCTCAGGTGCACCAGCTTGGAAACTCAAGACTCAAAGGGATGTCAGACTGCTCAGAAGTGTCAGGATTTCTGGTCATGTTTTACAGAACTACACAAGGGATTAATAAGTTTTGTAACTTCACAGATTCCAAGCCCATGTTACACCAGCTAGAACTAAAACAGTAACATAGGCCCTTTAGTCACAGTGAGAGATTTAATTTCTTTCACAAATCAATGAACCACAATACCAATCTTTTTTGACACTCTGAAGATTTTAATGCATCAAATAAAAAATAGTATTTATGATTTCCAAAAGTCCATGAAACAGGAATCTACAGGCCTTAATTTTGATGAAGGCTTTAAGCCTGAAGCCTGACCCTTAGGATTTACACAGCCTTGGGTATCTCATCAAATGCTGAAGAGAATGTCAAACGTGTTCACTATGGTGTGATGAGACAAATGTAGGAAGCAGGTATGATATGACAGGGATCATTAGATGTAGGCACCTCTGTTTAGTTCACAACAGGCTCTTCAAAAGGTGATTTTACTAGAACAACGTGTGAACACACCACTAGAGGCCACCAAGTCACTGTTTTCACTAAGCAGCATTCAGCAGTTGGGAAAATAAGAGCTTTGTGCAATAGAGTTGCCTTGTCCCACAGAACTTAGTGTTTCAATACTTACCATTTGTCTCAGACAATAATAAAGTACAGAAACTGAGCTTATAAAATGATTCCTTGTGGTCAAATCTGCTGTTTCCTCTACTCCCTTGGTTACAGCCTAGGCTAGCAGAAATGTGTGAAAAATAAAGAATCTTATAGATATTAAGCCTCTGTTCTCAATAATTGTAAGAAAATCTTGGAAGTCTGATCAAACTATAATCTAGAGGCTCAGAAACCAGGACATGTCCAGAAATTCAAACCCTGAGTGTTACTTTAGATCTTTATGCTATTCACTTTTATTCAGGCTTTCTGACTGTGCTATGTTGTTAATGCTGTTACTAGCTCCTCTAGTCATGATTTTCAAATAAAGACACTTTCTCGACAGATTTGCAAATTCATTGTAGAAACTGCAGTAGTTTCTGCATTTTTACCTCTTCTGCAAAGCCACTAGAGGGCTGAAAATCTGAGTAACAAGGAGTTGTTAAAGCTCTGCCATGGGTAAGTGAAGTTAGATGGGACGTTTGTTTCCTTTGAACTCTATATTGCCATGAGTATTTTTCAGCAGATTCTTACATCCCTCTCCATTCCTCTTTCCCTGAAGACAGGGAAACCCACCACAGGGTTATGCTTTTCTCCTTCCAGAGGAAGGAGCTGGGGGCTGGAGACTTGGTTTGCAGGTTTGACCCCTTTGTTTCAGTCCCCAGTTTTGACAAGTGATACCTGACTCTATTTCCACAGGTCAGCAGCCAAGAGTAGGGATACAAAAGGGAGGATGAATGGAAGACAAGTAAAGTTTCCTTATTTGTTTAGCGGCTTTTTTTTTCCTTCTTAGAGAAAAAGTTTAAAGTCATTGCTAAGATACAATGGGGCCTTCTGGATTTAAGATGTCAGAAGGATTAAAAAACCACATAAAACAAATAAATAAACAAAAACCAAACAACCAAACAACAACAACAACAACAAAGGAAAATAAAGCTTTTCATGCCATAAAAGGTAGCTCTGAGAAGAAACTTTATACCAGAGCATCACAAGCCTCCAGGTGTCAGGGGCACGTCAGCAGGTGTGCTCAGCTTACAAATGAACAGCTTTTTTTTCTGACAGTTCAGCCTTCAAATTCAGACTTGCATCTCAAAGTCATACTGAATTCTTTTCCTCACAGGCATCAGGAGCAGTAATAAAGAGTGAACAACAAAAAGCTGCCGCCTGGAACATTGATATGACTGTGTTGTCTCTTGCTTAGCTGCTCAAAGCCAACTTAGATTTCAACTGCAATTCATTAAAATGTTCTGTCGACAATTTGCACAAGGAAATTGAATCTATCTCCCAGGTTTTTCAACCAGAGTGGTTCTGCATAAATACCAGATGTGAGCTCAAGCAGAAGAATTGATCTTTTTTTTTTTCCCTAGTGCAAAAAAAAGCCCTACATTTGAGAAATTGTTTCAAACATGATAAACTACTGCAATTCATTTCAGGATGTTTCAACTTCAGGTCTTTGAAATGTAGGTTTACTTTGGGCTAAAAATTGCATCTGTTCCAGTCTGGGATTGTGCAATTAATTATTTAATTTATGATCTGTCACTCCAGCCTTTGGGAGGATTTGAAACACTGCACAGCAGGACTGCAGCCGTGCTGGGAGGTGAGATTTGGGAGCCAGGCTGTCTTGAGAGAAGCCTCCAGGAGGGGTAAGATGCTTCCCCAGCTTTCAAACAGCTCAAGGTTGCCTGGAGGTGCAGCATCACCTTCTCCTGACACATGTCTATCCAAAAATTTAACCTTTCTTGGGAAAGAAAAATGTCATCTAGCCCATCAACTTTAAACAGGTGCCAGGCCCTAACCTAGTGAATGATTCCACCCTCTAAAGAGCTTGTTTATGTAGCCCTGGTTCATGCCTGAAATGTTTTTGTTTTCTGAAATTCCTTTCCCAGAGGATTTTCTGTAAACAAGAGACATGTTTTTGTAAAAAAAGTTTGTCTTTGTTTCACCAATCAAATTAGTCTGTATAAAACAGTATATAAAAAAAACACATCCCAAAAATAAAAAAGTCATTTCCAACCTTCTAACGTCAAAGTTTTTATGTTGTTGTAGTGTACAACAGCATCAGCTTACAGTTAATGTTATGAACAGTGAAGTATCTGTGCCATTTCTTATGGTTTTTCACTACTAGAGATTATTCCCAGTCAAGGAAAAATTATCCTTTTCAGCTTCTTTGTAGGCCAGTGAAGGATTGCTGAAAACCCTTGCTGTGCCAAACACAGAAAACATAGAGTGGTTAGAAAAGCAAGGATGCTTACAGAGTCTGCCCATTGCCCTGGCAACTCGTTCTCTCCAGCATAGGGCATCCAGGCTTGGTTCCTGTAGGCAGTGGGAGGAGTTGGGATAAAATAGCCCGTGAAGCCAGGTCGGTTTGCTGGAATGGCAAACACTGCTGGTACTGTGTTTCCTGTCAAATAAAATAAATAAATAAATAAATAAAAATAAAAATAAAAAAAAAAAAAAAAAAAAAAAATAAAAAAAAAAAAAAAAAAAAGTAGGCGTCATTAATAGCTGAGATTTTCAGCTGTAAATCAGAAGATAGTGCTTATGAAATATGGGCTTCATGTTGGTTCGTTGGGGGTTTTTGTTTGGGGCTTTGGGTTTGGCTTTTTTTTGTTCCACTCTCTGAGTAGAGCATCTTCATAATGCTGGGAAACACTGGAGTAGGCAAGATTTGTAGTTGTCCTCATAACCATGTACAGCCTTCAGGCAAAGAATCCCTAGGACTTGATCTTTGTAACAAATTATCTTTGTCAAAATTTTGGCTCATTAGAGAAAAGGCGCTTTTTTCCCTTAAATTTGCTTCCTTGTATTCAATTTTCAGCTGTTGTTACTGTGGGTTTAAGTTTAATGCACTTTTCTTTTCACAGTTTACCTTCCTTAATATCTCTAGGCAAAAAACCTCCAAAAACAAGTGGCTGATATGTTTAACAGGCTGTATTCTCAACAATTCCATCATAAAACTTCAATACTTCTGCAAAAAATACCAAGATTCTACCTGCTCAGTTCCTCTCCCAAGAACGGTCTATGACTGCCATAAATCACACAGCTGCAACTTCAATAAATATATGTTGATTCCAAATCTGATTTATCACCTCTTGATTAAGATGCATGCATGGGAATATCCAGGAAGCCTCTTGGATTAAAATCCCACTATCACACTCCAATTTGTGTGGAAGGAGCCAGCCATGCTGTTAATAAGTCTCAGCCAAATCTCTGGATATAGTCACGTTTGCTTTCAGGGAAGGTTTATTCCTGTGACCCACAGAGATGCAGAGAACAATTTGGTACAGAGATTATCCACAGGCCATAACTGGGCTGTCTGCAAGACCAGCATCCTAATGTGCATATTTCCCTTGAGATTGGCTATCACATCTCCATGGATTTGCCTAGTTAAAAATAGAATATAAACAACTTTCTTGCCCAGTTAAGTCTTCCTTCCTCTAGTGTCTATTTACATGCAAAGACAGACTCCAGCAGTAAATCACCAACATCACACTGAGGGTGTGAAATCCTCATCCCTAAATCCTGGATGGGACAGCGGCATATAACCTTTATCAGTTATTAGGTTTTTTTTAGTTTATTCAGTTATACTTCGTGGACATGTATTTTACTTTTCAGATTCACAGAATATAGCAAAAAATAATATCATTTACATGAAAGCAGAAGGGCACTAAATCCTTTAAAAACACAACGAAGTACAACTCCAACATTTTCACTGAGGAATGGAAGCACAGTAACATTACACAGCTGGGCAGATTCTCTGCACTAGAATCAATGCAGAGAAAATAAAATTTCTCCCCCTTCCAACTGCACATCATTTGAATATTGCTACCAATTGCTCTTAGTAGCTATGATACCACTATGCTGACAAAATCACAAAGACATGGGCCTTTCCCTGAAATTCATACAGGGTATAATTGAATTAGCATCAATTACTGGCTGCTTCAAATCCCCATCCCCCAGAATCTCATTTACAGCCCTGACACATTTTTTTTGTTTCTGAGCAGTCTACAAGATGGTTATGCTGCCTGCTCTGACAGATGCTGAGACATTGCATGGGCACATGGACAGGGGTAGAGAGACTCCACCAGTGACACCCATGCCCAAAACAGTCTCCATAAACCCAGATATTTACAGTTTCTCAATGACCTCCCATGCAGTCCCAGGCCAGAATTGCTATGGATGCAATCAGGGCACGAGAAGAGGAGTAAAATATGGTTTGTAGCACATTTTTCTCCAGAGCAGAAACACACCACCTCTTATCCCAATTCCTCCAGCCCCATTGGCTTAGAAGAGGGTGGGCTAAGGGAAAAGGTGTGAGCAATCATTTGTCCTTCCAGGTCATAAACAGCACAAGGGTTGCTACTTTAAATGAGTTAGCAAAGCTAAAAATGAGCATTCTTCATACATGTACAGAGAAGAAAGTACTGCTCCTGTACATGGCACATGGTTTCTACACCAAAACACTCAATTTAACCACAGCAAAAGGAGCTACTACTACTCAAAATGAATATTCAATTGGCTGATGTAATTCCTTATCCTAAATTATTATTGCAACATCCTTATCTTAGAGCTGATGCTGGGCTGGATGAGAGTGACATTAGGCATTAACATTCCAAATCAGCACCTGCAGCAATGTTTCTTCATGTATTGAGGCTATAAAAACTTACTTTCATGTCAGAACACTAGACCTTGTATTACAATTGCACATTTCTCACAATTGTCCTTGTCTTTACTTGTATTACAGCCTTTTGTAGCACCTGTCATATATGAAAGTTTCCTTCAATTAGTCCCAGAATTATTCTGGCAAACTCCACAATGTACAGGAAGGTCATTTAGTCTCTTCTGAACTACAGCAACTCCTGAACAACACACAGCAATAAAACCTCCCCATCACTGGATCCAATAAAAAAGTGTATCCCACAGATCACATTACTACACACATAAAGAAGAGGTCTAGGAGTGTGGCATATTTTATAGCTTGAAATGGGAGCGTGAGTGTCTGCTCCTTCCAGGTCCTGTACCATTTGCAGAAGGTGTGACAATAAGTGAGAGTAGAATGGATCCTTCAAATCTCCTGTATTTAATTAATTGACAACACATTTGCTTAGCCACATGAGTAGGTGATGTCAAAGACAATGCAGATAACTATTACTTCTGAGGAAGCTAAGAAAGAATTTTTTTTCTGGCAGATTAACAGACCAATGTGTAACAAACCTACCAATTTCAAAGCTTTGAATTAATGGAAAATTCTTTTCAATATTGTAAACTCTTTTCCATAACTCTTCAAGAAAACACATTTTGCCAATAAGAAGCCATTTGAAATATTTTTTCCAGCTAAATATTATCCAGACACCATCAAAACAGTATCAGCATCACTTCATGATTAAATCAATTGATTTATAAATACAACTCATATCAAAACTGAGAACAGTTTTGATGCCTCCAGAACAGGAAGCATGAAGAGCTAACAGATTACCTTTGACTGTGCAATAGCATCACTGCCTTGTGTTTTGAAGGGAAGAGGCCACCTACTTTTCATTTGCCTTCCTCAGTAGCCCACTGTTATGACAAGAGTAGGGGTAAAGTTTCTCAAGAGGAAACAGGGAGCCTTAAAAAAGTTTTCAAGTACTTGGATCAATTTTTTTGACTGACAAAATACTGGAAGGATTTAACTCATTTCTCCCCTCATTTCTCCAAAGTGCAACACAAACAAGTCACACAGAAGTCCCAATACTCCAACCAACATCCTCTAAACCCTCCCTAAAAATTCCACTGTGTTTTGTGGTACAGATGAGCAGTTTTACTGGGTTTTATCTATTCAGAGTCCTGATTAGCATTCCAGCAGAATGCCATAGTTGAGCACAGAACATCTGGGACATTAGTGCTGGATCCTACCTTCAGAAAAGGCCATTTCCTGGTGCTTCTGTAGGATGAGTGTTTTATGATGCAGGTGATGCACTTACAAAGGGAAAGGCCACCATCTGCAAGGCTCCTTCAGCTGCACCAGGAAAAAAACCCCACCTAAAACAGCCTTTCTCCAAATAACCATCCTTATTTGCTATATCCCATACATCCATTTATATCCAAAATATCTTATCAGGCTCTCAAAGCTCCAAGTTGAATCTGCATTATTTTTTCACCTGAGTGAAAAGCCGATTGATCGAGTGGACCAACAGACATGGGAGCTCTCGAGCCTGGTGCAAAAGGTGTCTGATCATGATGCTGGGCCTGATCTGCTCCACTGGACTCAGGTATTCTCACTTTGCTGCCAATATCTGATGTAGACCTGTGTGTTAAGAAAGAAAAAAAAATATATATAAATTTTTGTCACTCTGACCTATAGGTGAGATTTGTTGCCTGTGACCTACAGCAGGACAAAGCAGTGAGGAGCAAGCTGTCCAGCTTTGCTCTGGCATGAAAGAAGTCTGGAGAGTAACTGGACAACAGGAGAAGTTTGCAGAAGTCTGGAGGAGTTTGCAAACAAGCCTTTTAGCCTGGTTGTCATTTTACCAAAGCATGTTATTAACATTGTACAGGGACTTCACTTGCTGCATTGACCAAATGCCTGTGAAATACAACACCAAACCAGAGCTTTACCATAATTCACCAGAGCTTTGCCATAATTCACCAGAACTTCACCATAATTCACCAACACAGCCTACAGATAGTCACAACAGTGTACATGGCATGGTACCACACAGTAGGAGACTACTGTGGTAAATAACATTAACTGCACTTGGGAAATGTTAACGTCTTTGGAAGTGTTGCAAGTCCTGACAACACAGGAAAGCAGGAGAGTGATGGTGGGAATTCTCTCCCTCAGTCCAGCACACCATTATGCCAGCTGAGGCTAAGAATGCTTTAAAAGAAACAAGAGCCTGCTTTTCCTAATTTTATTGACACAGGCTAGCTAACAGAAAATTCATTGGTTTTGGTTTTGTGTTAAAATGAAATTAAATCAACGTGTTTCTAATTTCATCAATGTATGTTTTTAAGTGCCTTGTAAGTGCCCCTGCAGGGTTTGCCCAGTTCTTATTGACAGTGGGTTTTAGCTAGAATAAAATAACAGATAAATACCTCCTGAGAGAGGCAACAGCCACAGGACCCGTTCTGGGAGGAACAGGAGGGGGAGGAGAGCCCATTACCATCTCAGGAAGCTGAGAAAATCTATAAGCCTGTAACAGAGAAAAACAGATATTTTCTGAAACACCAGCAGATCTCAGTCAAATTGAAAAACAAAACAAAATCAGAAATTAAATACATGCTCTGTGTGCCAGTCGACAAGAAGCTAACTTTTGGTGGCATCAACAATAACTGCATTTATTTGAGAATTTACAGTGCTTTGGTGACTTTTGAATATGGAAGAAAACCTGAAAATGAGCTCAGAGACAAGATGAAGCCCTAATTAAAATAAAATATATTAAACACCGTCTCTGTGACATTTGTAACCTGCTGGCAAAGCACTTCTGTTGTGATTATGTGAGACTCAACAGCTGCTTAGGGTCATGGGAAAAAGACCTAAGCATTTTCACCTTCTCCAGGAGAAAAAGTATTTCAGAGATTCAGAAGGAATCCTTAGAATAAAATCCTTATTTTAACCTCTTCCTTTCAGCCTTCAAGAGATGAAAAGAAGATTTTCCACAAAACTCCCAAGTTCTGTAACTTTCCAACACAGCAACAAAGGCCTCAAACAGTCCTGAAAAGGCAGACTGACCCAGAGGAACACCAGGCCCAACCCACGAAGTCACAAAATTAAGCAACTTGCCCACAGTAATTCTGAATTTCATCACTAATACATGTGAAGGAGGAGTGATTATGTGCATGAAACCCAGGGCACCCAAGAAATGACATGGAGGACAAAATTTTCCTCCTAAATCCTTTGCACCGCTCAAAATTAGAGTCCATAGTTTTTCCAAATACAGTTAGAGACAGAGGAGTGATATCTCAACTAGATGCTTCACTGAACTTTTCTTCAACACATCCTGGGTGGGGGTTTTGTTTTCCCATGGGGTTTTGGTTTATTGTTTGGTTGTGATTATTTTTCAATTGTGATTTTCATGATGATGCTTCAGAGCAATATGCAGGTTTAAAGATAAAATCAGAGCCATAACAAATTTTGGAAAGGCTGACCACTATCAAGACAATGGCATTTTGACCAAAAAAAAATGGAGTGCAATGATGGGACTTCGTTGCTCTAAAGAAGAATCTGGTTCAGCCAGAGAAGCTCCTCCACAAACAGCAGCAAAAGTTAAAAACACATTAAAACACATGGGATGAGTCACACTCTATCTCCTGCCCAGAGAAAGAGCCTACAGGATTTACATGATTATTTCAGACTTACCACCTACATTTAGGTTGGAATTTGGAAATTAAATCTCACATTATATACCAGAAAACACTGCCTTGCAGTAATCATCTTTTAAAATTACATATTTAGAGCATATTCCAAATACCTTCATTCTCAAACACCTGCAAAACTAGGTCAACAAACAGGAAAGGTAACTCATCAAACTGATTTTTGATGTGTCCTCAAGGGAAAAACAGTACAGACCCACCATCTTTCTCTGTCCTCTCACTGCTACTCCTTTTAAAGCAGGTTAGAAACCCTCAAAGGCATGTCTCTGAAAACATTTTTTTTCTTTCACACCACCTACAAAGTCTCCTAATATTTACTTTTAACCATGCTACCATGACATTTAAAGAGTTTCTACATTTAAGTGGGGGGAGGAAAAAAAAAAGTAACATCTTAAAAGACACTGGTACATTTCTTAGCCAGGGTTTGGAAATACTGATTTTTAATGAAAGAACTGCAGGGGAAAAAAACCCCAAATGTTATTCACATCAAAGAAAACCTCAATTATATTTCTCCTGATGGTGCTGGATGTGGAATGGTCTGCAATGCCTCTCCTGCATCTCAAACGCTGGCAGTGCCCTCACAGGCTGACTGAACACTCCCTTCTGGCTGCACAAGCCTTTCATCCCACATCTTGCTCTCAGCATGCATTTGTGCCAAGTATGAAATCCTTTTTATTCCCCCCATTTTATAGGAACAGCACACAAGATAATGTTTTGGAGTGGAAAGTGACTCCAGACATGTTTAGAAGGGCAGGCAGAGACTCAGAGGAAGATCTGGGTTTTCTCTTCTCTGTTGTGCTCTGGAACATGGACACCAAAGGAGGCATTAGGTATTTTAAGGGATCACAGTTCACAAATATGCTGTAACTTGCACTGGAAATTTCGGGGGAAAATAAGTAAAATAGAAAATCTAAGCCTTTATTTTGCTGCTTACACAGGAGATGAACAATTTTGAGTGAGTGGCAATATTTTGCTAATGGCTGGGCAGGAAAAAAATCCTGTTAAAGTGAAAAATCCTGTAAAAAGATCTGCTACACCACACTGAGGAGCAGTCTATCCAGAGAGAACAGGAGTCAGCCCTTGTCACCCTGAGCTGCCACATACACCAATGTGGTTGTGGGAGGGAACCCCAGTGAAATTTCTAGAGTTTCTTCAATGGGTTGGGGCATTAGTTTTCCTGCAGGCAACATATAAATGGGAAAAAAGGAGTTCAGAAGCTAAATGAAATCAAAGTTTTACCACAGAGGCCTGTTAAAGATTTTTACGAGTCCTTATGCTCTTGGCTAACCAGCATGATTGTAGAATTCAAGCCACTTCACCATTGTGAAATGAGTCAGAGAGGAAAACAACAAAAAAAAACCCCACAACCCAGCTGATTTCACAGATATGACTAATTTTACTCTTCAAAATGTATTTATCCCTTTAAAATGATCTCTTGGTTATTAGCAAAAAAAAAAAACAAAACAACCAAAAAAACCCAATGAAACAGAAACAAACAAACAAAGCAAAAGCCCAAAAAGAACAAAAGACAAAAGTCTAAAGAAGGAAAACATTCTACATGGGTTCCAAACTCCATTTTTTGAAAAAATGAGAATATGTATAATACAAAGGCTATAACAATCACTGGCAGAAGTAATCACACTTGAGATCCAGGACAGACTACACAGAGTGCAGACCCTGTGCCACCCTTTCATTAAGAAATGCCAATGAAGGAGTCTGCTGCAGCTAGAACACGGACAATTTTAAAAGTAAACCAATAAATAATGTTCAAAAGTAGAAAGTGCAGTTTGGCAGCCATTGGGCCAAGGACAATAAATCCTCTGGAGGACAAAGTCCATCCACCAGCAGACACCTGCACCATTGTCCCCTACTACCCACGACAGCCCAAGGTACCACCTGTGAGGATGGTGAAAAGAAAAATCACAGAATGGTTTGGAAGGGACCCTAAAGGTTATCTAGGCTGATGTCCCTTGCAACAGGCAGGGACTCCTTCCACTAGACCAGGTTGCTGAGAGCCCCATCCAGCCTGCCCTTGAACACTTCCACGGTTGGGTCATACACAACTTTCTGGGCAGCCTGTCCCAGTGCCTCACCACCCTCACAGTACAGAATTCCTTGCCTATATCTAACCTAACCCTGCCCTCTGCCAGTTTAAAGTCATTCCCACTTGTCCTATCACTATGTGCCCTTGTAAAAAGCCCCTCTCCAGCTCTCTTGTAGCCTTTAGGTAGTGGAAGGTGCTCTAAGGTCTCCCTGGAGCCATCTCTTCTCCAGGCTGAACAATCCCAAGTCTCTCAGCCTGTGTTCACAGGCCAGCACACAGTAACTATAGGCCAAAGCAGAAACTTTGCATTTAGTTTTAAGGCTACATTTCCCTAGTTGCAATATTTAAATATTTTTACCACCTTCCACTTACAGATTGGTCCTGGGTGAAAGTATTTTGTGTTGCCTTCTAATTACAGAAATATCCATCTCCTTACATCTCACCATGGGAATTAAAAGGTCAGAGTCCTTGTTAACTCATAGAAAGATTTAACTTTTTTGATTATTAAAATTGCAATCCAGGAATAATGCAAGTTTATTGATTTGGTTTGCCTCTATAGCTGTCCTGTTTCATACTAAGCAGCTGTTGTTGGAAGTGGCTGAATTTTGGTAAAATACTCCCACTTTACCTCTGTTAAATGAGGGGGAGCTCTGAGGATGAGGATGCTTTACCAGTCACTCAGGCTGTAAGTGCTGGTCATCAGTGCCTTTTGTGGTGCTGGATCTCACCTTGAGACCCAGAGCTCTGTTACTCTCACTCTTCTTTCCAGAGCACTGAAGAGGAGAGATGGAAACTGGTCCAGCCTTGTGTTGAAGAGCATTTTCTTCTCTGATCTCTCTCCCTTGACTCAGCTGAGCAAATTTCCAAAGTTGCAATATGATCAACCAAGGCACAGAGCTGGTGGTTGGGCTGGTGTCACACATTTTTTAATTCTTTATCTCCATCCTCCAGTCACAGCACACTAGCGGGGTGCCAAAGACTCAGCCAAGTTGTCCTGGGTTGTAGTGTGGGATGTACACAAAGTATTTATTCTATCACCACCTTCATGAACTGTTGAAACCAAGTGGGGCACTACTCTAGTGTAGGGCTGTCTTCTGCTAATGGCCCATCAACGACTTGCCCATGACTCACAGATAACTCCCTCCAGGAGTTATCTCTGTTTAATGGGCCATCAAGGACCCACTTCACACTCATCATCCCATTGTGAGATGCTCTGCCCAGGGGGAGGTGCCAAGCATTCTCACCTGGATATAAGCTGGGATTTGAGACAGGACAAGCAGCCCTGACCCACTGGATTCCCAGAGGAGCAGAGCTCCCAGACCTTTCTACAGGATCACTGCTTCAGGATGACCACTTCATCTGGACTGTTTCCACCATCCTGCTCAGGTTGTATTCTGACTCTGTCAGTGGTCCTTTGTGTTATCACATTTATTTTATTTTATTTTTACCTTTTTACCTTTTTTCTTATTAAATTATATTTCTGACTTGGAGCCTCTCACTCGTTTTGCTTTCAAACCACGACACAAGTGTTACTCAGCATATTTCTGGAAGCTCCAGAACAACAGAGAGAGGTTGAGTTTGCATTTCACTGGCTTTCCTCTGCCAGGAGAAAGCGTGAACCCTGTGTGGAGGAATCCTCTTTTCACAGGTCACCCAAGGGGCAAGTTGGCAAACTTGCCCCTTGGGTGACCTGTGAAACTCACAAGAGATATGGATAATTTCAGTATCAATGGCAGCATGTACAGAAAAACCCAACCAAACAAATAAAAAACACATAGAAAGCCTCAAAAGGGAGAAGAAAATGGAAAACGGGAAAAAAACAATGTGTGAGCACTCTGAAGAAAGACACAAATGTTTGATGGTGGAACTAGCCAAGAAGTTGACTACAAAAAATTAAAGATCCACAATTCTGAGGAAACACCAAACTCAAGAGTGGCTCTGGACCCCTCTGCACTTGTTCCATCTAAGTAGACAAAATGCTCATGAACTTTCAAAGACTAAATTTTCATTTTCAAAATGCTCAGTGTTTTGAATAGTAACAGCATTGTTGAGGTTGACTTTTAGTTGCCACTAAGAATTGAATTTTAAGAAAGGGCAAAAATTACTATTTTTTGGTTTACAAAAGTAACAAAGATTCCAGTGCACAGGTACCTCTCATCCGCAAAGCTGGGGGTACTTTCAATTCCAGCCCTCCATCCCCATGAGAACAATCCCCATGAGAACAAACCAGAAAACGGGGTGGTTGGAACACAGTGCATATTCCTGAAACTGATATGCAGAAAACTATGAATTACCAGCCCGTATCCAAAGCCCAGCAGTCTGTGCCTGTCCTAATCTGTGGCAATCAACTATCGTCAGGGAATTTAATAGTGTCCTCAGAATGCTGGAAAGATAAGCAAAAGGTCACAAATATGCAGATGATTTAGGAGGGTAATAAGTCTTAGAAAGACAACAGTGAATCATTCATTTATCAGTGAATCATCACTCATAAAAAGAGTGGCTATTGTATTTTTTAAAAACTTCTCACCATATATTTTTAATTTAATTTTAGAAAAATTCTTTGAAGTGTTGAGGTAATTTGACTCCCCATTAGCTGTCTCTTAAGCTTTTAATCAAATTATGACCATAAAATATGATTATATGTTGTACGAATTTCATCGGACCAATTTCAAAGTGCCAGAAATAACCTTTAGCATGATTTAAATAGCACCAACCTGAACCAGTGCCACTGGCTTTCAGTTATGTTCAGAATAGTTCAGAAGCAGCATCCTTTAATGTATTTTTTATTGTCACGGAAGGAAGTCATGGTAGTGGTTATTTTGAACTGAGGACATTCTTTGGCATTATCCTCTTATTCTAGCCAGAGTTAGGGACCCAATTTGAAATATATTCTTCTTTTAAAAAAATAATTTCTGACCAAAAAAAGCCTTATAATAAACAATTTATCACAATAGTATTGTTAGATGGACTATTTCTAATCTGAAAGCAATCACCTCTGGTTTAGATTTGTATCTGAAATAAAAGAAAATATATTGTTGAGTTTCACATTACCATATGTGGGAATTCAGGGGCAGTTTCACACATGAGGGTGTGCACAGTGCTAGTGTCACTGCTGTCCACCCTTGGGTTTAAATTCCTAATTCATGTATTACTTTTGCAAGGTGAGGACACATTAACTGCTGCTTGAGGTTAGAAAATGAAGGATACAGTGAGTTATGAGGTCAACTAGGAGACCTGTGGAGTTAAATCTTCTCTAGATTTCTCTAGAGACTCAAGCCAATAGCTGTAAGTGCAAGACTACCAATAACAGTCCACATTTCAGGTTGCTCTCGGTGGCAAACCTCTCCAGTGATGCAGAAGTGTTGGTGTTCCCTACCCAGATGTCACCATAGTTATTCCATAAAACCACACTGATTCCGAATATGCATTAAGTGAGTAGAAGGAGACATGCAAAAAAGTCTGGGAGCTGTTGAACAGTCTGCAGCCTATTCTGTTAATTCTTAGTACAACTTAGATAAGACAACCTTGCTGCTAATAGATACTGAGTCTTTTCATGGCGTATGTGTGTAGCTCACTCATCCTCTGAACTGCAAAGTCAAGGTTTGTATCTAGGCAAGCACATATGTGTGTGTATATATATATATATATACACAGACCACTCTACACATAATTATTTCCTGTAAGTTTTTTAAGTTTTCTGGTTTTAAGCACATAAATGGGACTACTGTTGGAATCCTGGTCACTGAGAATTTTAGACGTTCTGTGCTGACAGGCACTGACTCCCAAGAAAATCGGCCTGAGGCTGTGGAGAAGGCTTCCAAAATTAAGTGACAGAACTGGGATTATGGCTGTGTGGTTTGAATAGAAGTGTGTAATATCACATGGTGGAAAACTAAGAGTTTAAGGTTTTAGAATATAGTAATATATATATAAAGCAAGATGGAGGTTTTAGGGGGTAGCCTAAGTCCTTCTGTTTCACCTTCTTCTTCATGGGTCCGGGTGGTATTTTATAATTGAATAGAAAAGTCCGCATTGCGGGCCATGGGTTGGTTTATTGGTCTAAAAGTAAAAATAATTTAGGTGTCATTTCTTAATTGACAGTTTATCTTTAAAAGGCCTTGTAGAGAGAGACATAGGGCCCATTTTTTAGTTTGTTAGCTAGAAGTGCTGTAGAACCTCACAGCTCGTGAGACTGTACTATAGGTAAGGATTAATAAACATCCAAATCCAAACAAGAAATACCATCTCGCACATTTAATCCCGACCCTAACAAAAAATTAGATAAAATGTGACAGACTACTTAAAAATAAATAAATAAATAAATAAATAAAGTGGCTTTCGGACATGATAGTGTAGCAAATCGAAGCTCCACTTACGGGCCTGGGCAAGCTGTACTGGTACATTTCGGGCCTGTAGGTGGGCACCCACTGCACGCCCGCCCGCGGCCGGGTCATGGTGCCCGGGGCGCTGGTCACCACCTCGGAGTAGGGCAGGTGAGGGGCTGAGCTGTAGGCGTCCTGCCGGGGCTGGCCCCCGTGGCCAGCTGAGGCCAGGCTGAAGGCCTCCTCCAGCAGCATGTGCATCTGCTGCCGCACCTCGTCAATGGACGGCTGTGAGCTCAGCGTTGACGTCTCCGAGTGCCCCTTGGCCTGCCGCGCCCTGCCGTAGTTCCGCGGCTCGTTGATGCGGTCGACGTTGGTTTCTTCTATGATTTCGGGCTCGGTCTGGTGAGAGGGAGTAAAAAGTATGTGTCAGAGGTTTTACATTTCAAAAATGCTGCCTTGTAAAATCTGTATTTCAAATGTTTCAACATTCTCAAGCGCAGACGTACAAATCAGGAACTGTGACAACGTAGACATGCGACAAATGTCAGAAGGAAATTATGTGATGCAGGGGAGTATAATGACCTTTTATATTCTACATTGTTTGCTGGGAGAAGTAACAGGGGCACTCTGTAGCAGATTAAACTGTCAACGACTCACTTAAAAGCAATTAGAATTAATGTTTGAATTCTTGTCTTAGTCGCGGTATCAATGTGTCCTGGCTTGTAGTGTAGGATGTACACAAAGTATTTATTCTATCACCATCTTCATGAACTGTTAAAACCAAGTGGGGCAGTGCTCTAGGGTTGGGCTGTCTTCTGCTAATGGCCCATCAACACCTTGCCCTTGACTCACAGGTAACTCCCTCCAGGAGTTATCTCTGTTTAATGGGCCATCAAGGACCCACTTCACACTCATCATCCCATTGTGAGATGCTCTGCCCAGGGGGAGGTGCCAAGCATTCTCACCTGGATATAAGCTGGGATTTGAGACAGGACAAGCAGCCCTGACCCACTGGATTCCCAGAGGACCAGAGCTCCCAGACCTTTCTACAGGATCACTGCTTCAGGAAGACCACTTCATCTGGACTGTTTCCACCATCCTGCTCAGGTTGTATTCTGACTCTGTCAGTGGTCCTTTGTGTTATCACATTTATTTTATTTTATTTTTACCTTTTTACCTTTCTTCTTATTAAATTGTATCTCTGACTTGGAGCCTCTCACTCGTTTTGCTTTCAAACCACAACACAATGGCAGTGCAACTGTACCAGGAAGAGTACGGTTCACTAAATAGTGCCATCACTGTGAAGGACCCCTTACAAGGGACAGCTTATCACAGCTAGAGAGACTGAAATTCCTTTGTTCATGCTCTCACATTAAGATTTCTGAAGAACTAAAGTTTAGCAGTTTCTCTGAACATCCTAACAATGACACCACAAATTCAGACCTGCCCCTTGCAGAGAACACCACTCAGGGGTCTTACCCAGGGCCCAGACAGGAATTCCAGGTATTTATGCAAAGTTAACCCTGGGAACAAGGAATGAAGCACATTCTCCAATGAGCAGATAGTGCTTGGGCAGCTTAGCTTAAAGGATTACTCCTAGGGTGATTCCTTCTGTACAGACAAGTGCAAACAGAAACCAACTCCCTGATTTTTTTTTTGGTTGTAACTCCCTGACAGAAAACAATCATCACATGGCAAGAAGTTGAAAGTGGAATACCACTCTGTACTTTGTGAGATCAGAAAGTTTTACAGCCCAGAGTTTTAAAAACACGTTTTAAACCAGCAAGTGCTTCCTTATAATTCTTTAAATACCTGTAAAATGCATGGACTGTGGCAGGATAACTGGGATGAGCAATAGGATATGTGCCTCCTTCTATATATAGCATGTGGTTAGAAGCTGTGCTAGTGTTTAAAATAGCCATAAATAAAAGAATACAACAGGATGTTCTTGTTAAAAATTCCAGCACTATCCTCATCATGTCAGTGTTCTGTAGTTCCTAGTGTGGCATACTTTTTCCCCTGTAATAATGCTTTTCCACACCTGAATAAGTGACTGTGCTCCCAAGATTTTACAAGATATAGGACAATCATAATACATATTTCTTCCTTTTCAAAAGGAAATATCAAACTAGTTTTCTTCCTGTAATCAACCACTCAGAAAATATGTACACTGCCAGTGAAAACTGATAATAAACCTAAGTAAAATATTAATTGGCTTTCTCTTAAAAAAGAAAGTATAAAGTATAGCTGTTTAAAGTATAGCTATATTTTGTATTTAATGGAAATACAGCAGTAAAATACGAGAAAAATTTAGATAAAAATTAATGATTTGTGCATTAGCATTTAACCATAATTTATATAGTCATGGTTATAAAGTATATTCTCTTAATTCAAAACCACAAACTCAAATTCAGGTTTCCCAAGTGGTACACACATCAGATTGGGAAAGGGACAATGCAACTGCACCAAGTAATCTTAAATGGAAAAACCTTGTGGAATGAAAATCTTCAGTTATACACTTTCCCTTTATTTTCTTGCTGCATTTTGATCCCATTATTGTTTGTGTTGCTAAATAATATAAAAGTCAGACACATTTTAGCAGCCTGACTATAAAATGCAATAGTAGTTTATGTAAGTGCAGCCAAAGAGCCTCTGAAATCATAATGTCCTGACTGGATGATTAATAACCATGGTTCTTCTATTTGCTCATGCCTGCAAAAAATGTGAGTGGAATCCCACACAGACCTATTAGTACCCAATGGTGAAATAAATCAGATTTTCTACTACAACTCACTGGTGAAGCCATTAGACCTCCACTGAATGTTTAAAATACATCACGTGTATACAAGATGCATATTAGCAGCCAACATCAAGGCAGCTCTGATTTATCAATACAAAAGCTGACATGAAGATTTTGGAGGAGATTTCCTCATTTTTTTAAATCTATTTTAATTCATCCTATCACTTTCTGAGGTATGCCATTTGCTATCCTATCAACTGAAACATGTAGCTGTCATAAATAGAGGCCACTATACATTAATGCAACCATTACATAAAAACATATGCAGTTACTTTATAATAGAAGGAACTAGAGGTACATGAAGGAAGCAAACAAAACCCTGCAGTGAGAGACAGGTTTTCTATACCTCTGGAATAATTCTGCTGCTGCAAAATTATCAGTAAAGTTCTTTATGTGAACATTAATCTATAAGATTTGGGATGCATTGCATTAATTTAGCTATATCAACAAAATTATACTCATGAATTCTTTTGTATACTGATCTCTTAGGCATGTATAATATGGTAATTTTCTTCCTTTTAAACCAAAAGCAGCCTAAATATTTTCTACTCTGTATAAATCTGATTAGAGCAATCTAGAAGTTCTAGAGTCTTTTGTTATGGCATTTACTCTACACACAGTTGTTCAAGAACTTGTTGAAAATAAGAAACATATTAATTAAAGTCTCCTTAATCCAATTCCTAGTTGAAGGTGACAATAGTAAAAACCTGTTGGGATTCTTTAAAATGGAAAGCTAGGAACTGTTCGATAATAATTCATTTATAGAAGACACTATAAAGGCAAATAATACACTGAGAATATCGATGTTCTCGGTATATTATTTGAATAGTAGAATGTACACTCCAAAATAATATTAAAAGCTACATATTCCATATGGAGAAATGTAAAATATTGTAACTTTACCAGTTTTTAGCTCTGAGAAACAGAACCATCGTTCAGAGAATCATCACAAAAAATAATTATAGAGGATGAAGTATTTTTAGAAAAGTATGAATGAAGTATTTTAGAAAACCATTTAGAAATTCCTTATTGAAAGGAAACCTCGTGGTTGTGCACATGAGTGAGGAATCCTTAAGGAGTTTTCTCAAAGAATCTGGGAGATCTCAAGCCCTCTTCTTTAAAAATAAAAGCATTATTATTGTTGGGAAGAAAAACCTCAACACATAACCTGGGTGTACTGGTAACAGCTGCAATTCCCCCCACAATTTTTTATGCTGCAAAAAATCCCTCACAGCATGAAGGCAATACAAACCATTTGATTCATAAATTGAATTATTTGGCACTGCTTATAAAATGCAAATTTCACTATTCTTTGGCAGGACTTACTGCTAAACAACATGCTTGGGAGGGAGAGGTTAGCAGCAGCCTGAGAGGGCTGGAACATTTAACATGACAAATCAGATGTCAAAAATGGCTACAGGTACAGATGTTGCTGTCAGAAACAGAAAGGGCCACTCAGAGTGGTGTCAGCACCCAGACCAGCCCTTTCTCACCCATTTCCAGAGGTGGTTAGTGGGTGAGATCCATGAATTCCATGGATGCAGGCACCAGTGCCCACCCGTGGGTATCCTGGGAGACAAAGCCTGTCAGACACAGCCCCGAGGAGCCTCCAGCAGGAGCAGGGGACCAGCCTACACTGCAGGCTCCGCCTCAGCTACATTTCAACATCCTGGCCCATTTTCCCAGCAGCATTTCTGTGCTTTCAAAACGCATTCAGGGCTGGGAGAGGTGCACTGCAGTGAATCTGCAGTGCATTGGGCAGAGGGATTTTATGTAACCTATCAGTGAAGCACAGTGCCAGGGGCAGGTCACCCAACTGCAGTGCCAAAGGCAAGGCAAAAGCAATTTTTTCTGTGATGTGCACACATCTCAGTATTTATAAATACTCTGAGGACACTTCAGAATCTGCATAAGCTCATTACTTTCAAGGGTTTTAACAAATTTTCCTTAAAATATGCTTCATATATAGCATGCACAATATCTTGTGATACATTTTTAAAATCTGCTGCTGTGCCTGCTCCCAGAATGTTTTCAACACTGATTTCCAGGGAAATATCCCCTGTGAAAAACTAGCTTTTATTAGCATAGTATTGACATCCTAATTCCTCAGGAGGCAGTGTACCAGTCAGCCCACTCACATCAGTTAGCCTTACATGACCCCTGCAGTGTGATGGGAAGTGTCCAAATGCAAGGAATCATTTCAGAAATCTGACAACTACAAGATCCTTGAAGATTTTTGTAAAAGGTTTAAACTTTCCTGAACACATCCCCCCAACTTCGGTACTTTCTTTCACCTTACTAAAAACACAATCTTCGTAGAGAGAGGGTTGAGAATGAAACACCATCACACCCCCCCCCACCCCCAAAAAAAAAGTTTTTCACCTACAATGTTTAGAGAATGGGCAACCACAGCTGGACTTCTTTGTTTTCCAGAATGGTTTAGACCCTCTCTAAGGGACTGATCTTCAGGGCTGTCTGAGCTACAGTAGTTTGTACACATGACAAAGGATTGAAAAATTCAACATTGCCCCAGTGTGGGGGTTATTTTTAATCCTCCTTCTGGGTTCACACAGTGTCAGCTTACACCCAGTGTTTGTTCAGACTGCACAAGACAACCCCTCTGCTTTGTGCTGGCTGCATGAGCTCCTTGGACCATAAAGCAGCATCTCCTCTGGCTGGGTTTGACATTTACCTACACAAAACTCTCCCAACTCTGATGGGAGCAACAAGACAACACCTGTCCCCAGGGGACTTCCACAAAACACTGACATTGGGACTTAGGTGAAAATCCCACAAACTGGCTGTTCATTTTTCTGAATCAAGACAGCAGCTCCAGGCTGTTCCTCAGAACAAACAGAGGATTTTAATTGCAATGAAGAAAGAAGAAAGCTCACTGTCAAACAGCCACACATTTAGAAGAACTATTTAAATTCAAGATTTAATACTTTGGCAAATAAAGGGGTTTGGGTAAACGTTTTGTTTGCATTTCAGACTGTAAAATGATGCAGAGTGATAAAGTACATGAAAGAGTCAGAGCTTTTTCCAGGATGCTGAGTGCACATGAACTCCTGCAACACTAAATATCTCATGGCAGTCTGTCTGGTGGTTTACCAATAGTTCCCTGGGTTGAGGAGCTGTAGGAGCAAGTTAAAACTTTGCTGATAAAATTTCACTGCCTCTAGCAATAAACTTACATCATATCCACTGTTCCTGATGCCACGTCTGGGCCTTTCTCGAGTCACCAGAAGATCCATCTCAGTTTCCCCAGGGCTGGGGCTGTTCAGGGACTGCCTGCTCCTGTACACCGAGTTCTTCAGTGGCTGCCTAGAAAACACGAAATGAGAAAGCAGTGAAATGAAAACAAAAATTAGCGACAGGCAGAAATTGTGAATACTCACCTTTATTCTAAAATTATGATGCTGATAAAAATGCCACTTTGTTACAGGATATTCTCTCTACATATATGAAATGCTAGAAACTGGTAACTTTATTAAGAGGCAATTAATTGTTTTTTTACAGTTTAAGGAAAATAAAAGTTATGTAAAAAGCACAGACATTGTATGTGGGAGCTTATCAGATGAAATATGTTTTAAGAAGATATCAGGACCCTTTTAACTTCAGCTGATATGATTCAAATTAATTTTAAAAAAATTTAAAAATGAAAAAAAAAAAAACAGGATCTCCCACACACACAGATGGGCAGCAGAGATTTTGGTTGCTGATCCTGAGCAAGGAGAGAGAAGCAGAAAAACACTCCACTGAATCAAACCCCCAGTAAAGGGAACAGGAAGAGACACAGCAGTGGGAGGAAACTGCTTGCAAGATGCTGGTTTTAAATAACCAGTTTGGTAACTGGCCACAGCTTTCTCAGAGAGCTGTGCTTCCTGGGATTCAGCTGCTTCACTGGGACAAAGTGCTGCTCATCCCTGGGCACTGAGCTTCCTCTGTGCCCAGGGGAAGCAAACCAAGGGGAAACAAATGCAATAGAAAGGGAGAACAAAACTGAATTTCCAAAATACCCAGTAATCTCTCCAGCAAAACCATTTCTTCCCTTGTTGCTGGTTATACAAAACCCAATGCAGCATCCCTCTGTGAAATGCAGAGCATATCTGTACATATCTGCAGGAGGGTTTTTGCCAAATGGTGGTACAGGAACTTTATGCTTCATCAAGCTGCATCTTTTCAGAAGGCTTCTTCTACAGCAGCAGAGTTTATGAGCTGTTCTCACACTGTATCTGGCCATTACTCATTTTGTTGCACACTCCAGAGAAGCACTGCTCCTGAAGTAGATCAGTAACAGATGGAATAATGGCATGCCAGCTTTGTTTATTAACACAGTAATTACACTGCTAGAGCCTGATACAAAGTTATCTTTGCCTGGCCAGGCTATTTTTCTGCCTCCTGCAATTACTCCATTCAGAATATTAAAATGAGATCAGGTCATCAAACACATTTCTGTGCTGCTTATTTTCCACAGGGGACCTGCCACTGCTCACAGTGAAGTAAGACAAGTTGCACTACTGTGTCTGAAGTCACACTTTCAAGTGACTTCATGGTTTAACATCTCAAGAATCATCAATGAAATGAACAGACAAGACAGTCCAAATTAATTGACTGATAAATAATTCTTCAGTTATTCCAGATCTTGTTAACAGCACTTTTTGCCGTGACAGATTAGAGCAGCAGCAACTGCTTTGCAGAAATCCAGAAAGTAGGACATTTACATGATCAGACAGGATAAAAGGTAGGGGAAAAAACATCAATTTCATGCTTCTGATTAAATAAATTACTCAGGGATGTACTTAGTTTTAAGGCAATTTTCAAAAACTTCTCTGTGTGACCTTTGATCACCAAATCCCCATGCTCATGTCTGAAAGTCCCAAATGCACTGCCAAAGCAGAAGACAACCAGAGCTTTTGGAAGAAGTTTCCCCTACAAAAATAATATTGAATAAATTCTTTCTTCCCATGTAATCTTTCTCTGACTATACCATTGATATTACCAGAAAACAGGGATTATGCACAGGGTAATCAGATCTGACAATCTTCATCCTCTCACATCAAAGGTCACTAAAATTTCACATATATTACAATAGGTCCATAAATACTTAGTTGAGGCAATTAGGATATATTTTCTAAGGGATTCAGATATACAGCTCTGTAAAACAAGCAGATTCTTGACCTGATTCCAAACTATTAAAGAAAATCCAAGAATAGTCCATATCATCAGTAGGCTCTTAAAAATTACCTTGAGATTGCCAATTCCCTCATTTAAGAGAGTTTTGCTAATGAGAAAGGAGGTATGAACAGGAGCTACTGGCTTTCAAATGGATTAGGCAATGCCTTCTGGGAACACAGCTGGAATGTTTTAAAACATGAGGATTATGGTATTGATGACTGAAAGGTATCTAGAGCACAAAGCTCATTGTTCCGGAAAAAAATATCAAATCATTGAGCAGCAATGCTTTGTAAATCACTTTTAAATACAATTTAAAATTAATCCAAAATATAAAGGTAGCCTTGAGTAATCAGCTGCATCCCCATTTTCTGATATGTTTTGGAAGTGTTAGAACAATGTGACTTAAGTTAGAGACTTAGAAAAGAGTAGAATAGACTTCTTCCCTAGAAACTTTGAAATCTTTGACTTAGTTTTTAGTGCTATAATTTTAAAAATCGGAATTTTTCAAGTTTTAATTGCTGCAACAATGATTCAAAACAGAAAAAGATTTTTTTTTCAATTATATGCTTACCGAGATTGCTTTTAAAAGAATTTTCTTTCATAACAGAAATGCAATTGTATTGATTCATTTATCAACAAACAAATCCCACATTACCTTGTAGCATTTTTCAAGGTTTTCCTCCAGCAGTGTAACATTTTAGCCATCTTATTTTTGTTAGAAAAATAACGACAATAATTGTCGTGTGTTGCAGCATATCAAATTCAGTTCCAGGTCTTAGTATGGAAATTTTAGCACAGAATTCAAAACTGATTTGTTTGGAAACACCTGCAGCATCTACAAAGTTTGTTAAGTGTTCTGTGTCTTCACAGAAAGTGCATCAGAAGCAGTTCTCTCTCTTCATGTAGGGATACAGATAATATATTTAACAAGTCCACCAGCCAGCCTTTTATGGTGCAACTATACATTGGAATTTTTCCTCCACAGGAATCTTCACCTGCCTCCCAGCAGTATCTATCATGCCAGGGACCTCAGGGATCTCAAATACTCTGACAGATTTACACAACACACTGGAAAACATACAGGACAAAAAAAAATGTGTGGGATCTTCCCACACATTTTCACCTGAGCAAACAAACATCAGTGTATTTGACAAAAAGCCACCAAGTGTGGTTGTGTTAAAGTTTCAGTTTAATGCCTTAAACATCACCTGTGACACATAATGAACTTCCTAATTAATGCCCCAATCAGTTGCAGCCACACCAATGTGTTGAGGGAACTTTGCAGTTCCCTGGACTAAGTGCATTTCTCAACAACGGTTCCCAGTGCAGCCCTGGGAAGCCTTGTTGAGGGAAAAAATTGGAAAATAAATAATAAAATAAATAAATTGGAAATAAATTGGAAATAAATTGGAAAACTGCACAAGGAATTGGTGCTCCAGGACATCCAGCAAAAACATAACACATGGTTGAGTCAGCATCTTTTCTCTCCATGGACCAGTGCAGCCCTGGCAAACAGCTCTTCCAGGGCAGTATCCCTCTGCCACTGAACTCTAGACCTACAGAAATTTATCTGATCTCAGCTTTTGCCCATATTCCAAGCCAACAGAGCTTTTGTAATTCCCATTACAGTCTTTTTCATGCCAGTGCCCTGAGGATAGTTGCTGCAGTGGCACTGTGTGCAATGCCAGTGTCACTAGCCATGCTTTGATTGCAGTCAATTTACACTCATAGGAATATTTTGGTCTGAGCTTTCCAGGAGATGGGATGCAAGATTGTACCTCCAGGCATGAGGGCCATTTCCAGAGGAAAGGTGCTTCAGTATCCCTTTATCTCTCATGGGTAATAACAACTACCATGGGTAACAACAACTCTCATGGGTAATAACTAACAACTGATGTTAGTCCCTGATTACAGTAAGAACCAGAGCCCTCCTGTGCAAGGTGTAATAATGGCAAACACGCTCTCTTATCACCCTTCACACTCCCAGAACCTCCAAGGAAGAGGAATCTGCACACTGTGCTGTTCCCAGGGTAGGACTGGTGTGATCTGCTCTTCCCAATGTGCCAGTTTGTGTTTCAGAGAGCACCAGCAACAGAGCATCCACCCACGGCAGCAGCTCAGGCACAGTCAGCACCTGCACTTCCCCCTCATTTCTAAAATGGGATTTGGAATGCTACTGGCATGCCATCCTCAGGAGACAGTGAAGTGTTAATCAAACATTGGTGGTAATGTTATACAACATGCCAGCTCCACGTGACAGATGAGCAAATGATGAATTTCTCAGTTAAAGGCACAGGAGGATCACTGATAGCAGGCACACGCACAACACCTTACAGATACTATCTCTGCAGGACTTACATGACCAAAACACTGGTTCTGCTATCTCATGCCCACTGCAATGGTTATATTCAGATTAAAATAATGACAATACAGTAACATCACTGTATTTTGAGAAAGAACCAATTCAGATGCTAACTTCCTTCCTGAAGTCTGCTCTGAGTATCACCAATAACATTACTACCACATTCTCTGTTGACCTTTGAGAATGACTCACAAGAACTTTTCCTTCCCTTATTGTTTTTCTTTCCATTTGTTTGTTTGTTTTTAACCACACTGCAGCTTTACCTGAGGACATGCTTTCCATGGGCTATATGAATTTTCTTCACAAAGCAGAAGGGGTCAGTGACCATACAACAAACACCTGGCTAATTAAAATGGCCCCTCTGACTCCCAGGACAGCAACTCTCCTCCCAGATGAAGAACTGCAAATAAAAACTCTCACCTGTTCTTAGGCTCAGCAAAGGGAGACGAGACATCCGCATCTGGATCCAAAATGTGCTCAAGTTCTTTCTGGTTTTTCTCATACATCCTTTTTCTGTCTGTCAGTGCCTTGCTGTTATCAACCTGTGGGAAATCATAGTACCCTTTCCTCTTGGCTTTCAGGCGCAGCTTGTTGCGGTAGTGCTCTATATCAGATTTCTGCTTCAAAGCCTTGTTCACCTAAAAGGCAAAGAAGATGTTTTCAGGGCTTCTGGTGGGCTGGCTACCTCCAAAGGATCTTGTCAGCGCACGTTTGATGCGCCACGTGTGTCATCCCTCTGTACCACACCGTGCCATCTGCAAGCAGCCAGGAACTGCAAGTGAACAGAGTCGCTGCATTTTTATGGCTTGGCAGATGGTTAAATAATTTTAGCCTAAAAAAACTGTGTGCCATTACAACGATGACTCAGAGACACCCACTGAAGGAAAAGACATGGTTGGTGTCAGCCGACTGCCGTGACCCAACGCCGCACATGCTTCGGGGCACCACGGGCACAACTTACCTGTGAAAACTCTGCTGGGCTACAGAGACATCACCCCTGACTACACAGAACCTTAAATAAGTCACCACTGATGGCTGGGGAGGAGCTCCATAAAGTGTCATCAAAAGTTTCTTTTGTTTATATGCTTTCTTACAAATCTCTCATGGTGTCCCATCAGAGAGGAACCTTGAAAAAAGGAGTGATTGGTCTGTCCTGGTACAGCTTAGTGCCATGGTTTCTCCTAAGGATTGAGAAAATTTCCCTCCTCCTTCAAACTGCTAGTTACTTGGAAATCTGGAATTTACTTGAGCTTTGTGCTTCCAGAGCCAAATTCTACGGTCCTTTCGAACTAGAGGAGGTGTGAGTGTAAGGGTGCACAGAGCACCAGCAGTGTCATCCTGCTGCCTTACAGAAAAGAGGTGCTGAAAGCTAAATAAGCTTTTCTCCAAGTTTGGAAGCTACATGGCACATCAGGACCTAAAATACAAGTATGAAATGGAGCACAACAGGCTGCAATAATCCAGGCCCATAGGGGACCTCTGATGACACTGTCTTTTACAGCATCTCTGGCAGCAGCCCTCCCGGCTGCTTTTAAACTCTTTTTAGCTGTTTAAATGACTGTTGCAGTGTGAGTTTGTAAACAAGGCACCTCTGTGGCTTGTTCCCATCATGTTCAACAACCTCTTAAAAGCCTCAGTCCTTTGTAAATGGGCTGGTCTTGATTAAATCTACATCAAAACATGAGTATAAGTATTGCAGTCAAAGCATGCTTTTTTGGCCAGCATCTGGAGCAGACACTTTTCTTCAAAACAGTTGTACCCTCTGTGCACAGGCTGGAGTGCAGAGCAAGGCCATGGTCCCACTGCACCCCTTCTCACTCTGATTGAGATATATTGCTCAGTACAGAAAGATCAGCTTGGCACCCAGATGATCTATACCTATTTTCATACCCAGCCACAAAATTCTTGCAGGAAAAGATCTTATTCTGCTTTCTGCTTTCACGACTCACTTTTTTAAATAGGAGAGAAGCACACAGGAAAGGTAGGAATATAGAAAATTGCCGCTTCCAAGGTTGCAGGCATTGTGAAAGAGCAGATCTTAAACTCTCAGATCTCTGAGCCCACAGTGCTAATGGAACTTCATACAGTGTAAAGGTGAGAAGCTCCTAGCAGCCCTCAACTCTAACAGGCTTGAGAGCATTCCACTTGTGGCTGTAGCCAAGGAAACACCTGGAGACACTTATCAGGCAGTCCTTACCTCCCCATTGGTGATGGCAGACTCCTGGCTCCTCTCTGAAGCAGCATGGACAGCAGGGAGGGGCACGGGTTTGATGGCGATGAGCTGCACCGAGCCTGAGGAGGTGTCGAAGGGGTCCACGGCAGACTTGGCCATGTTGTCAAAGAGAATCCCTCCCTCCTCTTCATCACTCATGGCCACTAGAGCACATCAAACTCACTCAGCACAAAAGACACAGACATTCCTGCTGCCTGCTCAAGGGGAAATTCAGCAAGCACACGCTTTGGATTAATGATGTGCTCAGTGCACTCAAGGTGGAGGCCTGGGAGACCTTTACACGGGGAAAAACATCCCATCAGATCACAGGACACATTATGTATTCAAAGGCTTATCTGTCGCTTCCCCAAAGAAGGTTGATGTCCAACCTGAGCTAATGAGATGGAGAAAAGGAGAGGAATGACACAGGGAATTGTATGAAAATGACAGGGAAAGTTAAAGTAGATGTTTTCCTGGGTTTCACATGGAAACACACAGGTGCCCACGTGCCAAGGCATCAGTGCCTGAGCACACCCAAGAGTGCAGCTTTTTTTCTGTCTTACGTTTGCAAGGGCAAACTCAACATTTGCTAAAATAAGTAGGTTTCTTTTTCAAAGCTTATTAATGCATTTTTATTAAAATAAAAGAATTTTCTGCTGTGTCTTAAAAATGCTTAAGAAACTGATGGTGTCTGATCTTATGTTAATTTTTTGTTTTGCAAGCAGTACCTCAGGTCTCTGTGAAGTTAAACTGTTAAAGTTTCTTAAGAGCCAGAAAAAGGCTTCCATAAGTCTAAAATTAAATGGCACGGCAAAGCATCTTCAGTTTTACATTTCTATATAAATGGATAATTCTTCCACATGCAATTGGGCCCTTTCTCCTCCAAATTTTCTTCACGAACCTGCACCACTTTCTCAGCTGTTGAATCTCAAAACTCTTACCCACATTTTGAAGTGAAAGAATGACACTAAAGCATGAGCACAAATTCTACAAAGAGATCCTTGCAAACATTTTTGAATAATTATGCTATTAAAGAGAAGGATGCTTGCTCCATCTCCTAACTGACAGGAGCAGAGATCCTCTGCTAAAGAACAAAGTGGTCTGCTCTAAATTTATTTCCTCTGAAAATACACTCTGGTTTAATATTTAATCACTGCACAAATTACAATGGACTTGTATAAACTCAGCAGTTTAGACAGCCAATGATTTTGGAAAGAAAATATTTGACAGCAGTAACATAAAATATGAACCCACTGAGTAAGCTCATTATCTCTGTCTGTGCTCAGTGTGACTGGAGTTGGCACCACTTGAGCTTTTGAGCAACAGATGGGTTAAATCATGATGTGTCATTAAATATTGTCCCTGCAGCTCCACAGAACTGTCCAAACACCACAGAGGCTTTAGTGGGTCTTGAATGCCCCTGTCCCTCCTGGGGTTGTCCAAACACTCCAGACGTGTTTGCTCAGCGCAACGAGTGGCTCATGAGCCCGGCTCAGTGACAGTGACCTGGACTGCCAGGGGCCACCAGGACACCACAGCAGCATTAAAGGAAAGAAAAATTAAAGGTGAAAAGAATCAGAAAGCACAGATGACAGCTAATTCTGATGGGGGAGCATTAACACCACAGAGCACCCACAGTATCAGCCCTCTCAAAGGTGAACACAACTCAAGCACTACCAGAATAGAAATGAGAACCAAATGGGACTAGAAACTGGAATTTTCTTCCACCTTATCTTAGCATTTGTTAATTTATAATCTAGAAGTAGGGTTTTTTTTCACTGGCAGGTGATAAAGAGAGCCTGTGATCTGCAGCCACCGGCACACTGCTCTAATCTGCATTGGCAGTGAACCGTAGCAAGCACTGGGAATTTCATCATTTGCCCCTATCCCTCTCCTCCCAAGAGAATTTACAGCAACAATTCATGACATGACTGAACCACAACAACCTCCAAACTTTGAAAAACAAACCAAAGGAAGTTCAGAGAAACGATGGAGAGGTGTTTGTTTCTGCTGTGTATCTGTTCCCTGGGCCAGTGCACCCATCCCAGCACCTCAGCTGGGTGAGCAACTGGCCAGCATGGAAAACTTCAGGAAACTGCCCCCACATTCTTTACAGTCACTCACAATAATCAAGCTTGCTTATTATAGTTAACAACACGGTTCAAAGGTGATGTTCTAGATTTCTGGTTTCAAAAATATGCATTCCAGCTCTATTGTGGAGTGGTTCCACTCATGCCTGCCCTGTCTGTGTGAGCACAAAGCAAGACGCAGAAGCTCAGTGGCAGAAAAGGGCAAAATCCAACTTAATCACTCCCTAACAGCAATTCCCCATCTCTGAAATATCTCGTGCTAGATATCTCATGCCTCATGATCCACTGAGATCCCATCACTCCTCCTAATCTCTCTGTGACTGCAGCACACGAAGATCTGCCCAGAGCAATCATTTATTCCTGTCGAGTGCCAGGTGCAGTGAAGAGCAGCGTGGCACAAAGTCACTGGGGATCAGGAGCATCCCTGGAGCTCTGTCTCCACACGAGTGAGATCTGCCCCAGGGATGCTGTCCTCCCATCTCCAGGCAGCTCTGCACTGTTCCAGCCGGCAATGCCAGCAGGTGGCGCTACCCACTCGTTTCCAGTCCCGTGGAAAAAAGGGCTCTGGGACTGCAGCTCTGAACGGTTAAAAGACAATTAGACACTTGAAGTATTCTGGTTTTATCTAGTTAATAATTTAGAGTAATTAAAAGGAAAAAAAAAAAGTTATGCATTTGTCAGCCAAAGATTTCAAGGAGGGCCACAGAAGATTCCTTGTCTCCTTTCTCTTTCCCCTCTACCTTGACTTTCCTCCCCACTCCCTCCTGGACCAAAGGAAAAAAGGACTGAAATACTTGCACTTAAAAAAAAAAAAAAAACTAGAGACATTTATATCAGGTAACCTTCCAGCCAAACACCTGAAACAAAGATTTTATTTTTTTTTTCTGTCCTGCTCAGAAGCAACCATTTGAACGATTTTGGAAGCCCTTGGAAAAAGAATTACATCAATAGAGAAAAAGACATAAAGCCACAACTTGGGAAACACCTGCAAGCAGGTGGACATGCTCTGTCTTTTCTTACATCACTCAGTGAAGTATTTTTGAAGATTTATTTTACATGAAAGGGAAGGCAAACACTGTAACCATACCTACAGAATATACCCACGGTTTGACACAGAGCATGCAATGTCACCTAGCTAAAACAGCTCCTTAGGAAAAATCACAGGTATCAGTAATTCAAATAGAAATCCTGGCTCCTGAACATGATTTAATAATGGGGAGTTTTCATTTTCATTTTAGAGAAAAATCTCTATATGGAGAAAAAAAATAGACTTTTTTCAGTATCATCCAAGTCATTCCATGGGTCAGATGATTATCTCCAGAAAGATACAAACTTGAGCTTCAAGCATTAAAAATCCATCTGTTTCTGAAGGAGTTTATAGCCCTCTAAGTTAAATCCAAGCTTCTCAACATTAGTATCTGAACCTGTCCAGGACAGAAGCACCTCTCTGCAAGGTATTGCAGTGTAACAGAAAACACACTTGTGCGCACACACACCCTTCCACAATCACACCCAGCTCTGAGACACTGCAATGCTAAACCTCTCACAAACATCACCAGTATTATATTTTCAGAAGCAGACAGCTTACAGAATAATGGAAGCAGCTCATGTTTCCTCCTGGACAGTATCTCCCTTAGTGTAAAGTCTGCTAAATGCTTGGTGGTCAGCCTGAGGTGTTGCAGTCCTGGGTTTACCCTGAATCCTGAAGCAGGAGCCACCTGGGCAGGCCATTGGAGATCTCCAAAGTGGTATTTGCAGGTTTCCAATGAAACTGTGTACACAGGGTGAGTACTTGTCCCTTAGCTGCTTGTTTTGTTCCCTTTCTGGGAAGGTTTCCTGTTCTCATAAGCAGGAGTAAGGCTCTCTCTCTGTGGTTATGTCTTTTTCTCCAACCACATCTGCTTCATTTTTTAAACATCAAAGTCTTTCAAAAAGAGACCACATATTTCATCATGTTTCCAGTTAATCCACCAGCCCCTTTTCTTGCCTGACACTTCTGTAATAAGTAGGTACATTCACTAATTAAAAGAAAATTATTTAACTTATGAGGATGATGGACACACAAAAGACAGGGAAGATATGACAGCCTAGAACAGAAGCCTCTTTAAGGCAATGGTGCCCCAAGAGTTCTGAAAACCTTTGCAGAAATAATTTTCTGTTTGCACAATAAAATTGTACATTCGTCTTCTTCGGTGCTGACATATTAGTGAAAAACCTCAGCCATCCAGACTGCCACTGGGTCTGATGACATGGACATCTACTTGCTCTTTATACTGCTGCTTGGATCAAAACTCTTGTCACACTCAATCAGTGGCAGAGCAAAAGTCATCCAGAGGGGAAGGCAAATGTGAATAAAGAAATATTTCATTGTGGGACCATTTGCAGATCCCTCCGAGATCTGCTGCAACAGGCACCTTAGCAACCCAGCATGCAGTGTTTTCCTGCCAGGAGAACAGCAACCAAAAAGGGTAAAAAAAAAAAAAAAAAAAAAAAAAAAAAAAAAAAGAGAAATCATATTGAATTATATTAAGCCTGAAGGAAAAAAAAAAAAAAAAAAAAACAGGGTTCACAGTCACCAGCAGGATGCTAGCAGGGTCACAGTGCTTTCAACTATTTAAGACAATTAAACAATAAAAAAAGGGGCAATGGAAGAAATGGAAACAGTAAGGGGAATAATTAGTCTGTGTCACATAAGCTGAAATCTTGGGAGAAAAGGGAATCAATGTGTAAAGCTTCTGTGAGCTTCAATACCACTGGGAGGTTCAATAGCAACCAGTACCAATGCACAGGATTTCAGCTAAACAGGTGGATTTTGTTTATTCTTGGGGATTTTTATCCTCCCCTGTGGTTAAATGTAGTAAATTGCTCCAAAACAGCCTAGGAGTTTGCTGTGAAGAGCCAGATGAAATCCCTAATTAACACTCTTTTGGGGGCAAATGAAAATAATGCTTCAGGATGAGGGAATGGATGATGAAAAGAGCAGGGTTCTTTCTCTACACCACAAATTCTTCCCAGCACTCTGATTTCTTAGCTTTTTAAAGATATAGGCATCATGAAGGAGAATCATCTCACTCCAAATCTGCACCAATGCAGCTGTCAGGGCTCCTTTCTGACTGGATCTTACCTCCAGAGATGTGCCCCAGCTGGCCATGACCCTTTCTGGAAGCAGCCCACTCCATTCTGACAATTTTTGTACTTCACCCAGCACAAAAAAGGCAGAAGAAGGGTGCTGGATGTTTGCTGGGATCCACCAGCTCCCCCAGCCAGCTCTGTGTCCAAGCTGCTACATCACTGCCACTAAGACAATGTTGCTGTTACTATATTTCCCTTTCTTTTGAGTCACCACAGACAACTGCTCAGAAATTCAGACAAACAGGCTCTGATGCTGAGCTGCCACATCAGACAGAGTGGCCCACGTTTCTGTAGAATAAAGGAGGCAATGTATCATAGCTTGGCTGAGTTACATCAAAAAATCCCTTTGATTTGAGCTAAACCAATAACACAGACAAGGTTTTTTTTTTCCCCTGCTACTTTGCTCCTGTAGGCAGCTCTTGCCTGGACAAAGGAAAGAATAGGCTTAGAGAGTGGTGTTTTAAAAAGTAGTGAGGCCCTTGACTGAATGACTTCTGAAAAATTACATCTGTTTTCAAAGACAATGTCCAAATGATTGGAAAATGAGAAATTGATCCAGCTGGGGAAGGTTTCTTACACAAGGGAGTTTGACTCCTTGGCAATGCTGCTTGTACATCTCCACCTGTGGTGATGAGGTTTAAGTATAAACCTGAGCTCAACTACACAAGTTCTTAGCCCAAAAGTTGGGGAATCATATGCTTCACTAAGAATTAATAGCAAATCAAAAGTTTTGGTTTTCTCTAAAAAAAGAAACAAACACTCACACTCTTCCAAATATGTTAATAGGAAGATTGCAAGATCAAGCACTTAAAGGTTGAAAAACAACCTACATCAATTTCATTGGCTTCATTTAGTGAGGAGCTGGTGAAAGGAAATGTTGCACTATGGGCTGGCTCAGTTCTCTAGGTCTGAGTGGGTTCAGCCATTTGCTTCTCCCTGAATTATGTTTGGCCTGATAAACGATGGGCAGAACCATTAATATCCTGTTTTTCTCTAGCACATTCTCTTATAAACCAGTCTCAGAAACTGCCAGTACCTCTGCTGGCTGATTCATCTATATTTCAGTCCTCTAACATACATAACTGGCAATTTTTTTAAAATGTTGAGGTTTTTTTATAAGTGCCTAAAGTAAACAAATGTAGACCTCATCAACTTTTAGAAATAAAACTTTCTATTAATAGAATAAGAAATGCTCTTCCAGAAAAGACATGCCATTATCTTACAAAAGCCTATCAATGTTTGATTCAAGTAGATTTTTTTTTTCTGCAGAAATAATGCTCAGCTGAAGAGTTCTCCTGATCCTCCAAAGCATCAGGTCTTGAAGCCAAGCCTGTCAGTGTGTGCTGGCTTCACATTGTTCACTCACAGCCCTGACACACTCCATGTGGAGTCAAGTTTGATACAAGCCATACAGAATTTACGTACTGAGGTAACATCCAGTTCTGTCATTTCTCCCTGTAACTAAACGTCAGCATGAAATAGAATCTAAAAATTGGTCTGTAACTATGGCAACTAATGAGCCACTCTGACTTGGAGTCCCCAGATCCGACATGTGACCATCAAGGGATTCATTCCAGCTTGAAGATGCTGCTTCTGAGAGAAGAAAATCTGCTGCTGCTTTTGCCGACGTGCGTGCAAGAGCCACCAACCAAGAGCCAGGCTGGGGAGCTGGAGCAGGCTCAGGCAAACAGCTGGGAGAAAAAGCAGCTTCCTTCTGAAACTGGAAGGAAAAACAGACACCACCTTCTGTGGGTGGTCCACACTCTGGGCAAAGGTAAAACCCTGCAGAAAGGACAAAGTGTCGGAGATGACAACGGTGTTCATAATCACAGTGTGGGGGAGCAAAGTGCAGGCTCTGTGATGAGAGGCCATGGGTGCCTTGAAGTTCTGATTTTTAATTTCAATTTCAATAGACATTCATGATCACACAAGTCCAAACTCCATTAATTCTGACAAAGGGAGGTCATTTAATCTGCTGTGAGCACATCCTTCTTATCAGAAGCTGTTCTGAAAGGTTGTTTGAGGAAACTCTCCTAAACATACCTTAAAAATACGTCTACAGCTAAAAGTTTCCCATCTCTCTACCAGGGAACAAGGTATTTATTCCCTTTCATATCTGTGCCAGATGACCCTTTTTAGGGCCATGGCAGCTGAGTGAAGAGAGTTCCTCCAGGAGGAGCTGAAGTCTCTACCAAGAGGGCTCTGCAGATGAGGTGTCTGGTGCACAGGTTCCTCCTAGATTCTAATGAAATTAAGATTTAAAATAAAGGGTCACTATTTCCTTCTACTACATTCAGAGGTATATTTAGGTAGCATGTGTATGTTCTAGAAATGCACTATAGCCCAGATCAGAAGTAGAGATGTTAGGTGCTAGTCAGTTCTTTTAAAAAAACAACCAAAACTGAGTTCTTACCAATTTTCTTTGAAGATGTAAAACCTAACAAAACAAAAAATACCTTCAACTAAATTATTTTGTCTACCCATGTAAACAGCACTTGGAACTGGTTTGAATATTGGATTTCCTAGGTGGGCAAGAAAAAAGACACCATAAATTACAGCTTTTAACTGTGGAAAACATAAATATTGTTGTCCTGTAAAATGAGCTACATTTGATATGGTGAAAAAATAATTAACCTCATTGAAACCTAGAATCTGTTAGCCAGTTTTCTATTCAAAAGGAAAACACAGATATGGGAACAAAGCTATAACTCAGGAAAAATAAGCAGAGAGAAGAAAAGCAAGGAAGAAAGGGGGTTGGGTACTTCTCTCATCAGCTGTTCCTGATACATTTCAGGTCACAAAGTCGCCACCATCAACCAAGGTCTTTTAAGAAACATCCAGCATGACATCCCAAGGTCACAAGGGTGACAAGGTCACAAGGTCACCACCATCAACCAAGGTCTTGTAAGAAACATCCAGCATGTCATCCCAGGTGCATCAGGAAAAGCTGAGAGTAAGTGTTAATGACAAACAGGTGTGCCAAGGATGTGTGAGGAAACAGAGAGCACTGGATGTTTCACACTATCTCAGATTACTTTTTATCTAATTAATTTGTCTTCATCAGATTTGGGCCAGCTTAACAGCAGGAAATTAATATCTTGGGGATCTATACAACAACAACAACAAAAAAGCTGTAAACCTTACTAAGAAGCATCATGTCTTCATTAGTTTACTGGTATTCCAAGGAAAAATAAAAAAGGGGGAAAAACAAAAGAGCAAGAAAACTTGCAAAGGCAAACACCACAATGTTTTATGGGATCTGGAGAAGCAGTTAAAGCAGTAAAGGGGGAGGAGAAAACCCCACAAACAAGCCACACAAAATGCCCAAGGACTGCTGGGGGTCCAGGGACTCTGTTCCAAGGTCCCTGGTGGTGGCAGTGGGAGCAAGCACAGCGAACACTTCTCACCGTTCCTTTTCCTCCCCTCGTCCTTGGCCGCTTTCTGCGGTGCCATCACTTTCTGCAGGGAGCTCCGGCCAGAGCTGGGCTTTCCCGACCCATTGCTGAGGATGGAGCCGTTTTGACTCGGGGACTGGCTGCAAGTAACCATAGCAACAAGGCAGGACGTGAGTTCTTCCTCCTCCCAAACCTCGTTTCAAGGTTATTTCATTTGCACGGTTCGCATTGCTTGGGTTTGCAACGACCGGGTTGGTACCATAGGGAGGCAGGATAGAAACAGCACACAGCAACACAGTAAAGGTAGGAGCAGAGTGATGGGAGGTGAACAGGATTTTCTCAATTAGTTCAGGGCTGATGGGTGGCTTGGAATGCAACTGCTCCTCATGCACAAGCCCCACGATGATAAAAGTGTCACCAACCAAGGACAAAAAGTCCCATTGTCAATTCAGTGTCATTAACCCAGACAAAATAAAGTAGACCTTTGTTTCAGGATGTATGGCTAAACCAACTCCTCTATTATTTAGCCTGCATTTACAGTCAACTGTTGTCAGCCACAATGCAAAATACACTCACTCTGCACATATGCACGCACAAAGTGATAAGACAATTCTCCTTTTCTCCTTTTGGCACATACCCCACTTTAACCAGCACCCTCATTGGCTGAAACCCCTCAGAAAATGCTGGTTTAAATCAGCCATTGCACATCCTTGTCCTGAAACTGGTCCCTGCTCAGGGTGAGGAGGGAGGGAAGGGCAGAAGCGCTGTGCATTCAGTCCCAGCCAGGAGCAAGGACAGAAATGAGCAGTGTGCTCTGGGCTGTGCTGGGAGCAAGATCCCACCACTGCTTTCCTGCTTTCTGGGGTAGACAAGTTACTCAAATCCTAATGCACAAGCTGGAAAAGGCAGGCCACAGTAGAATATGGTACATTTGGTGCTAGTCTGCATCCAGACAGAGTCACGTTTTTTTCATGTATGAAACTTGCCACAAAGGGAAGGAAAACTCTCCTCATCAGGACCTGTGTGATTATTCACAAACCTATCTGCAATCTACCACTGAGTTGTTATGGGCAGTGACAGAGTGATGATGTAGAGAGGTTACATTAAAGAAAAAGAATGGGCCTAGTCACAGAGGCTTCCATTTACAGAGAAAAAGAATCAAATTAAATTCTACTGCTGTCACAATGATTTTATATAACCAGAAAATGGTACAAAAAGAAAACAACTGTTGAAACCATCCCAAAAATCATTGCCAATACTGGATCATCAGCTTGAAACATTCAATTACTTCCAGGTCTGGCCACCCTGCCTGGTGTAAGTACAAAGTGTTTACTGTGGTCAGAACAGCAAGGGACAAATATGAGGAAAGCAATTCTTGAGGACTCCCCTTTTGAAGATAGCCTAGGTGAAAAATGTATAATTTGAGACAAGCTCTTTCTAGCTACAGGACTTTAGGAGAACTCAGCATGCAACCAGCTCAGTCCAGCCTGAGGGTTTCCTTGTGAAATCCTATTGAAAATAAGTATTCTTGAGAAGCAGGATTCCTCCCTATAAACCTGTCTGTCACTGCTAAATGAATAATCCCAGCCCAGTAAAAAAAATCCATCCAGGGACAGACAATACCTGAAGAAAATCTGCTCAACTTGGGAACACAGAAAAGAAATGAGCATGGATAGCTTGCACAATGATTTCTGTGGTGACACTAATCCAAATATTCCTTCTTTTTAAGTGGCCCTCGGATTACTAACTGAGAAGTTTCTGTCAGTGGTGATAGCAGAGAAAATAGTCTGATCAGTTACCAGCCACTTCATAGCTGTCTGGTTTGAATTGACCTTTCCAGGCTGTAAAGTACCCTGAATGAAAGAGCAAACACATAAAGGTCAAGAAATATTTCTTCATCTTCAGCAACCATTAAATTCCATTTCCAGACATAGCTCCTGGGAATGAGAAATACTGAAATTGTACATGTTCTCACTTACTCAAGTAATCACCCTGAAGGAGGGAAAACTAACTCTTAGTTATTTGCTTAGAAGGTCACCAAGGTTCAGCACATTTTATAATGAGAATAACCTTCTTGCACCAAGTTTGCTTATCAACATTTGTTTAAAATGGTGCAGATTAAGTGGGGGATTTCTGCTCTCACTCGAAGGTGAGTGAGGTGCTTAATCACTTTAGTTAGAGGATTAAGAGAGCTGGTTTGCATTTCCTCATGTGTATTTGCACATGGCTTTGGAGAGGCTTCAAAACATTTCAAAGAACAATTCCTACAAAGACTTGACCTGCCCAGCACCAGCAAGCACTGAAGGTGTCACGGTCATCTTTCATTTGTCATTTCCTCAAAAGATGGAAGATTTTAAAAGAGACAGGTGTGTTTGGTTCACATGGGCTGTAGGACCTAACCCTCATATTTCAACGATTTGTAGTGTGAGCAACACCTCACTGGCATTAAATGACAGAAGAACAGTTTACATCCAATTGCAGCTGGCTCACTTTTCTGTACTGCTATGCCCTGCAGACAGCTCTGTCCACATTCCTGGTCATTTACCACACAGCCAAAGGAGTATGACAAACCAGGCACCAGCTCAGGATCCTTCTCTCTGTTTTTCTGCAGGGAAAACCTCAGCTGGTGACCACTGGGGATGTCTACCCACCCAGAAGAGCAGAAGTGTGGGTCCACACCATGCTGGCTGACACCTTCCCTTCCAGCATGTCCCTGTCACAGTGTGCAGCAACACTGGGCCAAGCATACCAAGATTTCCCATTATTCCAAAGGGGGAAAATACTGGACAAGATGAGGTGACTCAGCCAGGAAGGCTTGGTTTTCTCTAGAATTACTCTGCATTAGTCATCTGCTTTCCTTGTGTGTTATCAAATCCCTTCAAGCGGCCAGGCCCGTGTAACACCTGTGAGCTACACAACAACAGTTCCCTCTGTTCAGGCTGTTTATGTAAAAGGCTTATTTTCCTCTGTTCCCTTCAGCATCTATGCTCAGCTCCACTCTTATTTAATACCAAGGAGAACGGGTCAAGGGAAAACTGGCCTCAAAGCAAGCAAAACAGCTGGAATAAAGGGATAAACTGCTTTCCTTGCCTGCAAGGACTGAGAAAAGAAATATTCAGCTGTTCTGTTGATGGTTGAGAGCAGACATGAGGTAAAACTTCCTAACAGGAAAGGCAGGAGAGAACAGATTGCTGGAGGAGGTTGTGATCATCCCACCAGTGGAAGACTTTAAAATAAGGTAGATAAAGTTGAGTTAGGGGGGTGTTTGATGCTGGAGCAGAGAAGAGGAGCCATATAGCTTCTTGAGGATCTTGAATCCATGATCCTACAAGCCTACAGACTTCATGATGAAGAGAGTGCAAACCTGGGACACTTTACCCTAGACACTATCTAGTCTACTCTTACACTTCACAACTTTTGTCCTGCTGTAGATGCTCTGGATCTAGAGGTCTTCCATAATTTAGTGGGTGTTTAGGGTTTCCCTTTCTGCTAGTGAAGGTGTTGGGTCCAAATCTGGAGTGACAGAGCCTGCCAGTGGAGTGACAGTAATTTACAGTGGCTGAGGACCTGTCTTATGGTTCCTTGAGGAAATTACCAGTGCTCATGCTACAGGTCTCACCTTTCATTTGGGCTCATCTCTCATGCAACACCAACATGCACATAAAAGCCACTTCACCTCCTTGTTAAGACTTCACTTGGCTTTATCCCATACTTTGCAGCAATCTCACACATCCAGCCCAGGCCAGTATTTTGCCAAGGATCCATCCTGGAGAGGAGCCATCTGCCACTGACAGAGCCTGGGTGCCAAACCTCACAGCACCCAGCAGCACACATCCTATTAAACCCCTCTGTGGAAAGGCAGCAGCTGCCAGCCCGTACCTTTTCCTGGTTTCATTGGATTTGGCAGTTTTGATGGTGCTCCCATCCTGGGTAGTTTCTCTCTCCTGGGAGGCAGGAGCATCTCTGACGGGGAGGGGAAGGATGACAGTCTCCTGAGTCACAGGTAAAACCTCATCCTCTGCTCCCTGCTGACCCAAGTGTTGCTTGGCATAGTCAAAGCCTTGTACTGGCTGCAAAAAAAAAAAAAAAAAAAAAAAACCCAGGAGAAATAACAGAAATTTCCAGCCTGCACTAGATTTAACATAAATTTTCAAATTCAATGCAAAAATTTTCACTACTCCTTAACTTTTTTAATTATGTGGCAGGTAAAAATACATAGATTACCATGTGAATGCCCAACAGGAAACCAATTTTCTGACGAGATCTTCATTCCATACATTTTAAACATGATTAGTATAAAATTGATCTTGGCTAACCTTTCTTACTGTGCTGTAACACCCCCAGAAATTACTTCGACAGACAGTGGGAGAACAAGGATGTGGAACAAAAAATTAGGAGTAAAAAAAAAAAAAAAACATATTGAAAACTTTCTCTGACAAAACCCTTGTGTTTCCAAAGAGGGTGGGAGTAATTTATTCCCAGTCAAGCCAAAGTAAAAAAGGCACACATCAGAAAGTTTCATGGGCAACGTTTTCCAGAAAAGAATCTTTTTCAGATCAGTGAAATTATATTTCCCCTGGCTTGCCAGTTGCCTACTGGGAAGGATATTATTGACTTCACTTGTTTCTCTTGGGAAGTGGCATTTCACCAGAGCCTTGCAGCAGGGTAGTTCTTGCCCAGCAGAACTAACACATGCCTTCTGGGCAAAGCAGCCAAGAAAAGGTGGATTCTCTCAATAGAAAAATTAAACATTTAGACAAAATTTGATTTTCCAAATTGCATTTTCAATTAGAAGGAAAAAAAAATCAACCCACATTATTTGCTGGAAAAAATTATGAAAAATAAATCAAAGAAATTCCTGACCACCTCTGGAAAATTGCTACACTAAATAAAATGAACTTACCAAAAATAGGAAGGTTGCTCTTCCTGAAGTACAAAGACTATTGACAATGTGCTAAGAAAAGACCACAAAACACTTCAAAGTTGAGAAAATGCTGAGTTTAAACCTCACACATACTTTGGGAAATATTTTGGAATTACTTCATGACTGATTAGTATCTCCAGGTTCCTGTCATGTCATCACTGAATATTTTCATTCCAAAAGAAAATCAGCAGGAGAAAAAAAATTGCTGTTGACACAGAAAAATTGTTGTGTCCCTTACTAAATCTGGGCTGCAGTTCTAAATTCAGATGCATTTCACAGGTGATCTCAGTTTGAAAAGAACAGGGCTGTTTTTCACTTTTTGCAACATAACAAATGCTTTTCCTTTATGTGGACCTGCATGGTATTCCCAAATTCCTGTTCAAACTGAGGCTAATGACTCCTAATGTGTTCCCATACTTCAGCATTCCTCTAATAAAAAGCTTCAGAGCTTTAAGGCCAGGCTAATGCTGATAAGGAGGAGCAGACAACCCCACAAATCACCCCCATGGAACTTGCAATGTATCAGAGAAATGCTAATTCACCCCTCCATGGCAAGCAGGGTATCACAAAACAGCCACCAAATGAGCTACAGAGGTAGCAAATGAAGGAAGGGAAGCAGAAGCTGTGTGAAGGACAGCTAAGAAAAAACACTGCACAGCATCCTACATAATAATATTGTTAATTAAACTGATGTTTTTCAACCTCATTTTAAATATTAAGTGTCAGTTAGGACGCCCCTAGATATTCTGAACAAAGGTAACGAGAGAGAAGAGGTGATTAAATCAGTTCTCTTTCCATGCCTTTGAAAGAGTAAAAAAGTTTCAACGTCATATCTTATTTAAAAAAAGAAGACAAGAAAAAAAAAACCCCACAAACACAAACCAATAAAAACTCTCCAAACAAAAAAAACAAACCAAACCAGAAACAACAGGACATGAGAATTACTAAAGAATTCTGCAGTGTCCCAGCTCAGATCTGCCACAGGAAGAAAATGAAGGATTATTTTAATCAGAGTTCTACTTACCACCATGTCCAGTAACAAACTGCAATAAAAGGAGAGCTGAGAAAGTCATCCTCATCAGCAGACATATTGCATTAAATAAATTTGCTCTTGGATCCCTGCTCTGTAAAAGCCCACAGGAGCAGATGGCTCTGCTACCCCTGGAGGGAATTGGCAGGGCTAAACCACAACCAGGCACTGCTGAAGCACTGCAAACGTAGATGGCCAATACATCCAAAATACTGAAGGACTGAGATTCTAATATTGCTTTTAAAATAATAAATGGATAGACAGAGACCTCTGGATTACACTGCCTGGCAAAGGGCAGACAATGCAGGAGAGTTGTTTCTGGGACTCTTTTTCCTTGTAATGATCATTATGAGGGACACTAAAGGCGGGGGGGAGAGGGGGAAGGAAGGAAGGAAGGAAGGAAGGAAGGAAGGAAGGAAGGAAGGAAGGAAGGAAGGAAGGAAGGAAGGAAGGAAGGAAGGAAGGAAGGAAGGAAGGAAGGAAGGAAGGAAGGAAGGAAGGAAGGAAGGAAGGAAGGAAGGAAGGAAGGAAGGAAGGAAGGAAGGAAGGAAGGAAGGAAGGAAGGAAGGAAGGAAGGAAGGAAGGAAGGAAGGAAGGAAGGAAGGAAGGAAGGAAGGAAGGAAGGAAGGAAGGAGAAAAAGAGATAGATCAGGCTCTCTCCTCTATTTGTTTACCCAGGTACAGTTTCACTGACTTTTTTTTTTTTCTGTATGCCCTTTATCAAACTGATAAGGCTTGTTTTCCCATGGCCTGCAGCACTTGCTTTTGCTTGTGGGTCTTAGACAACAGGTATTATCTCTCTTTGCCTGCAAACTTATTGTTTCGTGGTCTAAAAAAAAAAGTGAGGGGATAAATGAGATTCTAGACTTTAAAGAAGCATGCTGTGAATTGGAAAGCAAGGCAGGTAAAAGTTAACATCCACTGAAAACCTCAAAGCAAAAACGGTTGCTTAAAATAAAAAGAGCATTGAAATAACACTAAAATAAAATCCCATCAGAATTTCACCAACTTGAATTTATACTTCTTTCATTTTACAGCTAGAGAGAAAATCGAGGGAGAAAAAAAGTATTTTTCAATTTTCCTTTTCCCTGCAACCACATCCAGATATCCCTGACTGCTGAGCCAATCCAGAACAGCAACACAATTCCCAAGAGAGATCTTATAAACCACAGTCTGCCACAAGACAAAAGTCATGCCTTAATTACCAGGCTCAAGCAGCAGGCCTGCTGCTCTACTCCATCACCTCATCACCTCCCACTGCCGTGCACGGATATTTAACTCTGAATGTGCCACTGCCCTGTGTCTGTGCCATTGCCCTGTGTCCATGTCATTACCCTGTGTCTGTGCCACTGCCCTGTGTCTCCTTGTGTCCCTGTCACTGCCCTGTGCCATTGCCCTGTGTCTGTGCCAATGCCCTGTATCTCTGCCATTGCCCTGTGTCCATGTCATTACCCTGTGTCTGTGCCATTGCCCTGTGTCCGTGCCATTGCCCTGTGTCCGTGCCACTGCCCTGTGTCCCCCTGAGTCCGTGCCATTGCCCTGTGGCCCCCTGTGTCCGTGCCATTGCCCTGTGTCCCTGCCACTGCCCTGTGTCCGTGCCTCCTGCCCGGCCGAGGGATGTGGAGTTGAGCCCTGCCAGGAGCCGCAGCCTCCCTTCCTCCCGCAGCTCTGCAGCACCCAGCAGCTCTCCCCTGCCAGCTCCCTGGAGCACGGCTCCTGGAGCCCGAGCACGGCTGGCAAACGCACCTGAGATGCAGGTATCCCGTGGGAGCCTCCTCTCCTCCCTACGCAGGTTACTGGATGTTCAAAAGGTATCACAAAATGGGCTCCGGTGGTTCAAGAGCAAATCTCAGATGCACGGAGGGAAAATGCTAAAACGGCTGCTTAAACTACAAATCACCCCACTGTGACTCCACTTCCAGCAGAGTCAGCATTAATCAGCAGTCTCAAGCACTTTGCTCAGCCATGAAATACAGCAGACTCATTTTAAATGTGATATGGATATGTGCTTATTTGTACTCCCACACTGCAGGAAATATGGCAATTACTGTTCAAGCAATTACCACTATCCCTAACACTGGAATTAAAAATAAAACTATAACTCTTCAAAATTACCTTATTTCATTATCTTCTCAAAATACGTTTCCTAGCCTTATTTTAATGAAAGATGCTGAAATCAGGAATGACCAAACCAGTCCACTCCCAGTTCCACTGCAGGATTTATCTTCCACAGTCCCTATACCACCATAAACTCGAAACTAGACCTGGCAGAACCTTTCTGATGGAGCCATCATTGTGAAACTAAATGGAAAGCAATTTAGCTTTCATTTGGAAATGCATCATTTTTCAGATAATGAATTAAATTAAATTAAATTAAATTAAATTAAATTAAATTTTATGGAGTCTCAAAATAAACCGGAAAGGAGAAATGCACTCTGGAAGGGAACCTTTTGCACTCCAGCTGCAATGAGAACAAACCTGCAGGAAAAGTTCCTGAAATGACTGTCGTGTGGGTGCTGGGAGCTCAGCACCAATTGTTTTCTTCGAGCAATTTTAGATCCAGCTCCTATCTGACAGCTGATGGAAATGTAACCTGACTGAACAGGCTTTAACCTGAGCATGTATCTTAAAGCCTGATTAAATCTGGTTTCTCAGGAACAGTAAAAATTTAATTTTGTCTTTCTTTTGGAATGAAAACAATGGAATAAAATATGAAAATACTTTCAAGTTTTTTCTGTGCTGCAATTTCAACCAGCAGTAGGTTAGTTTTGGTTTTTGGGGTTTTTTTACACAGCAACTATCTTCAGCTGATAAACATCCCATATTGATGGGCAGTTCAAATCAATGTACAAGTTTTGTCTTATTTTTCTTCTTTAGCTGGGACCAAGATTATGCATAAAAAAGAATCAAATGGTGCATAGCATTTGCAACAGCCCCTAATAAAGCATAATTTGCATTTTAGGGGCTTCAATTTGGCATCAAATAGCACTGCAGTGATATTTATTCTTGTCTGTGTTTGTGATATTGTGTGTTTCACTTTTGCAGATCTAGTCTTAACACCGTGTAGATAATAGTAGATAAATAGACAAGCACACTGGAACCAAAATGGAAATGTCTTTCCTGTATCATTTTTGATACAAATATCTGGTTTCCAACTGGCACCAGCTGCACCCATCTGCATCCAACCCAAGATAAGGAGAAAAGAGCTGTCAAATGCATCATGCTTCCCATCAACTCTTTTTCCAATCTACATTTTTCAGCAGAAGCAACAGAGCTGAAATCTCAATAATCCTGCTGTCTGAAGCATTAAGAAACCAAAGAAAAAAATCATCATCTCAATCCCATGCCAGTGTAGAAGAACAAAGCCAGCTAAAAGGGCAAAGGAACAGTCTGACCTACACACAGGCTCCATGGGCTAACAACTCCTATCTTTGGGTGGACCTGATCAAGAGCCATTGAGTAGCAGCATTGAGAGGGCAGACTTTTTCACTACGGAGATAAAACAGTATTCCATGACATTTTTCTGTCAGAGGATCAAACCTGGAAGTGCATTTGATTGGGGGAAAAAGAATTATTGTAATTGAAATTACAAGAATTACAATTGAAGAATTTTTGTATTTCTTGTAAGAAAAACGTAATTGTTTGAACCCAACTAGCAATGCACATAAATAAATTAGAAAGTCCAAAACACCTAAAAGAAAAATATCAGTAGGAGAAAAAAAAAAATTCATAGATTGTCTATTCTGGATTAGCAGTTTGGGCCAGGTGTGAACTGCTGCCAAACTTCAGACACTCCCACCTTCAGCAGGCAGGAACAGCTGAGGCCATGGTGTTTGAGCTCCTACGGGAGATGTGCAGCTCCAAGCTGTGAGCAACAACCCTTGCAAATCCAACCATCCTCCAACTGCATCTATCCAAGAGCCACAGCCTCAGCAGGCAGATGGATTTCTGGGCCTGGGGCTGGGTCACTGACCTTGGCTCTCTGGGGCAGGTTCATCATGGTGTCAGGTTTGAAGTCGTTCTTGTTCTTCCTGCAGAGCACGGCGGTGATGATGATGATGATGACGGTGACCACAGCAATGGGAGCCAGCACGGCCGCGATGATCCACAGGTTGTTTGGGGGGTTCTTCACCACAGCTGCAGAAAAAGGCAAACCAACATGGGTCAGCTTCTCTGGGCAAGGTCCCTGTTGCTCCCAGCCTTCAGTTGCCTCCATGTAGAAATTAGTATAAAAGCACTGTAAGTAATCTAGCTTTTAAATAGCTTTATATAATTTACTAGGGGGGAAAAAAGTGGGGGAAATCAGCTACACTGTTGAATTCACAAGTCCCTGGGCTCTTTTCTCTTCATTTCATGATACCTGGTTATATGTAAAAACAGACATCTCCTCCAAAGTCAAGATGGATGCCATATAAGATATCACTCCAATGGTTCATTTACACAATAAACAAACAAATAAAAGTTGCAAGTAATGCATCCTTAACTATTTTTCAAACACAAACCCAGCTCAGAGCAAGGTAGCATAGCACTTTTGTTAAAGGAATACACATGGAGTCCATACATGGTGTCAAAGGTTCAGCAGGAGCAAACTGGCAGAGCTTTTTAGACAACAGTGAAACTAGCTTGAATAGTTTTTATCAATAAGGCAATAAGAAGATGCTTCTCTTGTGCTCTAGAAATAATTCATCATAGTTCAGGTCAAAAAGAATTCATCATTTCTGAAGAAGTGGAAAAAACAAGGCTGGAAAGAACTACTTGCAGATCTATTAATGATGGCACCTGGAAAAGGGTACATTTCAGAAATGCAGTGATGCAGAAACATTTTAGACTCAATTTCATCAGAATAATCTCTCTGATAATGAACCTTCACCTTGTCCACACACAGGAGGTCCTCCCGTGGCGCATTCCCAGTTCTCTCATTTCACTACATTTCTTTCTGGAAAAACAATCAGGCAACCTCCTTATAATGCTGAACTTTTGCAGTAGGGAAAAACTTACTGGACTTCCCCATACTATGGCTGTTTTATTTTGCTGTGGCACTGGTGGGTTGCTGGTGTGGACAGGCCATTGTGAGAACATCAGCACAAAGCAGCTGTTCCCATTTCCCGGGGACCCGGCGCTTTCAAATGTCATTGAGCTTCATGAGCTGTCAGAGGCACTCAGCATCTCCCAGGATCAGACTTCAAATGCAAACCAGCTCGTTCTGCAGCACCTATTAGGAACAGCTGAAAGCCTGCCCAGAGCCTGAGCCTGTTTTCTTTGTAGATCTGCAACTTTTTGCAAAGCCGGTGAAGTTTTGCGGGAACAGCACCATTAGGCTCAGAGCTTGAGCAAGACTGAAAAAAGGCCAGGTTGGAGAATTTCAAGGTTCACTTTTCAACAGACTCGCAGAATTCCTCATTATTGACTTTGACATTTAGTTTGGGGATGAAAGGGCTGTGGGGAAGGAAACGGAATCTGAATTTTAACAAATAACAAAAACTTTAATTGTAGACTGCTGCTGTGGAAGCAGCAAACAAGGGTTGAAAAATAAATATTTATTCTTTCTAAGAGATACAGAGGAAATTATGACCTTATGGCTAATAGGATAGACATTTAGGAGTCCTAATTTGCATCCTTAATTCAGTTACCAGACTCCAGTGTGGCCTAAAGTCACCTCATGGTACATTCAACTCACTAAGACTTCAGTGGAATTTGAAACAAGCTTTTCATTCTGTTGTAACTCAGTCTCTGGCTCATAACACAGGAACATCCAATTTTTTGTGTTATTATTCATCTGTCTAGCCTAACCCAGCTATGAGCTCCCGAGGGTATGTGTCTCTTCTTACAGTATTTTGGGACAGAACTTTTCATTCTGCTAGAAAAGAAATTACAATGAGCAAAAATGAAATCCACACAAAGTATTTTCTGTGGCAATACAAAGGCAGACTACAAATAACCGTATCCAAAAGGAAATAAATTGGGGGTTTTCCCATAATAAGGTATAAAGATGGAATTACCTCCTACATTTCAAATACTCTACCTTCAGAATTTCAGTTACCTCAGATAACAATTTCAATTTCTGCATATTCTCTTTTTACAGTGATCTATGCATACGTGGCTGGTATGAAAATCTACAGATGAGTAAGTCTGCCTTATCAGACCAAGGAAATCCAAAGTTAGATGATGAGCAGTAGATTCCATAATTGCCTAAATACTTGCATAAATATAAATCACATCACTGCACAAAGAGTTAGGAAACTGCTATATCTATGTCTTCTTTACTAAAAAAAAAATACATTAAAGAAATATCCTCATGGAAAACAAAATTACTTAGAATTGAAATGCTGGAATTTATGGAATGAAGATGCCCAGGTTCAGCTGAGTTAAAATCAGCAGAAGGCCACAATCAAATCAAGGATCAGATACAGTACATGGTGCATTCTCTGGAAATAGTATCATATTTCAGTCTTCTTACTCAATCCTATGTTTATAGATGATAAATAAATTACTCATTACAGTGGTCTCTTCTTTTCCTGTCACCATTTCATGTAATTATTTCAGTAACACCATTCCTCCAGGCAGATATAATTGCACCAGGGACACCCATTTAATGTGCTGTTTCAGCAGTAAGGACACCCAGTGCAGAAGTCCACTATATAATTTTGATTCCTTCTAAAGAAATACTTGAGCAAAGTGGAGAAATCCAGTTGGCAAAAGGCATGGATTTGTACACTGAGCTGTTAACTGTGTGATAAAACAGGCTTCTACACAGGTTAATGACTATGGGCCAAATTTATAGAATTGTCTAAAAAAAACATTTAAAGAAACCTGTGTCCACAATTACTCAGTAACTGATGAAGGTCTTAAAAGAGAAAATTGAAAAGAGAGAAAATTTATTTTGCAAGAATGCATTATTTTTGGCCACATTATTCTGAATGATATTATCATATCTTGAATGTGAAAGCCGCCCATATGCACAAGTAGCTCTTTTCAACTTCATTTTTCTGGTTTGTGTCTAAACAATATCTTTAGCAACCATGTAGTTTTCTTAGTGAAAATTATTATTAAAAATAAAATAATCCCCTTGAGATAAAAAGAATCTACATTGTTTTGACCAAGTCAAAAATAAGGGACATTTTAATAACCACCACATTTTACTTTTTTTGGCCAAGTTTGGCCAAGTAAAGAGCAACTTTTCCCCAGTCATCATTAGCGTGGTGTCATGGTTTCGTCAGCAGCATCAGAATGAATTCTGACTTCCCACAGTGTACAGTTCATGGGATAAAGCAACGATTAAGTGTGGAATTTTTCAAAGGACTCTTACGATCAGCTTGAACTTGGATGACATAGCCCAGCGTCAAGGCCATCCTCTGGGAGTCAACCGTGCTCAGAATTTTGGCAGCTGCAGTGCCCAGCAAAGGCTTCCCATTGTATAAAGTGTAATATGTCAGTTCAGCTGGCTCCTTGGGTCCTGGGATACGTTGGATTTTTACCATCTTTGAGGGAAATAAATAAATAAACAAATAAATCAGGAGAGAAAGAGAAATAAACTGTGCTTGTGTTGTACCGCTGCAAAACCCACCAGGAGCTATTTGGAGGCAGTGCCCACAGGGAACTCCTTCAAGACCTCCTACAAGCATAAGCTCCATGCAAATATTCTCATAGAGCTTCTCCCCTTCAGAGCCCAGGCTATTAAATCAGTCAGTCTGATTTAAACAGACTTTTCTTCTAAAAAATTTAAACATAACCCTAAGGTAAAACTCTACACTAAGAAAATCATGCAATAAAGAGGAAAGGATCAAACTTTTGGACATTACAGTCCTCTGTAAAGGGGAAATTCTTATAATCTGTTCTAATACTGAAAACTCTACAAGCATATTGCAGATAAAAAAATAGCCTCACATTTCCTTTCTATACCCAATACTTTTTTGTCCCAGGTTGATAACAAAGGGATCATGCTTTTCCCATTTTATTCTGCAGAACACTGGCAGAATTTTTCCATTGTACCTCTACCTTTCCTGAGAGTGAAGAAAGTGTCAAACTTTTCAAAGAAAACTCCTTTTTCTTCTCTCTAATGATGAGAAGAAAAAGGAGTTTTGTGATTCTTCTCCATTATGTTATGGACTAAAATTTTACAAAACCCCGACTTTTACAAAAGTTCAATTTGGCAGGTAAAATGTGTTCCTTCTTTTAAATTCTTTCACAATACAAAGAATTGTGTGGGCAAATGGGAAATGTAATAACTTGAGTTTATACCTTAAAACAAACAATTCTTGCAAAATATAATTTAATTCTTTTTTTAAATAACTAATTTTTGAAGATTGAAGAAGAAATTTTTTAATTGCCCATAGCATCCATTGGCTTAATTGGTGAGAAAACAAAATATGATCTGTTCAAAACACTGAATGTAAAATGTTGCAAATAGAAAGATGATTAATAAATTACTCAGGTCTGAAGTCTCTGCTTCATAATATGATGTGGGGACACATGATTTGATGACTAACTCTGTATAAATAAAGGCTGCTTCTTACATTTTTTTCCAAAAAAAAGAAAAATAAAATCTTGCTTTGTGTTACCTAGGAAACTTTTATCACAAAAAAAAAAAAAAAAAAAAAAAAAAACAAAAAAAAAAAACCCTTGGAACTCTTCAGTATGCTGAATAGGCTAAAATATGTACTTTGTACCAATCTTCATAGCAACCAGAGAGAAAATATTTATGAACACTGATTAACTAATGATGATTTGTGGAGGATGACAAGCATGCCAACACGGCTGGCTCCAGAAAAAGGCACGGTTAGCAGCACCAGGCATTCTGCCCTCGCTGCTCTGATATCCATGAGAAATACGGGAAAAATTCAGCCTAGAAATTTAGTTGGACATGTCTATGACAGGAACTGAAGCAGGAGACATGCAAGCAAAGCACACAGGTCCCTTGAGCACCTGCACAGTGTAGCTGCCTACAGTAGTGGCACGTCTGAATCTTCTCCCCTGCTGGTGGGACATCATGAACAGCGGGGCCAGGCGCTGCTCCATCAGCCTGGCAAAGCTCTGGTTGTTCAGCCCCAGCAGGGCAATATCCACCCCTTGGATGACTGTGGGAATGGAGAAAAAAACACATATCAGCACTTCCTGCAGGGGCAGGTAGAGTATCACGTGGTCTGTGGGATAGCTTGGGACAGGGACGTGCAGACTAACTTGAAAGAAAAATACCTGGACACTGTTATCCCCTCTGTGGGGATATAACACATTTCTATTTCAATCCCTGCCCTGCTCATCTCATATCATTGGTGATGTTTTGGAGAGTTAAAATCTCAAAATACCATTTCTAGGCCTTCAGTTTAGGGGACCACCTACTCTATGATCTTCAAGGTAAAAATTAGGTTCAAACCTGTCGCTCCTGACTTTCTTGCTTTCAAGTGTTTGAACCTTTGCAGCACCATTCTCACGGAGCTTGATGTAAACAATGTGTATTCTTAGAATTTATCTATGTGTTTTGCATAGTTGTTCTCTGAGATAATTTGACTGATGGTCATAGTGACCAGTGGAGTCAGGAGGTTAACCTTCTTGGGCCAATCCTGGCCCTTTGTAAAAAGTGTATATAAGTTATTGGAGTCAGATAATAAAGAGCCTTCCATGTTTGACCCTGCTGCTGCCTGCTGTCCTCTATGAGGGTCCACACCCACGTCACAACGTGTTGCCCCTCTAACTGAAGGGGTAACACAAACCTATTTGGGAGCTGCTGGGTTTATGCTTATTGCCAGATGCTCCTGTCAGCCAGTTTCTATCCTGAGGATTTGAACCCTGAAGTTTGGATTTTGTGCAGTCTCAAGAAAAATATCCTGTTTGAGAGCACTGAAACCTGAATAAGCATTTCTATAAAAGAAGGCATCTGAAGTATAAATGAATGCAAGATTTAAAAGACACTGGATTCTACAGTTAAAAAAAAGTGATATGACATGCTGATTCAATTCATACATATGTATGGTTCTTCAGTATTATTTCAGAAAAGTCTTCTGGGACCCCCAGGATCTTTTTGAAAACAGAGTTTCCATTGTAATATCAAAAATAATCCATCACAGCAAGTGCACAGGGACAAGAAATGGAGGATCAGGTTCACAGGGTCCATATGGGAGGAGCTGCACCACTCCCTTCAGAGGATCATAATCTCTGCACCAACTTATGTTTTATTTCAAGTTTATGAAAAGATGCAACTGGTACCAAGTCTATTTCATGTCAGGGCCCTTTGCTCTCCTTCTCCTGACCATTAAACTATTCCAGATACAGACACAACAACTAGAAAGGCTTTGGTATCACTCAAAGATGTGTGAGGGAAAGGGTCTCTTTCTTGCCCAGTTATCATTTCTGAAGTCAAAATGATTATGCATGTGAATGTGGCATCTGTGAAATGATTTATTAAAGAAGTATTTTGAAGCCTAAGAGCTTCAAGTGAAATATGCAAAAATCCCTGCACCCAGAGTGTCAGGAAATCATAACTAAGTTCCTTGGTGTAACAGCTTCACCTTTGTCCTTGGGTTATGTCTACGTGTCTCTTTTGATTTCAAACTTAAATTCATATCCCAGAGTATTTTAAAAAAATAACAACAATAACAATAAAGGCCTATTTGTGTCTCAAAATTCTTGGAAAATAATGCTGCTCTCAGAATTGTCTCAACCAGAGTGCTATAAATTCTGAGGTGGGTGTTGTTGGCTGGAGATGTCACTGTTCAAGATGATCAATCACTTATTACTCAGAGTGACTGTGAGTACATTTGCCCAGCTGAAGGCAGGTTCAGTGGGCAGCCACTTATTTCTGTGTAAAATTATTGCACCTCTGTGTTCATGTAAATTAGCACTAAAAAATTATTACCTGGAGTGCCTGGAGGAGGAAAGGACATTAGAAAGTACCTGTTATCACCCAGTAGTCTCTAGTTGATTCTGAGACATCAAGGTTTGGATACTCCAAAGCTTTAAAAATAGAAGATGAAATTACGTCATAAAATTCCAACATCCTGCACAGTATGCATCCCAAAACTGGCTACTCTGAAAGCAATAAATAAAATTGAACTATGGCCCAAGAAGAGATCTAGAGCATAATTTTCAGGGTTACAATTTCTTTTCTGAAAAATAAAAACAAGTGTAAACAGAAGAAGCACTGCCATACAAAGTAGAACATATATCTCCTGCTGCCAAAATACTGGCTGGGACAGAGTCTGGGAGGAAGCCCAGGAAGGCCCAGAACCAAGAAGGATAGGTAATAGGTGCTGCATTCATCTCTGCTGCTTTCTCCCCTGCAGAAAACCAGATGATGAGATTCCATGATGATTCTGTGATTAATCCTTAGGTAGTCAAGACCATAGTTGTAGCCTAAAATAACATGAAAATATACCAGGATCTGACTCCACATGGATTGCAAACGAGACTAAGAAAAGTGTGAGCACACCTTGGAGTGTGGTGCTCTCTCACTGTGCACTGTTTATGGCATTACTACCATATGTGTCTGCATCTGTGAGAAGCTGATATTTGCTGTTGTGGTGCCTTTTGATAGCTCCTCCACCTCCAAAGTGCACTAGGCTGTAAAGCTCAATGTGCTGCTAATTCATTGCACAGCTCAGCGTTTGTTCAATAGATTGATACTGGGGAACTTAATTCAGAAAATATCCATGCTCTGCACGTTGATAGGCTGCTACTGAGTCACCTTGATTTTTAAAGCCCAAAGTGGCTCAGAATAGTAAACATTGTAAAGGATTTGATTATGCACAGTAGCTGCTTCTGAGGAGGATTTCACAGCATGCCCTGAGCTGTGCATTTCCACGACAGACTGCAAAGGCTCTGGAGGAGCCACTGGAGCCTACTGGGAAATGACATGCTCAGAGAACAACCTCAATATTTGTTTGATAAACTGAGACAACTACACTGCCACATGAATAAGCATCAAAGACTCTTCAAAGGAAACGTTTTCCAGACACACTATCAGTCTGGAGCCATAAACACTGAGCGTGCATTCAGTTCATGAGCTAGCACTACAGCTGCTGCACTGGGAATTAAACCAAGAGCTCCAAAATTAAATATATAAGCCATTAGTTGGTAAAGAAATCACTAGCTAAAGACTTTATCAGGTCTATTCATCATGTGTGGCGATCAGTAGAGAACTGCAGTACCACACGAGACTTGCTGTGTGACAAATGGCTTGCACAGCTCCTGACTGCCAAGCATATTGTCTTTGTGAGAAGCACCACAATCCTCTTCCTATGCAACAGGCCTATTCTGGAGGCCAAACACTCTAACTGAGCACAGCCAGCATGAAAACTTCCTCCAGCTTTCTCCTTGTGCTCCTGGATGGCCCATGAAGGCATGTCCTGAACACAGGGCATCCATCAGCCATCAAAAGGAGGTGTCTGACGAGGAATTGGGTCCATGACCACACCCTTTATCAACAGCCTCTCTCTCTCTGCCTCCCCTTGCCTGTGGAAAGACTTTACGAAAACACAAGCCCACCTTGAGATGTGTCTTTTACCCTGTGATAGAAAATCTGATTCAAAAGTGCAAGAACTTACAGGGCAGCGTCAACTATTTGTTTCCAAATATTGTCATTTGATAGGTAATGAACAAGAACGACATACAAACCTCCTTTCTCAAAGATTTGCACAGTCACCTAAGTTAGCTGTGATTCCTGACTGCCTCACAGCAGAGAAACCACTTATCCCACAGAAAGCTCATTGTGCAAGTCACTGATGAAGGATTGCACCATGCAATTTCTCTGCTTGCTAACAAAATGGGCTGACAAAAAAAGGGTCAAATTTGTGTTTCCCTCAGTGCTCACTTTCCAGCAGTCTCTTTCTGCATTGATGTACCCAACATGTCCCTGTCTCTTCTCACTCCCAGAGAACATGGAACTCCAGCCTGCAGTGAGCTTAATTTCACACCTCACATTAACAAGCAGATTAAACAGAAATCCCCATAATCAAGTGTCTTGGCCCTTTAATCATTTTAAAGAAATTAGCACACAGAGTCAGAAAGCACACAGGCTGCCCACACAATTATCTCCATCCCTCTGTACCTCAGAGTCTTCACAGCAACTGGAATGCAAAGGAAACTATTGATGCCAAAGTGCTCAGACCATGTACAAACTGAGGATGGACAGCAAATACACCAACAACTTTTTTAAAACAGAAGCACAGATGGAGCTCAGCCCACTACCCAAACACACAGCCTGATCCCAGCCCAGCCCCTGAAGCAACCACCAGGGCTGAGGATTACACTGAAGTGAAGTGCTATGTTGAAGATAAAGTTCATTCAGTGCTCTGCTAATTGCTCCTGAAATAAAGAATTTGAGACCTTTTGTGCTTTGTTTTTCACAAAACTACAATTTCATTTTGTTTGAAACCTGGCACAGGAGATTTTTTTTTACATTAATGACATATTATATATGTTTTTCCTTAGTTTTTGGGGATTTTTGCCAGTGTTGCTAGCAGCCAAAATAAACACTGAACCCAGGGAGGAAAAAAAATAATAATCTAATTTCCAACCCTTCTTTTTTTTTAACAAGGTACAGTTTTAAAAGTAGCCAGAAAAACTACCTACAGTCCCTGAGTTTGACAACTAAGCCAAATTCTGTCTAATCTTGATGCTGGGAAGAACATACTTACATTCAGCAATGGTGAGAGGTGGGTAGGTGAGGTAGAAACCCACCAGCTCAGCTGACAGCTGATTAAGAAGGTTGCTGGAAATAGTGCCATTTAGAGTTGTGCTTTGATTTTTCACTACATAAAATAGGGTGACAGCTTGGGAGACATTGGAGGTGTTCAAAATCTGAAACAGAGGCAAAAAAACGTGTTGTTGCTGTTCAGCTCATAAAAAAAAAATAATAATAAAAAAAAATAATAATAAAAAAAAAATTAAAAAAAAATAAAAAATAAAAAAGACACCAAGGCAGTGCAAAGAAACTGGGGAAAGGTTAACCTGAAGAGTGAATTTATCTCCATCTCGTTCAACTTGATTTTTCTTACACTTACACTTGCTAAAGTGTGATACTTTAATCCCTGCTTTAGCACTTGCAGGGTTCCTGGAGGACAGCAGCAGGCAGAAAAGGTGCAGTCAGGACTGGAAATGTTTTCCCCTGTTTTTACCAGGAAATGTGGGATGAGGGAGAGGATGCTTATCAGAAAAATCATCCAGTGCTTGATGCAGAGAAATTGTCCTGATTATCTTGCTGTCTTTGCTGCCTTCCTACTGTTGGTTTCTAGACCCACACATTTTCCTTATGAAATTAAGGGATATCATGTCTTTCTGTTCCTAACATCATATGAATGCCTGCTCTCCTCCCCACTCCCCAATCTCTTCCTGATCCCAAATTTGATCACTACCTTTTGAGGACTAATTCTATTCAGCAAGTACTGGATGAGAGTCTCAAACACCAGGAACAAAACCCACATGTTTTCTTGGAAAACTTATGTCCAAGGGGAAGAGGGATGGGGTTGTTTGGCTACTGATAGGTAGGCCTGATAGCATTCATGAATGTTATTTAAATACCTCAATTTTATGGTTTGGATAATCAGGTTAAAAGAAAGACCATGGTGTTAAGGAAAAGCATCAGAAGAGCCCAAGGTCTGACCAAAAGTCTGCCTAGCCAATGTCCACTTACAAATGGCTGGAGCAGAGGGTTGCAGAATTAGCACAGAAAAAAAGGAATAAATGGCTTTCAACAGTATAGGATTATCTCACAGCTATGTCAGAGCCATAAATCATATGCCTGGGTTTAAAAAGGGTTGATGCCTTTTTATACTATATCCTTGGCAAAATGTTTTTGGTAATTTTTGCATTTTTTTCCTCCAGTTATATCTCGACATCTTTATCTCACGGTGTGGGAAAGGATGCTTCTTTTTTCTTATTTAAATTTGAGTAATTCTGTTATGGGAAACTCCAAGTGACCATTCCTGATTCACTAGAGCATTCATGGCTGGAGAGCCATGGCAAATTTAATTTCTCTTTTCATGGAAGATGCTTCATGCCTTTTACACACCTTCCCTCTACTCTCCTAGGGCAGCAATGCCTTTTCTAGACTGGCTCTGTCTGCTCCAGAGCTGTTCCCTAGTTTTCAATTACTCTAAAGCCCTCATGCAGTGTTTTGTTGCACCAATTTAGTGCATGATACTGGAATAACTTCAGGAAAATTCATCATGAAGATCATACCTTTGAGCCTCTTACTTCCCAGCTCATCTGTTGCCTCCAGGACCTCCATCCTACCTCTCATTAAATTGGCAATACCCACAAAAACAGCCGCTACCTTCTTCTAGGGCTCTTTTCAAAATTGCTTTGTGAGATCTGCCAATTCCACCACAAGCACATCAGCCACCATGAAGTTCCCCCCAACACCACTGGTCCAGCTATTGAAAAGCTTGATTATCACTTTACCTACTGTGGTAGGCCCTCTCTTGTCCTTTGCTTTGCTTCCTCTCTGAGCTCTTCCAGTCTGAACACAAGATCACAAGAAACAGCACCAAAATAACTCAGCAGAGTGCTGATGGCAAATGTTCTCCTTCTGAGGAGCACAGTCCATTCACAGAGTTTGATCATAAATCAAAAACATATTGTAATATCACCCAGAGGATCACTTTTTTAGTCCTAAAGCATGGCATAGAGAGCATCAGTGTTGGCCCACTACACATAAAAAAGTGTGTAGAAATCAGGCCCTTTGTGGTGAATCCATATCTGTGAGCATGAAACTGAAACGCATACCAAAAGAAAGAAATCTATTCCACTATTTCAGATCTTAAAAACAAAGGTGCCTAGCACCATCTTTATACCTGAATAGCCTCACTGAAGGCAGCTAATGTGTCAGAACCACATGCTCAGTAAAAACATAAATTTGGAAGATTGTTTCTATACTTGGAATTTCATTTTATATGACTGAACTGCAAACAGAAAAACTCCAATTCACTAAAAGCAACAGCCTTCTATAAATCATGCATTTATAAGTCTTCCTGCAATGCATAAAACAGTCTTATTGCAGACGAAAACATAAACTTCCTTCCACAGTGGCTGGCAAAGGCACTGTGTTGGAATAAAAACACACACATGGCAAAGAATAACCAGGAGGGTTTGGCAACAGGCACTGGCCAAGCACCCAGCATTGTACCTGAACTGTTAAGTTGTTGCTGGTGTTTAGGACCTTCCTTTCAGCATCCTGAAATGCTCTCTGGAGCCGTTGTTCCATGGTCTGAACAAATTTGCACGACTGAATATTGTCTGTTTGACCCACAAACTGCAGCTCTGGAAAAAGGAAGACATTAGCATGTTGACAAAGTGTTCTCAGTTGCAGCATGGAGAACAAAATGATCAATTTACACATAAAGCAGGTGAAAATAATGCCACTTCAGAAACTGCACTAAATTAGCCTTAATTAAGACAAAATGTAAGAATTAAATTGCATTATTAGAGCTGGTACTCTCCACAAACAAATGGAGATTTCTTCTGCAGTGATATATAAGGTGGTAGGGCCTGTTCACTGTGCATAGACTTGCTCAGAGCCAGGCAGTAAGTGAAGTCATTCTAAAAGACAAGTTATAATCTTAAATCTTGCAGGTCATTTGGTCCTGCAAAATACACTCAATCATAATACTGATTCTCAGCCTGTTTTATTTTCACTCTAGGAAGAATGTACTTAACTTTAACTGCCATAAGTATGTGTATACAAACATTGTAAGCACACATGCAATAAATGTTTTTTATCATTTAATATGTCATTTCAGAGCACTCTCTCCTCTCCTAGCTTATAGAGCCCTGCAATTACTCTGCACTGATGTCTGCTGCCACCTCCCCTTGATGCCTTTTGGGGATTACCTAAAAACAGAGGCCAGACAAAATTAATAGAATAATATATATATATATTAGAAGAAATATATAAGAATAAAAATTAAGATAATAAAATTAAATAGATTTATTGAAGGGCCTTCAGGTACATTTTGGGCAGATTAAGCCCCCCAGGGGCTACACCCAAAAAAATGGATGATGGGTCACAGGTTTAAATATTTTTATGAGTTTGGTCCATTTGCATATTGGGGGTTAATCTTCCAATTACAGCTTCAGGTAATGAAGTCATTTACCCCAAGTTTATCTTCCCCAACTCAATTTCGTTTACATTTCTCAAGGCCTGAGGCAGTGAGGTGTCCTTGATTCTCAGGCCTGGAGAGGAATTGCTGTGTCTGACCAAAATGAGAGAACAGTAGCTGGCACTTTATATAGAGTTTAGAGTTAGACACTAAAGAATTGCAGGATTACAAATACATGAAAAATATAAAAGCTAAAACCCTAAGGCATGGAGGGGAAGGGAAGAGGGAAGGGGGAAGAGAAGGGAAGGGAAGGGGGAAGGGGGAAGAGAAGGGGGAAGGGGGAAGGGAAGGGAGAAGGGAAGGGAGAAGGGAAGGGGGAAGGGAAGGGAAGGGAAGGGAAGGGAAGGGAAGGGAAGGGAAGGGAAGGGAAGGGAAGGGAAGGGAAGGGAAGGGAAGGGAAGGGAAGGGAAGGGAAGGGAAGGGGGAAGGGGGAAGGGGGAAGGGGGAAGGGGGAAGGGGGAAGGGGGAAGGGGGAAGGGGGAAGGGGGAAGGGAAGGCTCACCAGTCTTCAGCTGGAAGCGGTAGGCGGGCGGGGACTGCCAGGGCAGGGCCAGGGCCAGCACAGCCTGCAGGTGAGGCACATGCTGCCTCATGTCCGCCGTGGCGTTGCCGATGCCGTAGGCCAGCAGCTTCTCGGCGGCGGCGGCCGGCGTGAAAACCAGCCTGCCCCGTGTGACATAGTAACCCACCGTGAGGTTACTCGACTGCTCCAGGATTTCCACCTAAAACACATATGGAAGCATTGGGTTTTTTTCATTATTTTTGCTTGCAGCTCAGCTGCTGTTTGATGGGGTTTCTCACACTGTGAATCAAAACATGAGTTTTACCTCAAAATTCTCTATTTTCCAAAAAAGTTTTTAGCCCTGGAACTGCTCCTCATCACTGAGTTTTACCTGGTTTCCTCTCTTAGAAGAAGGCAGCTCCTCTCAAGTTTGCAAAAGGTAGGGGACTAAACCTGGCAGTTTTTATTGCTGCTGCCAAGGAGCACAACAATTCCCAAACCTACTGACATCCTCCACTCTTGCAGCAATAAAGCGTGAGGACCCAAGTTAACTTGATGACCTCTGTTTGGAGAAAAATTACATTTTTCCTTCCGAAAGGCTTGGTGAGTGTGACTCCTAACAGCCTTGGACCCCACACAAACCCCAGCCTGAGTGCACAGGAAGCTGTGTGCCAAGGAAAAGGGCCCTCAGCCCACCCAAGCTGCACACACAGCAGTGCAGAGGTTTGTGCAATTTAGCTGCAAAGTGATGAACACATCACCTCACTTGTTTTTTTTCAATAAAACATGCTTTCTCCCTGCTCAGGATTCTTATCCCTGGGAAATTGCACCTGTCAGGTACTGGGTTTTCAAAGCAGGAAGAGGACTGACAGCAGTGACATCCCATTTTCCAGCCGTGCTCTGAGCAGGCTGAGCACAGCAGCACTCGGCTGCCCCTGAGCAGAAGTCACTCCTGAGCTGCAGGGGGAAGAGGAAACTGCTGTCAGTAGTCATTTCCCAGAGCACACCAAAAAGTAGTTTGCATTTCTCTCTTCTTCATCAAATGAATCGCTAAAAGCTTTGGAGTATTCCTTATCTTTTTAGAGACCAGAGTAGGTGCCACCTCTGCCTGCTCACCATAGGAAAATCTCAGTGCTCCCCGCCAAGAGGTTTCCTGCATCCAGAGATAGCACTGGAGCTGCAGGCAGCTGTGGTTCCTTGGTGGGAGAGCTGTTTTGGTGAAGTCATGCAGGCAAAGCCAAGCAGACTTACCTGAGCACTGACGTTCTGGTTGAAAGCTTGTCTCAGCACTTGGTTGAGGCCTTTTCTCACACTCTCCCTGAAAGCATTGCTGATCATCATCCTTCTGGTGTTCAGAAACAGAACTGTGGAGCAACAAAAGCCACAGGGTGGTTTGAGATATCACCATGCTCCTATTTGCTTTCTTTAATTGTTTTACATTGGGCTGGCTGTGCAGGGATCATCAAAGCAGCTTGGATTACCAGCAGCTCCAAAGACAAGAACTGCAGGGGCTCAGCAGCTCCTGTGTTCCCAATTCATCCCATGGTAATAGCCCATTGTTTCCATGATTCCAGAGCAAGGTCTAACAAGTGCAATTTCTTTAGCAGCAACAAGGAGTCTTTGCCATGCTGCCTCTCCAAGGAGGCACGAGGCCACTCGCTGCCTGAGGACAGACTGGCACAGCATTCCCAGGGGACTGGGCCAGAGCTGCACAGGCTGGCTTCACATCTTCATGGCCACAGTTACATAAAAGAAATCTGCTGCTCCACTGTTACAATTATTTTCCATCTAGGAAGCATCTGTATGCTTTCTTTAATAAACCTATCACTATCTTCTTCTTTTTCTCTTATAATTTGCAGAGTTTTATAGCTGTGCCTGGGTGCTTTCAATTATACACTGTACATGAGCTATTTCTATCTTTAGGAAATATTCTTCACACTACTATTCTATTCTTCTGTTGTATTCTTCACACTACTGATGGGGATATTTAGCAGCTAACAAACACACATTTAGGTCCAAAAGTGGCTTATTTCACTGTAGCCTCTATCATACAAAGTCTTTTCTGTATCTATTCTTTGCTGAGGTCTCCAAGACACAGACAGCTTCTGGTGCTGTGCTGCCACAAGGAGTCCATGAGAAGCCTGGGCAAGGTACCTCTCTAGGCCCCTTTAGTTTGGAGCTCCTTTCCTTTAGTTTGGAGCTCTCACAGATAAGGAGAAGCTGTCCATGAAAAAAACAGCCAGAGCCAGAAGTGGCACTGTTCACATAAAAAAACTCAAAATCCTCCCATTTTGAAGTGTGCAACTCTAAATGCTAAATACAATTTTCAAATAGATCTGTAATGATAGAATTAGATGTTCTTATTAGAACAGAATTAAGTGTACATATTAGACCAGGTTTTTGTGCATAAACAGGGCTGAGGACCAAGGCAGGTTACTGCACTGTCCTCTTCAGTAACACAGACTCTTTACTGCAAAGCAGGCACCAAACCATCCTGGCTTACAGGGCTGTCACCCCACACTCCCTGCAGTGAACACCACAACACCTGATCTTACCATTTCACTTGACTCACTCTTGTTGGAGCCCAAGCCACAATCAAGCCAGCACTGTTTCCATCTGATAATTCTGCCCGTATCCACACGGTTGGTCAATCACTGCTGCCCCACACCCTTTGACACTGGAGTGTGCTCCTCACACCTCATAGCTGCCCCTCACAGGCACAGGAGAGCCCTTCAGCAAAGCCACCTACCTGTTTTGAGCATCATGTTGGCAGAGAGGCGGCAATCCAGGGAGGGAGCTGCCGTCATGTTAGCAAAGGCGGCGGCTGCCGTGGTGCCGGGAGGAGCAGGGGTGAGTTCCATGGCAGGAGGGGGGAGCCTAGTTGTTTTCGCTGATGCTGTAATAGATGTCAAAGCTGCTGTCATTGTCAGTGGGTATGGGGTTGGCGTTTGGGTGATGTCTGAGCTTGGGAGCTTCTGGGTGTCAGTTACTGCTGTTGTTTCTATCTGCCTTGGTGCATGGGCTGTGGGTGCGAGTGTGGAGGCTGTGGCTGTGCTGCTCTTGGGGGTTATGAACAGAGCTGGCGTGTCTAGAGGTGAGGCAGTCATGTTCCTCGTTGCAAAAGGAAAATCTGCCTGTGTTCCTACGGGGCTTAGGTCCAGCGTCAGTTTTGTGGCAGTGTGACTGTTTGTTAGTGTCGATATCGGTGTGCCTAGAGCCATCACGGATGGCAAAGGTGTGTTCTCAGTGCCTAGAGAAAAGAAGGAAGAAGCTGGCACTGGTGAAGCTGGAGATGGTTTTCTTGTTAGTGGTTTTGCTTCTGAAGTTTCTACTGTAGGTATTGCACCAGAAGATACTCCAGATAACACTGTAAGAACAGAACGGGTAAAGTTGGTTGTTGACAAAAAAGGAGACTCTATCTGTGTCAGTGATGCATGGACAGAAGTTATGATGACTTGACTGCAGACCACTGGTGGTAGGGGTTTGCAATGGGATCCCCCTGGTAGCTTTATTAGATATGTTATTGAGAGCTAGACTATGACTTGTAGCACTTGTGTCCCACTCCTCCTCACTGAACGTGGCTGGATATTTACCAGCCATAACCAAATAACAAGGGCACTCCTACTGGCTGTCTGCAAGTTCTGGAAAACTGCCAGAACCAGTGTCTTCTGAGATAAAACTATTCAAGAGAGTCAAGCCAGAAGGCTTGGTTTCAGGGAAAGGGGCCTGGGCTGGCAGTGTGCTGAGGGTGACACTGCTTCTGTTTGGGGCTGAAACAGTCAAGCTGTCAGTGAGCTGAAAAGCCAACACTGGTGCTGTGCCTAATGTTTTGGTCAGTAATCTTTCCAGCATCACTTGTTTGGGATTCTAGAGAGCTAAGGAGACCACCTGCAGCATTAACAGGAGGCACATGTTAATGGAGAGGTGCTTCCTCATGTATACTGATAGGAACATCTCCAACACAGAGGAAATCAGCAACATTTTCAGCCGTGTTTCCGTGCTTTTTTTGCAGAGGGTCAGGCATTGTCAAGGTAGGAGCAATGGATGAATACTGACCAGGAGATATTTTCAGTGCAAATGCATGTTCATCAAATTCTGAAAAGTTATTCTTTTCAGCAAAAGGTAAATTTGAAATGTTTCAACTGTAGGATGTATAGCTTGCTGAAGGGGTGGAGAAGAGTGGCTGCTCATATGTATTAATTTTGTTCTGCAGACTTGACGCTCCTGAGTATGATGCATGGTACTTGTCTTCCAATGGAAAAGTACTTGGAGCAACTCCCCTTATTTCCATTTGGACTGAAGCTGTTACCGAAGGAATACTAATGCCAGCTGCAGACAGCAATGCTTTATTGGTCCATGGAGAAGCTGAAGTTAAAACTTCAGGAAGGCTGACAGGATCTAAATTGCTTTCAGAGCCTGCATTCAAAATCCTGGAAGAGCCAGAACGGTGGCTGTCCATCACTGCTGTCATGGAAACAAGTGATGGCAGCGTACCCCACGCTGGAGGCATGAAAGAGTCAAGTGGCTTTTTATCAACTGAATGCAAAGTCTGACCAGAGGTTAAATGATTTGAAGCTCTTGGAGATGAATATTCTGCATGAGGGTCACAAGAGTGGGTACTCTCATCTTTCTGTCTTCATTTACTGTTACACCTGAACTCTCTGTGTCGCCAAGTGGGAGATGTGCAGTCACAAAAACAGCAGTGGCAGAGGTATTTGTGGTAGCAGGTTTTGAAAGGAGTACAATGGAAGTACTTAATGGCACTGCAGCTAGATCCAGAGTCATCATGGCCATCTCCAAAACAGTGTGTAGTACCCTCGATCCTATGAGGAGTGTACAGGTTTGGATATGTGGAGAAACTCTGGAAAGCTGGGTTCTATAATGCAGAACATTATTAGCGTTAAAGTTCATGGACATCTTTGCTGTCACTCCTCTTGTGAAAGGCTGTCGAGCTGTCCTTGCCAGAGAAAAGCCACCAGGATTTGGGAGAGCAGGGCAGAAGCAGCTGGGAGTCTCATGCTATTTGCCTGCTAGGTTCCATCAGTCAGGCCTCCTGCAAAAGTTTGATTCTGAGGCAGCAGCAGCAAGAGGAGGAGGGATCTGCAGCCTGTCCTGGTTGGCTACTGCCACCTTGGGACTGGCTGTGCGTGCTGCCCCAGTAAACACCTCGTTTGTCTCACTTAGCAAGGGAGACCTTGGGCTTGTTGAAGAGGAGTGTGTTGCATTTCTAAGGAGAAAATCTGTTTTGCTGCTAAATTCACATCCTGGCAGCGCTGCACTGCGAGCGTGCTTTGCATGTGGAATAACTGATATTGGCAGTGAAAGGGAGGACGTGCTCTGTGTGGAGCTGGAGACTTCAGCTGCCTCTTGGAGGCTGATGACATGAAAGGTGCAAGGTTAGAACCTGCAGTGCAATTAGTCAGTGCTGTGAAAGACTGAGGGTGACTCATTGGCAGTATTGGATGTAGAGTACCCCCAGCATGGAAGACTGATGTAGGAACCTCTGCTTTATCCTGAAAAACTGATGATGACAGAAGAGTGATATCACTCATTCTGCCCTAAATGGCTCCAGTGGGAGAGAAGTTATATGTACTCTCATTAAGGAACCACGGCAAACTTTAGGAAGTTATTGTCAGGGGAGACTGATGCATTTTTGACCAAGGAATGTCAAAGTATACAGATGACAAAGAGGTCCTTTCCAAAGGAAACCCTTTTCCCACTAACTCTGTGAAATGCACTGTTGTTGATCCAGTGAAAAGCATGGCCCCCCTAAACAAGTTGGGACTCCTTCAACGAGGTGGTTGATTCACCACACTGGAATGCACTGTGCTTAGAGCACTATTCCTGCTTTCACTAACCTGTGAGCTAGCTGAATCTGTGCTGAAGAAACCTTCAGGATCTGCAGACAAAGGCACTTGGATGGGCAGTACAGCTGGTTTAGAAAAATTAATGGCATGGAGGTGACTGAATTACCAATGAGGAGAACGATGGTGATGGAACAGCAGCAAGCATGTCTGATCCTGCATGTGCTTTCTTTTGAAATGGAGGGTGTTCCTAATGGCAGTGGCCGGGATGGCACAGCTGAACGCAAACGTGTCACTGATGGTGTGGAGGAGGACAGTGTGGCAAACATACCAAGCTGAGGCAAACCTGTTAGAGCAGCTGTGTCATCCATGTCCTGAGAGGATGGCCTCAGGAGAGACTCGGCGGAGACCTCGGGGGGCTCCTGGGGTGCGCTGTGCCCACTGCCCTGATAGAGGGAGGGGGACAGGTGCAGCTGGTCCAGGGTCCTGCTGTGGGCACTAGTCAGCGTCGTTTTTATCATCTGCAGCAAGTCTGCGTTCTCCAAAGTCTGTGCCAGGGAAATGTCAGCTACTGAGGGAGGCTTAGTTCCTGTGGAAGGCCGTGTTGGTGACAGTATAGATCTCCAGTTAGGAAAAGATCCTGGAGAAGGAGCATCGTTGAAACGCTGTTGCCTGATACCTGTAAAGTAATAAGTAAAATGAGTATATTCTTCCCCAAAATGAGGATTTTGCTACAAATCACAACATGCAATGCATTAAGTTTGGTAAAACAAGTGATTTTTTTCAGTGTTTTCAGAGTGCATAAAAAGTTTACCACAAAAACCTCCAAATATGAAACCCAGGGAAAAGTTCAACACGACATATTTTAAACCCCTCAACTCTTTCATCTGACAGAAGAATAAGGAAAGCTGCCTAGGCCAAGCTATTCCAAAATCCTACTTTTACCAGGGATGTCTCAACATAGCAAAAGACACATTCTTAAGCCTGGGACAATTCTCAAGGTGACCACGAGTCACCCTGTGTCAAAATACTATGTGAGAAGATGGGTTGAGAAGCAATGCAGAAAGGGTATGGGTTTTGACAAGCAAGCTTCACTGCCTTGGCATGCAGTCTGACATGGGAATAGTCAGCACTGGCTGTGTTCCTGTAGGATGCATCTGGAGGTGCTCATCCTGCCAGCTCTAATAACGCCTGCAATTACAGACACAAAAGGAAGAAAATAAAACATGGATGAACAAGAGGAGAGGGGGGAAAGATCCAAAACAAATTAGGACATTAAACTCTTTTTTGACGTGTGCAGATGCACAACACATCATTTCAAACACCAGTTTACTCTGCATTCAACACCATAATGTTCCTAGGCTTTGTTTCCTTGAAATGATTACAGTTATTCTAAAAATCACAGAATGGGAACACTCACATTTGTGCTAATTTAAAGATTAGGATTCACTCAAGAGTAAAATTTAAGGTGGTGGGGTCTTTTTCTTCCCTTGCCCCACTTCAAGACAATAGATCAAAACTCAGCCCTGGCACTTGGTACCATGCCAATCTGTGTCCCCTTGCATAGCCAAGCAGAGGAGAAACATGGACCTAAATCCTGCCCTCCAGCTGCAGCACATCTGCATCAGACACAGGGGATGCCAACCTCCTCCAGGGCCTCATGAATAACTCAGCATAGGGGTGTGGAAGGGCAAGCAGAGCAGGTCCTGAGACACATAAAACGGGCTGGACATTGGCTCCAACCACCCACGAACCCAAGGATCAGCAGAGCCAACAGCACCAACTGGGAACCAGCCTACATGGACAGGAGCCAGAGGTGGGAGACCTCACAGCACAAGGGAGGAAAATGGGTCATGTTTCACCTATGTAAAGCTATGCTTCTTTCTTTCTACAGTTTTCTTTCCTCCTAAGTTTCTACACCACCCATCATCCATATGCACAGGCCACAGTAGGTGATTAGACCAGCTCCTTCAGGCTCCCACATCCATTCCACAGGAGTGTGCTGGAATTATGTTCAGCATTTAGTCTCTCTAAAAAAAAATAAATACACACACACTAAAAAAAAAAAAAACCCACAAACAAACAAAAAACCAACCAACCAAACAAAACCCCACAAATAACCCAAAAACAAGCAAACAAAAACCAAACCAACCAAACAAACAAAAGAAACCCACCAAGAAAACCAGAAAAGAAAACCCAAACCAATGAACCAATGAGAGATCTTCCATTTTATTCCTATATCTAAGATTTTTATTGATCCATGGTGAAAAATGGCCATTATTATCTCCTTCACTGAGAGGCAGGAATAAATATAATGTCTAGAATAATCTCCAGAATTTGGTTTAGGGAAGCAGCTCCAGGATGGGCAACAGAACAGAGCTCTGCCCTCCAAGCAACCAAAGAAGTCCCTAGACCTTTCAGCTGACACAGATTAACTTGGACACAAGTGATCTGGAGAAAAGCAAAAGGAGGCAGACACAGGGCTACCTCTGGCAATGGGAGACAAGCAGAGGAACAGGGAGCACAATCCACTTTTATGGAGCTGCTCCAGAAGGTCAGCAGGCTGGACAGGAGGCTGCAGAGTCCACCAGGAAACAACCCACCAGGAGAGGTTTGCAGCACACAAGGGACACTTTTGTATTTGGGCCATGGCTGCTGCTGTGTCACCAGGGGACTGGAGACTAGTGTGGCCTGGTTTCTGATCCTCTACATGATCCACCCTATGTTGGAAGGCACACTGTGTTCTAGACTGTGTTTTGGTGCCTTTTTGTTCCTTGTGAGTCTGGCAGATTTTTAACAGAAGGCAGGAATGAAGATGAGATTAATTTTGCTCAGCTAGAATAGATTCAAACGTGTGCTTGAAATCAAGAACTAGCTGATGTGCTTTGCAAAACCAAGCTTTAGGCAACCTACAGCTTAAATATCTCTTCTGGTGAAGTCATCATTACCTGACTTGTTACACCTCTGTGTTGTTTCACCTCAGAACTGAAAAGTGACTGCAAACCTTTGTGCAGGATTTCTTCTAGGATTTGGTCCTAGAGCTAGTCTAGCATGAGTCCTAAAGGGGAATTAAGGAAGCCAATGTTTTCTTCTTTTCTAAAGCAGCAAAACCTGTCAACATCAATCCTCTCACAGACTGCACCATTCTTCATACATTTCTTCACACATTGGTTTAATGAGAATCATTATGAGCAGAGAGACAACATAAATCTGGAAAAGGCATTGATGTTACCGCATATTGACAAGAAGTGAAGAAAAGTTCAACTATTGCAAAGAAGATAAAACACCAAATAAAAATATTTATATAAAAATTCCAGTCCTTCAGTTTTTGTTCCTTCCATTCCCTACCAGCTGCCAGTTTCTCTGTTTATGCCCATTAATGAAGTAAAGCTCCCGAGTTACTGAAGCTTTAAGAAAATTATACAATATTCTGCAAGCTATGGATGATGCTGGCATTCCACTGCAGCAGACCCTCTTTTATTCTATGCCCAAGGAAAGATGTTGACTGTCAGTATGTGTTTCAAACTGCCATAAATACAACATCCTGGTAGTAATCAGACAGACACCATATGTGGAGTTTATACTGAAGGACATGCTCTTTGCTTGAGCATTGTTAGGATGGCATTGACCACTACAGCTCCCTATCAAAAACTGTGCAAACCAAGACTGTATCATGGAAAAAGGGGCAGGCAGGAAAACATTTCACACTTCTACATCTATCAACAGCTGAACACACTTGATGAAGGAGGAAACAACCACAATGAGAAAGCCACAATGAGAACTCCCCACAGCATGCATTGTGCACTGAGCTTGTACACACCAGAAGCTGCTCCTCCTGCCTCTAGATTATCTGTTATTCTTTCATATTTCAGCCTATTGATGAACCATCATTTCCAACAATCCTAAAATCCATCTAGCAGTAACCTCATTAGAGCAGCCATCACTGATGATGGACCTTTCCATTAGCAATGACGAGAAACATTCCCAATATGCCAGAGCAGGAAGTTAAAAATCCAATCAAGTTTGGAGAAAACCATGTTTTTCACATGTCTGAGCACTTCTGTGCACACCTAAAGGAGTGATAAGAACCCCCACCTCTCCCCTTTAATAAAGTGAGAGTCCCTTTGAGGAAGGATTAGGCTGTCATGAGGGCACCTCTCACCTTCTCTTCTCCAAGCTGAGCAAGCCAAGTGACCTCAGTCACTTCTTCCACATCTTGTCATCAAGGTCTTTCATCACCTTCATCATCCTACTCTAGACACAGCCTAACAATATCCTTCTGCCACTTCTGAGCCAGTGCAAAATATCAACTCAAAGGCATCTTCAACAACAGAGGATGTTTGCTGTCTCGACTTTGGTTGCATTACTTACAGATCACCTGGATTAATAACATTTAAAAGTGAAGCTGATAAAGAGGATGTTCAGAAATTTTTTTGCATGACTGACAAAGACATCTTCCCCGTTATATGTGAAATGTGTATCTTTTCAAAACCTTCAGCATATTAAAGACAGAATTTCAATTTTCCAATCAAGTTGCTTTAATTGTTAATTTTTCAGACAAAAAAAATCCCAAACTGCTGCTAAGTAGTGTAAAGGCTAAATTTTAGGAATACACTAATACCTATATAAGGGAAGCTGTAGCCATGTAAAGCACAGCAGAAATCCAAACATATTATGTAAGTAATTTGGATTTTATACAGGTCTGAATCAATAAACCCTAAGGGAGAGTAACTCCAAAGATACCTTATAAAAAATCAGATTGTGAGAAATACAATTGCTTGCAAACAAACACTTCAGCAAAGCCTCTGATGATGTCTCCCAAATGTTCTCCTGGAAAAGCTGGTAGCCCATGCCTTGGACAGGAGCACTCTTTGCTGGTTAAGAGCTGGCTTGATGGCTGGGCCCAGAGAGTGGTGGGGATGGTACCACATCCAGCTGGGGACAGTCATTAGGGACAGTGTTAGGACCAATCCTGTTTAATATCCTTATTGATGATCTGGGTGAGGGGATCAAGGGTATCCTCAAGATGTTCACAGGCAACATTAAGTTGGGCTGGAGTGTTGAACTGCTGGAGAGCAGGAGGACCCTGCAGAGGGATCTGGACATGCTGGAGGGATGAGACAAGGCCACCAGGATGAGTTTCAAAACGGTGAGGTGCCAGGTCTTGCACTTGAGCCACAACAACCCCATAGAGTGCTACAGGATAGGGAAGGAGTGGCTGGAAAGTGGCCAGGGAAAAGGACCTGGGAGTGCTAGTCAGCAGCAGCTGAACATGAGCTAGGGTGTGCCCAGGTGGCCAAGAAGGCCAATGGCATCTGGCCTGGATCAGGAAAAGTGTATCCAGCAGGAGCAGGGAGGTCATTCTTCCCCTGTACTCAGCACTGGTGAGGCCACACCTTGAGTGCTGAGTCCAGTTCTGGGCCCTCAGTTCAGGAAGGACATGGAGGGGCTGGAGCAACTCCAGAGGAGGGAAACAGAGCTGGGAGGGTCTGGAGAGTCCTTTCAGGAGTGGCTGAGGGAGCTGGGGGTGTTCAGCCTGGAGAAAAGGAGGCTCAGGGCAGATCTCACCACTCTTTAGAACTACCTGACAGGAGGGGGGAAGACAGGTGGGGATCAGCCTCTTCCCACAGGAAACAATGACAGGATGAGGACACAGCCTCAAGCTGCATCAGGGGAGGTTCAGGTTGGACATCAGGAGGAATTTCTTCACAGAAAGGGTTGTCCAGCATCAGAAGGGGCTGTCCAGGGAGGTGGCAGAGTCACCATCATGGGAAGTGTTTAGAAAATGACTTGATAAGGCACTTTGTGCTGTGATTTAGTTGGCATGGTGATGTTTGGCAAAAGGTTGGACTCAGTGACCTCAGAAGTCTTTTCCAACCTTAATGATTCTAGAAAAACAACAACCCACTTACAAGTATTGCTGAGAGACCCTTTAGCACTTTACCCCACTCTATCCAGTATTAGATAGGGCTATCCTAGGGCTGCATCTGCTCTTTGAAACAATGCCACTAACATATCAAAAAATGCATTTATTTTTCTTCTCAAAAGTGCAATGCTTCCTGCTTATTATTGTTTTACCACAAGAGATTGAGTGACCAAAGGTTAGCTATGACTGGTAGGGAATAGGATAAGAAAAGTAACAGAATTAACAAAAATTAACAGTAATCCCTGTTACACCAGTGAAAAAATGCACACCCTAATCACAGGGTTCTCCAATTTACTTCCATTGAAGAGCATTAAGCCTATGCTGTATGATGATGGCACCATTTCAGAGTTTTCATAATGCTATAATTTTTTTTTTCATTATTCATTAAGAGTTTACAGTTGGAGAAATGGCACAAAAATACAGATTTCATGAGCCAAGGGATGTGAAATGCACTACCAATGAAAATACAAATGCTCAGCAAAGCATTTATAAAAATATCTACGTAGCACACCAAAATTTGGCTCACTGTGCAGAATGGCAAAAACTATGCCTTCATAATATGTTATCCCAATTATACATCCATGGAATCATTACATCACAACCTATGTATCCCATACATCTCACTTTTGGCATCATTCCACAGGCGTTTGCTGCTAAATTAAGCAAAACAATTAACATGTAAGTGTTTTCTAGCCCTGACAAGAAGCCAACCTACAAGACACCTGTCCTGAGCTCACACAGGCCAAGCTGTGCCTGCTTTTCTGCTCAGTGTGCTTTCTGTTCCTCCTCCAAGGAATGTGCCTGGAGGGATCACCAGGATCAGACTGGAAGAGAGAATACAGGTGTTTTTGGCAGCTGCCAAACCCACAGCTACTACTACACCAGGAACGGATGGTGGAGAGCCAGAGAAAACTGCAAAAGGGAGAAGGTAAAGAAACCAGAAAACTAAATGCTGTTCTTCACAGGGATCTCATTAATATCCATTTTTTCAGGCAGATTGTAGGAAAAATTAAGTGGTTCAACAGACACCTTCTCACATTTGTTTCAGTTGTAACTTTTCCCATGTTAGATCTGGACCTTCCAAACCCAAAATTCTGTTCTGATGGATTTAAACTCAGATTATTTTACCAACAACTGAGGTTTGTTACATTCTAGCCTCTCTTTATCTGTCAATATCTACAAGAACCAGACAATAAAAAAGCTCCATTACATCAAAAAAAAAAAAAAAAGCCCTTTCTCCAGTGATCTTAGAAAATTATGACTGAAAACTATTGTTAATTTATTTTGACAACCAGGGTAAAATATTTTCTCCCAATATCATCAGAATTCTGTAGAAATGAAACAGTTTTGCCACAAGGGAAATTCTCTATGAGGAGATACCACACTGACACAAGGTTACCTTCTCCACCAACAAAAGTTTGGACTTTTATAATAAATAATAGAAAAAAACGTTTGGACACGATGTTTAGTCGTTTCAATATATGTTTTCTCATGTGAAAACCAAAGCAGCAATATTCTGTTTGGGATGCTGGTGAACTTTTTTGCCTTCATGGGGTTAGTTCCCTTTGGCTCCCGACACTCCAGCAGCCAAGCCTTGCATCAGGGACAACCTCTTAAATAAATTATTAATAATCAATTATTTAATAATAAATCAATAAATAATTAATTAAAATACAGGGCTGCTGAAAAATGGACTTTTCTTTTCCTTTTTGCCTTCCTGGCTTGTCCAGCCCCGACGTGGGATGCTCCACGGTTGTCACCAGCTCTGCTATGGGAAGAAACAAGTGGCTGTGATTCGTACCAAGTGTGCCTAGGGCTCTGAAGTGTCCCCTCTGCCACCCAGGCTGCTCTGCTGGGAGCTTTTAATCGGCTCCAGCAGCAGGGAAGGGAGGGGAAGAGAAGAGCAGGAGAGACAAGGCGAGAAAAGAAAAGCCAGGGCGAGGAAAGCGTGCCATGGCTGCGGTACAGCTCAGCCAGCGGCGATCCCAGCTGCATCATCTGCATCCTCTGCACACCGGATTGGCAGAGCAGATGCTCAGCTGGATCATTAGGAAATGCAGGGAGAGGAGGATTCATCAAGGCACTGTGCCATGGGATAATTGCACAGAATCACACAGAAAGCAGGAGCTGCTCCGCTGAACGTTCTCGTTGCCATTTCTGCTTGAGCTTGTTATAGGGAATGTACTGCATTTGATAATTCATGCGGAAATAAAATATAAATACAACTAATGAACAAGCACCAGTCTCAGGAAAACTAGGCTTGCATTCCAAGATGGGTGTCTCTAGCAAAAAAATAATAAAAATCAACACTTGAAAAGAAGCTCCCAGCCCTGGAGATGGGCCATTGACAACAATTAATCAAGGATGAGCAAAACCAGATAAGACTCAACGACTTGACTCACCCAATGCAGCTTTCTTGAAAAAAAATAATCAACTCACTTGGCTTTGCCCAAAAACCTATTCAGAAAGGGGACTATCTCAAAAAAACCCCTCAAGAATACATCATCCCAGAATAGTGGACAAAGGATCTAGCCTTGGAGAAAAACTGTGTAAAAACTGGACTCTTGGTGATGGGATTTGTGAATGGGGGAGGACAGGGGTGGTAGAGTCTTGTCCCTACGTTCACCCAGTTGGCAACCTGGGGTTGGAGGCGCCTTTTTATCGTGGTTTTCCATGTTCGCTGTTACCCAAAAAATAAATTCTGGTGGTTTTTTTTATTTTTGCAAATCTGGCTGTCTCATTTATAACAAGCTGATCTGGTTTTTCACAGAATTTAACCAAATAAATGATACGTGTATTAATGTGTTTTATATTATTTTATCCATTTTTTATTGTTTTAATTAATTCTTAGCGCTTTTTCAGCAACGCTTTCAGGATCAGTACCTTTGTGAGCCTGACAGCCTCAGCATGCTGCTAATCTATTTATTTGTCAACAGACATTCTCCCAAACCTTTGCAAAGGAATTGTGTTTATTCAGGAAAGTTTCTGCAGACACTGCTACCATCAGCAGAAATGATTTCATGAACAACATAGCAAAAAAATCCAAGGTCATTTGGGAACATACAACAGCAGAGCTGCCAGTTCTCCTGCTCTTAGCTTGAGTTTTACAAGATTTGAGACGGTTTTTTAAGGAACAAACAAAAGAAACACCCCCCCAAAAAAAAAATCTTAAGTAAAACACATTGTATTAGTAGTTGATTTTTCATTCTTTAAATGAAAATTCTGAATTCTTGAGGTTGTGCGGGGAAAAAAAAGAAAACTAAACTGTTTTTAAATTACATGATCTTAAAGCCCATGACATTTTTACAGGACTGGTTAGAGGACATTTTTACAGGTTAAAGTTATTTATTTATTTTAAACTTCCAGAGCTAGGATGGACTGGAATGGCAGCACCAAATTCTCAAAAAGCACGAGAAGAGTTTGGGTTGCAAACTCTGATCTTCTTAGACTCTGGAGTTAGGAAGCATGTAGCAGCTTTGCTACTGTCAGTAACTAAACAATCAGTAACAGTAATAGGAGTACAGTTTTATTATTATATGTAACAGATTTCTATTTCCTTAACTAGAAGCTACTCCTTTAATAAAGCTTTCAGTGTTTAAACTCCCCAGCAAAATCAACACAAGAGGAGACTGCAGAGAGCTCCTGCTAAAAGCCATTTGGATTATTCTCCAAAGGGAAAAAAAAAAAAAAAAAAAAAAAAAAAAAAAAAAAAAAAAACACACCACTATTGTTTGCAGAACTTTCCTAAAGAAACGATAGTGCTTTCAAAAGATTGGACTGTGGGGCCAAATTACATAATACAATATATTCTGACATGCTTGTTGAGCAATTGTGAACGTTCCCTTGAGCCAAAAATCTTCCTGTTCACCAACCCAAGCATATCTTCGAGCGAACATTTGAGGCCACAGTCCAGGAGCAGAGGAGACCCTCTGGACCATGTGCAGCTCAGCCAACACACCCCGCCCTGCAGAAGGGAGGCCCAAATTGGGGCTGCAGCAGGAGGCTGAACCAGGACAGCAGCACAAGGACATGCAAGTGTGCTGCTCACCTGCCTGGGGTACCACACCTCAGCAGAGAGGAGGAAACACGTTGGCAGCACCAGCATCTTCAGCCACTGCTGCTGCTAATTGAGCTCAAGGGTTAGCACCCTCATACTTATTATTTCAACTTATTTCAGTTTGTGGGGGTAACACACACACACACACACACACACACACGCACACACACGGCTGGGAGAGGACAAGCTCAGTGTGCTTTTCAGTGGTTATTTCAGGCCAGAACAAGAAGGGCAGACAGGGAGGCTGTGCCTTGGACACCCCTGTGCCCAAGCAGGCAGATCCCATTTGGGGTCTGTTCCAGCAAGATAACCAGGAGAGGAGTTAATCCTCCCTGAGGAGAGATGCAATCTCAGAGGTGCCAAATGCACAGGATCAATACAAGGACCGAGGTTTCCACAATGTCTTTTGCTGCTTTTGAGCTCTTTCTGCTGCCTGTGATGAAGGATAAAGAGGTGAAGAGCAGGAAAGAAATGCAGGTCACACACAGAAGTATTCTGCTTCCTCTGTCTGCACAGGGTTTAATATTGCCCCACTGATAATGCTTTCAGAGTACAGAAGCCTCTGCTCTTAAAAAAAAATTATATTAATTTTTAGATTAGAAACCTTTCTAATCATACCGAAGAGAGAGTGTGAAAAGAGCAAATTACATACCTGGTTTAAAAAAATGCAACAAAATAATCAAATCCAAATTCTGTTTTCTCTTCAAGATTTGCCCCAAATAACCAGTATTTCTCCATCCATGTAATTTCTGAGCTGAAAAAAGTGCAGTCTATTACACAGCCCCAAAATGCAGAAAAGTTAAAATACTGAATATATGAGTGAGCCAATAGACAAATATTGAGTTGAAATTTTGGAACATTCTTCCTTGGAGGGGAATCCTCCTTATGACCATGAATGGGACTACAAACATGAGGTCATGCTGGGAAAGAGTTCACATAAAATGCAGGATTTTTCTTAGATTAGAAAAATTATATTCTGGAGCAGGATTGACAGCACAGAAAGCTGCTTTATAATGCTTTGGGATTTTCCTCTCTCCCCATTTAGAAAGGACAGAAACTAGGGAAAAAGTCTTATATACAACACCTTGTTCTTTCTTACATATATAGACTCTTTATAAGTTATCAATTTAAAGGCAATCCCTTTTCAAAAAAAAAAAAAAAAAAAAAAAAAAAGATTGTTTTCCTTTTTTGGTTCAATATTGCCCTTTGATTCCTACCTTTCACAAATGTAGCTAAGACCCAGTCTCAAAAAGAGAACAACACTTGGCTGTGGAGCAAACTTTCAGCTTCCAGGAAACAGTCAGAGAACATCCTGAGGTCATGTCAGGATGACAGGCAGCAATTAAATTCTTCTGAAAAACAAATCAACCTGCAACTTTGCTATGACCTGCTGTGGGTATTCAACATGAGGTGCAATATCCATTACATGTTAATGAACTGTGCATATCAACGAGGTAATTAATTCTTAAGTTCCTTGTCTGTTCTACAATAAACAAAGACTTGGCTCAGGCTAGAAACTATCATGAAGCTGTTTAAAAGGTATTTCCATTTTCTATGACTTTCACTGTGCACAGCCCATTAGACTTTATTTTCAGTGTCTTTGCTGCATAAAAGTGTCAATAGCACGAGTTTACAATAATGTGTTGCCTCATTCCCCTTTCTCACCTCTTGGAAATCAATTCAAATATTTATCTGTACTGTCCATAACAAAAAAAAAAAAAAAAAAAAAAAAAAAAAAAAAAAAAAAAAAAAAAAAAAAAAAAAAAAATCAGCCACACTCATGGACAGAGGACAAGAGGCTCAAAGCAGCAAGGAGGAGTCACTGGTGGCAAAAGGTTAAAAAACTGCCCAGTCAAATATCCAGAAGTAACATCATACAGATGCAAATATATGAGAATTACTTCTAAATCTGAAAAAATCAAAAGGAACATTGGCAAGCTATGTATTTCCCCAAAATGCTGGAGAATTGCTTTAGCTCCCAGCCTGGCTCCAGTGAACCCTCAAACCATCATCAGGACAAGGTACCTGCACCTGCCGCTCACTCATTTCCCTGCAAAAGTGATAGATCTGTCTGAATCATTCAGGAATTTAATTTCCAGGTATCAAACAGCAAACTCCAGACTCAGGAAGACCCAAACACAGGGATAAAGCAGGTAGATGCACCCAAAGGTGGTAGCTCTGTGCTTGCATTGGACAAAAAATGTCACTGTGCATCAGTGGTGTGGTGTGAAAGAGTTGATTCTTCTCCCTAAGATAAAGGCATTAGCATCTTATGTCAAATCATTAGACAACATCTTCTCTGTGAAATAACAGGAGCTCGAAAAAAATAGTTTTAAAAAGCAGGATCACTGCTACAGGGCCAACAATATTCTACTAATAGCTGAAGGCACTTTTAATTGTAAATAGTGATCAATTACCAAGCGACCAGCTGGTTTCTCAGAAATAAGACACTGCTTGGACGAAAGGACATTATTAGAAAGAAAAGATGATGCCATTTCCAGATGGTGAAAAGCACTGCACAAGTTGGTGGGTCTCCCAGTTTATATCTCTAAGGTACAGAAGAAAGATTTGGGGCTCTTGAATAGATAGTAAGTAAAAGACTCCCTCTGAAAAGTTCAGGACAAAGCCAAATAAGATGCATTTTTTTTCCTCCACAGTAATGTGACTTTTCTTGGCTGCCTTCTGCTGTCCTTGCTCATGGAACCCACATGCTCCATCTATCACATTGCACCTCACAGAATGGCAAACATGGCTCTGGTAAGACAGGAACTGAAGGTCTTCCTCCCTGGATTCCCAGCTGAACTCCATCTTTCTAACTTCTAGCTTAACTCAGAACAAAACCCCCTAAAAAGCCCATTTCTGTGACCCACTTTGGGCACTGCCACGATATTCCTTGTCACTTGATTGCTGTTCTTTTTGCTAAACTTTCATAAGATTCCGTTCTCTAAAAATTTCTGGCAGCTATTTCTAAAAATAGCCTCAAACAAAACCAGACCCTAATTTCTTTGCAGCCACTCAGTTAATCTTTAGGGACATGCATAGTCACTTCTAACAAAAAGAGAAAGATGATGCCATACTCAGACAGGCTTTTCCTTTGTACACACACTGTGGAAACATTTTGCATTCATGTCAGTATAACTGAATATCTGGATTTGAAAGCCCTCAGCCTAACCAGGATTTTAGGAGCTTTTCTGCTACTCTGTCAAACACATGCACTATACAGCATTTGAGAAGGTTTTCCATTAATCTGCTCTATGCTGGTATTGTTATTTAAATGAGCTAATTCAAATGAGAGAGGGATGAGCAGGGGAAACTAATGAATAGGTGATATTTCTTAAAAATTAAATAAAGGTATATTAATAGAAAGGGCATGAAGGAAGAAGGTGCTAAAACTTTCAGGTCATGCAGTCATTTATCACCCATTTTACTCAGTTAGGAGGTTCTCAGGTGTCAAAGGATCAGCATTAAGATCCAAGTATCTGATGCTACAAAACAGCATCCCTGACCATCCAAGGCTTTGCTCCAGGAAGATCAGATGCAGAAGGTGAAAGCTTCTTCCCATAACCTTCCTGACATGTCACATATTGCACAAACCAGGGCAGAGCATCAGCAAATTCCTTAAGTCAGATTTGTGCCACTTCAGGTACTCTTTCAACACATGCTCTTCCTCACTGTCGAGGTTTGTTGGCCTGGATGTCAGGCAAACATCTTGGGTACTGTGAGTGCAAACACAGAGGTGACACACCACACTCATGAAAAGAAATCTTCATCCAAATGTTGCTGCATCTCTGTCATCAATCAGGACACTGGTGACTTCATGGGTGAGCCATGAACTGAAGCTGTGAGTACAGTGCAGAGTTACAGTGTGGATGCAGACCAGGAAAAGATCAGAAGATGCTCATGACAATTTCGCAAGCAGAAAAAAAAAACCCATATCTAAATTATTTTTCAAATATTTATTTGCCACAGGTGCATCTACCTCATGATTTTTTTTTTTATTCTCTCACCTTCTTTGCCACCTTTTCCTCCAGGGTCATCCCCTTCCCTGCAAGCCCCAAGATGAACATGAGCAGGAGCTGGCCTGCTCCCCCAGCAGCTCTCACACCTCACCTATTGTAGCTCCATAGCTCCATCTGCTTTCCTGTCCTCCTGGAACTCTCCAAACATTCCAGGCAGGAGTGTGGATCAAGAGTTTATAAAGAATTAGAGTTCCTTGAGGCAAATTTAGCCACAGAGAAAGTCTGATTTGCACTGTGCCAAAGGGGCTGCCTTGAAAGAGCAAAGCAAAGCAGCTGAGGAGTGCAGGGGAAAAAAAGCCAAAAAATCAAAGACAGCTGCTGGTTTCACAATTATCTGTGAGCAGAGCAGCAGAAGATAAGCCCAAAATGCTCCTTTACACCTCTGTAACATGGTGAACATCAGTCTTCCAGCAGTGCCTCACTCTGCTGGAGACTCCTCTGGTCCCACTAGGAGAGGGACACACGAGACCCTCCACCTCGATGTCTGGGCTCACAGACAGCTGCTCTTCTGAATTACCTTAAGCTGGAGCCAAATGCTTTATTTGCAGGAAAGGGCAGAAATGAGATTGTAAATTCTAGTCATAGTCTAGAGCTTTGTCTTATTGGCACTCCCACTAATTATTTTTTTTCATGGTTTTACCAAAAGCAACCTGAATCTTAAGAAAAGACTAACAATTAATTTCATTCTTCACTGGCTACTGCTTTTTCATCAGCAGGTGATGCTTAAAAGAGTACAAGAGATGTTCCCAGAATTCCAATTTAAAAACTAAACAACAATTTTCCGCAAAGATTTGTCATCTCAGAAACTGTCACTCCAAAGTCATAAACATGTTTCAGTCACATCCCCTTCCTGCAAATCATGAGGCACCTCATTTCTCAACCAAAAGCTTCTTTTACTGCATCAGAGTTATTTAAAACTCTGCCCAGAAACATTAAAATGCTGACAATAACCAAAATACATTTCAACAACAGAAGGCAGCATATTCCATGACTTAATAGCATCAATCACCAGGACCTCAGTTTGCAGGATCACAATGATGCTGTTATGAAATAAGATGGTTCATTGGCAGTGCAAAGTTTAGCTGGAAGCTAAAAAATTAATACCACAAAGAAACAAAAGAAACAATGGATTAGAGAGGGAGCCCACACTAGAGCCAGGATGGGATTAAACTCTGTCTCCTTCTACCATGAAGGCACAATTCTCTCATCTTCTCAGCAAGACCTTGCACAGCAGCAATTGCACAAACACCAGTTCCATTTGTTTAGGAGAGAACTCTTTAAATGGAAATACAGCCAGCTTTCTTATCAGTCAAATTTTTTTTTATGTTTTTTACATAAATACATTCCAATCTACTGCAAACATGGTGAATTTAACCCCCATTGATTGGCCTGAACCTACTGAACCAGTTGAGTTTTAGTGAAGCTTATCTTTAACTGTAGTCACTGTCTCATCCAAGGAAGAGACTGGTAGTGCTAAAATATCTTGGCTCCTGTTTTTAAAACCTATCCCTTCTAAGAATAAAAGCTCATCTGTTGATCTGGCAGCATTTTGATCTTGCTTTTCACAGCTGCAAACAGCTGCAAGTGCAGCAGGGCAGGGATGAATCACACCTGCTGTTTCAGCACTCAGATCCAGAGAGCTCTGGAAAATCTGGGTTGTTTTTTTTTTAATCCTATAAAAATATGCCAGAATTCATCAATTATTTCTATTTTATTGTTATTTTTCTCCTTTTTCTTTTATTTTTTTTTCTCTTTAGTCTTGGTCCCCAGCTTTCCCAGGGACTCAAGGCTATCGAGAAAAGGAAAGTACAAAATAGATTGCTGGGAAATCACCCAGCAGCACACCCAGTCAGAACAGGTGTAAAATCAAAGAAAATGGCTAATCCTACAGGCAAGTCTTACTTTCTGAATTTCAATGAGAAATAAATTAATTTTCATTTAAATTATTCTCTGTAGCTTTTTTTTTTCCTTTTTTGTAAGCTATTCTGTTAATCACCTTCATTCTCGGGCGATTCTCATCTCTCATATGAAATGAGATATGTGAAGAATCAGTAATGAAATATACTATATACCTGCAAGTTATCTAGTCAGGAAAAAAAAAAAAAAAAAAAAAAAAAAAAAAAAAAAAAAAAACCACAATCCCAAATTTAAATCTGATGCTCATCAGATCAAAATTGAGTAAATTACAGACAACAGGTTAAAACAGGAGACTGCACCTCTGCTAAGGCAAATTCAGGAAATCCAGTTTACCAGGAGCAGCAGAATGGATGCAGTGCAATTACTGTAACTGCCAACCTCAAAGCCTTAGAAATCTCTTGGCACTATCATATGAAAAGATAAATCTTCAGGAACTTCATTTAATTGTGGATGCACATGAGTCACACTGTCACACCGCACTCAGTACCACACAAAGTGCCTCGAGGTATTGCATTCCAGTTATCTGAGAAACATCACAGCCATATAACTGAAAACAGCATTTAGGAGGCAATAAATACCTTCCAGTGGTTCCCCTCAGCATGGCAAAGGGCTCCAGGGTTAAAAATAAATTGGTCTATTTAGTATTCTGTAAGAGTCTAGGCACCCTGCACTGATCCAGCCTCTGAGCTGACCTGAGCCAAGCCATATCTGCTGAGGGATTTGGAGGAAAAGCCACCTGTGATTCAGCTACAAAATTAGTCCTTGCTAGCCCACTGTTTCTTCAGGAAAATGTGGTCTCTCTAAGCAGAGACAAATACATTTTATTTTGGGGAAAGGTTTGCACCAATGCTGAGAATAATGTTGCTCCCTGCTTGAAAGATTAAAAAAAAAAAAAAAAAAAAAAAAAAAAAAAGAAAAAGAAAAAAAGCACATCATTTAGACAAATATCCTTAAGATAATACCATTCCCTTAGAAAAACAGGCAGAGGAGGAATCTGTGTTCAATGATCAATGACCTGCTGCTTGGCTACAAAATACCTCACAATTTAACAAGCAGGCTTCTCTGCAGACAAGCCATTTATTTTTTTTTTTTTTAAGGAGAAAAAAACCCACACCATTGCATTTTTAGGTAGATAATTTATAATGCTTCTTTTTTTTATTATATATTGAATAATATAGAAAGTGTTGCTTAGGTAAACTGCAATGCAACCTTATCAACATCCAGGTGAGTCAAAGCACCATCAAGAAGTTTCTATCCAAAATATGGAGTATCTTTAGCTGAGCACCCAAACACTGCTTTCCTGTGGCCAGTGCTTTTCCCTTTTTTACCTTCCCTGCTCTCTCTAGAAGGGTTTCATACCCAGGCATCCAAGGAGAGCTGCTCTGAACCACAAACCTCACCAAGGCACAAGTTTGGAGAGGTGGTTTGGACACTTCTTACCAAACCCACTCTTGCTGCAAATCATTTCCCTGCTGGGACAAATCCCTTTTCAATGCTCACCCACAATTCCTGACTCATGGACACATTTCCCCAGAAAGGATGTGTGGGTCTGTGCAGGAAGATACTTATTCTCTCCATGGGAAGGAGGAGGTTATACAGAAACATCTCTGAATTCTGTGCTCAACCAGCCTCCCTTCCTTCCTTCCATGTTTCCAAGGCATGTAGGGACCAAGCTGGGAAACAGAGTGATGGTGGTGTATGATGTGTCAAAGGGAAACTGCCCAAAGCCTTCCCCTTCTGCAGTTTTACTTATTTATTATAGCAACATTTACAAACTTGGAAGATGAAATCCAGACTCAGTCACCAAAACAACAAAAAAGTCACCAAAGCAACCTATTTTCCTCAGCTGTGCACCTGCTCATTACCCAGTGACCCAGAATTTCAAGAATGATTTACAAAGATAGCTAAATTTGTGATGCCTGTCCCCAAACTAAGACCCCCCCACAGTGCCTGCATTTCAGCTATTTGGCCTAAAGTATATTTGGTGCTAGCAGAGACACATTAATTTCTAAGAAAATGAAAATATAAGAAGAGTTAACAACATTGCTTCCCTGTGGGGCTTCTTTTCACCATCCCTCTACAATGAGTTCACTGAACAGCAATTTAAAATTCTGTGCATTAAAGATTTATATGGTAGCTTGGTCGTCAGCTTCTGCAATACATAAACACTTTCACACAATATGAAGGATGCTCAGAGATTTGTCACAGTTCTGGGAGCTTTGGAAGTTCTGTCTAGGTTTTATGTATGTGCACATACACACACACACATACACACATATATATATATATGTATATATATGTTTATATTTCTCAAAAGAGAGGCTCAGTTTGCAAGCTATTCATCAGCTGAAGTGCCTGAAAATAATTTCATAACCATCTAATAAGCACTTGGCATTTACAAGCTGCCAGGCACATGGCAATCAACACTTTCATGCAGAGTCTGGACATCTGCCCTCTATGATCAGCCCTCTCAAAAATTTAAAATTAAATTAAAAATGAGTTTTAGGTGTAAAAAAATTATGTTTTGTGCTCTTCTTTTCAAGGTGATTTTCTGGGGGTTTTACCCTAAAAAAAGAGTCTTGGGTACATTGCTACTTTGTTTGAGTATTTTTAAGAAAGGTGAAATTTAACACCAAGTGCCAGTTTGTGGAAATAAATACACTTGATTTTCAAGCATATGCTGGTCTAAATGGTACTAGAATTAAAATAAAGGTAGAAAAAAAAACCCCAGAGAATCATTCCAATTCGGATGAAGAGAATAGGAAAGAATTTTTAATGAAACTATTTAAAATTAAATAAAAGGCAGGTAAATTACCTAAGTCATGAAAGCATTTTGATTAAAAAAAGAAAAAAAAGAAACTCACAAGGAAATATTCCTGAAAATAGAGTATTTCAGATTTTCATTTTCAAATTAAACATTATTTTTTAGACCAGCTTAGACAATAAATAATCTTAATATAAATAATGAATGTTACTCAGAGAGGTGGCAAACCTCCTGCTGTGGAGCTACCAAGGAATGTGGCCAGGCACCCACTAAAGCCTCTCTACCACTCCCCTCCACAGCTGGACAGGGGAGAGAAACCAGAAAAAAGGGTTGAGATAAGGTCTGAGAGCGATCTCTCACAAAATATCATCATAGGCAAAACAGGCTCTAATTAGAGATATTAACCGGATTTATTACTGAGAAAAGCAGAGCAGGATAATGAGGATAATAAATAAATCTTAAATAAATAAATAAGTCGTAAAAACACCTTCTCTTCACCCTTCTCTCCTTCCTTCACAGAAGGGCAAACACTTATTTCTATATCTAAACTCTCTGACTGGGATGCTCATTCAAGATACAATTTATTTAAAATATCACAAGCCATGAAAACAGATGTGTTTGTACACCAGAAATAAAAGCAGATCGTTCTTCAAAAAAGGCTGAGAGAAAACAAATAATTTCTTCTGTCAGTAATGTAACAGATTTGCTGCATTTCCAGTGAAACCAAGAACCACCTTTTCCACACACAGAGGGGCAAGATCCTGCAAAGCATTCACTAATGTGAACTAATGTCACAGCACCAATTCCCCGGGGCTGCTCATTAAAATATCCTAGCCCTAATAGAGAGGGCAAAAAATACTCATTTTCCTAAATTCTTCAAATGCCAGTGAGATGAGGAAATGCCTCTCAGGGTCTCACACAAGAGAAAAGGAGTTACAGCTGGAACACAAAGAGGACAGGCTTTCTTTTCCCTCTGCTGACCCCAGATGACCTTGCATCATCCTGGATCCTTAGTTTGTATTTGGAGCCCAAGTCCTGAGCTGCTTTAAGTGGCCATGACCATTCAGCAAGGAAAGGGGACAATTTCCCTGCCTACCTATCCAGATAGTTATTTTATTTTTTTCCCTAACTTAATAAGATAATTATTTTACCCACAACCACGTGCAGGGAAAAAATGTTGTCTTTTCTACATGAAAAGAAGAGAGTCCTTCATGCACATCCAGCCCTCTGGAATGTTCCCCTGGAAGCCCCAGAGGAGCCCAAGCACACCTTTATACCCCAGTGCATCCCTGCAGCAATCAGCTCTGCTAATTCTGCCAGCTTGGAGGGACTTCTGGCTTGTTTTCTGTGGTGTGCTCTCTCCTGTCTGACATTTTCATTAACATTAAAACCAATGCTGTGTCATGAGTGAAGTCACAGCTGGACAATTCCCATGGCTCTGGAGAGAAAGGTTTTGGATTTTTTTTTTCCCTGTCCCTGGCTGTGCAGCCCAGCCTTGCCACAGCATCTGCTTCACCCTGCAATGACCATTTCTTTCCCTGCTCATTTGTGCTGCAAAACAAATTCCTCCTCTAGGACAGCCACTTTTCCAACCTGAAATGCTACATATGCTGCTAAAGCACCTGCAGAAGCCCTTCAGTGAGCTGTCAGATTGACCAAAACCTATGGGTCCCACACCCCTCAGCAGGAGCAAACCAGCCAGAAGCCTGGAGTGAAAAAAAAGTGAGGAAAATCAGGTCACAGCAATAAAACCTCACCTTTACTTCAGGTCTGGTCCACACAACCTGATGTCTACAAGCCAGCAGAAAATTCAGCCTTTACTAAAACCAGGTCATTTCTTCCTGGGGAGGGGGAGAAGGGGGAGACAGTGGGCCAGGGAGGAGTGAGTTTGCAGACATTCCCTCCCAGCAGTGCTGCTGTCACCTCAGAGGAGCAGCCTCAGCACCTGCCTCTCCTGATTTACAGCCCTGCCCTCAACAATTCCCTGGCAAACATTTACAACAAGGCAGCTAATTATGGGAGTGGATAAGCTGGAGGTGAATCCTCCTCAGGGGGCAACTCACCTTCTTGCCTCGATGAAGCTCACTAATAGGTTTAGTCGGTTATTATTAAAAAGATTTTCTGTGTGAGGGGATTTTCTTTATAATCCACAGTCCCAGGGCAGAGAGAAAACACACTTTTCCAATTAGTTAATAACCATTATTTTATTTTTCAAACTGCCTAAGTAGCCACAGGATGATAAAAATCTGCATTAAATGACTCATTTATGCTCACACACCTTCCACAGGGCACCCCACACCAAAATGACTTCAAAGGGAACTGCAAGAGTCAGAAGCCCAATTTTGCTCTGATTCAAGACAAAGAAAATCGACAGGTCAAACCTCTAGGTGCTGAGAAAGTAAAATACATTTCTGTTTATCCCCTCCCATTCCTTGTTTGCTGGGTGTTGCTTGTCTCAATCAAAGAGCAAAGTGACACCAACTACAATGCTAGATTTTCTCCTAAATGGCAGTACAAGTTTTGTAACTTACTCAAAAGCAAATGTCATTCACACATTTCTTGCACACATTGCTGTGGATCCACAGACAACTGCAGACTGACACGTCCTGAGAGAAACACCTCAAATTCCTCCAAAAAAGAAATCAAGAAAATAAGTAAAGCATATGAAAAATTAAAAAGAAATTTGTTAAAACTTGGTTCTCTCTTTTCAGTTTACCTGGCATAAAGCACACCAACTCATTACGCAGAAGTAAGATTGTTCTCCCACCATCATTAATGCATCTTCATGATTCCTTAGCAAATTAAAAGCAATTTGAAAAAAACATCTGCCAGTTCTTTGACAAAACACAAGAATGTAGGAAACACTTCAGAAACTGCTTTTCTGGAGAGAAGTCTTTTCATCTTGGACACGGTGAGTGACTGTTGTGCACACACAAAGGCCTAAGAACATTCCTCTCTGAAGCACAAATACCTTGGCCATTTTTCTCAGCAACCTAAGTCCAAACTAACCCCCAAAACCAACCAACCTGAACTGCCAGCATGACAAGAGCAGCCCCTCTGCCTTTTGCCTCTAGAGAGACTCTGCAGCAGGGCATGGGGTGGTTTTTACAATGGCAGGAGGAATTTTCACTGTACTAATTCAAACCAAAATGGGAAATTCAAATATTTCATGTGCTTAGAGCAATGACCCCAGAAATGCTCAAATGTCACTGGAAGTTTCAAGTGCAGCAGAATCACCCACATTTTAGGCAGGCAGCCTGAAGCTCTCAGTCATGACATTGAGCACACCTTGTGCTGCAGGGGTGGTATATTTAATGCTTGATTGAGCAAAAATCCACAAAAACGTAGCTTACTCTTTTAAATACTATCTCTTTATCTTTTTAATTTGTAGTCATAGCAATATGTAAAAAAACTTCAGAAGTAAGGTGAGGTGGAATGGGGATTTGACTTCAGGATATCCCTGGGTTATTTTTATCACCCTTTTATTCCCGGAGTACACATCAACAGAGCAGGTCTTCTCCCCTCCATCTGGAGAGGAGAGGAAGAAAATTCTTAAAACCTCTGTGATCCTGGAGTTTGCCCTGATTCTCTTTCCTTCAGAAGAACCACATATGGACCAGGCCAGCTCTCTTCAGGCACTTCAGCTCGTTCTGGCCAGGAATTCTGGAGGAGCTACAGCTTAGTCCTTCAGCAGCTGCATCTCACAGTGGCTGGAGAGAGGTGGGAAAGATCTCAAATGTTTTTCTGAGCAGGACAAAGAAACTGAAGAACCATGGGGGCTGAGAAGTAGCCACTGTCATCCTCTCCCAAACACAGAGACCAGACAGGTCCCATTCCCAAGACCCTACCTGTAGATATTTGGAATTAGGTTTGAACTACCCAGCCTGGCCCTCCACCAAGGCCAACTGTGAAGCCTGTGGTGGAGTTAGAAATTAGATGTTAAGGTGTTAATGAGGGACAGTGGGTTTTCTAGAGGTTAATAGGTATAGTCATTAGTGTGAACACTTTAGCCTCCTTAAGGAACAAGTAAAACAATGTTTGTTTGCATTTTTCCCTGTGCTGTATGCCAAGGAGAATTTACCTGTAACTCTAAACTATATAGAAGTGTATATAACCTGCCATTTGAGACTAAATAAATGGAGAACGTAGCATTAATCATAGTGATTGGATCTGCGTTTACTCCTGTCCAGCTTCCCAATTATTTTAAGGGTTTCCCTTGTTTCTCCCACCTCTCCACAACATCTCTGCTGAAGGCAAAAGGGACCACTGGCACTACCGAGGTGCATTTCATTGTCACCGAATGAGAAAAGATAAGGAGCAGACGCTAAAAATACTTCCCACACTGGAACAGTGACTCACACCCACTGCTGAACCCCTGGCAAACCTTTGGAACACTCCCTCACACACCTGACCCCACTTCCAACAATCCTTTCCCCAGGACAGGGCCCCAGAAGTGACAGAAGCTGTCCACCTTGGGGATGCTGCAAGGTCGTGTTATAAATGTATATCATAAAATTGGCTTTTCACAAGATGTGTGCTATATGATTAATAATGTTGCAGTAAGGATATAGGATATAAACTTTTTTTTATTTCTGCTATTAGTAAAGAAAATTAGGCATAGTGGTAGTAGTTGATATAAGTCTGCTGAAACTGTCTGTTTCATCGGGATAACATCCAGTGAACATGTAAAGAAAATCCTGGTACTGATATACCAACTATCAGCATCTCCCATCTGAAGAAAGTATGGACCAAGGCCCAGGCTAAAAGTAATAATAAAGACGCAGCCACAAAATACGGATGCTCTAAAAAGGCGGACCCAAAGAAGGACCATGCAAAACAGTTCCTAAAATATGGAAACTAGTTTATGAAAAAAATATGAATAGTCAACAAACTGATGCAATAAAAAGAGTATTTAAAGAATGTCTCTGATATAGCAGGGTGTGAACTTAGCTGAGTGCCAAGTCACCTAGCTGTATTTTGGTTTTTTTAATCTCCTAATTGTCTTAATTTTTTTATTAAACCTATTTCTTAAAATCTACACAAAAAAGTGAACCTCATTTTTCACAGTGGCAGCACAGCAGGCACAGGGAGCAGGCTGCAGCCAGCACAGCCTGACACAGCTGCACACGAGGCTGCAGGGCAGCCTGACTGCAATGTTTTATTTTAAAACAAGCCTCCTTTCACTCACTCACCCTCCACGTGGCTACACGTGCCCAGAGGAGGGTGGTGAAGACTTTTTGACAAGGAGCTCAGTGACTCCCGGTCTGCAACACATCCTTTGTTCCAGTCTGGGTAAATCTCTCCTCACTGGACATGTCCTGAGATGTGTTCTCATTCTGGCACCTTTTTTCTGCCATCCCTTGTAGATATTTTGGAGTTGGGTTTGACCTTCCCCAGCCTGGGCTCCACACCAAGGCCAACTGTGAAGCCTGTGGCACATTTAGAAATTGGATGTTAAGGTGTTAATGAGAGATAGGGGGTTTTCTAGAGGCTAATAGGTATAGTCATTAGTGTGAACACTTTAGCCTCCTTAAGGAACAAGTAAAACAATGTTTGTTTGCATTTTTCCCTGTGCTGTATGCCAAGGAGAATTTAACTGTAACTCTAAACTAGATAGAAGTGTATATAACCTGCCATTTGAGGCTAAATAAATGGAGAACATAGCATTAATCATAGTGATTGGATCTGCCTTTGCTCCTGTCCAGTTTCCCATTTATTTTAAGGGCTTTCCCTGTTTTTAATCCCTTCTGCCCCTAGACACCCCCAACTGTCACACCAAATCTCACCAGCCCTCCCTGTCACCATGAAGAACAGCTGCTCTCCAGATGTACAGTTTGCACTGTGACATCCATGACACAATATCCCAGAGCACATTCCTCTTGAGCTCACCCTGTTTGGTCCTCTAACACAAATCCTAAAAAGGCAAGGAAATGCCAAACAAGTGGGAGCTTCCTGGTAGGTGTTTCATCTATAGCAGTCAGCGAGATCAGCATAAAGGGAGACTGATGGTGAGTGACCAACTCAAGTTAATTAATTAATTGGGAAAGGATGACTTGATAATGACCTTATAAATGGACTGCCAATTAGGTCAAAACAAGATGAACTTTAGAGATTTTCCTCAATTAACACTTATTTAATGGCCTGCCAGGCTCAGAGGCCACACAAAGGCTGGTCTTTTGTGGAAAACCCAATACTCTGAAACACAACAGATTGCTTAACAACAGCCTTCCCCTCAGTGATAAAAATAGGATTTTAAATCTCATCTGGTGGCTTCAAGACAATTATAAACATAGAAAATGGGTACATTGATTAAAATTAAATGAATGGAATTCAGAAGTGTTAGTAAGTCTGAATAACTCCTCACAAATGTGATAAATCTGGTGTAAAAATTTGTAAATAAAATAATAATCAAATGTATAATAGAATGATGTTAATAAACTGTGAAATCTAGTAGGTAGAAATCTGTATCTCAAGTCTCCGCGGCTCCAGTTGTGAAACAGGACAAGGACCATCAGACCAAACAAAGACGCTAGCCAGCCCCAATAAGAATCACATCCCTTCCAATGCAAGAAGAATTCCTTCTTGAATGGGGAAGCAGAATTCCCCAACGCCCTGGCACGATATGCATACCAGAATCAACATAAGACTGACTGGTACAATTCGCATAAGAAAAAGACCTTCCCGGAACAGATCCACGAGACTCGGCAAATCCGGGAAGGCCATCTAAAAGAAATTTGAACTATTTGGCCCATCGTAGACACCTGTACTGCCTCAGAGCAGAAAAACCCTATAAAACAGCGAACTGAGAATCATTCGGGGTGGATTTGGGTGACCTGTACCTTGGTGTGCAGACCCCTCATCCACCCAGCGCGGCGCTGCTAATATCCTGTTTTGTGGTTTTCTCTTTTATTGGTGATTGGGATCGTTTTATTAATAAATTGTTTCTTTGTTAATCCGATATTTGCCGTTGCATTTATAACACAAAGATACATCTGAGGTTATATGGCATTAATTTTAATATATAGGAAGCCTGAAGGAGACCAAACCAGTTGGTGGCAAAGCAACCTCTCCAGTCAAACACTAAACTTGTAATTCCAGCTTCAGAACACAGAAGCAATAGATCTAGTTTCAACATTAAAAAAAAAGAAAAAATCACTGATAAATGCAGTGAATATATGTTGGGAAAGATGGGACAGGAAGGACTTATGAATATGACTGCATGGTAAGAAATACTGTAGATGTAAAACCTGAGTGAAATAGGAATGAAAGCCAGTTTCAAGATGTGAGCATGGCAGGCAGGAAGACGGTGATTAGCTGAAGACAGGAAAACAAGACAAGAATGTTGCCTTTCCACCTTGGCAAAGACATCTGGGAACAATTGCATAAGAAAGAAGTCTACAGAGTTTAGAATGTAAAATGACATGGTAATGTAGTAGTTCTTACAGGCTGCATGCAAAGTTTGTAGGTTTTGTATCTCACGCCGGTTGGTCACTGTAAATTAGAATATTCAACACAAAAAGAGATATAATGTATTGTAACAAGAGGATCGCCCTCTTCTCCACTCTTCTCTTCTCTTGTCCCCTCTTGTTCTGGCTCTCCTACCTTTTGCCCTTACCTCTCTCCTCTGGCCCTCTCACCCTTCTTCCCTTACCTCTTTTGGCCCATCTCCTCTCCTCTCTCACCTCGCTTGCTCCTGTTTTCTCCCCATGTTTTTCCCCTGCTCCTGCCCCGTTTTTTACCCCTTAGCTCTCTTCTATCTCTCTTTTCCGATTCTCTCTTTAGGGCTTTGCTTCAGCCAAGGCTGGTGGCTGGAAGCAGGCCTGCTTTACCCACGACCCTTGTAATAATAAAGCCACGTGTTTCTAGAACATCTCAGGTCTGCAAAGTTCCTTGTCCCTGCCATCCACGGAAAAAATTGCTACAAATACATACTGTGATACTCAAAAAAACAAAACCAGTGACATTTAGGGTATGTAAAAAAATGAAAGAAACTTCAATATCCTAATAGAATTGGTTCTGTAATTCACACATAAATATTCCTTTAATTTTTACACATCCTGTAATGATAATTCATAAAGAAAATAATGGGATTGTGAATTCAATAATCACGTTGTGTGCACAATGAAGCAGAGGTTAACCCAGTAGCACATTCCTCTGTATGGCAACACCAAGCTGATCCTTTCCTAAAGTGACATTTCAAAATATAAACCACCATCACAAAGCTCTGTGATTTGGTGGTGACGCAGCTGGCAGGGTGACTTCTCCAGGGTCTCACAGCAAGTCAGAGAACAACACATGCAACACCAAAGGCTGTCTTCACTCAGAGCCCTGGCTCTGAGCAGCTCAATGCCATGTTCTCCCTTCCTGGTATTTCTACTGACATGACAAAAATTTGCTACAACACTGCTGAATATCCCATTCAATCAAAAACTGAAACCTGATGTTATAAATGTTACTCAAATTGGAAAGTCAAGTGTTCCAAAATTAGAAAATGTTCCTCTTACAACAGCCTTTGATTGCAGACCCTTTCCTCCAAATCCTTGCCTCATTCAGCAGAGGAACTGAATAGCAATCAGGAATTAGGAGGTTAGTTCATGCTTTTTTTTTTTTTTTTTTAATCATCCCTTTCACACCATACATTTGCCATATTTGCTGCGTGCTCCACATTTCAGTTATGAGTTCCTGTTTCCTGTTTATCACTGAGGATGCTCTCCCTAACAAAATTGTCTTGTCCATTCCCTAAATCTGAGGTACCAGAAAATTGATGCCAAAATTCATCCGCTCCTTGCTGCTTTTGGATATAAAGTTGGAATCCCAAGAACCTGATTTTTCCAAGCCTCTTCCTCATGGGGTGTCGGAGTCCAAAACAGATACTAAATACTCCTTTTCTATACTGTCTTTTAAAGAAAAACAAGACAGGAAAATGTAAATAGAAATATACCTGACATGTCTGTAAGTCTATGGTATCAGGAAACTGAAAGGACTCAAGCCCTGTACATTTTTCATGTCTTAAAGAGCAATCTATCTCTTTCTCTCTCTCCTAAGGTCCTCAAAGATGTCCTAACTCATATCTCTCTACCTACACTCTGAGCACCTGTATTTATGCATTGAGCATTGCAAACTACTCTTCTTCTCTCAGATCTAAATGATGCAGAAAGGCTTGTGCACCTAAAACAGGAATTTTGTCACCTCTGCAAGTTGTTCTCAATAAATCTATAAACATTGTCCTGCTTATAACCCCACCCCTTCCCAGCTGCTGCAGTGCCACGAGCAAGAGGAGTTTAAAAAGCACAAAGATCATTTCACACCAAAAAAAAGAGTCTGTGAGATGATCTTTCTTTCCTCTACCCTTTTCTCCCCCATCAGAGGTTTTGCATACATTTTATGGACAAAAGCATCAGCAGAACATGTAGAAACCCTAACCCCTAATAAGCCAAAGGCACAGGGAAGGGATATACAAACTCACACTTATCCAAATCTGTAAGGACAGAAAAAAAAAAAAAAAAAAAAAAAAAAAAAAAAAAAAAAAAGAAGCTTAAAATTGTAAATATGGAGAGCAATAGGCTCCACAGCTATTTCCAGTGAAGTTGGCACTACATGGGAAGGTATAAACATTTCTGCTGAGTTAGAGAAAAGTCAGTTACTGATTGCAATGGGTTAAAAATAACTAAGTCAAGTGGTTTTAAATCATTTGTGTTTGTATTTTCCTTTTGTTCCAGTTGAATGCAACACATATCTCATTTAGCAGCAACATTCATGGTTAAGAGATGATTTTTTTGCAGAAGAAAGTGAGACAAATAGTATATTTTTAGGAAAAGCTATTAATTTCCCAGAGTGGGTTTTGATGTGCCTCTGAATAGCCACATTTCTGGCTTGCCCACAGCTCCAGAAATCAGTGCTTTCCAAGAGTAGTCTGACTTGATGTGTGTGCTTCATTTCTCATACCACTCAGCCCTACACCAGGAGGTGTGATTGGTATCCCTCTCTTCAAAAGGCTTCCACATGTTCAAGAGATTCTTTCCTTTCAGTATCACCACAAAAGAAAAAAAAAAAGTGTTTATGAAGTAAACAAGCACAATGCAAGCCAACAGGATATCTGGAACTGTTGAGTTAAATGTAGTGCTACCTCTGCTCGACACACTGGAATCAGGTAGGATCAAAGCAGGGTCAAAGCTGCTGTATCAGATTTTTACTCCCACTAGGTAAAACTGGGCGGATTTTATCTGTCATAAATCAGTGTAAATCCACTGAGGGGCAAAAGTATGCCAAGAAAAGACCTTGTCCACTTCAATATTGTTTCATAATCACTTAAAGAAGTACATATTCTTCATGGAACAAGGGCATTCATGGTCTGCTGCAAGTATTTAGCCCTTTAATGATGCTGTTACTTGTGATCACCTTGCTGGGAAAGTATTAAATTTAAGAGAAGAATTTGTGATTTCGCTTTGGAATTTATTTAAATGCTTAAAAAAAGAGCAAAGAGGGATTCCTTTGGAGCCTATCCTGACTGTAGTACTTGAGCAGCAGTGATGGCATGGCCAGTGAGGTTGTGGTCACTTTTCTGTTCCTGGGGAAGGAGGCAAAGGGAGAGACAGATTTTCCTCTCAGGCTGTGAGATGAAGATTTTCAGGGTAGCAGCTTGGCTTGCATTTTGATAGTCAGAGCAAGCAGATATTCACCTGCATGTTACCAGCTAAAAGTGCACATGCTATAATTATATTCCACTTCAAAAGGTGTTTTTTAAATGCCTTAGCAATTCACTTTCCTGCATCAAAGTCACAGAAGGCTTCAGTACCGCAACTGCCTCTGCAAATATAAAACCTGGCCCTGTTGTATCAGCTCCTACAAATCTGAGACTCATAAATCAAAACTCTAATACCTTTTCTACAAAGTACAAACAGGCTTTAATGGACGTGGAGTAGTTAAATCAAGAGATCAAAGATACTTTCATTTTGTGCATCCTGTACACTCAGCACCCGAGGGAATTGTGTGAGAGATTCCAGCAAATCTGAATTTTTTTTGGATTTTGGACTCCAGGGCTCAGCTTTGGACAATAATTTCTTGTGTGAGCCCCTGGACAGTATTTTTTTTAAAAAAAATGCAGTGGGTGTAAAGAGTGACCATGTGAGAGGCAGTGGTCTCATTTGAATTATTTTAATATTCACAGAAGTTCAATGAAATATAAGATGTATTGACATACACCCTCATGGCAAAGCTGTAGCTAAAGAAGAAGAGTGAAGTATTTCAGATTTGAGAAGAGTAGGGGTTTATCAGGAGAGGCATCTGCCAACTAGGCTCTCTGCCTGGTGGATTAGAAACCTCTCCAACCAGTGCTGTGATAGGGAGCGACACCAAATGAGAAAGAGGCAAAAAAAGGAAATCCTAAATCTAATAAATAATAACAAATAAAATAATTTGTTTTCAAAGTTACTGTAGAAACACGGATACATAAAAATTCAGCAGCACAAAACTCAGATTGTGATCTGTTTATTGCAGAAGGTTTTTCTGTTTACCAGAGTGACCCAGGTGATCAGTTAGTACAGCAAGCACTTCCATGCAGTTCCCTGGTAAACAGCTCGGGGTAATGAATAAGGCACAAAGTAAACATATCTTATAGGGAATTCACTCTCATCACACACAGCTTTAGAGCTGCTGTTATAAATCCACTGCAAACAGTCAAAGCTCCCATCAGCCAAAAAAGAATCTGCCCAAAGCATCTAAAATTTGCAGGAGGTTATAGGAGGTCTGTCCTGATGGGATTAACAGCCTAGGTCTGTGCTCAGAACATTTCTATTGTCAAAAGATGTAAATTTGCTCTTTGAAGTGGTCCTCCTATAATGAACCTCACTGGTTTTTAACCAAAGGGTATATAAACTGCAACACAAACTGTAAAAATCAGTTTTTAGTTGAACCCTTGATGTTGTGACTGAGGCAACAATATTCCATGCTCTGTATGAAAGAGTAGTAATTTAGTATTGGATGACACAAAAGGGTTCATTTTGCAGCATGCAAGATCCAACCAGCATTGCAATGATTTATCTTATGGCCTTAAACAAATAAATATTGTATAAGTAAAGAAACAAACCCTTTTTAGATTTCATTTTCAAAGTAACTCTGAAATGGCTATTTTAGGGGGTTTGTTGTAATGTAATTTTTACTGAATCAGAGTTGCTGCTACCAAGAGATGGAGTCAACATCCCTTTTAAGAAGATGCAGGTCCTCATGTCTTCTTCCCATGGCTAAGGAAATAATTTTATAGAGTAAGCCATTCTGGGAGGAAGAGCTTTGAATTTTCAGCCCTTTCAGCCCAAGCCAGCCTTGCAGATGGCAATGAAAACAAAAAGAGTCTGGACTCCACCAGCCCTGAGATAAGTTGTGCAGCAGGATTCTCCTGTTCAGAGGAGGAACCATAAATCACCTGTACTTTCAGCCACTCTGCCACAATATTTACAAAGCCATCATTTCAAAGTAGTAAGTGAGGAAGCAAAGCCAGTGAATCCTAGTCTGTGGATTAATGGAAGTTTTATGACACCACTGAGCTGGTTTTGGCTGCCCTTCTACTCACAAGCCTCTCTACTGGCAAATATTGTCTGAAAAATGCATGTACATCACAAAACAATACCATGGTAATAAGTAGATCAAATTTGCATTTATCTAATCTGTGCAGGGGAAAAAAATTCCACAGCAATAGAAGGCATTAAAGGCAAAAAAGTTGTGCTAACAGAGACTTTGCTGTTTCCCAGGAGCACAGATTAACACCTAGGGTAGCTGGTGAGTGGGAAGCTGCCTAAGAGGCAATAGCAAGTGAATCGGTAGATGTGTCACTAGAGCTCCATCAGCAGCTGTGTAATGCAAAGATTAGATATTGGTTACATTTTCTCAGTCTTCCCCAAAGGACTTAGAGCTCCGTTTGTGTCCCCAGGCTAGAACATAATCACCACCCAGTCAGAAATCTGCATTCTGTGGTGCACTGGCATGTATCCACGGTCGGATGGAGAAGCCTGTTAGTCACAGCACAGAAAATGCATCTGTAAGATGAAAGTAAGCTGTGAAAGGGCTCAGGAGTTAGGAGCAATAAATAAAATTCTTGTTCTGTTACCAAACACTGATTCATTCTTCTAACCTCTCTACATTGTCAAAATTACTGTTACAGGCAACAAGTGCAGAGGCAGCATTAGGTAATACCCTCTCAGATATAGCAATAATAATAATAATGCATCTTTCTCATCATATGTGGGCAGCATATGATGAGCTTTGAGGTTTTTGCCCAGAGAATCCAGTGAATTTGTCACCCTGTCCAAACAGAAATGTATCTGCAGCTTTGTGTTTTTCTTCAAAAAAGATCTTACAGCAGTTCTGTTGGCTCCCTCTCTATTACATTAATTTTTTTTTTCTCCACACACACTATCTGTAGTTTTATTTTTTTTTTCACGTGGAGTGTCTGCAGGGCTGATTTAACAGGCTCTGCCTATCCCAGTCAGATGGTGTTTCCTGATAACTTCTGACTTAACCTCTAGGAGATGCACTGCTCCTGTCAGTTCGTGAGGTATGAGAACAGCAAGTGTAGGAGATGGTTCTTCCCATGGCAAAGGATTTTTAGTAAAGATAATCCCCCCCAAAAAAAGCAGTAGACAGGACACAGCAATATTTTTTTTTTCTACCTAGACAAAGCCTAGGGCTTAAAAAGTGCTTTGAATGGATGCACTGAGCATCTCCAACGACTGGAACACACTCAGCAAGAGTGGAAAAAAAAAACCACACTGAAAACAAATACATACCTGGATAAAATAAAACACAAAATAAGGCCAGGAAATTTTACAGCTAAAGTACTCCATGGCACAACAAGTATTTAAATAGAAGCCATAAGCTGAGCTAGGACTATAACACACTGTTCTTATAGTCTGGCTTTGTGGGATTACTTAACACAGTTCAGCTTCATTTTGTAGGTCCAAGTTTTATCCATTTTTCCTGTTCCATTTCCAGCGCTGGATGTTTTAAGTTTCACATAAAGCATTTGCAGCACAGAATTCCTTAGGAGTTCCTTGCTCTTCCACTATAATTTATGTGCCATATTTTTCTATTTCTCATTTAAATGCATCAGATTTCCTTGCCATTTGTTTTACTTATGCTAAAATCTAAAAATAGTTGACATCAACGTATCTACTAATGGGAAGGGATGTTATGAGTAATATCAAATTATTAAATTAGGATTTCCTTTGTCAGTAAGGAGTAACTCTATGTCCTCTACAAAGCTCTCAGAGTAACTGAATCAGTGTACAGTGTCTATCGGACACCTCACAAAAAACAAAGTGAGAAAAAATCACCACTTTACAGATCTTGGGGAAAGAGATTTGAGGTTCTGTACTGATTTACTCCCAGAAGATATCAACCCAAACACAACTGTGGTGAAACAAGATTTTCCACCACTAGGCAAAAGACAGACCAGGACAGTCAAGGATTTCTCAGGCTCTACAGGACTATAAAGTGATTGTCCCTTGTCCCCACACTCATACTTTAAGTCAGCAAATACTGTGAAATAACGTGCGAATCACCTGGGGAAAATGTCATTTTGGGCTGCATGGAACAGTTAACGAGTCAGACCAGTCTCTTCAGAGAACATTTTGTTGAGTGTTCTGAAAGTTTTGATGCCTCTTCCCACAGCCCTGCCAGTCGAGTTTTCCTCCTGCTCCCAGTTCATCTGAGAACACTTGGGTTTGAAACAAGTAAATAACAAGTGACAGGTGTGACTGAGCCAGCTCAAACTCAAACTGAAGCAGCACAGTAGCTATTGACAGATTGAGGAGGAAAAAAACGGGAGAAAAGAGAGTTATGGCAATGGTCTCAGCTTAGGAGTCCAAGGGATATTTACACAGCCAGCAGATTGACTTGTACAGCCAGGTCTAACTAACTCACAGTGGGGCTGTGGCAGCAGAGGAGTGTGTTTTTTAAGAGCTAGAGAATGACAGGGCTATGGCAGGACATCCACACTGTGCGTGGCTGCAGGGTAATCAGTCCTGGTCAGTAAAAATGTCATCACCTGTCACTGGCAAATAGTTGCATTTTATTTCCAATGTGAAGCTGCAACCTTTGAGACATATACAGCAAAAACTCTGATGAATCTCAGGTATTATGTTGCCTTATCCACCACAGACTTATGAGGCCTTTTCAAAACAAGTCTGGCTGGAGAAGTTCTTGGTGCAGCTCGAAAAGGACATCCTGATTAGGCTGCAGGATTGCCTGTGATGGCATTCAGCATTATCTCATGTTTTCTCTGTCATCTGCTGGAGTTCTTCTGCCCATTCGTGTAATTTTGCTCCTGAATACCAACTGATTTGATGTTTCAGTTGATTTAAGAATTACAGCTGACATATTTTATCTTGTCAAAAAGCATTTGCCTCTTGTGAAGAGTCAAACCAGGAAGGAGGATACCAGAGGGAGGTTCCTTCACTGCCCCTGCAGGGTGCAAAACCCTTGATACCACTTGACGTCCAAAGGACAACAGCAGGACAGAAAGAGATATGGAAGGCAAGGAAAAGGACAATGAAAATCCAGACCTTCAATCAAGCCAAGTGTTCTGTATCAGGTAAAGATTAGATTTTGATTAAGCAGACCACTGTGCGGAGGAGAGCACTCACAGCAGGACAGAGTCTGTGGCACTGACAAACCATGTCAGCTCTCCCCACTAGAAATAGTGGCTTCAGGAAACCACAATACAACAACAACAACAAAATCTCTAAACACAGATATTTACCTGCCAATAAAAACCTGTCACATTCCTGCACTGTACCTTAAACTGAACCTTTGGAGCCCTTTCAAACCAGGCTGGAAGGAGCTGTGGGCAGAATCCTGTAGCAGCATCACAAAATGCCTGTGCTGAGCAGAGCCAATTTGCTGCAAAGCGTTTTGCTGCAAGGCAGCAGTAACATCTACTTCTCCCCCTGCACAGTTTTGCTGATGCCAGTTTTTATGTGCTGCTGGATCACTCTATGTAGTGACCCATGTTGAAATCATTAGGAAAGAATCCATTAATGATTGACACAGTAAACTGTGTCTTATTTAACTGTTCCATTGTCAGAGCTTAAAAATATAATGTTTCAGAGCTAAGCAGGTCAGTTCATTTCAGACTTAATTTTTCTCTACCTTTCTTTCTAATGGTCTTGGCCAAATCACACAGGGATACTTCCAGTGTAGATTAGAAACCCTGTGGAATAATTCTCGTATGTGTATGGATGGTGAAAATGAAGCTGCAAGGCCAAATTTTACCTTAGTGGAACTGCATAGGACAAAAGGTGAGTTGAATTAAACCACTAGGAGGGGTGTTGAAGGGATGAATTTGAATGCAAACACTGATTATGTTTGTAGCTGTACTATAAAACTCTACCTTTCTTTGGTCTAACCACAGACAAAAGCTGAGCCCATAATAATAAAATCAGGTATTCCCAGTTTCAGATCTCTGTTTCCCTTCTGGCAGTTCTAAGAGCACACCTCCAACCTGCTCCACATTCAAAATACCTACCATGGTACCCTGCTTTTCAAGCTTAGCTCCTGTACTGATTCTGTGATTTTTACACATTCTATGTCGTTTTGTTTTGTGGGTGACCTCCAATTCTGCAAAGGCTTTCAGGTGTGTTGTTATAAATTTAAGTCTGAAATGAGCTGACCTGCTTAATTTAGGATGCCCATAGACTTTAATGGAACAATTTAGTGCTTCAGGGTTTTTTTGTGCCAAAGGCTCCTGATTTCTCACAGCTACAACAGAGACATCTGAACTCAATTTGTCATGCTGTTTATAAAAAATTCTGCACAATCTGGTCACATCTTCAAAGCCTGTTTCCCCCAGGTTTATCCATGTAGTGGAAACCGTGCTTTGACTCATATCTTCCTGGAAAATCTTTAGTGCCTCTCCCCCTGCTTTGGGGGGAAAATGTATTTGGTGATCTCAGGTCTTCACAGAAAGGTGGACTTGGTTCTGCTGCAGAGCAGCACCTGTGGTGACCAGATCATCAGCTGGAGAAAGCACAACCCTCACCTGTGTCACACAGGGGCAAATTCCCGGTAGGGCAAGGAAAAACCAGCAGGTGGGTCCATGTTTCTGAACAATTAGTTCAATCCTTCCTTGCTGGCAGATGCAATCTTCTGTAGAGGACACCACCTTAGACAAAAGCTTGTGTCACCAAAGTGCTAACTACTTCTCCAACACCTACCTTCTGCTATCTACTGTTTTCCTGAGCCATTTTGAAGCTGTTTCTTCATTATTGCCTTCTTCAAACCATCTCAGCCACGCTGCTGTGGCTGAGATCCTGGCACCATGCAAAGTGTTCATGGCTGAGACCAGCCCTGTTGGCATGATAAAACTTCTGCCTCCTCAAGCGGTTTTGTAAATCATGGCCCCAGCCTCTGTGCAATGCTGCAGCACAGAGGTACATGTTGTTGTATGTATTTGACCACCCTCACAGGAAAAGAGGTTTTTCAGCCAATGAGAATGAGTAAGCAAAGGTTATAAATGACTTTTTTATGGTGAAATACTATGAAATTCAACAAATTTCTGTGGAATGCTTGAATGACCCCATAGGAATTCCCAGAGTGCTCTCTGCTGAGCTATGGAGATTTTCAAAGGAAGTCTCATTTCTATAAAACCCACCAATTACACCCATCTAAAATTCTATTAGCCTCTTCCCCTGGGGTTTGTTATCCCAGAAATCAAGGTCAAGAGCTGTGTTCAGCTACCACTCTCTCCAAAACTCAGACTAAGAGGGGTTGGGACTGCACAGCACATTCTGTAGTTGGGCAGATGCCTTGATCAGCATCAGTGCTACCCCTGCAAGTGCTGCAGGTGATAGTCACATTTTTCTTTCAATAATGAACCAAAACCATCTAATCTGAGCACAGCAAACTGCCACTGGAGAATTGTTCACTATGAGCTAGACATCTTCAAAATAGTCATAAAAGTAATTGCTACTCAACTCTGGCTGCATGTTAATGGACATTCAAAAAAAAAAAAAAAAAAAAAAAAAAAAAAAAAGGCTGTTGCAAGGTCTTGATGCAACAGGAGTTCCAATGGTGCCAACTCCAGTCACTCACGCCACAAAAGCACAGGAGGAGCACCTTCCAAGCAGGGAAGGAAAATGTCTCTGTTCCTCTGTTTATTGCACCAGAGGCTGAGTCATCACAGCCTCAACAAACATTCCTTTAATTAGACCTACTCATTTTATCAATACTAAGGATACTAAGGAGCTCTGGAGAAATAGCTGTAAATATTTATTACCATTCCAAGACTGAAGTGCTTTTGCCATCCTGCCAGGTACCTGTTTTGGCAGCTCCTTTAGAGAGGAATGAGCATTTCCCTCTGAAGCAGGGCTAATGCTGTGACACCCTCCTAACAAAGCATCACAACCCACTGAAGACTTAAAAAGAAAGGGAAGGCAAGAAATCCCCCAGTGCTGATGTACTAGGCTGGTTTGTGTGAGCTCAGCTCCTGCAGCTTTGATGGTGGCACTCTGGATGTGACAGGTAGGGACCATCCCTGCCATTGACTCCTGCAACTGAGCCTGCTGAATTCTTGCCATAATGCCCTATTTTAACTTCTTTCTGTTTTCCAAACTGCAATATTCAAGAGGAGGTTTTATACAGAGATGATCCTTAAACCAGACCTGGAGATAAAAGGGATGCGGGTTTTCAATAAAACAGATTACGGGGTGGGGGTTTTTAGGAAAGAAAATTCAGGATGAAATGTGCTATTCTGTCCTCACAGAAATTCCTGCAGCTCTTTCTTTGAGAAATACAAGCATACAAATTCTTCTGAGCGGGAGTGTGAAATAGAGAAATGTGTCATTCACTGTCCCTATGATTATCCAGCCAAATCTACTCATAATGAGTCTCTGAAAAATGACAATTCACTCATTCTAAAGACCTGTTAGAATCTGGCAGCATTGTCAAAACTCCCTCTCCTCAACACATATTCCAAATCAGGCCCTAGATTTCTCCAACTAGACACTCAGAAAAAGGGTAAACTCAAACTTGATTTGAAACATTTTGCATTAGCATTGTGAACAAACCCTCTTGTGCTCACTCTTTGCATTCCAAAGCACCAAGCCCATGGCAGCTGCCTTGTCCCAAGAGACCTTGTCCTTTCTGCATTTGTTCTCCACAGCAAAAATCATCTTCCAAATCCTACAGCTGAGACAGTGCTCTCACTGATAACAGCCCTTGCTTCACAGCCTGGGTTCATTCCTAGTTTTTGATCCATTATTTACTGAAATAGATAAAAAACGTTCAAGGGCTTAAAAAGTAAGTAAGAAAAGAGACTATGAAAATAAAGACTATTCTGTAAGTATTCCAAAGCAACATTTCCCCATTTCCAGACTTCTGTGCCCTCCTTGCAGCATTACTGCTCTGTCAGTGCATTTACTCTGGTTATACACTCATAAAAACCAGCAGCAACAGCAGCTTCTCCTCAGCACCAAATGGTCCCCAGGTCTGAGCATTGCTCATTAAGGCAAGATTCTTTCCAAGTACATGACCATAAAGGGGCAGGTCACAATCTGAAATGCTGTCTGGTAAAACTGCCCATTCAAGAAAAAAGATGATTTATCCAAGCAACTAAAAACTCCTTACCTTGGCTATAACTAGTGAGATTTAGTGTGAGCTGTAAATTGTGCTAGTTACACTTGCTGCTTGAAATCCAGTCATCTCATCACTTAATTGTCAACATACACGGCTCAATAACAGTTCACTTATTTAATTGCTCTTACAGGGAATTCTGCTAAATGTGTAAAGGTAAGAGTTAGGAAACCATGAGGCACCATTGGAGTGCTAGGACCAAGCTGGAGGGCTGTCAACAGCAATCCAACTAAAACAGTCCCATGGAGGCTTCTCCTACCCTGATGAGCAAAATTCAGCCCTTTTCAATAAATTAATACCAAATGAATTCTGCTTGCAGTGCAGAAACTCCCCATACTGAGCACACACTTTAGCTGGAGAGAAGTTGCATGGAAGATGCTTCAGGTGCCTCACTCCACCTTCTCCCTCCACTCATTGAGCCCCTTTAGAGGAGAAATGAGCTAAGAGGTTCAGAGAAGAGAGTACAAAAACAGGTATCTTGTGTTATAACAAAAAATTACCAGGTGTGAATCAACACCAGACTTCCTAATGCAATAAACTATTAATAATGGGAACACTGCCAATGTATACCTTGAGGCATTAGTGTGACACTGTTCATAAATGACATTAATAAGACAGTGAGTGCACTGCAGGTGAGGAAGATCAACACTGCCATGAAATCACTGCATTCATTTAGAAATGAGCTCAATAAAAATGCAGGAAAATTAGTGATTAGCCCTACTTTACATATGATTTTCCATTTTGATATGAATATGAGTTTATTACACTGCACTTTCAGTCCAAATATCTGCCATAGAAATTTGATATAATTGGGTTTTTCTGTTAATTTCACTGAATTACTTTCAGCGCTCTAAGTGGTAAAATGCTGACTCCATTTCACTGCTGACTGACAGACTCTGCTCAGTGTACCTTGTTCAGTATTAAGATTTAAACTATGTTCATACAGTTTGAAAACCCTGCAAGAGCTAATGCAGCAGATTTGAGGATGTTTCCTGAGGAGAAGTAGCAGCCTACCTTAATGTCATGTTTTACAATAATCACGTAGAATTCAGTAGTTTCCCCAGAATTAGAAATGCCAGAAAAGAAGGTAATGGAAGGAGGTTTATGGAAGAAGTTTGATTGAAAAATATTACCTTGACATAACAGAAGGCAATTTGGAAGAAACTCACTCTACTCCCTCTCCTTTATGTTTGCAAAATGATAATTGGAAAACAACCCCGAGCCACTGAGTTTAGTACCCATTATGCCAAACATGTAATGCAACGTCAACATTTAGGGAAAGGATTAATTAAAAAATGCCCCATGTAGCTCCCTGAAGTAAATCGGCTCTACTTTCAGCTAGGAAAAGTGGAAGATTGACATTTTCTCACTTGCAAATGCTTTCAACAGCAAAGAATGCATGTCTGGGGAAAGGGTGCAAAATCCAGATTGGTGGTGCCAGAAGATGTTCACATTTCATTCCTGGACACCTGATCTAGGAACTGTGTTGCCTGTAAGGGACAAAATACTCACAGAGTAATTTGGGAAGTTGAATGGAAGAGGAAAACTACTCCAAAAGCTCAAAGTAGCACAGAAGGCTTTGCCCATCAGCAGTGGGCCAAGCAAGACACAAAAGCATGGTGAGCTGCTGGGGAAAGGTGACCTTTGAGCCTGGTGTTAGTACAGCAGTCAGTGGTGAGCAGCCTGGTTTAGAGAGACATGTAGCAAATAAATACTACTAAATGAAAAGAGCCAGTAGTGAGTCTCTATTCACTACCTTGATCATTCCATGAATGGCAATTCATGGTGGCAAAAAAACCTCCATTCATCTTTTTCAAGATAAAGAATTTTAATATGCTCCTTCCTCATGAAGCAAGGGCCAAAGATGGCAGTGATGGAGACATCCAGAGAGCTGGGCAGGCAGGAAAAACAGTAATGTTCATCCATCTCCTGTAATAAACATGTCACCATTCCCATGTTCCTGCCACATTAATTCCACTGCAGAGCACCAAGGAGAGCAGAACCCTGAGACAGGAGCCACAGGGAACCACCCTGAAAACATGCACATCCCTCCTGTGGCCATGCACAGGTCAAAGCACACGTGCAGCGTGTGCCTTTGGTGTGAAATACTGCAGCACCTGCAGTGCTGCTGCTTCTTCCTCCAGCTCTGGGTGTGTTTGTGTGTGCATTGTGTGCTGCAGGGAGCAGAGGCTGGAAGCCTTGCTCAATCCTTCCCAGTTTTTGTGACAATTCTGTGAAAGGGCTCTCTCTCTCTGGTGTGATTATTTCCAGCATTCTGCCCAGTTCTCACTGGGGAGGTGCCTGATGCAGTTGTGTGCAGAGGAGCTAAAGGGGAGTTTGGAAGGAAGACAAAGTCTGCAAAGGCAAACAAGCAGTGTGAGGTTAAATACCCCAAAAACCATGAAGAAATCCTGCAGACTGTCCAATGTAATATCCCAGCTGGGTGTCCGGCAGAGGTGAAACCCTTGTGGCAGCCGCTGGCTGAGCTGGGCAGGCAGCCCTGTTCCTCTCTGCAAGGGAAGGCAGCCGTGCACCCACACACCGAGTGAGGAGGAGACTGCTCTGCTGCAGAGTCCTCCCAGCTACACCAACCTGTGTGAAGCAGTGTGGGTGGCTCTCGAGTCAAATGCAAATCAGGAGTGAATACAAATTGGAGGAAATAAATATAGGGAGAGAGCTGGTTTCCATTTCTTTCATACATTCTGAAATTGCGGCGATTGTCAATTCATTAACATAAATCATGGAACTGGGCACCCTAAATCAGATCCAATATTCATGAAAACAGCAACTCTAAAGATAACACCTTCAAATAAGCAGATGCTGGCCTTACAGAAACACGAGGTGGGGGGAAGCAGGGATTCAGAAAGGCACAGACATTTGCATACAAGCCATACATTCACATACAAACATATTTACTTAATATTCCAGCCTAGAACAGGTATCACAACTTTCTTTGCCATACAGAAGACCATGAAACACACAAAAACACATGCACAGGGCAAAGATTCTTTCACTTTTAAAAGGGCATTTGCTCCTCTTGAGAGCCATAAATCAGAAGTAAGCAGCAGTCTTTGCTCACAGGCAGCACTGAATAGCCCAAGCACCTTGCAACTCTGCTGAACTACTGCAAAATTAACACTGGTGTGTGCCAGCTATTTTTAATTCTCTAAGTATTAGCAACACGAAGGGCTGGTGCTTTATGTCTAACACTAAAGGCAAGTAAAGAGACTTTAAGCTGAGTGAAAGCTCCTCAAAGAATGACCTGCAATACGTAACCTTGCAAACAAACCAGAGCAGGCAGTGCCTGCACGGATGACAAAACAAACAGAAACTAATACAGAGCTTGGAACAATTCATCACAAGTGCCTCAGGGGCAGAGTTACAAATTAGGCATATAAGTGCCTCGTAAGACTTGCAGGAGCTGCCAGCTGACACCTACTCACTGGAGAAGCCACCAGCCCCTTGAAGAGGCAGTGCAATTCCTGTGCCTAAATTCCTCCAGTGATCTTGCAGGCTCCCATCTGCAACTGCAGGCACCTAAACGCCTCTGCAAGTCTCAGCAGCCAGTGCTGGTACCACTGACTCACTGAAAATTACTGTGCCCTTAAAACTGAGCCTTTAGAAACCCCTGGGTACTCAGAATGCTGGAGGTTTTCCCCTTTGAAAAAATGGCAAAAATGACAAGAAACAGGATATTGTAAGACCTCAGCTTGTGGCTCACAAAAGCTTTGAGGTAAATCTGAGTTGTAATGTTACACCCACTGATGAGGAGTAGCACTCCAATAGCTAAAACACCAAATATCAGGACATGGGGAGGAACCATCTAGGTTGCTGCACTGGGCTGTCACATCCAGAGAATTACAGGCAGAGTTCAGCAAACTCAAAGTAGTGATGACTTCCTACTGGGATCCTCCCTTTTCACTCCTGTGACTGTGGGAGCACCTTCACAAGCCTTGAGCCAGCTACCAAGGAGTGATGAGCAGGTTTTATGTTTCATTCCAGGAGGAGCAACTGGGATGAGAAGGGAGAGAGAAGCTTCCAAGAGCCCAACATGCTATTTACTTCTAAACATTTTCTGAGAGCTCCAACTGGAACATATTGCTATTTTTGCACCAAAGTTTATGTTAATTTCATCTTGTTTTACCATAAAAGCTTAAATCACATTTTGTGATAATGTAAATCACTGATCTGAAATGCAGCATGTCTTCTTTTATTTTCTCTCTCCAAAGAAATGTCTGAGCACCAGTGATTTGCATCACCTCTTCATAGGATTACCCAAAAACTTGATACCAGTTAGTTAACAATTTTTGAATACTCCCTCAGAGGAAAAAAAAATTCAAAAGCTTATTTTGAGAGTTGTTGAGCGTGTTTGCCACTTGATAACTTAAATGCAAGATATCTTGGAAGACAAAATATAATTTTGTATCTTTGAAACGTGCACTGAGGCAGTTTGGGGTGGTTGGTTGGTTTTGGGGTGTTTTTTTGTTTTGTTTTGGTTTGGGTTTTTTTGACAATTGCACTGTAGAAAACTGCTGAAAAGTTTAAATTACTGCCATAACGATAAATGCAGAGCCCAGAGCTGCAAGGTAGCACTCAGCAATATAATGCTCATAAAATAAAAGAGGACTATTGCATGTGTTTGTGTAAACAAGACGAAGTGCTGACAGGAGTTTTGTTTCAAATGGAAAAATAGGTCAGACCTTTTAAGAGATAATTTGTATTTCTTGGTACTGTGTGTTGGAGGAATGAAACAACATCTGTGGCAGTAATTTCCAGTCTTTCCAGCTGCACTTATGGCACTTGATTCCTGGCAGATGCTTGTCATCCCTCTCTGTCCCTACACACAGGAGTGGCTCCTGCCTTCCTGTTGCAGCAGTCCTCTTGTTAGGGGGTAGAAATGAGCCCAGACACAGACTCCTTGTTTATCACAGCATGAAAAGGGCCCTGGTTTATTCCCACTTTACAGCTCAGCCATCCTGACTCCAACCATTCACTGACCCTGGCTGCAGCAGCTCCTGTTGTGGGTTTCCCTTGCAGCCTCTGACTGCTGGATATTTCCTGCTGAACTCTGACTGCAGGGATCAGTGTACAGACTGTGACTGCAGCTTTTACCTGGCTAGACTGTGACTGCAGGATCAGTGTGCAGACTGTGACTACAGGTTCCAACAACAGGCTCTGATTGCAGCCCCAGACTGACCTCACTGCAGGGATTCTCTCCCCAGGATCCTTCTTCTCCATGATCCTCTTCTTCCCTCTTCCTCAAGGTTCCTCCTCCTTCATTATTCCCCTCCCTAGCTAACCTACTCTCTTTTATCACATTTATCTTTATTGGATGTATTTGTGACTCATGAGGAGTGAGGCTGTATTGCGTAATTAACACAGCTGTTATTTATCAGGGGTGAGGTTACCTGTATTCCCTTCTCCTACACCTCCCCCCCAGCATCATGGCCAAATTCAAGTTTGTTTCCCAGGCTCAAGGCAGGGGCCAGTACCCCTCTGCCACAATAAAACAGGAATTGATGGGGAAGTCACCCCTAGCAGAGGAACCCAGCTCACCCACACCCTTCCCCTCTCCCTGCCTGTCTCTCCCTGTGCCAGCACCCCCACACTGTACCCCAGAGCTCCTAGCCCTTCCCCCATGTCCAGGCTCCCTGTGTGCCACCTGAGACAGATGCTCCATCACACACTTGTGCTGCTTGGGAGCATCAGGAAATGGCAGATAACAGCCCAGCATCTGTTATCAGCTCTCCTCCATCTCTGCAGGCACGGAATTTTATGAAAGCAGGAAGAACCTGAGACAGCAGACAACTCTATCTCTGACAAACTTGATGGAAACTGGCCAAAGGATTAAAAAGTTACTGAGAAAGGTTGTACTTTGGCAATCATTCAAATGAACTGGGAAGAGAAAGGTAAAATCCATGGCTTAATTTTGTTTCCCTAGGAAAGCAACAAAAATATTTCAAAAAGTTACCTCATGTTTCTTGCACTATCAAATTGTATCGAAAACCAATGCATTTGCAAAATCCCAAAGAAGTCAGAAACGTTTTTGTAAGAGACTTCTGCCCACACCATCAGGCAGGGAGCTGCCTGAGGAAAGAGAACCGTGTACCCCAGGGCTCCAGGCAGGCTCTGCACTACATCCCCCCTGCTTTGGGTATTCAAAGTTTCAGGGTCACTGCTCCCATCCTTTCCGTGGGTTCTGTGCCAACCACTAAGCAGCAGAATCCAAATGTAACTCAAGAACAAAATGCTACATTTGTTTTGATCACATTAAAGTCAGAAGGAGCTATTAAAAGAAGTTGTAGCAGATGACTGGGTCTCAAAGAACCACAGGCAATAAATTCACATGGCAGTTTTGTTTCATAACTTCAGTCCTACTTATTCTTTCTTTGTCTATTCTAATTACTCCCTGGTATGGAATTAATGCAGAAACCACATTAAATGTTCGGGAAAGTGTATGAATCAGCTGGCCTGAAAGAAGCAACCATTAAAAACAATTAGATAAAAACATCAGTTTAGAAATGCACAACATGTTTCTGCCTGAGTCAAAGAACAAACACAAAGACAAAATGGTGACCTGTGATGCCAGGAAAGGAGCAGCCTCCCTTACAGAGGTGTGTTATGGAGGTGTTTGATATCACCATGCTGGTGGCAGGTTGATGGCCTGCTGCCTTCAGAGAGCATCAGGGCTGGCAGGTGGCACTGAGGAGTGACACATTCACTCCTGAGGAGAAGTACATTCAGATCTATATTGCCTCTTTGCTGCAAATCCTCCCCAAAAGAGTACTGTCACACTGGGATGGCAAACACTGTAAATTTGGAGCAGGGATACAGCATTGGTACCACACAGATTGTCAGATCTGAGTCATCCCAAGTTAACATAAAAATTGAAGCTGAAAATTTGATGTTTTAGGCCGAGATTAACTCAGCAAAAGCAACCACAGGTAAGGAAATACGTCACAGTAAAATGGATTGGGACCCTCTCTCTTGTCTGAATTTAGAGAGAGAAACAACCCCATCACCACTGTTTCCCAAGAAATACATGAAGAAACAGGGTTTAATACAGTAAGATCTGTGAGTGTTTTACTGACTGCATTGGTGATGCTCCTGCAACTCCTGACATTTTGGAAGCAAAGTGTGCAATAGTGTGGATTGTGAGAGTGAATGTAAATACTGCTGTCGGCGTGGCAAGCGCAGACACTCGTTAGGGAACATTAATTCTCCAGAGCTGATGATATGAATAAATGTGCATAATGTCATCTCTGAGCAGCTCTGCCAGCAGGAGCTGTGCAGCAAGGCCCAGGCAGAGTTTAACTAAAGCCTTTCAGACACTTGCATACCCCAGGAAGGACCCAGAAGTATTAGACACTGTCTTGGTTTGGAAGGACAGGTGTCTGCCAGGGGAAAGCTGGAGCTCCCCTTGGAATGGAGAATGTAAACCCCATCCCCCTGAATTATTATAATTTTGAAATTAAGGGGCTCTCAGGCAAAAATATGGGAATAGGAATAACAGTTCTTTACTAGGAATATTAAAAATGTAGTAATACCAAAAAAACGAACAAAAAAGAAAAATACTGACAAGAGTCAGAACTTGACCTTACAACCCTGTTGATCAGGGTGTTGGGAGCAATCCAATTAAGTCCTCCTGCAGTGACAGATGTGGTTCTGTTGGAAGAGAGATGGTCCTGTAGAAGGGTCCAGTGGTGGTGATATGGGTCTGGAGTTCCTCTGGGAATCCAATGCAAACAGGCTGTGCTGGTGTTCTAAATCTCAGGTTTTTATCCAGGTAGGAATTCCTGGCTCCTCCCCCTGGGTGGAGCATCTCACAGTGGGATAATGGAATTGTATCAGCCATGCAGTGAGCCTCGATGGCCCATGAACAGCAGACACCCCCTGGAGGGAGGATGGTTTGTGGAAGAGATAAGGAACATTGCTCCATCCACCTGGTTTTAACAGCTGGCCCATTACAGAGGATCCTCCCTGGAGTTATGAGGGATGGGTCATGGAAGAGATCAAGAAAACACCTCCCCAACAGGTTTCAACAGATGGGAACAGAATACATCTTGTATTGCAACCCAAGACAGACACATGCCCACACTGTACTTGAGGAACAGTGAGCTTGGAGTCAACACAGGAGGCACCTGCTATCCAGAGGCCCCACAAAACTCAGAACATGGCACGTGCAGCACAATTTCTGACATGGAAACCCCACAGAAGAGCTGAAAAACTCCAGATGAACCAAAAGATCCCTGCAGCACAGCCACAGCCTGGTGGTGGACAGGCTCAGTGTGCAGTGCAGGGTGTGACCCTTCTGTTTTTCCTCAAGGAGATGGAGAATTCCCACTGGTTTCCCAGCTGAGAGAATATGAAAGAGGAACACAAACTCCTTGCAAGTGCTGGGGCACCCACAGGAGGCATTTCCTGAAGTGACTTCATTATCACTTGAATACTTGAATACATGTTTTCGCCAGCAAAGACAGCTTACCCAGTGAGCCTAAAAATACTCCTGAGAACATTTTTTAGGACACAATGGGATATGTACAGGTTGGCAAGCATTTAAAAATAATTCCTGTTGCACCCCACTGACAAAACTATGCCCCAGAAACCTATCTAAATGCCACACTATCAACACTGTCAGTATACATTTTAGGAATAAAAAGTGAATTCTTGCATAAAACTCCATTTATTCTAAGTTTCCCAAATCATATTGCCACCTCAGTCATAAGAATCCACTTGTATTAAATAGAAAGCCTTTCTGTGATCCAAACTGAGATTAGGTTCCCCTTTTAGACATGAAAATTATCAAAGGTGCAGTGTAAATAGTCATTAAAAATCTTTTACCTAAGGAGACTGTGGCATCAGCTAAAATAGCAATCCTTCAGTTATTTACAAGAACAAATGCCAATATTATCACTGGGAAAAGTACTGATATAGCAAAAGAATTCTAAGTGTTACTCAGATGGGGCTAAGTCTTACTTCATACAGAAACAGAGAAATAAAAGACATAAATTTTCATTATGTAATTGCTATAATTTTTGTATAACTTTTCACATGTTTAAATAGTATTGAAGAGAAACAATGGCATTATTTTGATATTAAAAAGAGGAAGGTGCTCTGTAAGAAGAGGAAGGTGCTCTGTAACTAATAATAAATCTTTGTTTGCAGAGGCACACACTGAGTGCTTAAGAGGCAAGACCATGCTGTTGCTATCAACATGTGCTGAAACACCCAGATATGCACAAAGCTACTGAAAAGCAGGGATTTGCTGCTCACAGCAGCTTTCACTCACAATTTGACCTACTCTTTAGCTGGTAGTTTACTGGCAGATGCTGTGAGGTAAGATCTATTTCTACAAAAGCAAAGGAAACAAGAGAGACCATTGAGAAACCAAACTTTTTCTAAAAAGAGGAAGATTAATCAATACACTTGTCTTTACTCTCAACAAAAATGTATTTGGATTTAAAACCAAACAAAAACAAACAAACACCACAAAAAAAAAAGTGAGAAGACTTATTAACATATCACTGAATTTCTTTGTTCTTTCTGGAAAGAGAAATCAACAATATCAAAACAACAACTGTGCACCACTCTGAACTGGAATCAAGTTCAGAGCATTCCTGAAAAAGTCACACTCACACAGAGCAGAGGCAGAGATGTCTCAGCACTACACCAGTTTAACTAATGCAGGTAACTTCACACTCTGTTGTCTGGCTAACAATTATATCTCCTGAAAAGACCTGCCATTTATTGGAGGGGGAAAGCCAATTTTAAGAAGGGACAGATAACTCAAATACCACACTGCAGTTATTAATCTTCCAGATGAATTTTTACTCTATTTATTTACATTGTCCCAGCCACTGAAGGGCTCAAGAGATGTGCAGTACAACTTGCTGGGCACCTTAAAATGGCAAGTTCAGTTTGTTTAAGCCTGCACTTTAGGAGAGCATCAGTGTCATCTTATATACTTGATGCTCTCCATACCAGTTTCATCTTTTTCCGTCATCGTTATTGCAGAACAAACAAGAAAAATCCTGAAAACCTCTCAAAACCTTCTGAAAACCTCTCCCAGCTGGATCACTACAAACTAAGTGAAGAAACAGCCCATATTTCAGACCCAGCTAACTGCTCACACTCAATCCCCCACCCACTGATGTCCCCAGGATTCCTCTTATCCCTTCCCTGAGCAGCCCAGACCTCACAGCCAAGATACTCCTGGTTAGACTTAATAAGTCCCAGAAATACCCAACAATTTCAAGCATTCAACATGAATTCAGTGAATTTAGGCTGGCTAAACAATGTTAAGAATTTTGCTCTGTGTGCACAAGTAGATGGCATTGATTCCAGCAATAATTTCCCAGAAAGACAATTTTAGAATCAAATTAGCAATTAAATAATTTTAGAAATTATACAGAGAGATTTCTTTGATTGGACAGTTGTAATAATAGCTGCAGAAATCTGCCCTACACAGACTCTGCACGATGTGCTACCTTATTGTAGCTCAAAAGTTAATATTGCTGAAAACTCACCACATTCCGAGAACACGCTCCTGTAAATTTATTTCTTTGGGGTGAATTTAATTATCTGCATTAAAACTGAAAATATTGGTCATAATGAAACATCTGATAAACCTCGAATATTCCACACTCCATTATCTCAGTCCTGCTCCCATTATTTCTGACTTTTTTTTTTCCCAAGGAGCTGTTGGTTTTCCAACAGAACACGCAGTGCCTGGGCAGCTCATCCAGCAGGGATGAGTGTTTTTTCAGATGGAGTGTAATTTCAGATAAGCATTGGACGTGCTTCCCTTCGAGCATTCCAAGGATTTCATTAATTGCAGAGGGTGACTGGAGACCTTTTAGAGGGCAAAAAGGAAATTAATATCAATTAATATCCTGTCTCCTACCTAAGGCACCAAGGCCCAGGCTGCAAAACAGAGGAAGCCAAACTATCACAAAAGCCAGAGGGAGAGTGAAGCACCCCTGACTGCTTCGAAATAAGGGTTTGTTGGGTTTTTTTCCTCAGCTGTTGATCATCTCCTCATTCCTAGCGCTAGGAGACAAAGCAAACAAAGAACAGCATTTACCCTTGTTCTAAAATATTGTGACATTTAAACAGGGTAAATGGGAATTGTCATATAGAGATTTTGATATTGATGATGATGATGATAGACTGGATTAGCAGAGAAAAGATTTGATTGATGATGGAACAAAAAGAGGATGGAATAATTAATGCCCAGGATTGGATTTTTACAGACAATGAGCCACTTTAAATTCATTTTATATTTCTATCAGACTAAATTTTTGATCCAGTATTCTTAAATTTCAGCAAGGCATTTGGCTTTATATCTCACACTTTGATTAGTAAAACATAAAATTGATACAGTGCCTATGCAATAGACTTTAAATGATTAAATTAAGCAGCAGTGCTTTCAGTAGACTCACGTGGGGACTGATTTGCAGCCAACATTTTTGTCAGGAGGAAGTCAAAACTATCTGATAAAAGTTCTCAGATGACAAGTGGCGAGATGAGGAGCAATGAAGGCCAGCAGATGCAGCCAAGTACCAGACACACATCTGGAAATAAGGACTGGGGACCAATTCTACAGGGTAAGAGTGTCTATGAGGGCAGCTATGATGGAGGGTTGTGGCTACTGAGCAGCTTCCAAATGTAGGAGAAGCCCTGGAGCTGCAGGGTCGTTAATCTTGCTTCTTTCAATTACACCAAAGTCTGCAGAGTAGACTGGTTCTAAAAAAAACCCCAAAACTTGGAAGCAGAGATGAATAATCAGATCAATGGACACCACTACAGAAGTAACCTTAATTCAACTTTTATATTTGGGAAGATCAGCACTACAACAAAAACTTACATTTCATCTGACACTGCTGCTGATGCCCACTGCTGACAAACCAGGGACACCAGACTGAAAACACCTCAAAGGGGAGCCACAAAATTATAAAAGATGTGGGAAATACACCTTTGATAGAACCCTCTGAGCACTCAAAGCAAAAGGCACGACTTGATCGCAGTGCTAAAGTAGCTGTGCCACATGTGCATCAGCCACTAAAACAAAGAGAAAACTTATGGCTCACGTTATTCAGAAGGCAAACTTCACACCAGTGGGTCCTTTGTGACCTAAATGCCTGGAAATGTTTTACCAGAAATTTTCCTGTGTTCTGTACTCTATTTTATGGCCAACGAGTACCCTTCCCCAGCTTGCATTTTTTTATTCTTTTGGGTATGGGATTACTGGAGGAAAAGCTCCATGTGCTCAGGGGTAACCCCAGCTGGTCAACAACATTTTTGTACATGGACTCTCAGTAAAACCTCTTAAAGGTTTTACCTCACTCAGGACTCAACACAAAGAGCTCTTGGTAGGTGATAATCTGGTGAAATTCCTTTTGAAAATAACTCAATAACTTCATGTTAATTATGTGACAGGAGTTCATAATCTTTTTATAGGTATTTCAATGGCCTAAAGAAAGGTGTACACAGAAAATAATGGGGTTTTTTTAATAGCAGGAGAGCCACAAAGAACACCTCATAAAATGTCTAATCAACACTCCCACTTATTTACTTAGCAAGAGATCACTGCCTGTAGACAATTTAGAGGTCAAGCTCTAATAGTCCAATAAAGTCAAACATTCATTTTTAAACAGCAACACATTTTAGATACCAAACCTTGCATAGGGAAATTTACTGACAAATTCAGGAGGCTGCAGCTTTGAAAACATTCCTGCAGTATCCACTATGAGAGCTCGTCTGTTTATGGACTGACAGCCAACAGTGGACAGGGATTTTTTTCCAAGTCTACTTCCATGTGTATCCAATTCAGCAGCTACACTCAGCAACAAAAAACAACCAAACAAACAAAAATCCAACAAAACCAACCAACCAACCAAAGAAAACCACACATCAGGGTTTGAGAACTGAACTTTCAGAACTGATGAGCACCAGGAAATTCAGACAAACCCATCAGGGAATATTGGACAGCTACAACAACCAAGCCTACAGCAGCCTTAAAATATTCAGCCAAGACCACAGGATCACAGAAGTACTATTAAAGTTACAATATTATGGAAGGCCAGACCAGAATATGCTAAATAAACCCAAAAACATAAGTTTTAAGAATTTTTGAAAAACTACACCTAAAAATTTGAGCTTCAAGACCTCTAATCAAAGGCAATGATAGAAAACTGTCCTGATTAGACATGACCCCTATAAAAATCCAATTTTTCACTACTGACACATTCATCTGCCAGCGCCACTCATCAGATTAAAGCAAAACTACACAAAGGAAGAACTTGTCAAGTCTGTAATGGCTTCTTTTAAATCAGTTTTTCAGAACTTGAGTGACAAAGAACATCACATAAGCTAAATCATTTTCATTATTTTCAAAACAAAGAACAACTATCTGGTAAGAAACTGCTTCCTCAGATAAACTTCCATATTTCAACCCTTTTCTTACCATTTTTACATTGGTTGCCAAAACATTTTGCTGGTGTCAGTAATTTCATTGTTTAAGAAATACCACAGAAAACTAATACATATTTGTTTCCCATTCCTTTGGAATCTGGTGGGGTTTTTTGACATTTTAATTTCCATGCATTTAAATGCTTAGCCTTTTTCTTGTCTTAGTAACACTTAAAAAATCAGTCTCTTAGCCTTGTGAATGACATGCATTTATGTATCAATCTCATGTTAGGCCTAGCTAGGAATTATACCAGGTTTAATTTACGAAATCCATACCTCTCAGACACAAGGCACCAATTTCTTTAAAGACTTTTCACATCTTTTCACTGCAGTGAGATCATCACATCACCAAGCAGCAGAGTGGTGGTGCAGGATAGTTCTGCTGCTTTTTTATTACCTGGGCTACAGATGGATTGCAATTTATAGCAGCTCCCTCCAGGAAGGTTTCATCACCACCCATATGCAGGAGCACTGAGGAAAGCATGCCCCAGTGGGTATTTCAGGCACAAAGGCTTTCCTAGAGAGCAAACAAAACCTCTGCAGTCCACACAGAGGAATTTCCAGCCACAACCAGGAAAACACAGACACACGAGGGCAATTCAGGAGAAATTTCAGAAGAAGAGCTACAGCTGCTCCCCTGTTGACTCACCAAACCTAATGATAATACCTGAAAATTGGAGGCTCAGACTGACGCTGTGTGTTTACAGTCTTACACAGATTTTGCTGTAATTTCTCCCACGTATTCTTCCCATTCAAAGCCAGCAGGGATCAGCTGAAGCATCTCCCTATAAAGGCTCCTAATAGGTGTTAAAATGACAGGCAAGGTGTTGTAGAGAGTTCCATATCTACAGCAACACATGGTGGAGAAAACATGGAAATGGACACTCTTATAGGTCTGGGCCTTTATTGTTTTCATCTTTGAATGTTCCCTAATTTTTCCTTCTTTCCTCCTCCTCCCAGAATGCTGAAAGATATTTCTTCTGATTTAAGTTCCAGATCAAGTAGAAATATGTGTGTTACATTTTGCTATGCATGCTGTATATATCTCTAAAAAGCAATAATTTTTAAAATATATTATTCATATTAATTATACATTATATAATATTTAATAATATATAGTTTATAATCAATTGCACATTCTATATCAATATCTATTAACTTCTAATTAAATACCCTCAGTGGGAGTTTTTCTGAGTACTGTTTGAGCTGAGAAATGCCCTGTCCAAAGCCCCTCAGTGCTATCTCATCTTGCTGGTTTAGCAGTGAAAGGCAGGTCAGTTCAGGAAGGGCAATAATTTCTCCACTGGACTCAGCAGAAAGGGAGTGAGAACAGTAACTAACCACCAAAATGCTCATTTCTTTTTTAATGAAATGTTGACATGTTTGGACACTGAAGCCTAAATTCATGGGCAAACATTATCAGTATTTACTGCAGCAGAAACAACCTTTCCCACATGACTAAGAAAATGCCATAAACAGAAAATTACTCACAGTGCCCTTCCTCTTGTTCATTGGCCTGACCTCAAGCAAGTGAGAAAGACTTAAAAAAAAAAAAAAAAAAAAAAAAAAAAAAAAAAAAAAAAACAGCCCAGTGAAGACTAGGAGGATGCAATACACTGCCGGGTGAGTGAACATGTCAGAAAATAAGATTTATAACTTCTTTTACCATAGGCCTTAAACAGCCAGTCAGCATTTCCTACAGGAAAAACATGGATATCCCTCAATCTACTCTGAGCTCCTTGCTTGTCTTAATCTGTGGAGAACAGCTTCATCCAAATGGTTTCAGTATATATGAATTTTGAGCATTTTCTAGCTATATGGACACTAAAACCAGGTTATTTACTATCAGCTAATTATTTGTTATCAGCCCAGATCCAGGAATGCCGTGGAAGAAGGTAACTCATGGCTGAAGGATATGTGCCAAGCATTCCCATCAAAACCTCAAATCCTGCCAATGCAGCACCTTCTTGTGTGCTCCTGTCCATTCTTTCAGCCCCTGTCATAGATCCCTGTTGGATTTGACCAAAATGGGGCAGAACTGGAACTTTTCACTGCTGTTTCCCAGGGTACCTGAGATGTCTGCACGCATTTTGGTCTGTTGGGGTGATCAGAACATTCTGAGAGCTGCACAACCAGTCTGAAACTATTGATCTTCCAAAATGCTGGACTGGCAATTGTGGAGAGCAACCCCAGGAGATGGAGGGTGCCTTTTTCTACATCCTCACCCCTATCCATAAATGCAGAGCTGGCTCCAGGGAAGGACTCCATGTGCTCACAGCCCTCAGCCCTGCAGCAGCAGCTCCTCTGGCAGTGAGAACACCAGCCCGTGCACTTCCAGGTGCACCAATCCTGGTGCTTTTTGGGGAGTGTCAGGAGCTGAGAGGCACCGAGTCAGCGCTCAGGGAGCTGCCATCCATCGGGTCCGTGGGAAGTGGCTCTGGCAATTTAGCAGCTGGCACGGAGCACTCTCCAAGTTGTTCAATCAAAGCTCCAGCTGCGAGAGGCAGCCACGGCGCGGGAGGTGTCCTTATTGTTTGTGAAATCATTGTTAATTAAGGTGAGATCTCACTGTGCTGGTATTCAGTGAGCACAGGGAGAAATGGACCTTTCCCTGACAAGTTTATCATTCAAACAGGCTACACAAGCAAACACAAAGGGTGATTCAAAATGTAAAAGGTATATTTTATTGTTTCTGAAACCTTTATTTCTGCAGGCCCCCCACTGCAGTCCCTCTGATTAGCTGATTAATCTTATGAGCAACACAACCATGAGCAATGTGCCTTTGCCTCTGTTTTACCCAAACCGTAGTGACATAGGCATTGACTGGCTGAGAGATGCTCCACCAACACCAGATCAGCTTTCAACAGCTGCCTTTCCAAACTGTGTTTCCCAAAGGAAATGGTTGCCTACAGTTCACAGCTGTGGGTCACAAGCAAGTTCTACCTGGTTGGAGCATGGTAGGAGTCAACCCAAACCCTCACATTCCCTCCTTTGATTCCTGGTGCTTTACTTTTTTCTTTCTTGACAGATTTGTTCACTTTGACTTAATTTTTGCACTGGCCATTCTGTAATCTGATCATGGTGGGCAGTGTAACTTTGTTTTCAACCTGAACTCCAGCAGTGGTCCTGGGGGAGACATACTGTGGAAATTATTAGCTCTGCATGTCACTGGGCAGTATGGCACATACCCAGCTAAAGGAGCATAAAATACTTGTAAAACTACACATAAAACTTTTTATCTGATGTTTGAAACCTAATCACTCTGTAGCCCATGGTGAAAATGTCCCAGGGCACTGCCCAGTACAAAACAGTCCTGGTTCCCTGCTTTGCCTTTACACACTCTGATGCAGGTGTTGCACACAAACCCAAAAGAAGACTGGAGCATTTATCCATGAGTGTGTGCATCTGTACAGATATCATTTACTCAGAGAGGAAAATATGGCCCAGTAGTAAAAAATGGTGCACGACAAGTGCTGTTCCCAGTGTTTACTGCATCCCCTATCACCACTTGGACTCCATGGCAGTAGATCAGCTCTATTAATCATACACATTCCTGTAGTAATCACCAAAATGAGAAAAGCACATTTGCTTAAAAGAAATCCAGGCCTAGACTGCTCACAAATTACGTGATTGATTGAAAATTTGGCTCTACCATGTTCTGCTCCTGACTTCAATGGGAGGCAGCATTGCGTGTGCTCTATGCCTCTGGAAGGCAGAGCTTTTAAGGTTAATTTACATCCAATTTATGCAGCTCAGCAATCATACCTAGCGATCAACACGGCACAGGAGTAGTAAAGTTTTATTTGCAATTTCAGCTGTAAAGCCCAAAGCTATCAAGTAAAACAAATTATGTTTAATATCTTCATGTAACTACCCAATAATCTAAAATTCCCAGGCAAAGCCTCTCAGTGACAATGTTTTCCACTCTGTGGGCTGTGTACACTGTGATTATGTACTTTGGCTTGGTGCTGTTGTTGCTTCTCATCTCTTTTTCTCTTTTCCAAGGCTATGAGATACCTACAAATATGTTTTTTAACTCTTCACTAACAAATGAGATCATGGCTGTGCCATAAATACATGCAGACCACAAAGGAAGAAACAGAATATTAAACACTTGTCATCCTGCTCTTCAATCTCATCCTGGAGCATGAAGAGGTGTTGCATTGTCAGAAATACCTCAGCTTTGGCAACTGAGCTCTGAGAGCCTGGCTACCTCCAAGTGAAGGAACACATCACTCAGGTGTGGTGCAAGAGTTCCTCTGACACCCAGACTGACTTGACAAGCAAAGGTAAAAAATTAGCCATTCCTCTGATGATGGGTCCATTTGTCTCACAGAGGTAAATCAGACTGTGGTATTTATATGCCCAGCATAAGGAAATGCAATAAGAGGCACTGCACTGTTCCACCAACCTACAACCTGCAGATGACAAACCTTATTATGTTATGGTTGTAAAACTGACACCAATTGTACACAATTACAGAACATACATGTTAGCAGCTTCAAAACGTGGACCTATATCCCTAGTCCTTTCTTAAATCCACAGGAATAATGGATTTTAGCCTCTTTTAGCATAGCCTCAGAATTATATTTGGCATCTCTATCTGGCACATACAATAACTGCCAGCAACAGTAACCATTTCTGCATTGAGGTCACCGAGTGTATCCACTGCTGTGAGGAGTCTGGAGAGCACAGGACGCTGCCCGACTCAAAAAGTCCAGTGAAATAGGCAAAATATAACCCAGAAATGGTCGGAGCTTTTCAGCTGCATTTGAGATGTAGCGCTCAGATCTCAGCAGAGCTTGCCCTCTTCTAACCCCTCCTTATCTTCCCCTCCTCCCCACGCACACACACACAGAATCACTAGAATTGAGCCTCTGGTTTAACAAAAGCCTCTCTGCCCGTCCCTTTCTCCAATCCAACTATCCCGTCCCATAGGAAATGCGCCAGGCAGGCAGCCCGCGGGCGATAGCAGCGCCGGCTGTCTCGGAGAAAGGCACAAAACCCGAGCATCCCCTGCCCATAGAGCATCCTCTGTTCCGCCAGCAGTATAAAAAAAAAAAAAAAAAAAAAAGGATGCGGCAGACAAAGAGAAGCGCCCGGCTGTTCCCCGCTCCCGGCGGTGCTGGGCACCGGGCGCGCTCCCCGCCGCCGCCGTGTCCCTCCCGGAGCGCGGCCGTGCCCCGGTGCCCCCGCAGCAGGTGATCCTCGGTCGGGGCAGCCCCGCGGAGCCCGCGGCCAGGGCGGCGACGGCCCCGCGCTCCTCCCGCGCCCGCGGAAGCCGCCGCTGCTGCTTACCCGGCTCGGCGCGGGCGCTGGGCAGGACGGCCCCGGTGACGGCGAGCAGCAGCAGCAGCAGGACGGCCGCGGCCGGGCCCGCTCCGCCACCCTGGGGCCGGGCTGTGCGCGGGGCCGCGGGGCCGGGCGCCGCCTGGAGCCCCGCGGGGCGCGCCCCGCTCCGCCCGCCCGCCCGCCGCATCCCCGCGCCTGGCACGGCCCCGCCGCGCTCAGCGGGCAGCGCTGCCCATCGCCGGCCGGGCTCCGGAGCGGCGGCTAGGCAGGCGGGCGGCGGCGGAGGGGGCGGAGCGGGGGCCCCGCATGCCGCCCGCGGCTCTCCCCGCACGCCGCGGGACGCGGGGCCGGGGCTGCTCGGCGGCGGCGCGGCCCCTCGGGCTCCGGCGCGGGGAGCGCCGCGGAACGGAGCTTCACCCACAAAGGGCTCTGGGCGCCGCCAGAGCCGGCCCCGCTCCCCGCCCTCCGAGCGCGAGGAGGCGGGAGCGGGGGCGGCGCTGCCGGGGCCGCGGGGACCCCTCCACCGCCCCCCGCGCTTCTCCGGGGCCGTGCCAGGGGCGGGGAGCGCCGGCGGGGGCTGCGGGCTCGGTCCCCTCCCGCCGGGGCAGGTGCGGCGCCGCGGCGGCTCTCGGGGATCTGTCACCTCCCCTCGGGGTTTGGAGCGATTGCGCCCCGCGCTACCTTTGGGTGTGAACGGAGGTGCGGCCGCTGGCTGCGGTGCTACGACGTGGAGAGGCTGAAAGTCCCTCTCTGCCCACTGTGGGACCGTTCGTTGGCAGCCGATGTCCCGATCTGGGAGTCGCCGGGCCGGGACATCCCCAAAGATGTCCCTCGTTATCCCAGGCAGCAGCCAGCACCTCCTCTTGGCAAAGCAGCCCGAGCGCTGCCACAGCGCCGATCGCCGCTGGCAGCATTTCTGCAAGTGCAGAAGCGGCTCTGAGAATAACGGAGCTCGGGCGAACCGCAGGAGGTGACCAAAGCCACAGCTACGTCCTCATCCACCCGCTGTGCTAACACAGGAGAGATCTTCCCTGGTCGCCCCTCTCCTGAGCTCCCTCCAGCACTCCGTCCCTGCCTGGGATGGGGCTCAGACATCCAGACTGAAAGGGAAGCTCCAAGACAGAGGTTCCTCTCTGTTTTGCTTTAGGCTACACCGGGAGATCAACACGAAGGGCATGAAAAGTGTTACGGACAGCAGAGGGGTGAGCCCCAGCTGCTGCCTCAGCCATGGTCACACCCAGCACTGGGACAGTCCATTGCTCCCAGTCCTGTTTGCAGCAGAGGCAGCGTGAATTCTTTATTCTGGTATCGCCTCTTTCCTGAACTGCATCCCTGAACTTTTTATTTCCAGATCATGCCTGCGGGCAACAGGCACTGATGGTGAGAGGTGAGGCAGTGCAAAGGTGGGTTTGGGGCACCCCACGCTCCAGGACCCCGAGAGCTGATCCTGAAAGGCTGCAGGAAAGCTGTCCCAGTCTCCCAGCAATTCCATTCTACTGGAAGTTGTCGCGCTGAGAAATTCTTAGAAGTCAGGTTCGAGGTGGAGCAAGCCTCAGCATGGGCCAGGCACAGCTTGACACCCTGGTACCCAGCCGCTGGCAGCATCCAGAGCCCTGACAACCCATAATTAGTTATTTACCTGACTGCTTCAGCACACTCCCGGTGTCACCAACACAATTATGCTGTCCCATTTCCGCCGTTTGACTTTCCCCCCACATCACTAATTCATTCCGTGTGAAATTAGCTTCCCCTTGATGAGTGCAAGTGATTATTCAGAGCAAAGATGGCAGTTTATGATTATTATAGTGAAATGGAGCTTGCTCATCACTCAGCTTAATCCACAGCCAGCACGTTTAGTGCAGGGCCCTCTGCTGGCACCCTCACGGAGCCCTGCACAAACCTAATTTCATCATTTTTCATGTTTTTCTGGTTTTGTCATAACTCAGCTTTGTAATAGAGCCAGCAGTAAGCTATTTTTAACAGCACTTTTTTTTCAGTCTAGCTATTACAGATTATGGTTTTCTCTTAATTTTCCATTACAGTGTGTGTGTGTATTATGAATAAAATACAAGTAGCAGATCGAGTTATTTCAAAGGATTTTTAAAAATGTGTATTTACCAGAATGAGGAATGGATCTTTTACAGCTGGTGGAAAAAAAGCACTGGGATTTTACCAAGCAACTGTAGAGTTAGCTACTTCCTAAATTCAACTTTTCTAATCCTGTTTGAGTTTGGGGTTGTTTTTGTTGTTGTTGTTGTTGTTGTTGTTGGTTTTGTTTGGTTGGGTTTTTTTTTTCCCAGATCCAAAATTACCTTGTTTGCTCTAGACCTACTGCAAGCATTCCAAGTGTTGCTTCTTTTTATGAGGAAACCCATAAGACAAGGATCTCACCCAGGGATGAGAAGTGACTGTGGCCAGACAGGGACTTCTCCCTGAAGCTGGTGGCAGGCCACGGTCTCTCTTTGCAACAGAACAGTTAGCATTTTTCATTTTCATGAAAATCCCATTCCCCAAATACAACCACAGAAGGGAGTCCAGCCTCCAGGGTGTAGCGTATAGATGCTCCTAACCTGCCATTTCAAGGTCCAAGGAGAAGAATCTATTCAAATGTCTATTTCAGCTTCTCAGCATAAAGCTTTATCCTTCTAACAAATACTCAGTGCTGTTCCCCAGGAAAAGGACTGGTAGAATTTTCTAACCCACTCAGAGCACAAACCCACCCCTCCTGAGAGAGAAAATGCAACTTATTTCCTACAGGTGAAAGGCAGGAAGACATAATTAACATTAATCACCATCAAGCCTTACCCACGGCTTAATAAGCCTTCCTGCACAGCAGGACGTAGTGTCAGTCACTTCAGTCACAGTGTAGGGAAAGGCAAGAGGGGCTGCAGCCTTCCTTCCCCTGGTGCTTCCGGAGCTCTGCACTGCTCCAGACACCACCTGCTGAACACTGCAGGCCTGGAGGGGAGTCACAGCTCTCTGGTGAGGAACAGCACTAACTCACAACCCTCCCAAAACTTGGACTCTTGCTGCCTCAGTCCCCCACAGGAGCTGGACTCACAGTGTGAGTGAGCGACAGTGATGACTGTAACTCCACCACCAGCACTGCTCTGGGAGTTGTGCCAAGCAGTAGCTTCTCTCTTGCCTCCCAGAGACTGATCATCTCTCCAGCTTCTTGGGTTTTGGTTTCTCTCACCCGAGATTTCAGGCTGGTGGTTCTGGTGGGTCTTTTTCTGTCTCTGTTCTCTCTGTGACCTCTGAAGGTTTTGGGTCTGTGTCTGTGCTTGGCACAAGAATGAAGTGGAATCTCAAGGTTTTGGTTTTCTTGGTTTCTTGCATTGTTTATTAATTCTCATCTTACAAGTTCTCTGTGTCCGGCCAAGGTGTTCACAGCAGCTCAGACACAATGTGACTCCCCCCATGATGGGAGGTCACTCTGCCTTTATACAAATAACTATGTACTTATTATTTACCATTTCATACCAGTGCCTAACACCTACACTAGAAGGGTCATTTCTACTTTGACCCGATCCTGTCAAACTACCTTGTGCCCACGTCACTGCAGAAAATGGATGCCAAGGGAGAAGGAGAAGGACTCGGCAACACCCTAATTCCACCATCTTGTTTCCCAGTCAGCTCTATTCTAAAAACCTAAAACTACAAAACTTTCTGCATGTTGATTAGTTACACTATTACCTTTCACACATTTGTGACTTGCAATTCTTCTCTCTGTTGGAAGTTTTTCTCATGGACCAAAATCAAAGCCTGTGTCTTCCTGGGTTCTGTTCCAGGCAAACCCCCCTGCACAGACCCCAAACCCTCTTTCTCTGGTCCCAGGCCTCTCTACCGAGATCTGTGACCTTCCATGGCGCCCAGAGGGATGCCCTGGACTCCAATACAGCTAAAAACCCAGGCTAACTCATCGGGACACCACAGCATCACCCTGAATGAACCCTTTTGTCCTGCTGCAGATCTGCAGCCTGTGACAGCCCCACTGACTCTAGAAGCTTTTCCTTGAATGAATTTGCCATCTTAACTGCAGTACAACCTGTCCTTTGCATTTAGTGATGGGGAAAATATCAGATTTTAAACCGGTGTTTGTCATCCTAAAGACAGTTGAAGAGGAAGATGACTTACACATAACTGCCTGTCCCAGTCCACTCCTTGCACAGGATGGGAAAGAACATGGGAACATAAAGAACAGGTGGACATCATTACTAATAGAAGGCAAGAACAGAAAGGACTTCACAGGCAGATTATTCACTGTGAAAGGCTCAGGCTGCCCCTCCTTTTTTTGTTAGATGTTGCCAGAAGTGAGAGTGTGAAATGTACCAAGCCAATGGCCCTATTTACTAAGGGAAAAATGGTATCTAGATACCAATATGCATTTAAAAGTCAACAATACACAAGGCGAGCTGTAAAGAAGGGAAAGGAAGCAGCTTTCAAAGCAACAGGCATCTGCAGAATTTGGACAGATGTGTTTATACATCACCTGAGGCACAGGGCTGCAGGTAAAGCTTTGCAGACACTGTTACCAGTTGCACTGAAGAGCAAGTGCTGTGACAGATCTGCATCAGCAGCATCTTGTATTTAGAAAATTAAAGCTTTCTGTCAACTCTGAAATGCTCTGGTATCAAAAATATACTGCACTGTAATTTGATTCTTTCACATTTCATTTCTGACTGACCCTTAAATGCAGTGGTATGTACAGAAACCATCCTCCCCACAAGCACTTGTGTACACCCAACCACCAGGTTTCAGCAAACACTGCACCCCCACAGCAGAGTGAGCACATTTGGCTGACAACAGCACAGCCAAATGTGCCTTCCACGGATGTCTGGTCCATACCAGGTGACCATCTGGAGCCACTGACCATGTGGGGCCATCTGTGGCAGCAGGAGCACCTTCCTGCTGGCCGGGCAGCAGTTGCCACCGGCTTGGCACAAACCTCAGCAGCAGCAGCAGCAACGAGGTGCCCATTGGTATCTGGGCCAGATCACCTTCCTCTAAGGTTGGTGTGATAAATCTGGTGTAAAAATTCGTGTATAAAATAATAATCCAATGTATAATAAGAATGATGTTAATAAAATGTAAAGTCTAGTAGGTAGAAATCTGTATGCCCAGTCTCCACGGCTCCAGTTGCGAAACAGGACAAGGACCATCAGACCAAACAAAGATGCTAGCCAGCCCTGATAAGAATCGCACCCTTTCCAATGCAAGGAGAATTCCTTCTTGAACGATGATGCAGATTTCATCAACGCCCTGGCACGATATGCATACTGGAATCAACATAAGACTGGCTGGTACAATTGGCATAAGAAAAGACCTTTCCGGAATGGATCAACGGGACTTGGCAAATCCGGGAAGGCCACCGAAAAGAAATTTGGACTATTTGGCCCATCCTAGACACCTGGACTGCCTCAGGGCAGAAAAACCCTATAAAAAGGTGGACTGAGAATCGTTTGGTGTGGATTTGGGCAACCTATACCCTGGTGTGCAGACCCCTATCCACCTGGCACGGCGCTGCTAATTTCCTATTTTGTGGTTTTCTCTTTTATTGGTGATCGATATAGTGTTATTAATAAATTGTTTCTTTATTAATCCGATATTTGCCATTGCATTTATAACAGTTGGTGTCCTGGGTTGCAGTGTAGGATGTACACAAAGTATTTATTCTATCACCATTTTCATGAACTGTTGAAACCAGGTGGACTAGTGTTTTCCCAAGCCCCTGCCTCTGGGGTGTCTTCTGCTAATGGCCCATTAACGCCGGGCCCATGACTCACAGGTAACTCCCTCCAGGAGTTATCTCTGTTTAATGGGCCATCAAGGACCCACTTCACACTCATCATCCCATTGTGAGATGCTCTGCCCAGGGGGAGGAGCCAAGCATTCTCACCTGGATATAAGCTGGTATGTGAGACAGTGCAAGCAGCACTTACCCACTGGATTCCCAGAGGAGCAGAGCTACCAGACCTTTCTACAGGATCACTGCTTCAGGAAGAGCACCTCACCTGGACTGCTTCCACCATCCTGCTCAGGTTGTATTCTGACTCTGTCAGTGATCCTTTGTGTTATTGCATTTATTTTATTTTATTTTTACCTTTTTTCTTATTAAATTATATCTCTGACTTGGAGCCTCTCATTCGTTTTGCTTTCAAACCACAACAGTTGGAAAAGTGGGACATCCAGAACAAAGAGCCTTCAAGGTGTGGCTGCACTAAAGATGGCTTCTCAAGACCCTCTGAAGCAAGCCTTGAAAGCTAATGACATTTAAAATTTCAGAAACTCAGTTGAATGATTACGTCAGAATTTTAGAGCCCTCTCAGTGACTTTTCATCATCTTTGTCTTCGTGTAACACAGCAAAAAATAAAAGCCACCAAAATTCATCTGCTGCAATATATATTTTAATTCAAAGTGAATCTTGACAGTAATACACCATAAATTCTTATTTTGACACTCACCAAAATAGTCACCTGGAAAACCCGCTTTTTGTGACAAAGTACAGAAGGCTTGGTCACATTTAAATCACTGAGAACTAGAAAGAAATACTATCGCAAACTGTAAGAGACATTACATCCATAAAAAATTTTCCCAGTCCTCATATTGTAATATTGCACAGTGCAATTGCTACATGGCGAACTAGTGTAGCAGAGAAATCCAAAGGAAAAAAAAAAAAGCCACAAGTCTACAAATAGTTAAACAGTAACAGTTCAACCTTATTTATCAAGTCTCTATTACAGGGTGTTTCTAGAACAAGTCTTCCTACAGCTTGCAGTGTGATTTAACTTTTACTTAACACAAACCACGTTAATTAGCAGTAAAACCAGAAAAATTAAAAATTAAAACAAAACAAAAAAAAATAAAAGGAGTTAATACAGTAGCATATTTGACCAATAAAACACCCTGAAGTTAAAAACCGAACACAAGAAATTCATATAAACCTTGCAAATTAAAGTAAGATGCAGATATGAAATTCCATAGTCATGCAGTGTTTTATTTAAAAAAGGCATTAAAATGGTATCATGTAAAAATGCTTCTCAGAGGATGGCTTTTTTCACAGAAAAGGCCCTCACCCTGAAAGCTTTTTTTTATTTATTTCTGCAGATGGGCCCCAGACACTTGCAGTGACAAGAGTCCGTTTTCTCAGAGTATATTGAGGGAGGAGGGGGGAAAGTCACCTGGTGGGTAGATTTTAAGCTGTGGCAGGATCTTGAATATTTCATTCTCTGAAATGCAGATATTTCTATGATTACAACACATAGAAAGAGCAGCAAGATCTAATTTGGGGCGCATTCACAGCAACCTCTTCCTGCCATACGGCAGGATACTGTGGTGATAACACAGTGTTGATTTAACAAGCACATCAGCTCCAAACCTTAAGCACAGTAAAAAGAAAGTACAGAAAAATACATCAGACCCATGATGATCCCCGTGGCCCCAGGAGGGAAAAAAAAAAAGTATTGTTTGGTTTTTGTTTTTTTTGTTTACCACAATACAAAAATCGATGTGCTCCGTTTGCATTGGTGGTTCTTGGTGTGTCCATTGCCTGCAATGGAGTGAGCACCAAAAAAAAGGGAGTGAAGAGAAAACTGCCTGCTGGACCACACAACATGAGTTGGAACTGGTAAAGGTGGACATCCAATTTGACTCCCTATGTTTAGGCTTTACATACACGTTGGTAAGAGTTCAAATTCATCAGGATACTCCTAGTTGCTAAGGTATACTCTATATACACACACACTTGTACAAAATGCATAGAGTTGATTACTAAAAACATCAAAACTTTTGGGAAAAGTTAGGTTTCTTAATTTTCAGAGTGATTAAAAATGTACTGCTGGTATTTTCTTTTTTTTAATGATCTAATACTGTTGTATTTTAGTTATTACTTAAAAAATAAATCAAATGTAGGCACATTTATTTCGTTCAGACATTCATTAAATAAAACACTGCTTGTGTTAGTGGAGTAAAGAAAAAGATTACCAGTTATTAGCTTATTGACAGAGTTAAACTCAAATGCTTTGCACTCTTATTCCAGTCAACATTGCAAGGATTGTATTCCAGATTTTGTTTTAAAAAAAGTTAAGTCAAGCCTGCAAGATGCAGCTTCTTAAGTGTCTACACAATGCCAATATGAAAACATAAAAAAATTAAGTTACATTAATACATCCATTTATATGCAGTGATGAGCTCAAAGTTAATAGAGATAAAATACTGATGCAAATAACACACCCCAAAAAAACATATGCAATCATCTTCCATCATTTACAGTATAGTAGTTACGACACTTCAAACATGAAAACAAAAGGAAAACTTAAAAAAAAAACCCAAAAACCACCAACCCAAACAAAAAAAATCAAACCCAAAACCCAGCTTCTATTTCATGTAATTAGACTTGTACAGAAATTAGAAGGCTAAGAAAGAACTAGTTAATCACCTAATTTCACAGCTATCTGAAGTGGCAATCATATAGCAGCTTATCTATGATACATTCAGGATAAATGATACAATTTATTACTTGCCCATAAGCTAAAACACAGCCTCAGCTTAATACCTTCCATAAGTCCCATCTCTACACTACAGTATACTTGAGGTCTATGAAAAAGTAGCTACCTTTTATAGGAAATGGATGATTAAGTCTTTGGTGCTGCAAAAGCAACTTCATTTGAACAGAACAAAAAACGAAAAGACATACTTCCTAAGGAGGAAAAAAAAAAATAAAATGCAAAAAGCATGTAATTTACGTCCCTGACGGAATGTATTAAATAAGCAAACACCCACAACAGGCTAAAACAAATACTATTCATGTAAAAAGACTAAAATCTCTCCCATGCATAAATGAAAGATTGCACACAAAGAACTCACATCTTTTTCAAGCTTCAACAGTAAATATTCTGCTACTAGTTATTAAATACTGCACGGTTTGCTCAAGCTAAGATGAAACCACATCATGGATCAACGAGCACTTGGCTTCTCCTTTCATTAGCTAGTCAGTCATGCCTACCTCACCTCTAAACATTTTATTATATCCAATTAGACAAACACTTTTAAAATAAACTACTTAGGTTGTATTGCAGTTCCATTTACCAGTATGAAATACTGTCTTGTGTGTCACTACTCAATAGCTACTGAATCAACTTTCCTTAAGCACTACTAAAGTCCTGTCTTGAAGCTAGATCATTCTGGGGCGGGGGGGAGGAAAAAAAGACAGCAAAATTCAGCTACAGCAAAACATGCTGCCTTCTCGATCAGGAAAATACACCCAATACTAAAATAATACCACACAAAACCCAAAATGAGCAGTACGCTATCAAAAAATCAGCAGATCTGAATTTTTAAGTGCTGCAGTCCTCAACATTTATATATAAGTAATAACATTAACAACCTCAAATATTTAAGGCACTATGTGTGGGAACAGTTTACAATGCAGCTGAGATTATTTAGGATGACGACATTTAAGAGCAATGTTTAGGCCTTTTCCTTGCCCATGCAAAAGACACATGCAATGTGAAGAACAACAGCTCAACTTTTTAGGTAAGTGACTCAACATTTAAACACCAAGATACGCAACACAAACGAGTTACTTCTACACCATACTGCTGACACATGTGCATCTGTTGCTCTAGTTCTGTACACTGAATGGCTTTCCAAATGTAGACGTGTCTTGCACTAGTTAGAAGGCAATTTTATAAAAAATAGCAGGAGCAAAACCAGATTTCTGCTCCCATAAGTCACCTGTCTAAAGTTACTATATAAGAAGATAACATGACCAAAGACAAGTTATACCAAATGTGCAAAAACACATTAAAAGTGAGTTTTTTTTCTCTTAAAGCTCAGAGTTGTTTAAATTGCACCCAAGTCTACATGATTCAAAAAAATAATTTTCCTGTTGTGCCATGGCTAATACGTAATAAATACCACATTTCTTCCCAAACCAAACCCCTGCCTGGCCCAGCCTCCTCACGTCAAGGGGGTTCTAGCAGGCAGGAGCTCTCACATGAAGGGGTACTGGCTGAGCTTGGTGGGGCTCAGCGGGAAGCCGGCGTAGGCGGCCGGCGAGGCGGTGATGTACGAGTGGGGCGCGAAGACGGGCTTGTACTGGGTCCGGTGCATGGTGGGGGAAGGCAGCAGGCGGGGGTTGATGCCCACGGGCACCTGGTGCATCACCCCGCCACCGCCAGCATGGCTCAGGCTGTAGCTGGGGGGCTGCAGCAGAGGGCGGGAGGCGCAGGGCGAGGCCAGGAGGTGCGCGACGGGCGCCGGCGAGGCGTAGGGGAGGATGGTGGGCTGCCCGCCCAGGTGGGAGCCCCCAGGGAGGTGGCTGGGGCTGCCCTGGGGCAGAGAGAATGCAGGGCCGGCCACGGTGGCTGCCAGGAAAGGCTGTTGCTGCTGCTGCCTCCGCGGGGTGAAGTTCCTGTTCCACTCCTGCAGCCCCGAGGCGAAGTGCTGGACCTGGCCAGACAGACAGAGACAGGCAGGGCTTAGCGATCCCTGGGGCAAAGAGAAAGGGGAAAAATGGAGGAAAAAATGCACTAAAACTAGTCAACTTAAAATCGGGAGGAATATAGAGAGGGGAATTGTTAAATGTTTCAACAGAACAAAAAAGATACGGTAACTATTTAGGTAGCAGCACAGACAATAAGAGATGGAAAACAGAACACGAGTTATTTTAATGCTCTTGCAAAGGGGGGAAAAATAAAAAGGATAAAATGCCATGCTGGGCTGTTTTAACAGAAATACCATGTATCACATGAGCAAGGTGCTTATTCCACTCTACTCAGCACTGGCTTGGCATCAATTGGAAGTGCTGCATTCAGTTTGGGCACCATAATGAGGCACAAAGAGGACAAATAGGAGAGAAATTTTAGAGGAGAGCAGAAAAAATAATAAACGGATTGAAAATATCTGACACAACTAGGCAAACAGAAGTCTAGGTCTACGGTCACAGGAAGATGTGGCAATCATTAACAGTTATAAAAAGAAAAAACAAAAAATCAATTACTCTCATTAAATGGTGCAGACTTCAAACTACATAGGGCATCTACCAAAGAAAGAGGGATCAGCATAAATTTTTGTAATGAAAATAACATTCTACACTTCCTGCCAAGAGGCTGAGGAGCTGCAGACATTGAAGAGATTAAAAATTAATACCACACTGATCATATTAGGGTTTGCTTAGAATTAATTAAACCAATCCTTTTGCATAATCATGCAGAAGGGGAGACTGTGTCACCCATCCAAATGTTTCTTTCAATCTAAACTATTCAAGCCATTATTGCTAAATCCTCTTATCTACATGTAGCATGCTTTCATTTAGCATTTAATTCACAATATTCACAGTTTCTCTGCAAGACTTACACAAACAGGTAAGTCTTTCACATTAACATACCTCCAGCTATCTAACCAAAAGCTCAATGCAGCTACAGCTCCAAGATAATTAATTAAAAGGGGCTTAAGCTTGATTTCATGTGTCAACCTCAGTTCTCAGCCACAGCAGACACATTTACTGTGTTGTTGGAAAATGATAAAAGTAACTTTTAAATTAGCTTTAAGTATCTTCTAACACTGGATGGAACTACAAACACAGTCTCATCTCCCCTCCCCACCTTCACTACCTGGCAGCAAAGGTAAGAAATAGTTGGGTTTGCTGAGCTCTATCTCACCTCTGGATACTCAAACTAAAAGATTTTCATGCACACTGCTGATAGAACCACACTGAGACACAGCTGCAGATTTTAACTGCACACTATGAGTATTTTAGCACTGGGATGTAGGAAAAGTAAATGCTACCATATTTTTCTTTTTGTCTCATGCTTTGATACTGGATGCAATATCAAAGCATTGACAATTTTCCCAGTATGGCTTTTCTGGCCTTTTTTTTTTTTTTTTTTTTTTTTTTTTTTGTTTTGTTTTGTTTTTTTTAAATAGAGTCAGCTGTTTTAAGAAAATGACCCAAAATGAAAGACACTCATGACTCGCCCAGTAAGGGGAAATCCATTTTTCAAGATTTGAACATTTCTTTAATCAAGCTGCTGAAAGCCTGCAGCTACTACAGATGGCAACCAAAACTGTGAGCACTCAGCCTGGAACTCAACTTCTCCAACTCCACATCTGGAGTTTGTTGGATGCAATTGCACATACCTGACTGAAGTTCCCATGTTGATGATGGAATGCTGATGTCAGTTTCTGCTGACGGTTTCCTACCACAGAAGATTGGTTTGTTCTCCCCAGGACAGACCGACCCTTCCTCAGGGGCTGGCACGCAGCAACTGCCAAGACAGAAACAAACAATGTTATGCTTTTTGTCACCACTCTTCTCTTCTGGCAAAAATTAGACAAGGTTTCATTTGCTTAAGAATGCAGGGAGAAATAATAATATACCAATTAAAGTCAAACCCTAGCACTGTTTAGAAGTGGTTACTACAGATCAGCAGTTATATGAGTAGACTTCTATTCTTATCTACTGGCACAGAAAAACACCTGAACTAACTTACCTGTGTTCACCATCTGTTCCTCAAGATGTAACCTGTTTTCAAGTCTCATGGGTGGTACCACTACTGTGCAAACAGTTGATTTGGTTTCGGGGTTAACTGAGGCTCTTGCTTCCTTATTTTTATTGTTATTGTCTACAAAGCTATTTTCCACAAAGGGGCTGTCGTGTCCTGAGGAATCTGAGCTTGGGGAACCGTCCACTGTATCACATCCACTTTCCTGTTCGTCATCTGACATGCTGTCAAAAAATAGAAGCATTGCAATAAAGCAAAGAGATTTTCATGATAGAGGTACATTTTCTTAACACATTAAATTTATAGAAGTGAAATTACTCAAAGGTGGATAAAAATGATGCACTGTAATTAGACAGGCATATATATATATATTCAAACTCATCCCACCCATAAATTGCAAGGCCTGGAGAAAAGAGAGAACTTCTTTACACTAAAAACTGATGGAATGCATGCTTAACTTAAAGCATACAAGAAACAGAAGTGAATTCATTAATGCCTAAACATATGATCAAGTCCTTTAGTGATTTTATAGCTCATATAACATGTCTTTATTGCATGTTGTCTAAAATAGGATAACACAAATAAAACCACTTATGAAAATGAACTTTTTATGAAAAGTGCTATGAGAATTGGCACAAAAATCAGGAGATTTTATCAACAGAATCAGGTAATTCTAAGTAGTTTCTTCAAGTAACGAATAGTGATAATGTGACAACTACTAAGCAATTAATTTTATTTCTATATTATTAACTTTTGATTCAAGTTTGCAATTACATGACTTAATATAAGTAGATTGCTACTGAAACCAAAATCCAACAAATTCCTCTGCCATTGACATGAAGTTGAATTACCAAAGGGAATTCAATTACAGGTCAGTTTCTTACAATTCAAAGAAAATTCCATAAAATCAAGCAAGTCTTCATAAAAACTTATCTGTATTTTTGAATGTTTGGATACCAAAGAATAGCAAAGGACTGATAAATGTTAACTACCAACCAGTAAGACTACGTGATGCACACTTGGGAGTTCCACCTCCTTGTCAATACATGCTCTCATAGAACCTTCAATTATTTTAAATAAACTTTTTTCATTAGGACCTTAATTAGAATTCATTTTGCACAATGAAACTGCTGAAGGTTCAAGCTAGACATGAGGCAGTGAAGATAAAAATATTTAAAAGCTGTTCATATGAACAGTGTTCATCTAAGTGGACTTACTTTTGGTAGAAGAAAAAAAGGCATTAATGCCATTAAAGATTACAAGATACAGAATGGGAAAATCAGAGGCTACAAAAATTTAAAAATATGTAGGGACTAAATCTGTCACATACTCCTTTGGCTTATTTAATCTTGCAGCTCTACAAGATTTTTATTCCAAAGGAAGTTGCATGCAACATGTTTATATTTTCTGTGTCAACACCATTCCTTCAGTATCTTGAAAGCTTCCAATGCAGCAAGACAGATCTGATAGGAATGACAACAGAGCAGTCTACACTGTGCAATTGCAGGCCAGTAAATTAATTTTTAAACAGATCATTTACCCTCACCAGCCAGCAACACAACAAAACCTGTGCATTCTTTAGTACAAACTGGGCCTACAAAGATCTTTCTTGTTGCTGAAAGGAGCGTGAGTGTTTCACCTGTTGGACCTCTTGCAGGGAGAGGGACTGGAGTGCTCCGAGGAGCTGGTGCTGAGTGTGCTGTCGGGGCTGCTCAGGGAGCACACGCGGTCCATGTTCAGCGTGTTCTGGCAGGCTTCACACTCCAGGCTGCCCTTACACCTGCACACACAAACACAGTCAGCAAACACACCACTCATTCGGGTGCAATCATGGAATAAAAAAGGGTCCCTTATTAGAAAAGGCCTCTTAAATGCAAATTAACATCCGATTCCTCGCTTCTTTTACATCCAAACCAGGTTTTTAAACCTTTTCAGTGTTCTTTTGAAATTCTAGATTAAACAAGCATTTTTTGAAGCCTACTAAACAGATTTTTTTTTACTGAATCAATACTAAAAGGAGTAGATTAAAATGTTTTACTACAGCAGTTCAGAGCCCTGAAACCTTTGACAAAGCTTAGATTTAAAATACAAGTTTCTCCAGTTCAGAATTATTATAAGGAAGGATCAAGTTGAACAAACATTAAACTTTTAAGCCTTGCATGCTTCTCTGTGAAAGAAAACCCCACTGGGCGACAATACCCCGCACCAGTTTTTGCACCCAAAAGTTCACTTTTTCACACTGTTAGAGGAGTATTTTCTACCCATAGGTATGTATCTTCTGCTAGAATGGTAACACTGAGTATACACAGCAAGAACATTGTTCTTCTACAGATAAATAGGGCTTGACATTATGAAAAAAAACCTCAAAACCTGTGCTATGAAAAGGCCTAACACACACAGATTAATGGAGGCAGATCTTTGACAGTGTGCTTCCTTTCAATGCCACAAAGTTAACTTCCTGCTGAAATCTGATTAGGAGCACCATGCTTGTCCTTTATAAACTCAGACCCATTAGCCGCTCTAAGACAGCTGTATTTAAGCCCAGCTTAACAAAACCCAAGGCAGTGCTCACTCTCTCAGCGAGTGTGTCCGTGCCATGTCGTCCTCGTCGGTGTCGCTGCTGATGGTGATGACACTGATAGCAGGGCTGGGGGAGCTGGCCAGGAACAGGGCCTGGCGTGGGCTGCTGGGGACACAGGGGTCAGGGGCCAGCCTGACAGAGGCCTGGCAGCAGCCCTGCTCCTGCCCCTCCGAGTTCAGATTGTCCTGTGCTTCCAGACAACTTATCTTCTTGACCGCCTTCAAGTTGAGGATCTTTGGGGAGATGAAGGCTGAGTTTTGGATGTTGGTGTTTTGTAGCATGTTGCTCCTGGGGAAAGGAAACACATGGTTTGGCATTTAGTATGTCTCTGCCCAAAAGACCTGGAAACTGCTGTTTTCAACAAAACCAAGGCAAGCAATGTAGGCTAAGGCACCAATTTAGAAAAACGCAGACCGGTAAACACAGGCAAAAATACTTGACATGGATGGTTTCAGACATTAACAAGAAAGATACCAAGTATGCAATATCAAAAGACATCGACATCCAACACAGTATATTGTAAATCCCACTTTCTAATACAGGTAAAAACAAATTAATATCCCATTTGGGTGAAAAAGAAGCAAACAAAATCCAGCCAGATTTCCTGCCAAGATTCTCCCTGAACACAAAAGCTGATAGCCTCCAGATGAACCCCTTGCTTAATACAGGACTGCTGACACTGCCTACATAATCCATACTTTTCCCCCCTTTTGAAGCAGCCCACGCCTTTGCCACCATTTTGCACGGCACTGGGGCGTATTTTCTTCAGCAAGCAGCTGAAGTATTTTTGGGCCATCAGTGAAAGATGACTGCAAGGCACACAGCAACCCTGTTATACAGCCTCACTTCATTTTCAGTTGTCTAAACCTGATATATTCTCCCTCATGTTAATTTAGGAGTATCTCATTAGAGCTACCTCAGTATATTCTTCTACCTTCCCAAAGCCTGTAAAGAAAATGTTCCACCATGATAGGCACACACTAATAAAAAAGAATTAAAACTAATCAGTATTGCAAGTATTGTTCCATCTAGTCTACTACCAAAAAAACCATTAAAAACTTAACAAAGAAAGGACACATTTTCCAAAAGACTGTCTAAGAGGAATTGTGTCCAACAAAGATGCTACAAGTTGTTCCCTTGCCCACAAAAAAAGCAATGACGGGTACACTGGTTTAGAATGTTCTGTCTTGGAAATGTTGTACCAACCTGTTCTGGCACAGTTTGTTCCTCTTGGTAGTTGCAGACTGAGGCCAGACAACATGTGCAATGCCGACACTAATTGGCTGAGGGGCAGACAAGGTTATCTGATGTGTTAGAAGAGGCTGTGGTACCATTGAGCTGTAGTGGGTGCCCTGGGTAATCATCTTCCTGAGGAAAAGGAAAGGCAGGTTTATATTGCAGGTTGTTTGTTCCAACACCTCTAGTCCTTGTTAAATCACAGCCAGGGAGGTGTGGTGTGGGGATGCAAAATCCCTCTGGGACAAATCCACACAGGCCCAGGGGTGCTCAAAGATGTAAGGGCTGAATTAGAACCTTCAGAGAAACTAAAATACATAAATCCACCCAGACATGAGGTAGAAATGGATGTTTAGTTTTAAGTAAGTAGAGAATTTTTTAAATGCCTTAAGCAAATAAGAGACGGAATTAGTTAGTAAGAAAAGGACCTAAAACCTAGTTTTAAAGTCCAGTAGCATTGCCTTTTGCAAAGTTAAGCTCTAGACATAACAATGTAACCTTGCTGAATCTTCCTAGATGGAACATGTAGATTTACATGCATAGAATTTGTGTACAAAATTAGGAATATTGTCACACGTCAATCTTAGCTTAGGATAGGTCCAACAAGGCAATACTGGATTCATGTATGTACCTGATTGATTAAAAACAGAATAAAATGCACTGCTTTGAGGATGCTGAGAGGCACAAGAAACACAGATCACTGATGCCATTGTTGCTGCCTGCTGCTGTTGCTACTGATAAGCTGCTGCTGCTTCTGCTTGGGACATGGGGAGTTCATGCTAGAAGCCTTCTGCATACTGGCACGGGCTGTAACACCTCTGCCTTCCTGAGACTGATTTTAACCATGCAACAAAGGACTTTTGCTTTTACAACTACCCAGCTTCTACAGCCTTCAATGAAGACGCGCCAAAACCTCAATGACACAAAAATCTCTGTGGCACAAAAGCAGGTGGACTCACCCCCAGTCTCCAAGCCTCTGTGAGCCAGCCACAGGATCAGAGGCCAGAGATGTGGCTGGAGCTGCCACTGGTGCCACCTGCTGCCACGCAGGAACCAGGATTTGCTGTGTCTGGTTGGACCACGCCTGCTGGGAAGCACAGGAGGTTTTATGGAACAAGCAATTCACTGAAGTTACACTCACTGCTTGGAGCTCAGCACAGACAGGAGAGGGACTGCAGCAGAACTCTGCATTTTAAAACATTGACTAATTAAATAAAGAGTTTTGCTTTACAGCAGGCCAACCTGAGAAAGGATTCCTGCTCGAATCTGTAGTGGCTGAATTGCGTGGGCTTGAGTCACCAGGGGAACTGCATTATCCACCCTCAGGGAGAAACTGGTGGGTTTGCTGTGGTTTGTAGGAATTCCTGTCAGGGAAAAAAACACATACCCAAGCTTTAGGCAAACAGCATATATTGCATATATTTTCTGAGCAAACACAGAGGACAATTTAAAAACATTTCAGCATTTTTTTAAAATGTGTTTATGATAATTTAGAATTTCAAGCCAAACAAATTAACATCTAAAAGATTTTTGTGCTGTAACTTATCTGCACAAATATTTGAGCTGTAGTTTTCAGAAAGAACTGCCAATAGCTGCTAGTTGGAAACAGACTACTAGAAAGAGGAATGACTTTGGCAGAAAGTTCTGCAGAGCTAAGCATTTACTCTTTATCACAAACTACATTTTTCAAAAAGAATTTGAAAGGAAGCAAGCAAAAGTAAGCAGAACTGAATTTCAAAGCTTCTCAGAATGGACCCTTGCACACCTCATGCTCTGTATTTCCAGCAGGCTGAAACACATTCCTCTCAGCTTTTGTAGCTGGCAATGCCACATGTATAACGTTCCCCTTCAGTACCATTTCTTTGGTGGGAAACAAGGTAAAATCTTCTGTGTACCTCATTTAATATTTGCAGTAGAATCCCTAATCCTATTCCTCTCTCCATCAAAATAATGCAAACTATAGCACTGCTCACAGGAGCATAATACAAAAAAGATGCATCTCACGGCCTGTATAGATTTCATTATTGTCACAGGAAACTTAACACACATATAGCAATGCTGCAATGTTTACTACAAGAACTTTTTTTTTACATAATGATGTCAAACTATAACGAAAGAGGAACTTTTCTCAACAGACATTGCAACAGAACAGCCATGCCTGAAGAAAATACTGGCTAGGAAAAGATATTCCTGATCTCATCTTCTAACTGCACTTCCTGCCTCGTGCTTTACTCAAAGATTCAGTAATGGGTGTTCACAGGTAACTGCTAAAGACTCATTACACTAAAGTTTGTAAGTGTTTTGGTTAGGTTTTTTTATCTTTACAGTACAAGATAAAAACGAGTTTTCATCTGATGTAATTCTCTCATGTCATAACACAATACTTAAGTTATAACCACGCACTTCAAAGCTTTTCATTTTGAAATGCACTTGACTGATTTTTTTTCCCCACAGCCATCTAGAAGAGCAACATTTCAGCTCTGACAGAAGCAGAGTTTTAAATACTTCAGACAGTCCACAGAGCAGCCAAGCTGGGAAACTTTGAAGCAGTGCAAGATACCATTAATATCCCCTTTTCATCTGTGCCAGCAACTCGTCACCTATGTGATGAAAACAATATATCCACTTCACTTCTGCTGTAACAGAATTTAAATTTGGAATGTTATCATCATATTAAGAATACAGTATACAAATCACAGATAAATTGTCTGCCTGTACTGTTTCCTTTTCTATAAATCACTTTATTCATCTGGGAATAATGAAAACAATAGGGGGGCTTTATTATGGAGTATGTCAATTGTGTAAAGAACATATACATTTTAAACAGTTAACTGCTCAGAAGGAAATCTGTGTGAAGCAGCTTTACATGGCACTGCCTGGTGAATACTCTGACTTTTCTTGAGTTTCTGGAACCCAAGGTACATGCAGCTGCCACAAATAACATTATTGATAAAGTCTGCTGTGTCTGTCTTTACCTACAGAGATTAAGATTTCCTGGGTTTAAGTTTAGGCAAATATTTTTGGTCTGTTTCATTTTGGAGTGTATCTGGTGTGATTTATAAAATTTTAAAATGCAGTGGGAAAGCTAAGGTTGTTCTTAGAAAAAACTACTCCCTATGAGTTCCATAACTTCAAGACCTGATTTCAACAAGAAGCTGAACATCACTAAGACAAATGAATTACATCTTTGGAACAAAGACTATAATCAAGTTAAGTTAATAAGCAAACAGTATAAAGTACCTTCCCATTTTCATAAATGACTGGTACTAGGATAAGGCATTGATACTCCCTTCATCTTTCCCGTTTCCTCTCAAATTTTATTTCAGAACACCCTCCTTACTGTTTTTCTCCTTTTTTCTCCTATTTTACCCAAGACATAAATTTATATGTGTGTGTGTGTAGTACATGAAGATGAGCTCTGGATTGCTTAAATCATTTTCTGCAGGTGCTGATTTTCTGTTTCTTTCAGAAAGGTGCAATGTCTCTATATCTGACTCACATGCTGATTTTTAATGACATAATTAGGTTGGTTTAAATATAAAACTTAAGTGGATATAATGGAAAACTCAAATATTGCTAAGAGACAGGCCATAACACTCATATTCTAGGAACTGTGACAATTACAGATAAAAATACCTTGAATAGCTGGAGGACATATAATCAATGCTTGCTGGAAAACATCACTGCAACCAAACTGAGCAGTTCCTGCCTGCAGTGGAATCCCTTGGTGCAGAACTGAGTGGGCAGATGCAGTTAATGCCTAAGGGAAGAGATTCAACACAGGCAATGTTATTATAACTGTGAATCTACATCTCTCACACGCTTGTCCCACGACTTTATACAGTAAATAACTAAAACAACTTATAAAAATGAACATTTCAAATCCATTTCACAGGAAGTCACCACACTGGGCCACTGGAGGGCACCAAAATACAGCACTGGCAATCCCAGCTTGTAACTTAATTTGAAACATATTCTAAATGATTTGTTTAAGGAAACATTAGGAAAAAATGAGAGTAAAAGACAGAAGATTTCGCTACTTAACAGATGTCATTTTTTCAATTGTTGAATTAATTAGAAAAACCACATTAACTGAACTTACAGTTAAAACAAAACCAAACCAAACCAAATCAAGGAAGACATGAACCCTTGTTTTTACCTGACTTCTTACTGGACCAATTTTGGTAAAGCTTGCAGTCAGGTTGGCTGCACTGCCTGAGGCAACTGATCTCATAAGTGATGTTTTATTGCAATTGCTTAAGTCATACAGGTTTGATCGGCATTTGCAAATATCCATGATATGAAAGCAGGACTTCACTCTATCAGAACCAGAAAATAAATTGTTTTAATCACCATTTCATGTAGTTAAAGGTAAAAAGACAATTCCCCAAAATAAGAGGAAAAAGAATTAGTTCAAACCCCACATTTTCCAGTTTCACAGAATGGGCTCATCCACACAGGCAGAAAAACAGAAACACTGCTGTTACTATGGTCACATCAAGCCTCTGTGATGCATATTTTAAATTCAAGAAAAACACTGCTGTTTCCTTCTCCTTCCATCTAACACCATTTTCTAACAGCTGTGTACAAACAGGGAAGGTAGGAAATGAAATAGATGGAAAAAGCTTCCTCTTTCAGTGAAATGCTGGTAACTTTAGGAAATCCACAGTGAAATACACAACTCCAGAACTGCAAGAAAACTTTCAATATATTCCACAGGAATCAATACATTACTGTATTATAGAAGTATCTGAGATATGAACCTCAAGAGGAAATGCCTACCCTAGCCCTCAATGACTGACAAGAACTAGTGCTCCTCATACTTCCAAAAATCACATCCAAGTTTCTCCACTTGAATTTGTTTCAACTGCAACAACTGCAGTTGTTAGAATTTTAGCAATCATGCATAGAAACAACTTAGAAATCTATTGCTTTAACTGTTACTTTCAGAGAAAAACATAGTTATTCAAGCAGTTTCCTTCATCCAGTAGATGTATCTAATAGTCCAAGCACTTGAAAGAATTTTCTAAGACACTGCAAAAACGATGAAAGATTTTTTTTCCCTCTCCTTAATAGCAGAAAAAAACAACACTTTTATACAAATGAATTGCAACAACAGAGATTTCTATGTTACATACTGGTTGCTATGAGGAAAATCGAGGAGGTGCTTCATGGTAACAAAAGAATGGTTCAGGGTCTCAGCTGGAGTGATTCTTAAATCAGCATCGATAAGCAACATTTTCTTCAACAGACTGACAAACTCTCTCCTATCTGCCTTCTCTGCCAACAGGTCACTTCCCTCCAAATCCATCACCATGTTCACCTGGCAATCAAACAAAACAGTCAGACAGAAGATATGCACGTTGGTTCAACTCTTTCTGGTATTGTTTTCTGGCATAAAATACTAATATGCAGCATTTTTATCACATGTGGATTTGTCTTATCCCAAAACAGCTGGCTTAGAATTGGTGGGGTTTTTTTAAGCATGCACACTATTCCATCCTTGCAACCTCCCCAGTACCTGGAATTTAAGAAGTAACACTTGGAATAAAGATCTTTATATGGTCTAACTTGAACTACAGAGTTGATCTTCAAAAGCCAATTTCAAGCATGTATTAATGCCAACCTTGGAACAAGATTTGATCCTTTTTTCCGGATATGAAAGACAACCACAAATTGACTTTCCTTATTGACTAGAGAGGTATAAAGCTAAAGAAAAGTGAGGAAGCAGATATGTTTTTAAAAACAAAATTTAAAAAACTACACTTAGAATTGTAGTGTCAAGGTAACAGAATTGTACTGGAAATCGTCCAATAAACAGAGCTGGTTCCATATGCATTCTTTGTTTATTCTTTGCACAGTAGCAGGTAAGGTAGAAGAGAAAGTATACATGGTACACAAAATTCAAGGGTTCCCCCACCACAAGGACAAGTTCCACTGTTTAACACAAGCAATGGAAAAGGAAGATTTTTACTAAAAGCTCAGAGGGCTGACACAGCCAGGTATTTTCCTCAGAGCAGCAGAGAAGAATGAATATGACTGAGACACAATAAGTAATATTCTAAAAGGCATTTCTTTCAAAACCAGTGAAATGTTTTAATCACCAGTCATTCCCACACATTACTTTTGCTGAGGAAGGAGGTTTTAATACTCACATGCACTATATCATCCAAACTGTTGAAAATGTACTTTCTGGCCTCTTTAGACTTCATACCTGTTTCTGCCTCGTGTTCTTCCAAAGTCTCAAAGAGAAAAAAAAGAAAAGGAAAGCTGAGTTTAGAATCTGTCAATAAAGGTCACCTACAACTACAGCTACTACAACTATGTATTTATTGACCTAAAACCCAATAATTTTTCCCAAATAATTAGTATATCAGTTATATATTTGTATGCTGCTTTACTGGCTACTTTCATTCTCTAAATCAAAAGACAGGAGCTACAATATTTTACATCTGGCAAATCACAGTATTGGGTTACAACAGATAGCTTATGAATCACACAGGAAGTGCTGAAAGCCTAGCACAGAGCAGTTTAATGACACTCTTATCTTTTTATATATCACAGCTTTTCTATTATTGTATTTTACCAATTTTCTCCAACTCAGACCTTAAACCCCAAGCAGCAGCAACATCACATCACTGTAAAAGAAATAAACCAAAAACCAGGCAGGATCCATTCAACTTCTTTGTTTTCTCCTTTTTTTTTTTTATTTTGATACTTTTATTCCTCCACATACACGACAAGTGGTGTAAATATTTTAAATACTTAGGTATGAAACAAAAACATCCTCGAGAATGAATCATTTATGAGTTGGTATAGTACCTCCTGTTACAATTTTCCTTCTTCAACACAGACAGCACCAGGAGGCTGGTGCTGCAAGAGGCAAGGTGAGACTAAAGGGAAAAAGCTTTTAACATACAGGCTACAGAAAAAAATCCAAAATGAACTTTGACAAAAACTGCAAGTAACGAGCAATGGTTCCTAATGAACCTCTGCAAGGTAACAAAGAGCTCCTGGAAGTGGGGAGGGCTGTTTGCACCAATAACTCACTATGACACGGAGAAGCCAGATGTAAAGTGTCACCTAAAGACCAAGTGCTTGAGAAAGCAGAGTGTGGGATTAAGCAGGCTGGTGTAATTGGAGAAATGTTACATAACCCCAGCGCAGCCCAGCCCAGCACTGTTGGGGATTTACCAACTTGCTGGGGGGACTTACACAACTGGTGCCGGGAGCTGGGCAGCTGTTTGTTACTGCAGAGATCTCCTGTGAGCCCCAACTGCTTCCTGAGCCCTCTCTAAACCCAGTTGGGCCATGAAGCAATGCAGTTTTTAAAAAAAGTAAATTATTTGTGTAGGAAGCGAAAGCTCTGCTTATGGCCAGAGTGCAATAATCTTGCTTAGAGAGAAGCAAGGGGTGCAGAACATGAAAGTACATTTTGTTTTAACTTTGTCTGCACTTACTGTAATGCAGCTTTCAGCCAACAAAGGCTGTTTTAGCAGGAGATCTAAAAGAAGTGAGCTGCACACAGCCATGTTATTTCTTAATCTCCTTGTTCTCCGAGGAACTTCCGATCCTGAAGCCAGTTCTGGACCAATGTTGACAGAGCAGTGTGGGCCTCAGAGATAACGTACCCACATGAAGTGAAAAGCAGCAATGGAGCAAGGAAACAAAACAAACCCACTCATTTAGTACCTCTGGAGATACAAGGCTTAATCTGAATTGCCCACCTGGCAGTCACACACAGGGCACAGCACAGCCTGGCAGCTGCACCTTGGGGAACAGAAAAAATGGAAGGGAGAAAGAGCAGGAGCTGGTAAAAACCCCAGGAGATGCACCAGGGTCTTGCAGTGAGCCTTGGCTTCTCTGGTTTCTCTGCTCACAAAACACTGTGCTGTTTTCCACTACACTGTGCTGTTTACCTTTAATCTCCAACTAGAATATGGTGCGTCCGTTTCTTTGCAGAAAAATCTTGAAGTTTTCGTTCCCATGCTTAACAACTGCTCCCCTGGCAAACCTTGAGTCTGTGAAATGTAACGAATCTGAAGGGAAAAAAGAGAACAGGGAAAATAATTTACCTCTTTGTTTTCAAAATCTTTCTCCCACACAGTTCATTGTAATTTCATTTTTTAAAAATGACAAAATGAACCGTGCTCAGAGCATCACAGTTCAACAGCTACGTACAGAGGGGTGAAACCTAACCCTGAGCACTTGGCACTGCTCTCTCCACCTCTAGAGAAAGCCACACATCAACAAACCTCTCAAGTGACCTATATAAGCAAGCTTTTTAGGTTGGGTCACAGGAAGGAGGAGCTGGGGAGAGTGGCTGTCATTACTCCTCAACCCACTCAAATCCTAAATGTATTTTTTTTAATTCTAAACAGGAAAATCACTAGGAGTGCTTTGTTTGCTTACAGAATTTCCATGATTTTTTTTTTTGCACATTCTCATTATGTAACTTGATAAAAATCCTTCCCATTTGCTATTTCCAGTGTATCAGTCTCTTTCACATCTGACACACCTGCATTTCAAGGAAACATTCCATGTGGGAAAGGGAGTGCCCCTACAAGCTCCAGGCAGCAAAAGATAGTGTTGTTGTCCAAAAAAATCTGCTACTGAGTGTGATAGGAATGGACTGGCTTTATGCCTGAAAGAAACTTTGCTCTGAAATGATCAAGATGTATTTGATGTAGAAGATGATCTACTGTGCATTTTGCATTACCTATCGCAGTTGGTGATCAATGGATTACCTAGGAAAGTTAATTTTCAAGGCTTCAACAGAAATCTGTTGAAACATGACGTGTTTTAACTACTGTGCATGCAATTTATTTCACTCTATGAGGGGAGAGTTATCCCAGAAACAGTATTGCTTTCAAAACGAAAAACCATCCTGGAACTGGAACAGTAATTGGCAATAATTGAAAAGCAAGCTTGTTGCAGGTCAGGATGGAGAGGGTACAGATTCCAGCAGCCAGGGCTGAACTTCTGAAGGGGAGGGTCTTACACCAGAGAAGCAGCTTCTGCTGGGGTAAGCCAGCCCCTGGAAAAGGAGGAGCAGCCAGGGAACAAGACAGAAGAAAGGGAGAAATCAAAAAGAGTGGCCAAATATACCAAATCAGAAATTGAGAGATGAGAAGATAAAGTCAATGAAAAAGGGAGGACTTGAGAGCTGGGAGCACCTGAGAGGAGAAAATCTGATGGGCAGTAGAGAGTAAAAGGAATATGAGAGGCTTCTGCTGAAAAGTGATAGACCCAAGTGGGGAGGAGCTAAACATAATGCTGCCAAACTTCTGGTGTTTAGTACTCTCCATAATTTCCTGCCTCAGGGAATAAGGAGAATCCTACTCTCTGACTAGAAACGTTTCTAGGTCATTTATAATGTCCTCAGAAAACAAGCAGTCTTAAAAACTAGAGGGGAAAAGCCAGTGCATTAATTGAAAAATTCAGCAGTGAAGCACTTGTGCCTGTTTCTAAAGGGTATTAAAGCTCAGGAGACAGGGCTGTTCTCCACTGAGAAATGCAGCTGTTACTGCTTCCAAGCACAAATGAATATAAGAACTAAGAGCTCCCTTTCAAGGGCCAGTGTTGATTGCCACACACCAGGGAGACAGGGGAAATGCAGCACAAAGCCAGTTTGTTTATTCAGTGACATACTCCATGTAGCAGGAGGATAGGCATTCCCTGGAAGCCATCTCCTACTCCTGCTGTACTCATGGATACTGAGAAAAACCCTGAAGCCCAGTTCTCCAAAGCAAGCTCTGCAGACCTGCTGGAGCAGTTACAAGCCTGGTTAAAGTAAGGAAATTCCTGCTGGTGCAGAGGAGGTTGCAGCCTCTCTTCCACCACGACTTCAGCATGACGATCAGGCAAGTTGCTAGGTGAGGTAGTAACTGAGGCTTCCAGCAAACTTGGATGATATGTAACGAGTGAATAAATTTGCCAGGTTCTTGGGATTTTTTGAGAGAACATTATAGATTTGTTCCAAAAAACAAATAGCCTTTACTTTATCCTTAAAAAGAACAGTGAATTGTATGGGTTGTTAGATGTTTCCTCTTTTATTTTCCATTTTAACAGCAACAGTCTGCAAAAAGATCTTCTAAATGCATCAAAGCATCAACCCACATTATTCCATTCAGAGCTCACTTTCCACGGGTGAAATGTTGCATTTTGTGTAAATGAAGGAAACTGAAATACCTAACATTACCAACATCAACACAAAATTAATGTAACCCCTGAAAATGGTTCTAACAAACTAATTTTCAGAAAAATAGGTCTGATCTGTAAGTGTAGGGAGCCAAAAGCCCACCCCATGGGCAGAACTTGAATAACCTAAACAACATCCTCTGAACTAAATGCTGAATCACAGATCAGAACTTAGCAAGAAGCCAGGGCTGTTCCTTCTGGTGTTTTCAAGAGATTGCTTTACTTGCCAAGTTCAAAACCAGGTGGGCATAGTGAGGATGCTGATTGCATTCCTCCTGAATTCCACATGATTTTCTAAGTGTTTAAAATAAAAACGTTCTGCATCTTTCATCAGAAACAACATGGGGTTTTATTAAGTTTGCTCACTAATGCTGAATGGTGTCAGTAGCTGAAAACTCCAACAAAGCAAAGGCAGAGCTTTAAGAGCTCCCAGCTTTACCCCTGCCTATCTACAGTGAGATTGTGACAGCTCATTCTCGTTCCTCATGAAGTACAGGCTCTCAAATCCTCGAGCTTTGTTGGGTTTCCAGAAAGCATCAGAAAGTACTCAGAACACAATTAATCCTGACATCTGAATAGACTTTCCAGAGTCAACCCTGTTCATGGCAAATGAAAGAGGGATCATAATGCAATGATGGTAGCTGGAAACTTTGGTTTCCATCAGAAAAAGCAGCTTCAATACCAAAAACTGTTTCGTAAGACAGAGGGAGGAGGACAAATGGAAATTTAATTCAAAAAAAGCAGCACAATATACAGTCTGGTTCAGAGAATCAGGATTTATGTTTCTAGACAATTAAAAAGGCTAAACTAAAAGCACTGAACAGACTTGAAGAAATGCTACATAAACAGGGAATATTATTAGCATTTAAAACCCTGGATTTAGCGATCTGAAATTCTTAAGTTGCAGAAAGTGTGCATATGCTTGTGAAATTTGTTCTACTACCTGGTCATATTCCAGTGCTCCTGGGTACAGTGGCCATCCAAGAAACAGCTCTGCAATCACACACCCTAACGACCACATGTCTATGGCTTCACAAAACGGCAATCCCAGTATGATCTCTGGTGCTCTGCAAATTAAACACGGTTACTGAAATTTGTTTTCCTTGGGTAAGAAAGGTCATTCAACAACCCAACATGACAAAAAAAAAAAAAAAAAAAAAAAAAACAAACAAACAAACAAGCAAAAAAAAAAAAAAAAAAAAAAAAAAAAAAAAAAAAAAAAAACCACCAGAAATCTGATTTTGATAATTATTTCAATAAAATCACAGCATCAGAAATTGAGATTTTATTTACTTAGGAAACCTGTGGCAATATTTTGCAGCTCCAAGATGGGGTTTTTTTCTACAAGGACCAGTTTGCTATGTACATGAAAATATATGAAACTGATATGCCTGGAAAACAGCATGTCCCTGATTCAGAAGGTTTGCCTTTCCTCCAGTATGCCTCAAATGATTTGTCCACTCAATGTCGTATGTCTGTAACTACATTCCAAACACAATAGTCTTTTCTCTCAAAAAAAAAAGTAGAAATTTTATCTGAAATTCCACTTGCACACTTCTCAGCTGTACAGTACAGTTAAAGCTATTGAAAATATCAATTTAATTACATCACTGCAAATCCCTTAATGTACTCAAATCAGTTGAATGTGATCAATTTTTAAATCACTTAAACGAAAGAAAGCATTGTACTTGCTAAACAGAGCAGGTGTTATTTTTCACCTAAAACAAATGTGAGTTATTTAACCAACATCATCTGAGTCTAAGTCTGCACTCAAGAACCAGAAAAATTGGTATTGACACAGCAGCTTAAGGTGCTTTTAACATCTCTGTTCACATCTCTGTGGAATGGAACTCAAGTATTTCATAAATATCCATTTCATTGTATTTGTCCTTTTAAAACCTTCCATCCCAGCTCATTCAAGGTATTAACAAAAGGGAAAAGAATTAATTTATATCTGCATTCTAACACAGAAAGATGCCTAGAGATGTAAAGTACTATTTAAACATCACACTTAACATCCCCATAAAGGGATCTACTTTTAAAGCAGACAATGTTGTTTGCTTAGCATGTGACAAAACAGTATGAAGTAATTCCCATTGCAGCTGGGCAGAACAGGAGCATCCAACTCACCAGGAAACATGGGATTTCTCATCCGGGTAAAAGCCCACAAATCTTATGCTTCAGCACATCCTGGCATAGCGTACTGACATTCCACACAAAACAGACTCTGATCATAGTAAATACCTACATATCTCATTCTTCTCTGACATTTACCTTCATCAAAATATTCTTTAAATTACTGATATGTACTGGATTGGGAACAAATTCCAATTTTTACGCTTCATTGGGACAGAGGAGCTGTCTTGTAGCTCTAGAGCAGGCCAAGAGCTGAAGCATCTCCACCCCTTTTCATAAGGGGCAGTTGGTGGAAGTTGCACATAAACACATTTCAAGCTCCAAGGAGGCACTTTCACCACCAGGGAAAGGACTCCCAGTGCTCTGCTCCATCTCTGACCAGTGAAGTCATCCGGGCTTCTGCCACAGAGAAAATCCATAAAGATAAGAAAAATAAGAAAATCTATAGGACAGGATATTCTGTTAAATAATTCCGTACTTTCCATTCATGCTAACACTTCAGATCTCCCCATCCTTGCCACAAACCATTTTGGATGTGATTATTGGAGGCTAAATCTCGTCACGCTGGCGGTGAAATCGGGGAGGCTCAGTTTTCCACTGCCTCCAAAGATTCCACTACAACAAACTTCTGGGGATCAAACACACGTATTTTTGCAATGCAGGATCGCGATGCTGCAGAGTAAGTCTTAGCTAGTTTTGTTATCCAAGAAAATCAGTTCAATATCTCTGGATGCCACGACACAGAAATAGCAGCGAGAAACATCTGCCTTTCCCCCCTGGCTGGGTGCCAGCCTGCATATGGTTGTTACAGATCTCTGTCAAAATACACTTCCTTTTGTTGTATTGTGTTACAGCCTCAAATAGTTAATGAATATACACCCAGTCTATGGATGCTGGGGCTTTAACAAATGCTCCTGCTAAAAATAAGCTCTGTAAAACCTCTTAGGTTGACTCAATGGTTAATATGTGCAAAAATAGCCACCGTCCGTCGGTCTGTCGCGCGTCCCTTCGGAGAGACGGGGTTGCAAAGGAAAGGAGGATGAAGGGAAGGAAAAAAAGAAGGAAAAAGGGTAGATACAATGCCAAAAGAAAAAAAAAAAAAAAAAAAAGAAAAAAGAAAAAGAGAGAGGATGGTTGCTGTGTTTCAAAATACAGTAATCTGTTAGTTTTTCCCAAAGAAAAGCACTAATAAATAAGTCTAAGGAAAAAGGAGCTATTTCAGGCTCCTCCACTTGCCAAGGCTGGACCTACCATCCAGAAAGGAAGAGGAAACAAACGTGCTCCTGAGCACAGATCTACCTGCACCATCCCACAGTACAGGGAACAAAAACCATGTTCAGGCCTGCTTGAAGAGAGGAAGATGAAGAGCTGCTGCTTTTTCAGGGCCAATGTCACCTACCATGTCTCACGTTAGTCCTTAAAATGCAGCAACTTTCTCACAGCAAATAAAGTTGCAGGAGAAAATGTAAGGGAGTTTGATTATGTTTGGAGGGGTCTTAACCAACTCAGATATTTTTGTTAAACCGAAGTTTGTTAATGTCATGCTCAAAAACACCTGCTTCTGTTTCTCCTTCTTCTAAAGTTCCCATTAAAAATCTGTCTGGAGAGCTGGAGAGGAAAGTGTTAAAGTGGAGAGAATCATCCTTCAATTTTTATTTTTAAGATAATCCACAGCTGTTTTCTCCTGTAAGGAATATTTCACCAAGCACCTCAAAAGGAAGATACTGCCTTTCCTGACTACAAGCACAGACATGAGAGTGGTAGAAACTGCAGATGTCCCAACAGCCACTTTAACATCAGATCACTCAAAAAACAGTGTAACTCAGTATTTTTCTCTCTCTCAAAACAGCACCCACCAGACACTCCTGCTTGCTTTTTACTGCAGATCACCAGTAGATACCACAGTGTCCACCTCAGCAAACAGCACCTGTTACCCCATACCAAGACATCAACAAGGAAGACACCAGAATTTTCTAAACTTCTTCAGGACACCAAATCTTACTGAAATGTACTTAAATTAAAAGTAAGATTTTAAAAAGAAAGCACCTATTTCCTTCTTATCAGTGTTAATTAAACATCAATTAAAAACATTATCATAAAACAGTATAGCTTAGACTTTACAATTAGAAAGATCTAAAAGGATGAAAAACACAAATGAATACTTGTTTCAGCTGCTTGTTTGGATAGGCACATTTCTATTTATTACATCACAGACTATAAATACATCTACTATCCTACAACTTTTTGTAAGCTTTATGAGAAAAGAAATCAAACAATTTGTCCCATCAACTTGTTCAAAGACCAGAATATTTCATAAAATAGTTTAGGTTCAGCATGTTAGCCCGCTTGGAATAAAGCAGCAAAATAAACAAATTTGAAGAAAAATTAGGTAATTCCTTGATGGAGGATTAAAAAAAAAAAAAAATAAAAAAAACCTACAACATCAAAAACAAATCCCAAGCAGAACTTGCTAAAAAAAATCAAAACTGCAGCATAGTAACAAAATTTCTTCCAACCCTTACACTGAGGGAACAAAGGATGAAGAGCAAGAATTACCCATCCTACAAAAAAAGTTAGAAAAAAATCTGTAAAAACTCAAACCCTTTCAGATGATCATTATCTAGAAACCGTTGGTAAGAAATCCAATTTAGAACAGAACTGACATGAAAAAACTAAAACCCAACAGTCATTATACAAAGTAACAACTGAAGAACAGCACAAAACAATAAGAACAGCAGCTTCCCAGAACTGTACTTTCATGAAAAATTCAACTGAATGCAGAAATAATTTCTCAAATATGTTCCCACTAAAGATCCTGTAACACAGTCACACTACACATACCCCCTCACAGACCAAGGAAATGAGACTAAAGATTGAGCAATTTTTATTTCTATTTCTCTGCAGTGTGGGAGGGTCAACGTATCAACTGTTGATCACAGCAGCAGTTTATTTATTATTACTGACCACCTGTGACTCTCCAGAGTGGGGGAATATAGAAACAGCCTTCCTCCCCTCAAACTTTACTACCAAACTTCACTACCTCTATTTACCACTGTCTGTGCTGACAATGCCCAATAATTACCTACTCTGGATACAACAGTGTCACCATGATAAGAAATTCTAATGCAGGGAGGCCATCAAAAGGGTGGGATGACTATATATTTTTTCATTAATGACCCGGTGAAATTCCTGCTATGGAGAACTCATGTAAATGAATCCAATTTGCAAGAGTTAAAGTCAAGCCAGATTACCAGCCTGAGAACACCTCTTCCCCTCTCTAGCACCAGGAGCACGATGCAAGCATGTCCCTTCTGAAAGGTATCACCACACCTGGGCTGTGAGATGATTCTTCTCCTAAAGAAAGGAGCCAAAGAGAAAGATCAAGTGCAGTGGATAAGTTAATGAGAGATGGTAATGGGCATCCTGATGAGTTCTCTCATGTACAATTCACTGTCTTCAACTACCAGTCTTTATCATGTACGTGAAGGAATGCAAACCTTTCTTCAAGGTCTGCAAGAACACAGTAAAGACTCTTGGCTGGAGGGATGAAAATCAAAGTGGCAACACCCAGAAAAAAATCTCCCAGGCAAGAACACTTCAGTAATCTGAAGGACGAAATGGGAAGAAACTATGTAATGACAAAACCTGGAAATGATGAAAGATATAAAGATCAGTTGGCTCTACAGTGGATTAATGATGGTCTTCAGAAGGAATTTCAAATATGCAATTAAATTAAAACAACAACAGGAAGTGGAGCATACATGGTGTATAGTAAAACATAGTAAAAATAATGTACCACATTCATTAATTAATTACCCAGAAGAAATTATGTTATAAATTAACCAACTTTTCAATGAAAAATTGGACAATTTTACAGATTACTCAAGAAAAATACTTTACAATTGGGAGCAAAAATAATCAGGACATCAGTATTTATTTTTAAAGGACAAAGACATATAAAAATATTATGCCTTATATAAAACTAGTGATATTCCCTCACCTTGAATAGTGTGTGTTCACTTTTGAATTCTGTGTTCAGTTTTGGTCACTCCCATCTGAAAAAGGATACATCAAATAGAAAAGACGCAGAAAAGAACAATATAAATTAAAAGACTTGAAGAGATTTGGGTACAAGAAGAAACCCTGGTTAGAACTATAAAGCTTCAGGGAAGAATGAATGACCAGTAACATTACTCAAATTATAAAAAACATAAGGGAAGAGAAGCAGACAGGTGTTTCTAACACCCTAACTCACTCTAGAAGACCAAGGAATCCCCTACCCACTTTGAGATAAAGACTGATGTAAATACAAAAGTGGATTTTTAAAGACAGAATTACAATTATTCTCAGAATCACAGGTCACTGTTGAGATAAAAAATATTAGGAGTATTTAAGAATGAGTAGACAGGAAAACATCCACAAGGCTTCTCGATTATACAGTAAAGGTTGAATCCATATAGAAAAAAAACCACTTCTCAACTGTGTAGAGCTGTAAGAAAATTCCATCAGAAGACACTGAAGTGCAACCTTGTAATTTTCTCCAACAACAAAAGACCAGGATACATAGACTGCTGATCTGAGAACATACATATATCTCATTTCCTACATATTAAAATCACTATTCTTGTACAAATATATGAGTTACCCAAGCAAATCCCTTGACCCAAACTACAATCTTCTGTACAATCTTCTAGTCTCTACAATCTTCCTCATGGTCAGAGTAATCGTTACTTGTAACGTCATTTTATTAAAATAAGAAAAATATCAATAAAACTTATAGGCATCTTTAAAATAGTTGTGTTACACATTAAAAAAAAAATCACTCAACTGTACCTCCTAAGAACACTTCTATAGTTGAATTTATTGTCTCTTGCCTTTAAGCTCACTGAGATATGAGAATGCAGATTGGCAGTGTCATGTACTAACTTGTATTCGGTCTCAGAAATAAAAGTATGGTACATGACACCAGACTACAAAACCTTCCTCTCTATTCTTTGGAAGGAACACTGCAGCAAATCAATGATGAAAAACTGACTTCTAGATTTACATTCACACTCCTGGCTTTTATTGTTTTCTAGGGTTCTTTTAACTCTTTTATGAACAGGCATTAGGAAGTAGTTAAGTAGCAAATTCTGATGGGGGTATTTTTTTAAACTCTAAGAATGTAAGCAGACTTGGAAACCAAAAATATAAGTGCTCAGAGACAGACTTGGGAAATGTTAGCTAAGCTGGATAGGGCATCTTTCTCTTTGAGGTAGCAGGAAAGACTCAATTCCACCACTCTCTGCAATTCAAGGCTATGTCAGCAGGTACCTTAAAACACAGTGAGAATAATTCTGTTCAAGCTGATATGGGAAGTTACGCCCTCATTCCTAGTTTCATTCCTCCTCTTAGGGAGTTTGGTGCATTGGGCAGTGGTAGTGAAGACACAGGGAAACCAGTCTCTGTATCCTCTGCAAAATCACAGTATGAGTTTTTCTACCCCCAAAATGATAAAACCTCATTTTTGCCTAATAAATCATTTTCATAGGACTATGTATGCTCAACAGCTAAAGATATCTACTTCCCCACAGACCCTCCCAGTGATATATATATATAACACACAAGTCTGACATGCAGCTGCCAGTTTAACTTTGAACCCTGATCTGCCCTAGAGAAGGATTTGAAAATCCTATATAGAGAGTGGCCCACATACGTGACTACTTAAAAAAAGAAGCAATTGCTGCAAAAAAGTTCTTTAGAACTTACGCCTCGAAACTGAATGGGGAAAAGAAAATTCAACAAGAAATTAAATGAGGCAAAAAATTAAATCCTAGGTGATTTCCTCAAATAATAAAAAAGATGATCACAAACTATCCTAGATCTTTTTCCTGATACTGAAAAAGAACTTTGTTTTGAGAGAGCAAGCACAATTTCTAAGCTAATAAACCTTCTCTAACCACTTACCAAAATTACTGAAGATAATCATTTAGTTATTCCTGTTTGATTTATTTAGATGAGAATAATAAAACAAGTGATTTCAGCAGACTCTTTCCAATTATCCACTATCTCTCGTGAAAGGAGGAGTTGGTTTTATTAAAACCAGATGTTTATGCTTCTGCCTTTTCATGATTTTGATTTTCCTTGAAAAGATTTACCAAGTGATTATTTATACACTTGATATGTTAAGCAGCTTTTGAATTACATGAAAATTAAGCAACAGAATGAACAAAATGGTGCAGATATAAACTCTTCAGATGCTTTATTGATAAAATAAAGCCTGCTATTTAATACATTTACATTTTGGATAGCAAAGTGTGAGTATGTTAAGTGTCAAATGAGGTTACTTACCAATAATTGAATTTTGACAATACCCTTTGCGTAATCCCTTGCAAGAATTACTCCTAACAGTGAGACCACCCTGCAGTGCTCTATCCTTGCACTGGTCAAAGGCTGCAAGAGATGCTCACACACAGACATTGCCTCTGCCCAGAAAAGGAAAACATCCAAAACCTCGTACACGGCCTTTGTACAAAACAAACCCTCAAGATGAACTGTGGAATTGTCCACATTATTTTTGAAGAAAAGCAGATCTTGTTTGGAGCAGTGACTGCAGTCAAGACAAGCCCAAGTATCTGTAGAAGGCCAAAGCAGTGGGGCTGTTGGTAACCACGAGCTGACCTCCACTGAAGGAGAGGATCAAACACACATTTCCAGCTCTGGAGGAGGACAAGAGGAGAGCACAGCGTGGGACGTTTCAAGGACTCACAGCTCAGACATGTTAGGACTTCATTCCCTCCTCACTTTACTTTGTTATTGTTGATTCTGTGGGAAGAACAGTTTCTAACTCTGTAAAGGCCAACATGGACCCGCAGCGCCCAACATCAGCTCAAGAACAGGTAGAGACTCTACAGAAGAATGAGAAGCACAGCAGCATTTGCTTGTGGCATCCTTGTTGAGAATGCCAAGGCCTTCTAAGTCAGTCTTCTGCAAAGGCTTTTTGTTTTTTAACCCTTGATGACCACAGTCCTACAACAGACTTCAGGGTACAAAGTTGTGGTGCTAAAGGAGTGAGCAGACAGATCCTGCTGTAAAACATCCCCAGCACACATAAGAAAGAGGAATTTTTTTCTAATATGACTGATTAGCATGAGGGTCTCTGTTACTGGCACAGTTCACATTAAAAAAAAAAAAAAAAAACAAAAAACCCAAGGATGTTGCTGTTATGTCAAGAATCAAATGAGTTATGGCATATTACTTTATTTTAACCAGCTATTAAGAAAAACAGAACAAAAATCTAAAATCAACCAACCAAAAAACAAAAAAAAAAACAAAACAAAACAAAACAAAAAAAAAAAAAAAAAAAAAAAAAAAAAACCCACCGCACACACACTAAAACAAACAAACCAACAAACAAAAAAAACCACCAAAAACACCCAGAACAATACAAAAGAAAAGTCTAACCTAAAGACACAAAGAAAAAATTATTTTATTCTTCCGCAACACTTGCAACAGAGTTTGCCCTCTCACACAGGGTAACAAGACACCTGCTTACTGTGGGTCTGCAGCTCAGCCCAGGAGTTCAATAAACCATGAAACTACTGAACTATTTGAAATAATTTTCCCGCATTAAGCTGTTGCACAACAATTCTCCAGGCAGGCAATACTGCACTGGAAATGAACATAACCCAGAGATACTGCAGAGAGTAAGAAAATCTGCTCACATTGTGAAAAGGATTTTTTAAACTGCTGAGACGTGCCCATCTGGGTGATGCAAAGTGATGCTCTGGTGAAGTTTTGCAACTCAGACTGATAAATTTTGACTTCAAGTAACATTGTTTGAATCCTAAAAATTAACAGGAAAAAAAGTTTTAAAAAATTGTAATCTTAGAAAAGAATCCCTATTTTCATTACAGATAATTTATGTAGTGATACTAGATTATAAAAACATTGTCAAATCAAGATTCAACACTGACACCATGACATCAGGATAAACAGAAAGAGTAGGCCTCTTAAAGCTGTTTAATTTTTTAAGAAACAAGTAACAGACTTGTGGGAGAATCTAGTATTTTTTAATATATATATATTAACAGCAGTGTGATCACCTAGAACTGAAATATTCAAAGCACATACAATTTAAACAACAAAGTGTCATGTATTGATGCCACAGGTTCATATTGGAGATTCATGTCCTGTTCACTAAATAATAAATGGAACACCAGAATCCACTTCCCATTGGATACTCTATTCCCCTCTATAAAATGTTATCTAGACACTCAGTACCTATGCAGCTGCTAAATTAAACACAAAAAATCAGAAAGAATAGTAACATGAAGGCTATGACAGAAAACCTACAGAGTAGCAACTGGGGCAGATGAATTAACACACATGAAATTAAATCTGCTTTCTCAAGGTTACAGTAGTAGAGACCTTTTGGTGAATAAAAACATTTTAAAATATTTCTAGATAGTAAATATTCCACTGGATTCATACCCTGGCACAATGTCCTGTGGGAATCTGTAACTTCCACAGAACACTGCAGAAAGATACACACAGCACACACCAACATTCAACAACCTTAATTTTAATTTGAATGCTGCTGCAGTAATTTCTGCTGCTCTGGTAAGTGAACCAACTGGCTGACTGGGCGAGTTTTTCCCATCCAAACTTCTATGATTAGACCTGTGATGTAAATAGGACACCACCAGAACAAGTCTCATCCTCACCCATGGCTTAGCAATCCCACTAACATATCCATGCGGAAACACAGCAGCACCTCAGCTTTGGGGCATGATGGAAAACCACCTGTTAATGTTCTGACAAAGCTAAGAAATTACTTTAGAAGATTTAAATATTTTTTTTTTTTCCCTCCCTGAAGAATTTAACCTCTGGAGTGCTAATGAGGAAAACTACACAAGTCTATTTTGGTAGGCTAGACTGCTAAGACCTCAGCCTTCCAGCACATATCATCACCTGCTTCCAGCACCACAGTCTGCTGGAAAAAATCTAGATGCAATGGTCACTCCAAATGTTTCACCCCAGCCTTGAACCCCACCAGCACAGGGCTGCTGGTTTTTCCCTTGTATTGTTCTCCTCAGATGCTTTTTCCTCTGTTTTTTTCCTATTTTTCCTTCCTTATGATTCCATTTCAGTTCATTTGTCCTTTCCCGCTGAAAGGAGAGCCTGTCTATTCTTAGAAGAGTTTTGGATCTTAAAATAAACTGCTTAACTATGTATCTATTACATTCAGAACTGATGTCACATCAGACCCTGACAACATGCTACGACAGGAATGTGACTACAGCAAAGAGCCCTGGCATTTCTGCAAACCCTGCTTTGCAAAGGTTTTTTAAAGTAAATCTACATTCAAAAATGCATCTACCCAAACATTAAACACAAGGTAGGGATTTTTTCCATTTCTTCTTCTCCCTACATAAATGGTGATATTTTTAAAGCAGTTCTTGCCTGATGTCCAATACTAAAACCCAGACCCTCTACCACCGCACTAGAAGAAGAAATCAGGGTAACCAGATTACACTGGGAATTCTTTTCAATCACACTGAATGTTAAAATGTTGCTGTGAGCAAACAGAAGTTAAAAACAGGTAGTGCAGTTTAAAGAGAAAAGAATAAAAAATATAAAAATGAGATCTAGATAATAACTGGACAATAATGGGAGCCTTTCATCCAAGTGAACCCTTTAAGTCTGGTCCAGGACACTCATAATTGCAAGTAGCTCATTAGTTATAGCTAAAAACTTCATTCTGTTCCCAACATAGCCCGACGCTCGTGTCAGGAAAAGGCACACTTGTTGACAATAACAACAGAAGCAACAAAGATCAAATAGACAGGGAACTTTCCCCTCATTTACAGAAGAGCTGCTGCTCATATTGGGCTAAAGCACACGGACTGCTTGGTGCCCTGAGCTGGGGCTGGAGAACTTTTATCTCCAAGAAGAAAAGGAAAGGGAAGTTATCTTCACTGCCTGCTCTTCTCAGAGTGCAGAGCAAGAATTATACAGAATTTCACAAGGCTCTGCTGGAAAAGTGTGAGGGGCAATAAACATTTCCTGGACTTGAAAAAATAACAGCAATAGTTATTTCAAGAACACAACTGTCATTTCATTTGACCTATTAAACATGCATCAATATATCAATAAAGATTATGAAGCACTCTCAAATATGTTCTGAACAGAGAAGAGAAATACACACTACTTAAAGTCCATAATCCATCTATATACCATACCAGGCCAGGCAGACATTCTGGGTTCACTTTCAAATTACTTGTACCAAAGTACAAAACGAAGACAATGCCAACTAAGAATTCATTCAAAGCATCAACAACTAACAAAAATTGCACAAATAAAACAATTGTGAAGTTGGGACTATTTTGCATGTGATGGCCAAATCCTGAACACTGCCCTAAAGGCTGTGGTATTATAAGAGTCTGCACAGTGGGAGTATTTACCAGGAACTCCTGCTCCTTGAAAAGGTGAAAACCAAACTCCTGTTGACAAATCTCTACTAAAAAGGTATCTGTGATTTCCTTGGGTAGGCGTAGAATTCCACATTGGTTTGTTTCCAGCATATACAAATTTTCCACGGGGGAAAAAAATCCTCAAACAAAAATGCTACTTTTTCTTAGTCCCAGGAACTATTTTTAGGTTCTGTTGTCACACCATAAATTGATAGGACAAGCTCTCAAAGGCCAGCCCTGCATTATGTCATTGCTTTTTAGTAAGGCTCCCAGCACTGGCCTTGCTGTGTCTCTGCTAGCAGAGTTAATATTTCCTTGTGAGTCAAGTTCATTTAGTGTTCTGGCAGCTTTACATTGTGCTGTTTCACTTTTAGGAAGAAGTCAACCTACAAAAATTAGTGTAACCTTGCATATGCTAAAATTGGAGGGGGGGTGTGGAAAAAGCCTTATTGAAAGAAACAAACCACCTCCCAAATGCAGCCACCTCCAGCTCCATTTCAGCAATGTCCTACTTTGCTGCCTTGCAGTCTGAGCAGTCCCTACACACACACTTCAGTTGATGGGGGAAATCTTTGTGGTTTTCTTCTAGATTCATCAAGTTGCTCTAGTTCTTTTGGGTCCTTGACACTGACCAAAGTTTGTAGGTGAAATCAGACAGGATGACTATCATCAGCTCAGTGGGACTGTTGTGTAACATGACTTTGCCCACAATCAGTTTTCCTGAACATCTTCCTCGCAAAATAGCAATTTTAAGATCAACAGCAGTAAAGAGTATTGACTACACAAAAATAAGAAATTATATTGTCCATGAACAGGAGACCATAAACCACCATAAATGAATCCTTGGCAGGAATCCCACTGCCAAGACAGTCTTACAAATTTGTTCACAATTACCCAGGAAGAGGTGCTGTCAACCAGCCTTGTCGTGGCTCTGTAAACAACACACACCTTAATGATGATGGTGGGAAAAGAGCAGCAAAATTATCCATTATCAGACAATTGCTAAGATGCTGGAATACTTGAAGCCTGATACAGAAATAGCCTCTTGAGATAAATAGCTGGAAACAAGAACAGTATCAGATCTACATCAAAATCAAAACAGAAGAGATTTTGAGCCTGGTAACATAACCTGAGGAGGAAGAGTCCATTAAGAGCATAATGATAAACACAGGTATTTTCATTAGTCATTTCAGAACTAGATAAACTCTTTATTATTATTATTATTTTCTGTCTCTGATGCTACAAATGGCCTTAGGGCAAATCAGTTTGTACTATGATTTAAGATTACAGATTTTTACAAACACAAATAAAAATAACCAACCGAGAAAGACATAAAATCCAGCAGACATCCAAAAAAAATCGTCAAAGACACATTTTTGAAATAAATTTTCACCTGAAGATGAAAACCACTAAAGTCTACAAAAAGTATGTCACTGACTTATCAAGGCTTGTAGAGTACTGTAAGTACCTAAAGACAGAAAGCTGCTTTGGTGAGGTACCAAGGAAACAGGCCTTTACCTCAGCGACCTCAAACAAGTGTCCCTGGAAATAAAAGGCAAGATGTCTCTGTTACAAAACAGAGAATATTGCACTTTGCTGCCTTAGAGATCCTCTAAGGATGGCCAATGTAATAATAGCACAGCGTTCACTTTAAGGCTTATTAACCATCATGTAGCAATACAGTGCATTATGATTACTACATGCTTTCCCAAGCTGGTTACAGCTCCATAGGATAAGAAGTGAACATTTTTACATTTTAAAACCATAACTAATTTAAACTATGTAACATATTTATGGAGCTGCAATGTAAACAGGTCTACTCATTTATACAACTATAGGTGTGAAGGTTTCCCAAAGATGCCAAATCTGTTTCTAAATCAATTCCATTACTTTAAAAGTGAGGAAAACAGACTCAAATGCATATCCCTGATTTCATTCTAAGTTCATATGAACTGTGGCCGATAACAACAGGTTGCCACTCACTAGATTCCATCACCTTTCCAACCTCCAAGTAGCATGGTAAACTACCAGGAATACCAACCCACCAAGCTGTATCTGCCAAAGTCAGGGGAAGAGGGTGCTCAATTTTCAGTGATTTCAGTGATTTCACCAGCGGAAAAAGAAAAAAAATCAAGCCTACCAAATTCAAGAGGCCACCAAAAACAGGCTTCATTCTTCAGAATAAGCACATACCTCAAAGTGTTGTGCATTTCTTATGCCCCACTGGTGCCAGCGTACCCACTGAAATGAGAGACAAGTGAGATCAGAGTGGGGTTTGTTCCGCTGTTCAGCATGGAGAAGAAAAATGTGTTAAGAATCTATTAACTGAGATATGAAAGTTCCACCAGGAGTTAACTGAAGAAAGTCATCGTGCATTTAACTGGCTCTTCTTCCTCCTAGGTAATTCCACTGCCCAACCTCTGGAGGGGGAAGAGCTGAACTGTGTCCAGGGGATCTCGAGGGTGAGAACTGACCCCTGGGGACACCCTCTAACCAGGTAGAACAGAGGACTGGCTTCACAAACTTCTCCAAACCATCAGTGTGTCTCAGTGCAAGCTTGCTGTGATGCAGAACTGGTGTATAAACACAAGCTGAATTACAACTGTCACACGTTTGGTATTTTCTGAAGGGTAAACAGGAACAGGCAAAAAAGAGCTGATGAAGTCAGTGCCTACACGTATCAACACAGCTTTAGACAAGAATGTTCTGAAATAAATACCATCCAAAGCCACTGCATGTGTGCCACTGCTTCAATAAAAAGTTATTGCTGTGTCATATCTGTGTCAAGAAAAGAAATCACAAAAATATCGAGGCAATGTTTACAAGATGCACGATTACTTTAAAGGTAATTATTTAGCTGGAACACATGACTTATTTCCCTATGAAAGGCTCTCTACTTAACTGGATTAACACACTATTGATAGCTAATTCCACTGCCAGAGGCTACTGTCAAGTCATCATTTCCAGAACAAACCTATAAGCTATTTTCTTTATCCTGTGTGCAGCTATTACACCCAGCTCATCATGAATTTGTTCCCAAAGTGCTCTAAAAAAAAAGCTGCTGCAAAGAACATTCAAGAGATGCATGACACAGGATTACCTGTTCTAATGAAATTAGACCATACACCAGTCACAGGCTGGAAGGCTAAATATGTTTAGCAGCCAGCCAAGAACCTAACATCTGATTTTCAACATTGGTGATTTTGTTTTTAGTTTAAAGATAATGCAATTTTGACACTGTGAAAATTGACTATGGCCTGGAACTCAACTCTCAGATGTTTTCTAGGGAAAGCAAATCCAGCTCTGCACTCTCAGCAAATAGTTCTCATGAAAATGTTTACATTTTTCTTATCAAAAGCAACCCTCAGATAGGTAGACTCACTTTCTCCACCCATTTCTCAGCACACACAATACACAGGTTTGACACAGAGATGTTAGAGAGGAAAGAACAGAAATTACCTTTTTCAGGATAACCCTTCCTGCACAGAGTTGCATTCAGCGTAATGCCACTGGAAAACATGCCTCATCCTGTCCATTCACCTCTGCAGAGCCCTCACCCTCACATTTCTGTGGGATGGTAACACAGAGGTAAACAAAAAAGAGGAACTTCTGACCTCTCTGCTTTCATGGAATCATCAAGAACCATGTCAACACAAGCAGAACCCTCATTTTTTTAAATCTCATTTCCATTTGCAGCATCTAATTAAAACCAGAAAGAAACTGGGGGGGAAAAAAAAAACCCTGGAAGTGGCATAATCATTTGTTACTACTGTACTTCACATACAGGGAATTTATTTTAAAGTTCGGCTTAGCAACAGGAACAAAAACAATTAAAAAAAAAACCTAATTGAGGAATTTTGAAGCCTAACTTCCTTCCTCATCTCCCAACAACAATCTGAGTTTCCTGATGTTGATAATGCCGAGTGGGAGACAGAGCACAGGCCTTCCTAATGAAGGGCCCCAAAACACCCCTTGGAAGGGCCAAAGGGGAACAACCAAAAAGGTTAAAGTACACAGGGAACACAATCCAAAAAAAACATGTCAGGGACAGGACAGGCCAATGTGCTGCCTGCACAAAGGACTCGGAGAGCAAGTCAGAGTTTCCTCACTCTGTACTGGCAAAAAGTGCTCCCCTACTGTACTGACACAGGGCTGCCTGGAGAATTTCACGAGCCCATCTTTCCAACACAATTTGCCCTATTTATTTTCCCAGGCACTTGTCTGGCTCAGCAACATCAGCAGCCAGTGATCCCATTTCAAAGCACTGGTCACTCATGCAATAAAATTGCCTGTTGCACCACACAGCAGCTCCTCATCAGGACCTTTTCACAAAACAAACACAGAATCTATTTCATAAAACAGAACTGGACCAGGGAGTTTCATTGCACAGTTTTGCCAGGCCAGAAGCGTAGTATGTCATTAATAAATAAAAAAAAGAAATGGAAGAGAACAGAAGCAACAAAAAACTAACGTGCTACAGAGACTGGACACTGACTGCATCTTTGAGTTTACATTCTTCACAAAGTTATTAGAGACAGCCCTCTGCCTCATCCCATCTTTTACTGAATGGGTTATGTATGATACAGGAAAAATAATGAGCCTGAGCACAGGAAGATTCCCCCTTTACAAAGGAAATTATATTGTAATGACATCTAGGCCTACCTGAGATACATTTGTTCATCACAGAAATGTGCATTGAGTGCTTATTTTTATTTTAAAATGTAAGAAAAATGTTACCCCTAAGCATGCAGTTGTCAATTATGGGAATGATACAAATCAAGTTTCAGAGCAGACAAACTTTTTGCATTTTTCTTAGACAAGTCACACCTGAGTCCAATAAAGCAAAAAAACACATAGCTAAAGAGAAGAAAAAAAAAAAAAAAAAAAAAAAAAAAAAAAAAAAAAAAAAAAGGAAATTTAGCCTGATTAAAAAATGGAAAGTACAAAAATTAAAATACTTTCCTTAAAACCCAGCTTAAATTAAAAGCTAAGTTTGACCAAAAAAAAAAAAAAAGACTGTTAAACCACATCATAAATTAACACCTAAGGGTACTAATCCCTTCCAGCCGCCAGTTCCCTAGTCACATGTAACAGTTCATTCCATGCTAAAAAAAAAAAAAAAAAAAAAAAAACCAAAAAAAACCACCTGTTGTACAAGAGATTTAAGAAAAAGATATTTTGACTTGCAAAAGAAAATACTGTTTAAGTGACTCCCACCTCTTGTGCACCCTGAAATTCCGGCGTGCTTGGAGTCGCCTTGAGCAAGCCCAGAGCGTGGGAAGGGTCCCATTGCGTAAGATGTTATAAGATGTTATTAAGGCAGCAAAGCCTGACTGCTTAACTGCAGATCTTTAAACACTCAAAATAATTACACGGATTAGCCAGGGACAGTGGAGCAGCAGGGAGCTGTTCCAACACCCCCTCCCCAGGTGCATCCCCAAGGGCTGAGCTGGGAGATGCTGACCCATGGGTGTTCAGCAGGACAGGACTGACCTCCACTCCTGCTAGACCCACACACTTCCAAGTAATGGGAGAATTCCCCAGGCACAGAACTAATTATGCTATATCAACAAGGTAAATATGACTCCCACTCAAGTTAATTTACAGGCATACAGTGCTTCTCCTTCCTGCTCCAGCCACTGCAGTTGAAGGACAATGCTTAGCAGAAATATGTGAAGAATCCCACATTACAGTATTTCAGATGTCAAGCATGGAAGCATATTTTAGAACAATCTGGGCTAATTTCAATTTTTCAAATATTTACTCATAGGCTCAGGCCTGCAGAAGTTTGGCACAAGATACAACATACTAGTTAAAGCAAGCAAGACATTATTAAGTATTTGTTTCTCCACAGGATGGTTAAAAACCCAACCAAAGGACCTAAGAGCAGAAAAATTAAATACAGCAGGACACTGGTCTGAAGAGGCAACTCTTCAAGTACAGGTGTATACAGCAACAGTTATCTCTGAGCAGGCACTCCCTCCCCATTTCCCCAACACATTTTTCGGGTGGGAATGTCTTTTTTTTGCATTTGGGGGTTTGTGGCTTTTTAGTTGGTTGGTTTGGTTGCTGGGTGGAGGGGTTTTGGTTCCCATATACAGGGTTACAGCTGGGGGTTTTTGTCTTGTTGTTTTTTTGGTGGTTTTTTTTTTTGGGTTTTTTGTTTGTTTGTTTGTTTGTTTTGTTTTGTTTTTGTGTGTGTGTGTGTGTGTGGTTTTTTTTTTTTTAATAAAGTTCCCTGCCCTGTCTGCAGAGTTCTTTGTTCTTCCTGCAGTAGCAGTGCCATGAGAAGCAAGCGTTGAGCAGTGAGCTGAAGAGAGAACTAAGAACACAGGCTCTTAGTCAACATCAGGAAACTATTTCCATTTCAGAAGTCAGGAGCTTTTCACACTTGTGCCACATTCTGCTGAAGAAGAGAATCTGCTGTCATGCCACACAAATGTAAACAAACCTATCAACAACTACTGGACTTAATTATACTGTGCTGTTGCTGTTTCTTCAAATTTGCACTACTCCTCTTCCCAGACAACAATGAACAACCCTCAATCTCTGTTTTGTTTTCTATAGCATACAAAGGCAACACACGTATTATTGACTTAGTCCAGAGCTATGCACACACTGACTTGCCAAATAGCTACTGCAAAACAGCAAGGACAACTACCAATTTCTTCCCTTTCACCCTGCAGGAGTCACCAGCTTGAATTTTTCCTCTACTCTGCAGCTGCTGCTCCTACCTCTGGCACTGGCACCTTGGGGATTTTCACCTCCTGTCAGATTTGGGTTGAAGTTCTTGAAGGTTCAGTGGTACAGGGACAAAGGCACACTTTATGCATATTAATCAGTCAGACAAAAAAAGCTCAGAGGTCATCTCTGAAGATCTTTACAAAAATTCCCATTAGATTACATCCATGCAGCAAACATCAGATTTCTTACTGCAGGAGTTTCTTGCACTACCCATTTCAGAAGGGCAAGTGCAGGCAAGCAAATGCCTCCTTTTCCAAAAAGCTGATCACAGTCCATTTTCAAAACAGGGGCTTCTGCTTGTCCTCACAGCTCAGCCACTGGAAAGTTAGAGGTGCAACATACACAGAGAAATTTCAGAAATTTATCTGTAACTATTCCCTCATGAAAAACTCTAAACGTTTGAAGAATCTTTAAGAGGAACTAAATGGACACTGTCTCCTGCAGAGACAGTTACGTCACCGTAACTTAAAAACTGCAGCATGAATCCACTCCAATGACTGTCATTAAACCACTTGCACTTTTTGATTTGCTCAAACACACTAAGCTACGTACTGCCTTTTAACTCAAAGCATGTAAATCACAAGCTTGACAAAATGTTTGTCTCACAAAGGAAAGATCTGTCTCTTAAGCGACAGCCACAAGAAAAAAAAATAAGGGAAAATGTTTGAAAATAACTTTCTAACCTTAAAAAACAAACCTAAAATTAAAGCACAACAGCAAGGAGAAACTAGTTGTAACATTCAATTTCATGCATATTTAAAACAAAAAAATGATACAACTTATGACCAAGAAGGACTGTGAGTGTGCATGTGTACAATACACAGTGGTGGGATGTACAAATAAACCACCACCACGTAGAACAGCTTTCTGCCTTACTTCAGCAACCACAAATTAACACAGGAGCTTTCCAAGAGGTTAGCACACTTTGTCACACAAGTCTCTGGCTGCCCCTGAGCACCTTCAGCCCGGCACACACCACCAGAAACACATAGAAACCCAAAACGAGGACCATGCTAAAACTAGGAGATTGCAGCTCTCCTGTGTCTGGAGAGAGAAGGGAACTAATTATAAAGTGATTAACTTCTATTAGAATTTTTGTGTTAGTAAAGTAGAGGGAAAGGCTGAGGTTGCTGTTATGCATTTGGCATTCCACATTCATGTAACACCAACTTCTTTGGAATGGGTACATGGATCCAGATTCGGTATCTTGGGGGAATGTGACCTATATACATTGGTTAACAAAGTGGCTGAAAGGAGTATTTCACTGGCATTATTTCATACAAGCCTGCAAGAGTCAGTGGTCTCACATAAGCTCAGTCCTCTAGATACACAGAATGAAAATGCTGAATTGTTAAAAAATACCTGCAGAACAGGAAACCACATATAGGCACGGCCTCCATCCAATTCAGTAAATTAAATATTAGACTAAGTCTGGGGGTTTCTCTTTTAATTTTATATCAGATACCTCTATGTTAGAACAGAGTCAGTGGGGAGTCATTTGATGATATTTGTACATAGTCTAATAATGATGCTACAGAAAGACATGTGAAGAAGAAAAGGTGCTTTATATACATAGATGCTTAATAATCATAACCTCAGAAGTGGTGTGGAGCGAGATTAAGTGGAACAAAATTAGTGCTAATTTATCTTAGGCAATCCTGAAGTTGCTCTTGCAGGAAGGCAACTACATGGCTACAAATTGAATATCCCAAATGGCTCATGGCACCACTCCACCAGCAACCATCCCTGTGGGACAGTCATTCCGCGGGCAGGGTGGAGTACTGGGGCACTAATGACACAAACGAATACCTAATTATCCTGCTGTGTAATCCCCTGCAGGGTTACAGGGTTTTTCCCTGGTTAAATATCAGTTTCTTCTCTTTTTTTTCCTTTTTTTTTTTTTTTTTTTTTTTTTTTTTTTTTTTTTTGGTAGGCTTTTAGCAGCTAAACAACTGCTGCCTATATTAACGACTACATCAAATAGGAAAATTACATAAAGCAAGACAACACTATAGATATAAATGGTGTTAGTCAGAAAAAAACAGATCACTGGCAACTCAGTGAGAGAAGACTCACAGATCATGGCAGGGCCAAGAGACCAGCTAAAAACCAGCAGAAAAAAAACCTTAAGAACCAGTTAAGCACTTCATTTATTTTAGTGCCTCTTTCTGCAGAAGTTACACAGCACAGTCGGGCAGACATCAACTACAGAGCTGTCCCAGCCACTCTGTGTGTACAGGGAAGCTTTCAATTTGAGAATACTTTCTTACTGGAAATCGTTGAAGTAATTCAAGGCTATATGAAAACCAAAGAAGTCAGAAGTCATACCACGTAATCTACAAATTATATCCTCCTGTTCTGCTTTCCAGCTCTTGTTACCCAAAAAGCTGGGGCCCTCTGCTCTACTTCTAGCTACTTTTCCAGAGAGGTGAAGTGTCCAAAACGAGCTGCATCTCCGCACAATGCTGAGCCAGCATGACAGGGGAGTGTGTCCAGAAGAAGGCAACAAAGCTGTTGAAGGATCTGAAACATAAATCCTATGAGAAGCAGCTGAGAAAGCTGGGAGTGTTCAGCCTGGAGAAGAGGTTCAGGGGAGACTTTGTATTCTTTGTATTCCTGAAGAATATTTCAGGATATTAAAATATGTGTAGACATACAGCATAATTGATATTAGGAAAAAAAAAAAAAAACAACAGACTAGAGCTTGACTGGATGGCAAGCAGTGAAAGAGGAAGAAAATCAGGAGCTCAAAAATTTAAATATTAACTTGGGTTAAAAAAAAAAGACACTGAGAACAACATCCAAATACTATCAGTGTGAACATGGCTTTTGCCATCATATCTTTTTGGCACGTGTCAAGTGTTATTACTGATCTAGGACCTAAAGCACGCCCCAACCATTTTTCAGTTGATAAAACAGCAATAATATGCAGTTTAAAAGCTTCACATAGTGCCATATCTATTCAAAAGCCTGTACATAAGTGATGCGATGCAGGCAGTTTTTCAAAGTCAAGAGATGAACATGTTCAAAAGTTATCAGGGAATTAAGTTTTATTGAGAGAAAGTAACAGAAATAATGATAAAATCTGTTTCAATTCAATTCCTAGAATGAATTTTGGACAATTAAAAGTCATTTGTAATTCACATCAATTTTGAATCTTCAACATTAAAAAAGGCTTTGTGCACTACACTTGAAACGATAAAGTGCACTCTCGTGAAAGATTTTATCATGAAGTATTGAGTGGTTTAAACATTTTGAATACTTAAAAGGTTCACTACAAGGGTTAAGATGCTACCATTCTTAGAAATATCCAAGAGGGCATTCAAATTACTAATAAAAATTCAACAGTACAATTCTGAAAAAAAATAATCACATAAAGAGATGATATTTTGCAAGAGGCTGCTGCACTGTCCTGGGACAACTGAAATATCCTTGGTATTCACAAAGGGGGAAATGTTCTTAGGGGAACATCATAGTCTTAAAAAGCAACTCCTTGAAAATTTTACATGTGAAATGCTTTTTTGGCTTGTTTCTCCCAGCCTTCTAATCCCATTTCACTTGTTAGAAACTTTTTATTAACAGTCCAAACAAAAAAAGACCTTGAAAACATTAGCTAGCACAGTAGGACCAAGCACCTTCAAATACACAGTATAAAATTTAACAGTCCAAACATTTCAAGCAACTCCTTTTTATACTTTATTTTCATACTTTATTTTACTTAATTACATCCCAAATACTTTTTATCTCAGACACCTCTACCACTTTCCAATCAGAGCCTGAATTCACAAGAGGTTTCTTCTCTTGTCAGTGTTTTGGTTTTTAATTCCCCAGTATTTTATTGCTGGTTTTGGTCTGACACCACATGAGTGTTCAGTGTCCTAAACATGCTCACGTATCGATCTGTGCTTGCTCAACTTGCTTGATTTTCCAGTCAACAGACTTCCAACACATCTGCTCCAGCCTCTTCACTCCTGGTGGGAGCCATGGATGCAGAAGGAGCTGTGGGATCCAGAAGCAGCCTTCACCCACAAAACACCTCTCCCTTGAAGCCAAGGATGCCAGGTGCAAGAGGCAGGGGCTGGTGCAGAGGCTTGTCTTTCCATCCCACTGATCCAGACCTAGTACTGCCTGCTCTTACAGCAGGAATGCACAGCCACATTTGCAAAAGAGGCCCAGTGGGAGCAATTTGTCACAATACTTACAAACACAGCACTGCAACTACCACTGATATTTTCTGCAGCCTAGATATCTGATACAGCCATGCTCACGTACGCACAGACGTACGGTGAGGAGATCCTTGTGACTTAAATATCAGTGCAGTGAAAAAAAAAGGATCATGTTTCAGTAGATCTATTTTAATGTGTAAAAAATAAAAGCTGCTTCCCAAAACTTTAGCTGTGGCAAACAGGTCTATCATTCAACCTCAGCAAAAATGAAACAGAGCAAGAACCAAGAGCTACTTTGCTGTGAAAATCATGAAAGAATTTCCCTTCTGTTCATATGAAGCAACCTAAAGACTAAGGGAACCCTCACCTGAACTCTGATTTACATTGTTGCTCCAGCCACCATGACTAACTTGAGATCTGGGTTAACATTGCTAGCATCTCCAGTGGGTGTGCGGTACCTTCAAATGCTTTATGCATTATCCCAGGTTATGCTACTCAGAAAATCTCCAGCTCAGGAAAAAAAAAAAAAACAACATGAAGGCTGGATGCCATTTCAGTCACTCCCATCCCCATGACTCCCATCTGGATATTCAGGGAGAATTTTAAATAAATAAATAAATAAAATAAGCCAGCTTGCAAAATTACAGTAACCCTGACACTCTTTTCTACAGAGTTTCTTTAAAAAATCTCAAACATGTAACCAAAACCGCACACCATTACCAAAAAAAAAAATCTTCTCTTTTTTTCTGCTTCTGTGAACAGAGAATAGTAACGTAATAGAGATAACCATGATAACATAAGAGATAACATAATCACATTATGTTGACTAGAAAATAATGAGAGAATTGAAAATACACTTGTTATCAAATAGCTCCATAAACATGAAGTTATGATGAGCTAAGATTGCCACTCCCGGATGATATTTGTAATGGTTTTTGTTAGGTCCTGGTAATCATGAGGTAAAAGTTTAAAATGGGAATTCAATAAAACAATTAATGAACAGTATGCAAAAAGTGCAAACAAAGTCCTGCCAAATCAATAAAACAATTTGTCCACAGACACAAGCCACAAAAGCTTATCTTGACATGAAGTTCCGTTTGCTCAGATAAGGGAATAAACCAGCAGCCACGGCACTGCAACTTTAAAGAGGGGGAAAAAAATTTTTTTAAGTGTCCCAATTCAGTTGTAACAGCAATTCCTTACATTATCAGGACTCTCTTACATCTCCCACTGACAGTAACCATGCTCACAGCAGAGCAGCTGACTTTGAACAGGCTGACCTTGAGCAGGCAAATGACCTCAGCAGCATGTACTTCTGGCTTATTTCACTGCAGCGGCGAAACAGCCTCACCATCTATAGAAGTCTGCTGTCTCTGGCCACCATCCCTGACTATTTTAAGATCTCCCAATACACTTCAGTGATGCACGGTTCAAAGTGATAGAATAACATCTGCTAGCATGTTGAAGTGTAAGTTGTTTACCGGGGCACTTTCAGCTTGTTCTCGCACCGCGCTTCCCCAGCTGACAGGAAAATCGATTGATTAACAAAGCCTTCCTTCTCATTTAAACGTATCAACCCAAAATTTAGTAAAAAAAAATTTTAGGCATTGGGAAAAGGAGAAAAAAAAAAACCAAGACATCCCACTCTAGATAAAGCTCGTTTAGAAGCTTCACGTATGTGACAGCAATGGGTGACTTTGGAAAGGCAGTTGCTTCCCAAGATGTCAGTTTTGCACCACTTTTCCCCTTGCTCATTGCTTTAAAGAAAAGCTGTATTAAGAGAGATATTTATTTGTATAAAGGTTTTTAACTGCTATTTTAAACATACAGAAGCTGTATGCTGACCTGATATTAGGTGAAGATAATCACGGAGTTACTCAAATGCAATGGTTGTGTTAATGAGTCATAACAACTCATCCTGCTGACAACCCCAACCTACAGAGAGAAAAGATTCCATTTCCAAAACCCACTCCACTGAGAATCACCTGGTGTTCTTAGGAATGCTTGGAGTGACAAGGGCCACATCTAACCAAGTTACAAAGGCCAGGGAGAAAACAAGCCTCTCTGGAAATTCAGGGCCATGAGATTTTTTTTTCCAATTTTGAAGGAATGCATGTAAGAAAGGAGAACAAGAAGTTAAGTAAGCTGCATATAAATTTGAGGGAAAAAAAAAAAACAAACCACTATAAGTTGATGGTGGTTTGTTCTGAAACTTAGCATGAAGCTGCAAAAGTCATAAATGAAAAACTGTCCTGCTTTTCAGAGCCTCAGAGCAGGCACAGAGCCTTCACTGAGCCCAGCTCAGGGGTAGTAAATAAACCACACAGTTCAACTACTTTTTTCTTCTTCCAAAATCCTTTAAAACAGAAAAGCCCATATCAGACCAAACCACTCTTTGAGCTGCAGCAGAACTGACTGGCCAAGTGAAAACAGTGTCATGGCCACAGAACACAATTATTATTACTTTTCCTCTGTCCTCTCTGATCTTCATGGGAAAGGAGAGTAAGAGAAGGAGAGGGGGAAAAGCCTGCTCTCATCCACCAGGAACACATCCAACAGCAATTTTTCCATCTCTCTGAGCTCCGTTGCAACACTATTGACATTTAGCATTTTGTCTGGCACGAGTCTGTTGATTAGCAACTACCCTTAGTTGGAAGGCTGGAGAGAGAAATCACTGTCCAGCTCTGGAATGGGGTGACCGCACTGAGTGCATCTACTCACATCACTTGTTTTTCCTTATGAGTGCACTGCTGAATACTCAGGATCGTATTTTACTGCTGTCACCAGTGGAATAGAGAAACATTTCTGAGCTACAAGCATCTCTTATTAACCAGACACCTTCCATTCTGCCACATCACTGCAGCTGCCCACCAGCCCATGGGGTCCACCTGGTGCCCACTTCAGTCTGGAAATGAGTTATACTGCTTCCCACTCACTTGGTTTTCCCAATGGATGTGGCTATGCTAAGCAACAGTTGGCCTGCAGACCCCGGATGCCAAAAGGAACATCCTTTGGACGGGAAACCAAGTGCTTATCCTCACACTCAAGCTTCCAGCTGCAGTCTACCAGCAACATAACCTGACACAGCACAAAGATGATGATGTTTTCTTTGGAGACAGGAGGTGAAATAACCGTGGCTGCAGCTACAGGGGCTGATGATGAGCCACTGTTGAACTCCCTTTGGGGGCTGTGCTGCAGGAGCCTGCAATGAAGTTGGACACTCACTCCTACACCCGCAATGGCTACTGTCAAAGCCACAATATTAGAGGGGTTTTATGAATGATGACTTTGGTAAGGTTTACTCAAGACTCATCTTCAAAATCCCCTCAGGAAGACAACCCAAATTAAATCAATACAAAGGTGATTCCCCCTTAAAAAAAAAAAAAAAAAAAAAAAAAAAATCAGGCAGTAATTCCCTGAAGAGTAATTCCTCTGAATGCAATACACTGAGAAGGCCACTGCTTCCCATGGCAACAGCAAGGAAGGTAACCTGGCTCCCTGAGGCAGATGGGCAGCACCACCTCGACCATTTCACTCCTCTTGGAGGCTACTGCTAATTGCAGACAGGCATTTTGAAGCCTCTCTTCTCATACATGCTCTCCCAAATGCATCTCACCTCAGGAAAGAGGCAAAGCAAGGGAAAATGACTTCCAGAGAGAAACACCATGCCCTGGGAACACTTTCTGCTGAGCTAGATGAGCACAAGAGACCAGACTTAGAAACAGATGTTTAGATTATCCTCCTCCACAGCCAGCACTGCTTTCCATTTGGGATGCAACACTCTTTTTCATGGTCTGGGTGACCAAAAGGACAGCAACACACTTCTCATGCCATTTCCAGAAATGACAAAAGCTGCATCACCTATGCTGGACGTGAGGGTGTTTTCTTTTGAAAATGTACACACTGCTTAGTTATTTACCTCCTTAGATCACTCACAAAAGGTCAGCAGTCCTAACGTGTGAGGCCAGAAGCAGAAAAGGGCTTCAAATACCATATCTCTCTAGTCCACAGCTATTAAAATCTAGAGCAGCATAAAAAGAGCATGTAAGCACAGACACTGCCTTTCAGGAAAAAAGCATTGAGAATAACATCTGATCTTTAAAACAAATTAAAAATCATCTGTGACTTCAGACAATGTACTGTAGCTAGTATTTATTCACACCATACTTGACAATTTCTAGCAATGTAACATACAGGAGCTTCCAAAAGGTAACAAAATGTCAAAACCTATTTTTCATGCATCTTTTAGCCATTTTCTTATTTTCTCTTTGCTTGACAAAGCTGAAACAGGTAAACATCAAGTCATTACCACTCCATACAGTCTTTCTCCATTTTTCTGCTGGCTTATACCCTATTAAAATTCTGTTAGTCTCTTGTTTAGGACCTCTCCTTATAAAAAAGTACCCTAATATCTCCAACAGTCATCATTAGGTCACCTCTCCTTCTGCAACAGGCTAAGGTAAGTCAGCCCATTATCCATTCACCTGGCTACATGATGTTCTCCCTCCTTAAGTCCCAATCCTCTTATTACTCATTTTTCCAACTCATTAGTCACTTCCTCTTACAGATGCAAAACAGTGACACTAGAATTCCAAATAAACACCCTAACCCTGGACTCTGGGGCATCCTTCATTCTCATGATCATTAGTTCACTATGGTCCCAAGAACAAAAAAACAGAAGCAATCACCAAATCACCAGACTGGGGAAAACAAAACACCACGAAAACCAACAAAAACTACCACCACCAAACAACCTTTTCTCTTCATTCAGTTTGGTAAAACTTGTTTCAACATGTCACAGTCAAGCAGGTCAAACCTGCACTATCACTTCCAGGCTCTTCTAATACAAAAAGCATTTCAGTACAGTTATATTTTATATATAACTGCTCCTTATTTGATTGACAAAAAGCACACTCTTAATATGTCATCTCAATACAAGATATTCTCTGAAGGCCCTTCTCATTCTTCTTTACGACTCTTCACTTCAAGTTTCCCCAGCATGATCTATTTTAAAATCTTTTGAATCAAATCCCTATTTTTTGATATTATTTACACTAGTCTGGTGCTTCCAATGGAACCAAAAGAAATTTGGAGGAACTGCCAGGCTACATAAAGTTAGTTTGAATTACACAACTGGTAGAGAGCTATGCATCAATGATGAAATCCAGCATGCTGAAAACCTGTTCAGAAGTAAAAACTTTTGCTGCAAAGAATTTTGAAGTATAGTTGTTTGGATTTATTTTAATTATCTCAACCAGTATTTATATACTAAAAAAACAATACTCAAATAGATGGACCATAACTGTTTTTCTTCTTTTTATGTCCTTTTGACTTTCAAACATTATGGGCTTGGATGCTACTTTATAGAAGGATTATAAAACTAGATATAAAGAGTAAGATCTACTGAAGCCTGAATATTTACAAAGCACTTCAGCATAACTTACTAACTAGGAAATTTTAAGTGCACATGCCATAATGAGTCCGTATCATTCAACATCATTGAGGCAACACAAGTAGATGCACCCACAGATCTTATTCTTGGGGCATGATATTTTTAAATAAACATCCACAGGGAGCTCCACTTACTCACATTTGAGGGCAATACAAAATGCCAAGGAGCTGCACACTGATCCTGCCAGCAGTGGACCTGCCCAAGCCCACAAGCATGCCAGAATTCTACTGAGAGGTGTAAAGCAACATAAAGTCAAGTAAAAAAGAACTACAGCTAACACATTTTTATGTAGGCAACTAAAAAAAAACCCCAATGTCTTGTCTATTGAGCCATCTGAAATAGGGAAAAAATGCTGGAAGGAGTTAGTTGAGGGTAAAGTATTCAACAGGACCACCCAGCCTGGCTGTGCACAACCTTCCCCTCTGTCAGTTCTTGGGGACAGAGAAGAGAAAAATGGCAACAGCTCACAATAATCTGCAATTGCTCCAACAAATAAAAAGGCCAAAATAGGGAGGGAAACATTCTCAGACCATGGACCTTAAGTATCTGCTGGATTATGATTCTGTACAGATCAGCTGAAGGTAAGATCTCTGCACTTGTCTAGAGCCTCTCAGAATTCCTGCCATCTTCATAAGCCTGGCCTGATTTGTCCTGAGAGGCTCAAAACCACAGTATCTTCAGCAGTGTGCAGCTTTCGCACCAAAATGAGCTCCCAAGTTATTTAATTTTTTATTCCCTCTTGTATATATTTTTGCATAATGTGGACATGCATCAATCCATAACGTTTCCCATTTTAGTTTTCTGCTGATGAACTTCAGTGTCGTTTTTAAATCCTCTGCAGCAGTTTGCAATTAAGTAATAGAGAATGCAGGTGATGAATTAGAATATTTTATGTGAGCACTGTACATGAAGCATTCTTATTTACAAGCTACAGTCAAAAAATAGATTCCTCTGGTGTGAACTCCAATCACTAATTTCATCAAGCCTAGAATTGCACTGCAAAAGTTTTCATTTACACCATGAATAGCTGTAAAATATTTAAATTTTTCTTTAAAGTACTCATTGTCCTAGATTACTAGCTTCTTACTGAATCAGCAGACAGGCAATACACAGCACCTACTACTGCCAATGATGCAAAGCAGAACTGAAAAAGATCTTCAATCACAACAGGTTTAGTTTATAAGGAAAACAAAAGGACTAAATATTGATAATTTTTAAATGTCAGGCAGATTGGGCAACTATTCAAAGAAAACTTAAAAAAAAAAATAACCAAACTAAATTATAGAAAACATACATCCATTTTAAGGCAAAAGCAGAATGCAACCATATACCAAAATCACTTTAAATGCCCTTCTGGTATCACCCCAAATATTTAAGCATCCTATCACTCCCTAACTCCAGAAGTTTACTGAACTCCACAGCTGCTGAAGGCACTCAGTCAGAACTGAGTTTCTAAGAACTAGTGAAAATATTTACAAATGCTGGAGAAAAACAGAGGCATTTACATAATCTTTGGCAACAGAATATAGAAACATGGCACTTCCAGTACACTGTCCAGCTGCTTACAGAAAAAAAATCCATCATGTTTGAAGGCTGGAACAACATCCTAAACAAGCAAGCAAAAGATAATTTTCTTTCTTTTCCTTTTGAACAGTCTCAAAATAACAGTAAGTGATGGCTTCAGAGAGCAACACAAAACATACTTCCAGGGAAAAGACAACATTATAAAAGCATTCAAAGCAAGTATTCACGATCAAAATGGCAACCAATTTTCATAATTTTCACATTCCTAGGTGGTCTTATCTTTTCCAAACTATTCTTACTAGTTACCTGGAGGAGTAATTATTTAAGAAATGCCAAAACCTGGTTCAATAACAGGCAAAAAAAAAGCCAAAGATACCTACCTGTAATACCGAGATTGTAAGTAAGTTGAACAAATAGTCTTTGATACATGGCTGGCAGACCCAAAGTCTATGACTTTGACCCGGTAAGGCTGCCGAATAGGATCCACCAACATAATGTTCTCTGGTTTGAGGTCAGCATGGATTAAACCCAGACTTTTTAGTTTTTTCAGTGCAGTGGCCACCTGTTGCAGAATAGGCCTTATTACTTTCAGTTGCAGAGGGCTGAATTTGTTTTGCTTCAGGAAGTCGTACAAATTCTGTTCCAGCATCTCAAAAACCAGGCAAGTGTGGTTACAATGCTGGAAGCACTCGTAGGCTCTCACAAAGTTAAACTCATCAGCGTTTTCAGTGCTCAGCCTGGCTAAGATGCTCACTTCTATCTGCCCCTGGCGCACGTACGAGGGATGATTCTTCAAGATTTTGATGGCCACAATCTCGTTCGTCCCCCTTTTCCAGCACTTGACCACCTGTCCAAAGGTCCCTCGCCCCAGGAAATCGAGAACCTCGTAGGTGTTTTTCACGGAGCACAGCACCTCGTGCTGCACGAGCTGGTAATCCCCGTCCCCGCCGGTGCCGCTCTGCTTGGAGGCCACCATGGCCACCGGGTTGCCCACGCTGGTCTGCAGCATGGCAGGCAGCACAGACAGCTCATCCACGATCTGCATGGTGCTGCTGCCCTGGTTGTCCAGCTCCTCACTCTTACGCTTCAATCCGCATCGCTGGGCTCCCTCCAGGATATCTGACCGGCTTCCCCGCGTCGCGGCCCCAGGGGCCTCCAGCTGAGGTGGCTGCGCCCACGCTGCCAATGCTTTTGTAGCACCTGCAGTATTTTTTAAAGCAACAGCATTTGACTGCAACCAAAAGGTCTGTCCTCGAGGTCTGTCGAATGGGTTTTTAGTCTGAAAGAAAGCACTAACCCTGTGGGGAGAAATTCCAAAGTTTTTACCATTCACATAGATTTGCGGGTAGGTTCTCTCGTGGTAGACGCAACGGCTTGGTTCTAGTTTGAGTTTCTTCACACTACAAAAGGCACTTGACTGGGTTTGATAAACATATGGTGGATAGACCAAGACTTGTGAGGCCATACCTACATGGGGAGAGAAAAAGAAAACACAAGTGAAAATTGTGCACGTTTCCAAGCTTTCCAGCAGCTGCTGCTTCTAAAAGAAGAATCGGGACGCAATTACATTCTCCAAATGAGGTGTTCTAAAGTTGTTTTCTATTTAGTTTCTTAGGCCAGAACAAAGCTCTCACACTTTACCAGTGCCCACAGGAAGTCTTTAGCAGCAGCAGGTTACTGCAGTGAAGGGCTTTAGCTGGTTGCACAGGACTGAGACAGGCTGCATGTCATTTTTCAAGCAGGGGTCCTACCGTTGTGCTATTAAACTCAACTTTCATTTAAAACCTCCCACTTTTCTACACACAAAAGTAGCACAGTGTTCAGTAACACAACTGAAAAACCAATTCAAATATTTAGCAACAATGACATAAAACAACTCAGAAGTCCTTAACTGTGAGTCAACACTACCTGTTTCACAAGGTATCCAACCTGCTCATTGCAAACCTACACCATCAGGGCTTCCAAGAACGGACAAATGTCACAACTGCTACAGATCAAAGAATTTCCCTGGGATGAAAATGAAAGTGATCAAGCCATGTGATGGGGCCCAAAATAACTTCGGGGCAGGGGTAGTACACATAAACAAGGACAATGTTCCAGTAACTTACGATGTACAGTAACCTAATCCACTCACGGAAGGCAGGTGCTTTCTCTGAGCTCTGTTCCACCCCGCTGCAGAAATTCGTGTATCAGTGACAGAGTCATGGGGGTACAGGCACTGAGTTCACCTTTCAGGTGTCCTCTATGCACTGACTCAGACCTGACAAACACCAGCCTAAAACTTGTCTGTCATGGAGTTAAGCTAAATACTAAGAAAAAGGCTCTGGATGGACCCCAGTGTAACTACAAGGTTTCAGGGAAGTTATGGTTTATACCAGTCTGATCAGCTCCCAGAGACAAATTCAATACCAATAATACCTTAATTAGATCATTTAATCATACCAAGCACATGAAAATTCTGGTAATAGGTATTTAAATTGCAGATGAGTCACATAAAACTTGAGCTAGACATTGCAGAGACTCTGATCAAATGAAAACTAACCAAAAGCACAGCATAATTATTCTGAAGCTGTGATTTGATTTATGCAAATGAACATTTAGATATCTTAAGAGCAATTAAAATAATCATACCAACACCTCAGTTTAGAATCCTCTAATGGGTTTTGTCCCAGCTACAGAAGAAAACTTCAAAGCCCTCTCCTTCCCAAAGCTGTTTTATCAGGGACAGATGATGTAGAAAGCTGGAGAACAAGCCAGGAAAGAGCCAGCAGCTTAGCTCTCCCTCCACCAAACACGATGGGACTGCCACTGGCCTCCTGCTCTACACCAAGGATTTAACACCAACCATTAACCTCAAAACACAGGAAAAAGTTCCCCAAGCTCCTGACTTCTGTCCTAAATAACGTGCCCCATTACCAGGTATGTAAATGTTATTATTGACTATGAGGTCTTACTGCCTTCTCTATCGTAATTATATTTAAGTAAATCACTTACTCTGATCATATTATTTAGGTATCCAAAAACCAGCCCTCCCTGACTGCCCCAGAGAACACACACATGCAAAACCTCCCCGGAGCTTCCAGTGACACCTGCAAGCCAAACCTTCTACCACCACCTTACCATTCCTTCAGTTCTGGGATGACTCAAATATCACATCTGCCAAAGACACAAAAATATCCAAATAATGCTTGGGGGTTTTCTTCTTAAAACCTTTTTTGAGGTTCCCACCAAAAAAACACTCTGCTTGCCTTTGTATCACAATCCCCTTACTTTTTGACACACATGTGCATGAACCAAGTAAAATATTCAAACTCAAAAAAACCATTTACACTTCAAAAGCAAAGAAACTTCTAGCGGCTATCTCAGTTTGCTGACAGAGGGGTTCAGATGACCAGAATCACTCTCCTCACTCATGGACAAATCTAAATACTGGGCAGGCCCAGAGGCACAGCCACACTACGAAGCCTCTGGGCAGAAACAGGTCCCATGGACTTCCAAGCAGGAGGGATGGGGACACCTGGCCCACAGGTGAGAATCTGGCCCAGATGCAGCAGCTCCAGCTGGTTCAGTTGCCCTGGATCTGCCATGACCCAACAGCAAAAATCCTGCTCCATTTAACTTCTGGATAAGGGATTTACCTGTGTAAGCATGTCACCAAAGTGGAGAGCACTAGATCATGATGATAACTACTTTGAAAAAGCTACACTGAAATAAAGGATGTTTTCAAAAGACAGGACAACAGTCCAGTATGAGGGAGAACCAGAGGGGCCAGATGCCCACTCAAATCCTCACCTGAGCCTGTGAAGATCACTGGCATTTAAAAAAGTGTAAAGTTCCTATACCTCCTGCTGCTCAAACCAGTCCAGGTCTGGAGGAACAGAGTTCTAGCTTTCTCTTCAACATTAATTTCAGTTGGGTAAGAAAAGCTAGACTATCATCTTTTGGGGTTAGCATGTTTCTCACAGGCCTAACTCCACAACCCTGAGCTCCGACCACAGTAACACTTCTTATCTGCAAACAGAGCTGTTTACTGAGTTATTACAACATTTTTAGCAACTCGAGGAGAGAAAAAAAAAAAAAAAAAAAAAAAAAAAAAAAAAAAAAACCACCATTTAGCACTAAATGGAAGAGATAACATACCCAGGAAGTACAACCTTTGATACAATCACAACAGACTGAACTAACAAAATAAAATTTTACTCCACACACAAAAAAAGAGTGGACTTGTACAATCATCTAATTTTTCACCTTCCCCTAAACACTTCTTCATGACTCTTCATGACTCCCATAATTTTGCTTGTCTTTCTCTAAACACACACACACTTCTAGATGTCAATGTCATTTGGAAAAGCTACAGTATCTTCACGTAACCACTGAATAAGATGTTCCTGTGAAACAGGCACATAAGACCCTGCAGCACCCTACACCTGACACTGCTTAAAGATCTCTGCCACACACTGACAGTGCTCAGAAGGCATTCCAGACAGAAGCACACTCTGCCCAACATACATGCAATGAAATCCATCAGAACAGCAAGGAACTCTCCAACACAACCAGCTGTTGCAGGCCTTTGCTTTGAGAAGCTAAGTTGATACACAGAACTGATTTCCCCTCACCCCAATGAAAGCAAACCCCCACAGACAGCAGAGTTGCACAAAAAACCTTGAAGAGAAAGGGAAGATACCACAGCATCCTCTACTATAACAGCACTGCTGTGTTGTAAGGGGTTTTTTGTTGGTGTGAGGTTGTGGAGGTTTTTTTGTGGTTGAGGATGGTTTGGTTTTTTGGTTCTGTTTTTCTTAGTGGCTGGATTCATTTGTGGGGTTCTGAAGCTTTTTTTTTTAATTAACTATTGAGGTATTTGGATTACAATACAATCCTATGGATAGCTACACCTGAAAGAATAAGGAGTTATTGTGTTGCAAGTTTTTTGTTGCCCCCCTTCTTTTTTTAACCAGGACTCCCAGCAAAAGAAAATAATACACAGCACCTTTTCACCTAGCAGAGAGTGGATCTTTCTTTCCCTGTCACAAAACATCTCATTGAGTTCATATATCTTTCTGCATACTTCCTAATGAGACTGTTCCTGCTTCCTCATACAAGCTGAAGCTGGTCAGACTACACCTACATGAACAAGCCCAGCAGCAAAATAAAGGGATGTGTAGAGCCAAACTACCAGGGCTAAAGGAAAGAAAATCTTCTCAATTCAGGGAGGTTATTTGAGCCTGAACACACATAAGCAGCAGGTGCACATCTTCCAGTCAAGTTTAATTTAAAATAAAAACAAAATGTATGCACTACAAGACCCCTCCAGGATGCAAACCAAAGCAGAGTAAGCAAAAGCATCAGAAGGACTGAAAAGTGCCATTTACAGGTGACAGTGCCACAGGCAGCCTCTGACTACTCCAGTAACTTCCCACTTCATTTTCAGTTTTAGTCTCAGAGAAGTTGTCCATTGGCCCACACATTTTTGAAGTCCTCTTCTGCTTCCCCAAGTGCAAGGAGAGTGTAACAACCTCACTCCAGCACAGTGACTGCTCCTGAGCAGTGGTACACACAAGCTGAATTTGGTTCTGGAGTTCTCCAGCTTGTATTCTCCAATTGGAGTTGCTGCATCCCACCTCACTGCTAGTGAATACTGCAGAGAATGTGCAAAAGAAAGGCTGTCCCAAAACATCTACCAGCTGTTACCACCCCTAGATAAGCTTCCTTCAAAGGAATGAGTCTTCTTGATTTGAAGCAGAGAGAACTGGGAAAACTTGGCTTATTAAACATGAAACTATACGAAACATGTGACTTCTGACCAGAGTTAACACTGTGAATTCTGGGCTTCTGAAAGAAGCATGAACAAAGTAATCAAGCAAACATATTCCAACTAAGTAAATTCATTGTTTATGCCTTTAAATATCTTTTCACAAGGTAATGTCAGTGAACAGGAGGCACTTCAGTTTGTCCCCCCACAGCCAAGCTTCTCTCTATAGAACCTGAGCAAGGAATCAGGCAGATGTGTCTCAGCAAAACGAGGCACCTCTGGTTAACACCTTGCTAATGCTCACCTAAGTGTAACAAGGCTCTTTACCTCTCAAGATTACATCTCCAGCCTCCTCGGGCAGTTGTAGAAAAACTCAGTAAAACACAACTGACTTGGCAGACTGTGACAACCTGGAGCAGCACAGGCTGTTCCTGGCCTGATCACCATTAATAATTAACTATACAGCGACATTTCCACATGATTGAGTGAACGGGGGGTTCTGTGTGGCAAAGTAACTGGTTAATAAGGCCACTGCAGGGGAAAGCTCAGCAGAAATTACCACACTGCTCCTTTCATTTGTCTATAAAATCTCCAGCTCCTTCCCCCTGCTTCGAGCAGTGTAACCACCACTGCTGGTCCTGTAAATTCCCTGCAGGCAAAGCCCAGCCAGCAGCAGCCACCCAATAACAAAGTTAAACTGTAACCCAAGAAAACTTGTTTCCCAACTTCTTTCAGGCCTCCACGGGCAAAAATCTGTTTCAAAACTCACATCCTTCTTGCAGTGCGGCTGGGCATCAAGGGAGGCTTTCTAAACACTCAGGAACTTCCAGAAAATGCACAGAGTTTGAGCAGTGGCACTTGTGAAATTATTTGTTTACATCATGCATCACTTTGGAAACACTGAAAGGATATCAACTGTCACTTTTTCCAGGTAAAACAATTGTTCTTTTTATATTAGGTGCCACCCAGCTTCTCAAGTTATTTAGTAAATAAAAAGCTGAATTAGGCATCCCCTCTTTCCACACAGATCAAAGTTTATTACCAGTAGTAGCAGCACCTCTGTGTTATTGTTTATTTTGGATATGTAGCTGAACAAGCTGTACTGATGCAAGTACTTTCATACACAGTGACCTGTTCACCCTGAGGAATTCCCTCACTCCAGCTGTACAATTAATAACAAAGCACTGGCAATTGAGGTTTCATGCAATTTATAAAGGAAAACATCCACAGAGAGTGTGAAGTGTCCAGAAGTACAAGTCCAGGGAGTCCCACCCTCTGGGCACCTCAAAAGCAGCTCTGTGAGCAGATCTGTGACCCACAGAAGGGAGAGAGCAAAGGAGAAAGTCCTGAGGTGTTCCAGGTAACTTATGCCATACAAATTGTCTCCTCACACAGGGACAGAGGCAGTTCTGGACACAAACTGCACAGGCATAGGCACACACACTCCCCCACAGAGAATCAGGAGATCAGAGGCAGCTGCTGATACCCCACCAAAGAAACCAACATCCAGTTCTGGAGCAGCAATCAGAGATGCAGTTTAATGACAAAAGAAATCGTGAACATTCTTGATTAAAACACGTATTTCAGAGCTCAGGAATTTTGGCCCACCATCCACCAAGGGCACTCAGCTGAGCCAACACAGTCTTTGCCCAACATGAAACCTCAGTCCTGCACAGGTCCAGGCTGAAAGGCCAAAGGTTGGTTCCAAGCTTGAGAGAGTTTCAGTGGGAAGCAAAGGATACAATGATCCAATTCTGCCCTTGCAGAACTTAGTTACCAACCACTGAAAAAAATGTTACAGGGCTGCCTTAGGTCTGTGCAACAGCAGAGATATTTTTAATCAGACACCACCAATGTTGAACTGATAGCAAGAATTGAAAACATCAGTTGGTTTAAGTGTGATACAAGCCAGTCTCAATTGCCCCATTGTCTCGACACTTGGAAAACAGAACTGACGCCATACGCTGAACACAAACATATTTTACATAAAAAATCTGAACTGCAATGACTCAACGCTGCCATAGCACCAGCAGCACTACTCCAGAACACAATTGCTTTATTCATATTTTCCACTAATATCAAAAGCTAAATCTTGTGACACCGATATGACTGCAATCATGGCTGAGAAGATAAATGAGACAATACTTGAAGCATTTCTTTTCCCTCTGGGCAAGCTGCTGTTGTGCAACTGCAAAACAAGCACAAGTATTGGCCACCAGCCCCCAGTGAGAACGTGCCCTCCAAATCAGAATGTGCCACCATCAACATAAACAGCACATTTCAATCAGCCAGGGCTTTGCCAGCCTAATCTCCTTTTTTTAGGAGACTAATTATTTTTGAACCTGGAAACAGTGTGCACACTCAAATAAAAGTCCCTGATAAAAGTTTAGGAGAGCCCACACCTTCTGCATTACAGCAGTGCTGAAGGATCTATTCAAACTACTGCTACTATCTGTCACCCTTCAATACAGCAGGAGGGACCAAGGCAAGCAGAGAGGCAGAACACTTTTTCCATTGCCTTAAGTATTTCCAAAAGATTTTGCCACCTTCCCTAAAGCAGAAATAAAATTTGATAGAGAGGATTAGCTCAAATTGCCTGTTGGTACATCACATGTTCAAATGCCACTGCATTTAAAAAAATAAAATTCCTTCTTAGTCCTTTCTTATTTCCAGTAATTTTATTTTTATGCAATTGCTTAATTTTGCATTTTTTAGAACGCTGGGCTTTTGTTAGCACTAGAAATGGCGCAACCCAGCCAAGCAATTAATTTAGAAGTTCCATTTTAGAACAGCTCTGGACAATATCAAATGTGGGTCCTGTAAGAATACACATCCAGATGTTTGTTGCCACTTCACAATGTATGGCAGCACATCTGCATGCACACAAAGGGGTCTTACAGAGAGTTCAAGTCCTCTCAACTACTAGTGAGGAGGAAACTCATCCAAAATTATTTTTCTCCGTCTCACTAAAAAAGATTTTTACCTGGACAAGAACAAACAAACAAGCATTAAAAAAAAACAACCACCCACACCCCACAAAACCAACAAACACCTCAAAAACAACACCACAGAATTCCTGCTCTCCCCACAGGACCTGCACATGAAGTCTGCAGCAGCACACACACAAAACCTGTCAAGCTCACTGAGTCTGACATGCAATGCAAAAATTTGTTAATCAGGCTCTCCTGTACCAAGGAGGTGGATAAAACTGTTTCCTACACATTGGGTATCTTCTACCTGGTAGAAAGTAATATTTCAGTTAAAACTTTGCCCAAATACACGGAAAAGTCAGTCCCTCTTCCAAGAGGGCCAACAAGAATGTCACTGTCAACTGGTTACTGAGTTGTCAAGACAGCACCCCCAGAGCATATTCAACCTCCCCTGCAACAAAAATGTCAGAGTAAATAACAACCTAAGCCTGTATTTGTTTTCAAACTGACTTAACTGTAAAATAATTAAGGCATCTAATCCAACACACTTATCTTGATTGATCTTTTTCTGCTGCAGTTTTCAGGTCAGTTGCCCCAGCTACATCCAGTAACAACTTCCAAACATATACACACTGAGGTAAACCCCATTTAGAAGGTATTTTTATATATACATAGAAAAAAAACCACCCCTCTGTGAAATCCCAGTCTTTTTCCCATAACAAAGTCGTTATTTAGAAGTGATTTGAATATTCTGCTTTTATACAAAAGGTGTTTTTCTTTCCTTGTAAGCAACGTCACCATGAAAATAGCATTGGTTGCTTCCTGGAAACAGCTGCATAAGCTGGACACGGCATATGGAGAACAGTAAAGAAAAAATAGAGGGAAAAGGTGTTTACCGCTTCTTTCAGCTTTCTTAGGATGTGGAGGAAGCTGTATTTCCTACAGGTAAATATCAGTGCATTAGAAATCCATTCTCCCTCTCAGAAGGATCAGCTTTCTGCCTCCTAATGAATCAATAACTGTAATAACCCATATTATAATGTTTCCCACCAGGGCAAGGAATTTCTCCCCCTCTCCTATGCAAAGAAATTTATTGATTTAAGTACACAGAAAGCATGTGAAAAGAAAGGCAAGATTATATGCAGCATATGACCCACTACCTGGGGGCCATAATAACACTGACAAATGTGCATAATGTGCATTTTTTCCTCTGCTGTATTCCCTTCCATGTTTAATAATCTTTCCACTTGTAGCATAAATAAACTTTTAACAGCCACTCTTGCTTTAATCTTCAAAAGAATGTTTAGAGACCTCTGCAACAGAGTTTTAATAACACATTTAGTCTCAAACAGCTTTTGTCACAAAGAGCTCCCAAAGTATTTCCACCACGTCCTCTTGCTGGGCTCAGAGCTCACACAGCCCAAAGGAAGAAGCCAGCCCACAGCATCATTACAAAAGCCATAAAGAAAAGTTATTAAAATCACTCTTTAGTATCTCATGAAAGCAATCCACTCCTATTAGGCTGAATACCAACTAATTTCGTGAATCACAAAATAAGTTGGTATTAAAAGGAAAGAGGAGACAAAAAGCTTTTTTTTCTCCTTTTAGGAACAAATCTGGTTCCTTCTGAAGGGCTTCACAAGATCTCAAACACCACAATTGCCATATTTAACAGATTCAAATGCTGAAAATTAAAAATTATCTGAGTACCTCTTGTACACACATACAATCCCTATAAATCTTCAAAAAGGAGCTGTGGAAAAATATTCTCAACTGGAACACACAGACTGGAGATGAGAGCAACCAAGTCCAATTGGTATAAAAAAAATAAAAAATAAAAAAAAAAAGGAGAAAAAAAAGGAAGAATTGAAAGGAAAGGGGTAAGAAGTAGCAGTTGACCAAAATTTCTAGAAAAACACAAGAAGAGGTTGACAAGACAATGATGCACATCAACACCTTCAGTCAAAAAGGCAGAAAAGCATCTTTCAAGAAATAACTAAAAATCCTCCTGGAAATCATGTAAGTTCCACCAATTGTGCCAACACAGAAAAAAACTGCACCATAGGAAAGAGGAGGAGGAAAGCAATATATTTTACTTAAATTAATGGAATTTGGTAAAAGTTAACACAGTTTTGTTTTTTTTTTAATGCTGACAAAGGACCAAAACAAAGCAGTAAACATGTAGAGATTTAAACACAGGAACATAAGAGAAAAAAATGTTTATTCTATCTACATATGAAAAAGCAAATTAATTAAGCTTTAGAAAAAAAAATTGTATATAGATATTTGCTATGGATACCTGATACTACTGATTATTCATATCTTCCAAAGGGAGCTTAGATCACCAGTAAAAAAACTTCTTTTCCTCCCTTATAAACTTCCTAATGATTTTTGGTGCAGAAGTAGTTTTCTCTCTGCATTTTTGCCTTTATAAGTGGGTTCTCCCCATCCAGCCCTTGAGCCTGCAGCAGGTCCCTTCTGCAGGCAGGCACTTGTTTCAGTCTAATCCAGCAGGAACAGGGAGAGGTTCAGATGTCACCCAGGGACCCCAGGGAGCAGGCCTGGAGGGATCTGGGCACACTAATAAAAGCAGCAAACATCTTTGCAATGAGAACACTCCAGCCCCACACAAAGCACAGCTGCACCAGGCATTGCAAGCCGGGCTGAAGTTCTCCTTGGCACGTTCTCCTGCCCAGGGACCAGTTTTGCCATTTCACTTCACCACTGCAAGATGAGGTCAGCACCAAGAGAGGAAATCCACTTCCATCTCACACTTCACAACTGAGCAAAACTAAAGCAAAACTCCTAAAAATAACCCAGAGCAGGTTTTCTCAGGTAGTGGTGGCTGCTTGCCCCAAGGCAAGGTAACAACCAAGCCCAGCTTGGTGATAAGAATCTTGCCTCACCCAGAAATTTAAGTTCTTTGGAAGTTTAGTGTCCTGGTGACACAAAGAACAGCTGCAGGACAGAGGAGCAGAGCGTGGTGACCTAGAGCAGTTCAGCCTCCAGAACAGAGAGAGCACAGGACACTCATACCAGTGGATTATGAGATCCAACTGGCCTGGAAAAGCGGCCATGGGCATCCCCAAAGCCTCCTCTTCTAAGGGTGTTATGGGATTCAGCACAGGTATCAGGACCTGAGCTTTCTTGCCCACTCTTCCTAAATGGGTGGTTACTACAGCACCATACGGATCCATCCATCTAACATACAAATAAAAGCAGACTTTCACTTGGAAATAACCAACTTTCTACATTAAAAATGTTATTTGTATTTAATTTGTAACGTGCTTTAAAAAGCACTGAAAAGTTTCTAGAACTGTTACATTATTTCAGCAAGAATGGAAAGCATGAGTTTAGGATTGCTGATTTTAAAGACAGCTCCTTTGATGGAAGTGCTCCTCCTAAAATGCAAAAAGGGTTCTCTGTACATAAGAATCCAATTACTTTTTTTAATATTGGGAGTTGCTGTAGCTTTGATCATCCTGAAAGATAGGAAAATATTTCTTATGTCTGTTTTGTCTTTGGATGTTTGACTGCATCTTATTTTATTGCTTTGTTTTGGAACTCAAGCTTAGCATTTTCCTGCTATACCAAATATTGCAGAGCATAAGAGAGCTGGATAAAAAGGAAAAAAAAAAGGATTATATTCCTTACTTACAAAAAGGAATAATTTCTTATCTTTTTCTAAAAACATAACATAAAAAAAGACTGTACAAAAAGTTTACATAACACTGGAACTAATAAATATGTAAAGTTAACAATATTGGGAGAGGTATTTTGAAATTACACTGACTCCAAGTCTCAGCATAAGAAAAAAAAAAAAACAGAACTAAACTACTTGAGTTGACTTGCTTAAAAAACAGTTCAGTTATTTGGTTCTTTTTTGTTTTCCAAGTCCAGTTGCTATACCAGAGATCAACACCCTTTTGTCAGAAAGTTACTCACTCTCAAAAATGAAGTAGAGTATTAAGATGGAAAAAATGTGATAGGCCATGAAAAAAATACTACTAAACTCTACACAGATTATTTCCAAACAGCATCTAAAACCAAGACTCACACCAACTCCTGCCATCTTTTTCCACATTCACTATATTGAAATAAAATAACTGAAGAACTAGGGGGAAGAACCCAGCCTCTAGGAAATACTACATTATCAAATAAAGTCAGCCACCACCTAAAATCCACTTTCACAATTACATGTTGCTCTCCTGCTCACCTATCACTCAAAGCTCAGTGACTCTGAAGAAAAACAAAGCTACAATTTCTCTAAAATTCTGTAGAAGAGGTAGAGGCTCTAAATTAAAAGTTTCTAAAGGGGAGGAGGCGGGGGGGGGGGGCGGGGAACGGACGGAGGACAGGGAAAGCCAAGACCAGGTAACAGGATTTTCCTTATTTAAAAAATAAGGCTTTATCCTTCATTATAGGTTATTTCAGGTTAAACAGAGGGTGTTCACAGCCTGCAGAAGTCGGAAAAGGTAAGCCATTACTAACCCATATCATAGCATGATTTATTTTAGGTTGCTTTAAATAGAGTTACGTGGTCTTTTCAGGTGCACTGCACACACAGCACTTGTCTGGAACACGCTCAGTGCTCATCCTCACTCCTTTCCCCATGTTTGGTGCTATGCTTAGCCCAGCCAGGATTCTGAAATAGTGTCTCATGTACCTGAAGTCCCACCCTACACCGACCCAAAATAACAAGCTTTTCTTCCAAGATCTGTTAAAAGTACTGCATTAACTTCCACTGTCACTGAAGAGATCTCAAGAAATAGAATATTTCAGTGACCAAGGAACTTGGAAAGCACAAAATGGTACAAACAAGCTTTTTAAAGTCTGAAGGGTGAATACTACTTCACAAAATTCAGCAGCAAACTGGAATGTTGGTAGCAGCACCATGCTACTCCCACATTTCTTCTTCCCTTCCCAAGGATCATCAGGCGATTATCAGGCCTGCCCTACCCAACCCGTACTCCTGTCAGTCAGAGCAGTTTAATTCAGCTGAAATGCCCCTGCAGATCAGATTAAATCATTTTATATATTCAGAAAAGCCAAGGCTGATCTAATAAAAAAATATCAGAAGGCCTCTCTGTCCTCAGCTTTATTCCCCAAAGTTCTGTGCAGAAAGCAAGACTGCATGCAGGAATTACTCTGTATGTGCACAGCACTTGGATGCCACGACACCCCACACTGCAACAGCCAAATTTAGCTCCACTAAAAGCAGTTTCTCCTCCTGTATTTAACATTCCTCCAAATATACACGTTCAGCCTCAAATGACAATACCGTTCCCATTACCAACGGTGCTCTTCTCCCCCCCACAAACAAGAAAGGCAACTACAAAATTCCCGTTTCAAAACGCACTGCTTTGTCAAAGGGGCCTTTGTTGCCACCATCAGCACACTGGCAAAAGGGAAAATACAAGCAAGAGAACCTATAGAGGTAAAAAGAAAACCATGATAGTTAACAGGAAGTGTGTAATCCCTCGACATAATACAAAGAGGAGCATACACACCTAAATACACGGGCTTGGAAAAACACAGCCTGACATTCCTACACCTTTGGACTGGGGTTTTTACAGGAATTAAGCACAGTTAATTCTGTTCCACCCAGGGGCTGGTGAGCTCACCAACCCTTCCTGCCTCTGCAAGTGCTGCTCAGCCTCCCACCCCCTTTAACACAAATATGACAGATGCTTTTGGAAAAATCACCTCCAAAACAACATCTGTTTGGAAGCAACTGCTACAACCTGGAGGACACACAACGAGAGAAGCAGCACATGCAAATTCTAGTATTTCTATCAGTTAGTTCTGGGAGATGAGCAGTCTTTGTCCCCACACCCTGTCTTTGTCTCTGCTGTCTTGTTATGCAGGAGCCGGTCTCATTTCCCTGTTTCTCTGGGTAGTTGTTTGAAAAGAGAGGAGGAAGGAAACACGCAAACACAAACACACACAAAAAAAAAAAAAAAAAAAAAAAAAAAAAAAAAAAAAAAAAAAAAAAAAAGCGCCGCAGAGACCCCAGGGCAGGGGCAGCTTCCCGAGCAAAATTTTCAATGAAACTTTATTCCAGCTCATGAAATCCATCCAATTACAAGCCCGAAGAGCCACACACCACCACCGGAATGAGAACACCTAGCCAAATTTATCTACCAAAAATAAAAAAAATTTAAGAGCACAAGCGGTGCCACACCCTGAGCGAGCAGCTCCGAGAGAAGCTCCTGGGAAAGAAGTGCAGGGAGTGAAAAGTGCAAGCCCCGCTCTGCAGGGCTGAGAACTCCCCCTGACCGCGCTGTAAAATGCCATAAAAGGTCCGCGGCAGCGCAGATAAAGCCGCCAGCGCCGCTCCAGCGGCATCGGTGTCCCCCTGGTAAGTCTTTAACACTTTGCTCTATTTATCTGCCATCTCACCGCGCCGCTTCCTAAGACAGTACTGACCTATTTTCCAGGTGCTTAATTAATCTCTCTCCTCTTGTTGGACAGTTACGGTGGGTGTTTTATACTTAGTTTATAGAAAGCTCCAGGAAATTAACTCTGTTAAGGAATTATTGTGTCAGGAAGTTAAGTCCTCGCAGCCCATCCGAGCTTTCCTGCTCGGGTGTGACATCAATCAGAGACTAAACCTTTTGCAAACGATGTCATGGAGGTAACACTGGGTAGAAAATAAATAATCGCAGAAACATGCATTGTTATCAACAACTGCAGTTTTACTTAATGTCATCGTCTCTCAGAGTAACACGTTTTCCCACAATTTAAAGACACTGAAATAGACAAGGCGATACACGAGCAGGAAGATGCAAAAATATCAGAGTGCCACACAACTTCTGGCAAGTCAAACTATGAAATTCTATAAACTAAATTAGCAAAAAAGGAAACAATCCCAGTTTCTGACGTTTTAAGTCAGATGCAACAGTTAGTAAAAACAAAAAGTATAGCCTCGAAAGAAAGCTCCTTATTATATACGTGTAGCCACTTAGCACTGACGACTAAAGGCTCGATTTAAATAAAAATAATTTTTACCAACTCACCACTATTTCCTACAGCGTTAAACATACGTAAAACGCACCTGCCAGCTTTACAATCGCTACCGCGCCGGATCCAGAACAAACCCCGCGCAATCCCCGCCGCAACCATTACGGCAAAAGCCTCCGGCACACAAACCCCTCTGTTCTCACACAGCTCGCTCTTGGGAACTGACCAAATTTTAAAGCGTCCGCTTCCTTTCCAGTTGCTGTTAGTGACAGCGGCCCCGGGCACCATTTGCCGCCCCGGCTTCCCCCCCAGCGCGGGTCTCTGCTCGGGGCTCCGGGGGCGAGGGTCGCGTCCCGCCGGGACTGCCGGGAGCCAGCGCGGCGGCGGCCCAGCCGGACCCGGAGCGGGAGGAGCCGCGGCCGCGCCCGGGCGCCACCCTGGGACCCCCCGGCGCTCCATACAAGGCGCGGGAGGAGGCGTCGCGCCCGGAGGGGAGCGGGGCAGAGCCGCCGCCGCCGGGAAGGGGCGAGGGGCGGCCACGCCTCCTCCGCCGAGCGGCGCCGGCCTCGCCCGGCACCGGGGGCGGCTCGGGGTGGGCGCCGGGGAACGGGAAACTTCGGGAACGCGGCGGGAAGGGGAAGCGGCACTGCCCGGTCCCCGCCGCCGCGCTCGGCCGGGCCGGCGGAGCTGCCCCGGGCAGGGGGATCGGCTGTGCCCCGGAGCTCCCCCAGGCAGAGCGCGAACGCCGCCGGCGGAGGCAGCGCCGCTCTCCGCCCGCCGGCCCGGCCCCGCTGGCCGCCGGCCGCTCACCTTCACGGGTTGGGCCGCGCTGGCGTCCGCGCTGGAGCTGCCGCCGCCGCCGCCCTGGGCATGTCCGGGAGCGCTCCGGGAAGCGCCGCTCCGGCCGGGCTCAGCCGCTCAGCCCCGCCGCCGCCGCTGCTGCTGCCGCCGCCTCGGCCGCTGCCATCTTGTCCTGGCGGCTGCGAGGGAAGAGCTCCGGCTCAGCCCGCTCGGCAGACCGGGCCTCCGCCTCATCTTCCCGGGGAGGGACCCAACCCGCCCCCGGCTGCCGCCTCCTCCGCCGCCTCCGCCTCCTCCCGCCTCCGCCCTGCCCGCGGCGGCCTAGCGGCGCCCGGAGCCGCGTCCCCGCCGAGCGCTGCGGAGGGGGCGCCGGCCCAGCCCCGCTCCGGCGCGCCCCGGCCCCCGCCCAGCCCGCGGGGCGCAGCCTGCCGGGCGCTCCCGCCGCCCGCCCGCCCGCCCGCCCGCTCCGCCCGGCCCCGCCGGCAGCGCCCCCGCCTGGCCCCGCCAGCAACACGCTCCCCGCTCCGCGCCCGGCCCGCCCGCACTGGCGGTGGCCGAGCCCCCTCAGTGCCAGCTGACCGTGCCTTCCCGGGAAGTCCCGGCAGGACAACTTGAGATGCTCCTACCTCGAACTCTCCTCTCCGCCCGCCGCGCTCTGTCACTACCTGGAGAACAGCAACCTCGTGTTTTGTGGGGAAACTCCCAGGAGAGAAGCCCATATAAACCCCCCAATAATCCTCCGGTGCTGCCATGCCGATCACCACACCCCAAACCGTGAGCTCTTCCTCCCGCCCCGTCAGCTGCCAACTCCCCTAACACTCATTCAGATACACAGTACCTAACGATGAGCGAACTGCGGCCAGCAGTAAGGCCTGCCTCTCACGACCTGAGCTTAGACGAGGTGAGAATGAGCATGGGAACTCCCAATTCATTTATATGACTGCTCTGGCCTTATAAGATAAAGAGACTTCCCCAGCCAGCCTTGAAAATAACAAGGAAGCACCAACCTTCCCGCTCTGGCAAGCAGTCCACGCCAGCCCAAGCCCATCAGACACACCACTGGCTCTGGAGGTAACAGGACAGAGCGAATGTATGGACCAGTTTGCATCCTGCATGGCAGCTCAGCACTTGGCCTTGCTCAACTCTTCGGAAAATAACAGGCTACACCCGCTGTAACAACATATCCCTAATGTTATGCATCACTTAAATATTAGTGGTTGGTGGTAGGACTGGTCAACTTCTGCAAACAGCATTCTTGACCCGAAATAGTGTTCAGCTGATGTAGGGCAAAAAAAAAGGAATTACTGTTTGCCTCTAAAGTATTTAGCCCCAAGATAAATCCTTGGCCACAGCTACGATTGGACATCACATGCTTCTCCACCTCTTGCCAAAAATAACAAAGAATTTCTTTATTTATTTGCACAACTACACGTACTCTGCTATTTTTTCTCACTGCTTGTTCCAGGATTTTCAACACGTGTCTGCTTGATTTTAACCTTTATTTAGGACCAATCCTTGTAATAAAGATCGTTAGGATGTGAAGTCAGACTTTTAATTAATTAATTGGAGAAGCCAGACTTATTGTAGAGAAGTGCTAAAACCTAACATTGGATTTACTACCACAACACCACCAATTCTCAGCCTTGTAAGTAATGAGCCATATAATTTAGGGCTGGGAAAGAAAAAGGTGGGTGTCAATGGTAGTAAATTATAGCACTCAAGAGCTGCTCATCACATCTACTGCTTACTAATTTTAGAAATATTAATCAAGCTCCTGAAAAAAAATCCTCCAGAGCTATTTCTACACATTTTATTAACATATAAACAGACAGTAAATGTTGATAAACATTCTTGTTGATTACTTAACTATACAAACTCTAAAATGGCTCAACAAAAAAAAAGCACATTAAATATATGCTGATTCAATCCACACTTTACCTGCAAACTTAAATTGGTGTATATCACCCAAATTGTGATCCACTGACGAGTCTCAACATAATTTTTCCAGCTGTTTTTGGGGTCTATTTCTGGCAAATTTTGCATGTTTCACCATGCACCTTCTTACAGTTCAATAATCAAAACAATCCAAATACAGTTGTACATTTGAGTGATACCAATCCTCTACTAAAAGGGAAAATTATGAACCCAGTGTTCTGTGGATACATATGCACAATTGTAACCAACTTTCAGAAACAGATTTTAATTTAGATTTAGAAAAGAAGGGGTGACTCTGGGCTTATTAACCTCTCTTATCATACTGGAGTTTTGAGTTGGTCTCCTTTGCTGAATGACAGCACCTCCTGAAACATCCCAGCACTGTCAGTCCTGTCCTCATGTTCCAGTTTTTGCTAATTAGATCAAGCTAGACTTCCACTCACCTTACAGCAGGAGTATCACTAGCGTGTAATCAAACTCTCAAATCTCTTTGAAACTCCTTCAGTTGCTTTTGTGGAGCTCAGCACCCCTCTGCAGATCCATTATTTGTCCTTATTAACTTCCGAGGTCCCTCAATAACCCTCCCTCCCTTCTGTGGGAGCTATTTCAGTTTTAAAGGTTTCCTCATCCACTGGACACTTCCTCAGCGTTGGGACCGAGGCTGGCCAGAGCTTGTGCAAGCTGAAGTGATGAACCTCCTCCGTCAGTAACTCCTAAGGATTACTTTGGCCACAAAAGAGTTTTTAAGTGCCCACAAAGCACAGTAAAACAACATTAGATGTATCAGCGAGCTTTAAACGCTCTTAGAACCATTTCTATCAGAGGTTAAATGTGACTGTGTCTGAGAAGCCCTCACAAATTTTTTATGTTTATTTTTTTGTCACCTGGGAAACAGCAAACACTTCCCTGTCCTAATTTTCTCTCAACAGGTACACTTGTGCTGGGAGGCAGCTGAGGGGTTAATGTGAGGACTCCAGTTACACCTGTAAGCACTGTGGGCTCCTGAGACCCGTTTGGAGGGGAGTGTTTTGTTTCAAAGTGCTTAAGTAACTCAGTGGAAGGAGGCCCCGTGTCATTGAGATTCATTTATAAAGTTCAGTGTTGAAACACACACCTCTGTGGGCTCCTGTTGCTCCTTGTCTCTGAGCCTTTGCAGAGGATAAGCAAAAAAACAAAAACAACCCAGAAGTTAGAAGAAGATATTTCCAACAGATGTAATCTATTATGCAGCAAAAAGAAATGATCTGTGGACAAACACAGGCTAGAAGCTTTTGGCAGAACACCTACCAATGACATTTTGTGCTATTTTTGTTATCAAAATCCCAAGAGTAGATGCAGGCTGAGAATGCTCTGGCTAGAACAGTTTGTTTTACTCATCAAACTGCTATAAGTTGTATCATCAAAACACTTTTTACAGCCACTGTGAGTTGTTCATATCAGCATAGGAGTTGCTTGTATCCGCTGGACTCGTAATTTTTGAACAATTTTTGAGTCCTGAATGAGACTGCCATTAGAGCAAAGCCACAAAGATGAGGCAAGACCACAGGGCTGTAATTCCATCCAGCTCAGTCCCTAATAATAATAATAATAATAATAACAACACAGGTGCAATTGCACAAAACAGCAAACCACACTCCCAGAGAAAAGGGACAGAACTGGCCTCTCACAATTCTCCTGATCAGTTAAATTCCCCCAGTGACAGCTCTCCACTGCTGGCACTGAAAATCCCATTTAGCAGATTGAACTCACCCAGCAGAAAAGGCTTTTCTGGGGTCAGGAGAACATTGACTGGCAGAGCTGACACAGAGAGGAAAGCAGTTTTTCCTTGTCACTTGGATGGGAGAGCTGGGCAGGTTTCAGCTGAGTTTCGTGGTAGAAATTCTGAAATCCAAACAACACAGAAGAGGTTGTTGTGAGCACTGCAGGTGTCCAGGCCTTCACAGGTGGAACAAGCAAAGGTTCCACCTAATTTTTTCTTTTTTTTTTAAAGCTTGCAGTCCACAGTCTTTAGTCTTTCCCACGATATTTAATAATTTGTTAAGCAAGGAATTAATTCATGGACTCAAATGATAGGATTAGAATTTACAGTATTTACTGTTTTTCACATTGACTGAAATAGTTTATGCTTACAGTATTTATCCTTCCCAAAATTAAGGTGTTTTTTTTTCCTTCCTTATCTAAAGCATTTTTTAATTGATGTTACTGTCACTTAAGTATGACTTGTATTATGAGAAACATGCATTTGATATTCTGCATTTGGATCAGAATTTTTCAAGATCCAAATTCCTGTGGAAACATGTAAAGGGATCAGAGTTGAACTGATAAAATGTGCTCTTTTAAAATATAAAAATTTAAGTTTTCACTCCCCACTGTTTACCATCATATTCAGATAAACATAGTTCAAAGTTCCCCATCTCCCCTCCCCACAGATACATCCAAAATCCAACTTTCTGTTGCTGGGTGTAAATGGAAAACTACTTTCAAATTTAAAGCAAACATACACTTTGTTCCTTTTGCAACAACTGGAAGGTCAGTTGAGAAAGGCTGTGTTTCCTCAAAAAACACACAGGTTTCTCTATGCATTTTACATTGAGTCATTTGCAAAAATAAGCACGAATTTCAGCTTTTATTTCCACTTCATTCTTTGCAGATTTAATGTAGGAAAAAAAAAAACAAATAAAAAGACATGGTGGAGCAGAGGTGAGGGAAAGTATTTGTTTATTGTTTTCTATTTAACTTACAAAATCAACAGCCTGGCTCCTCTGGAAAGATTTAAAAGCTGCTAGGGACAGAAAATACTTTCCATGGGCTCCTGGTGGTTTCTGAGGCTTTGTGCATCTCCCAAGGGAAGTGTGAGGAGCGATCCACTGTGGCTCTTCCAAAGAAGAAAATCAGATTAAAGCATTCTTCAAATTGCCTGTCTTTCTACTTGTTCCTTCCTCAGCCTTTAAAACCCAGTTCCAAGAAACCTCCTGCACCATCCTGACGTCACTGTTTCAAATTCTGCCAGGTGGTGGTAACTCTTTGGAAATGAACTTGTCTGGTATCTAAAGGTAATGACAGGGTGACTAAAATGGACTAAAATTCTTAGAAAATGTGAGGAGGAATCTAAAATCTTTTTGGTTATCATGTGGATAAAAGCTGGCTGACCTGAGATGAAATGCACTCCTCATCTGAACTAAAACACTCATACCTTAATTTTTCATATCACAGAAAGGGAGAATAACTACACTGAGGCATTGATTTAGAAGAATTAAAGACTGTAGTCAAAATAGATAGTGCTGAGATAATGTAGCTAGGACTTCCCTTTTGCTAACAGAAGCCAGACTGAAGAAACTGATAAATCTTGGAAGGAACTGATAAATCATGAAAGCTATCAAACTAGGCTTTTGCATCCTGAATAATCAATAGACCCCATGAATACAATACAATCATAAATCAAACAGTCCTGGAAAAAACAGGATTTAGCTGTCATGAACACTAAAGGTTAAAAAGTCAAGGGAGGAAGACCCATCTTACTTCATCATTTTGGGACCCCACCCTATAAAAAAGACCACCGACCCATTTTACGCATGCTTAATGGCTTTTTGGGCTAATTACCATAGAAAGCGGGGAATGGGATGTACCAGAGTTATGAATGTGCATTTGTGTTTTGGGTATCCAATACTCCTGTAGATAAAAGACCCTGTGATCATCTGTAAATTGCGCGTGCGTATTTGGGAGCTATCCTGCACACTGCCCAGCATTGTAATAAACATACACTTTCTAACTTTAAACTGTTAGAGAGTCTTTTTCCGTCATAGTTGGATATTGGTATTAGATCAATATCCTTAGTTCTTTAATAAATCATTACTGTAGAATCATTAAGATTGGAGAAGACCTCCAATATCACTCTTCAATAGAAGAGTGATATTTATGTACAAGGCAAAAGGAAAAACAAATAAGTAGAAAAATATAATGAGTTTATCTTGCAATTACATAAATACACAGTACTTCAACTTACGTTTTGCAGAACTTTTCTCTGTCTTTTTTTTTTTTTTTTCCCTTAAACTGCTTCTTTTCAACCTTATTGTCCTTTTCAGTGCCACAGTTGTTGAAACAGCTAAGTGGGACAATTATAATTTAGAAACATGGCACCCTGCTAATTGTCACAGATGATTTTGCTCAGGGACACTGTCAGATACTTATTTCTCTGCTTGTGCTCATATTACATCAATAGGTATAGATTTGACAGATGCTTCATTGCTGGGTCTTAAACTATGCTAAGATCTTGTTCATATTAACATATTTTCTTTAACAAAGAGTTAAAGAAATGCAATGTTTTGTGGGGTGGTTGAAATATCTTTACTGGATCATGGAAATGCTAAGGCATCATGGTCATGCATTTTTCAGACTGTATTTTCATTTTTAGTCTGGTTTTCCTCTTTGTTGGAGTCATAAAAGTAGATCATTTCTCACTCATGTACCTTAGGAGATCCATAAGGAAAGGGTCTGTCTTCAAGAAATGTGTCACAATAATGCACATTTCTAGTCTGGCACTGTAGATTTTCTTGCCAGTTTCTTTCTAAACAGCTATTTTCATGTAGTCATCAGCATTTGTGGTGGTTTCTGAGTGTCTTTTACATAACGGTATTTAATAATCACATTTTCCTGCTCAGTCCCTCAAGCAGGAAAAGAATTGGAAGTGACTGTTAGGGTTAACAAATGTTAAGTATGTACAAAAATACAGTATTTTTCTCTTTTTTTAGGTGTTTGGCAAGGACAAATATATTTTACAATATCTGACTACTACAACATAAAATAGAGAGAATCTGATTTAAACTGAGAATGATAATATTCAAGGCACTCAACAAAGAATAAGATAATCCACTCCCAATTTAATGATATCTAAACATTAGTAAAATATTTACATAAAAAGTTAAAAAAACATTGAAACACTTTTTCTATGGAGGACAAAAATTACTTTTTTTTTAAAAAAAAGAGCATATTTAAAACTGAAATTCCAACGATATTGTGCTGATTTAAAAAATCTTTAAAAGCAAATGTTGTTTTAAAATAAGCATCAATAAGCACTCCATATTTAAGAATATCCATGGGGTACCGTCCACTAATACTACAATAATTTCATTTTTACAGGTGAGTGATGACAAGGGCTGAAGAGAGATGAAGAGCACAACAAATGCTCCAGCTGACCTCCCTGTCCAAAATGCATCATTCCTTCGAATAAACATCATTGAACACAAGCAGGCAGTCCAATGACAGAATTAAAACAGAATCCTGCATCGCTCGAGTGAGTCGGTGCTAAAAACAAAACCCAAACTGCACGAAAAACCCCTTTTGTATCAGTGGTGTAAGGCTCTGTCACTAATCTGTGTGTGGCACAAATCCCTCCTGAGAAGCAGTTTTTGCCCCAGTCAATGTGGATGTGGACTTGCAAATGTCCATGTACACCCTCCCCGAATAGTTTCATACATCAGCAACTTATCCGTGTGTTTTCTTACCTTTTAAAAGCAGCTATCCTTATTTCTCCCCTCCCCCATGAGACATCATCAATGAAATACCAGTTGAAAATATCTTCCAAAGGTTTAAATTATCACATTAGAGACTCTCCTCCTAGAATGAACAACAGAAAAAGCACATTAATTACATGAGTTATGAAAACAGATCAAACCATTATAAAGAAAGGAGCATTTCCTTCTTTAGTAAAGAACATATTTTGCTATAAATGCGTTTATTCAGAGCTGCAAATGTTCTAATAGAATTCTCACAAAGGTTACAAAACTTGTGCTTTTTTCATTATTATTTTTCTATTCCAAACCAGTAACAGCCCAAATGGGTTCCAAAGGAAAAAGGTGATGTTCAGCAGTACTTCAATGAATTGTTTTGACCCAGTGGAATCCACCGTGTCCCCTGGTGGTAATGAGACCCTGGGCAGCAGGTATCCATGGCAGGGATAGTGGCAGCAGGCTGTCACCTCTGAGCAATCTCTCCCCACACAATGCAGGGGAAGATCGGGTGACAGCTCTGCTGAGCTACCTGTGTGTGCACTTGGTGCTGCTGGTGCTGCTTTGACCTGCAGCCTTTTCAGTTTATGAGCATTTTGACGAGACTAAAAACTTTATAATTCTTTTTTTTAACACCTCTTTGCTAGTTAGATGTAAAGCTCGTGTTGTTTTCTGCCCGACAGACACTTTTGATTAAACAAATTTAATTTTAAAATGTTTTTAGCGTAAAATACAGAAAAATATCATGTCTGCTCTGCCCATGTGATATTTTAATTAGATTTGGTGTGAAGACAGACAGGAAATCAGTTGGGTTTTATGGCTTTATCATATTTTGATAAAATTAGCACTCTCTGCCACTGAAACAGGGGGTACAGCCTTACACATTTATGATCTGATGCTGAAAAGATCAGGAGAGAGAAATGGAAAGGAAAATGGCAAACAGGCATCTATAAATAAGAACATGATCATAAACATCATGTCATGCTCAACGCTGAAATGAACAGCAAGGAGATACAACAGGTGAGAAAATGAAAGGACAGCAACTGCAGAGCACAAAACACTCTACCAGTACCCCAAGAAGACTGAGCCTGCTGAGATCATGGTGAAATTTAACTCAATGTGTAAGTGCAAAAATTCTCATGGCATCCTCAGAGTTTGGCCACAGCCCTGCAAAGATTTTGCTGGATTTTTCTCTTGGAGAGGATGACAAGGAATGGACAAATTGCCATCAGGACATCGAGGCACAAGGAAAGGCCCACAGCTCCAGTCTCAGATGCTACTGCAAGTGAAGGTCTCAAGAAAACTGGAGATCCTTCTATAAATAAGTTATTTTTGTTAGTGCTATACCTGTGACTTAAAAAACACAGTTTCCACAGTTCTGATATATGCACTGAACCTCCAGATCATTTTCTGATTTATTTTTTCTTTTTTAAACACAAGATTGTATGTCTCAGAATAAGATAATGAACTGGTACATGTAACATGTACATAAATAGTACATTTGTCAAGGGCGGAAGTACTTCCATTCATACCTCCTGTGCCATATCTTATGAAGGAAATTACGTACAGCTGCTATTCCTGACAAAGGCAATTTAATTCATGCAAATTAGTTTATCTTTTTCCTACCTCAATGACAAAAAGCATCTGTATAGACTTCATTATTTTTCTATATGCATGTAATAAAAAAATTTAAAAATAAAAAATCCAAATCTGAGCGTAGACATATTTTCATTAAATATATGCTTTATTAATCAATTTATTATCTAATTACATAAATATGGGACACTGTAATCGATAGTTCTTACTCTGGATAATCCCCAAAATGTGATAGAAGTGCATCCTGTGAGGAAATGTATCACCTGCTACTCATTTTTCACAAAAATACCAAGAAGCAGCTGAAGGTATTGGCTAAAAGGGCAAGTGTCAGGGCACAGACTGAAACACCTGAAAATTAAGACATGAAAAAGAGCAGGAAAAAGCATTACTTCAACAGGTATGGGCTTTTCAAGCAGCCTGTGTGCAGGGTAGAGGCTGCACCATTTATTTCACTGATTGTGTTTCAAGGTTTTTATTGTTGAACACTTCTTTGTGTACACAACGTACAGCCAGGTTTATATCTCTTTTCATTCACTTGTTTATGGCTTGTGCTTAGGCAGAGATTACAGGACAGGGAAAGCAGGTGCACAGGTCTTGGGAAGCCACGTCCCAGACTGTGGAAGTGGTGTCATTACTTGGTGAAACCCCAGAAAGAAATTACTGAATACTCAAGAAGAAAATTAGGACACTGAATGTTTTATTTATTTTCTTATGTATACATGTCTTAAGATCAATGCTGGAATAATAGTAGAAGTTCTATTTTCATTTAAATATCTCCTGATGCTTTGTGTGTTGTGACTACTCCATCAAAATCAATCAAAACCTCACAATGCTTATATTAAACTACTAATGAACATTATAGGGAAATACTCAGAATATCAGTATTAATTTTAATAGATATAGGGACAGCAATATTAATGAAGTAGCCCAAATGATGGATCAGGATTTCATGGTCAGGAGTGCACAATATAATAATTATAAAGCACAAAGATGGCTTCCAGATGAAATCTTCCAGAGTTTGCTATGCAAGTATCAGACAAGAGACGACAGATGGATTCAGAGAGAAAAATAGGAGTGCACAAGGAAAGAGGAGACAACCTTGGCCAGCACTGTAGGGAACATCATATCAGTGCACCAGCTGCTCACCTGCCTCAGGAGCCCTTATTTCCTGAAGGAAGAAATTTTGCCAGTGCCAGTTTTATTCATTATTGTAGGACTGCCAACACTTTTTTTTCTCCTGAAAGACAAAAACGTGTGTGTCATGTAAAGCCCAATAAATATAATGCAAGTCCCACTGAAATCTTCAAAAAGTACATCAGTAGCATGGGTGGGATGAAGATTTTACTCAGACATTATAGAGTGTTTAAACACGTATTCATCCCCCCTCAAAAGCTAGCCCTTGGAGACGACAATTTAATGAGAAAAGTATTTTTAAAATCCCGAACAAACCTGGATTGTCCGTGTGGTTCCACTCATCATTACATAACATCATAAAAACATGGAAATCAGCTTTTTATGGCCTGGCATGATGACAGCTATTTGACTCCTGAAATTAAAAGCAGTTTGGTTTAACACATGAAAAGTAATGATTAGATATCAACCATTCTTTACCATTTAAATGCATTTCTTCAGGAGAAGCAAATTCATGTATTATGGTAGAAACTAATAACTATTTCACAGAAGAGTATGAGTGGCTTCTCATTCATTTTTTATTAAATAGTTGTATCTGTTACATGTGTGAAAGATTGCTTTAGCTGCTTACGTGAGGCTTTTAAGGCAGAATAGCATTCCACTCAGTAGATGATACTGAACAGCTCTAGTTTAATTCAATAATTAACTTCCTTGTGTTTCATTTGCAAGTGCAAAATATTATCTTTAATTAAAAACACAATAGGAAATTGCCTAGTTATCTAGTTCTTTCACAATGTACTTCTTAGTGTAAGGCACTTAAAACTAATTAAATCACTGTCTGTTGCTTTTGCACTAAGTCACACTTAAAAATGAGCTGGTTAACTCTTGTCCCCTTAAGCTTTATACCTAAGAAAAAAATGCATCTCCTGGGTTTATTCCTGATCAGTGGTGGAGTATCTTGATGGCAACCACCTGGGCATTTATCCTTTCCCCCCTTTCATTTCAGTGAGTGTATCTCATATTTTCCACAGTGGCTTCAGAAATGCTTCCTGGTGCAGCAGACTCACTTCTGTCATTTCTAATCTTATTTGCATTTACATTATTTACAACAACTTTGCAATGCCTTTTGTACTTTATTACACTCACTTAGCAACAGTGGAATCAAACTTCCTCATTAAAACATCTTTGGCAAAGCTCCTTTCTGAATCATAATTTTCATTTAGTTTCTATTCAGAGTATAATTTTTAAAGCCTGATGTTTATTAGACAAACAGTAATGAAGTTGTGAGGCCTCCAAAGTGATTTATTGTTGAGACCTCTTTCTAACCTTTTAATTTAAATCTTAATTTGGAATTAGTTTAACATGAGAAAGTGAGATCTATTTTTCATTCTAATCCTAAATCAATATTAGCTCAGAAAATTATTCTGCCTGAACCAGAGAGCATATATTATACCATTAAAAGTAACCTTTCACAGGGAGTATCACTAATGCTGCCTAAAAAAAATTCATTTCCACGAATCAGAATAAGAAATCCATGGGGATTTTTTTTCCAAGACACCTTAAAATAATTTTGTCTCTCCATAATCCTTCTCTGTATACTATTCTTCCTTAATTGTGCTAATGAGTATGTAAAATAAGGTGGATAGCACATCCCCTAAAATGTTTGCCTTGACATGTGTAGAAAGGTTCTAAGACACACCAGGACATCCCACAGAAGTAATTGAGCTGAAGTACATTGGAAGAAAATCATGATTTAAAGGCAACAGTTTGATTACATTGCAACATGTTGACATTTTTTTATTACAGATATCTACAAAATCATGGCACTTTCATGAATTCTTCCAATGGAGTTGAATCAGTCTTTGTTAAGTAGAGAGCCAGGTTTAATCAGTATTTCCCAGAAAAGAGTGGTTGATACTGCGAAATTGCTGAACTTAATCTAGATATTAATCAAAATAAAACTCACTGAATATTTTATTCTTTAAGAAAACCTTACAAATATAATTTCATCCTGGCACTGGGAATAAGCAATTATTGCAAATACTGTGGTTTAGTTTAAAAAAAAATTAAGAATATTTTTTTAAAAAATTATTGCTAAGCTGTTTCCTCTTCCACTGATCATCACTCTTATTTTTAAAGCTCTTGAGATGAGTTTGTCTCCTGAGGCCCCACTGTGAAATCCCTGGGGAATTCCCTCTCCCTGATGCTCTTTCAGTGCAGAGATAAACCCACCATGGATGTGTCCACAGTGGCTGTGGTGTCACTGCATGTCCCTGATGGTCCCAGCAACAAGGCAGGACTGAAAACCAGCCAAAGAGTCAAAAAGATTGTGGTAAAATCAGATTATTCTTCTGGCCACCACAAAGCTTTCCAGGAAATTCGTTTTCCAGCTAAGGGAAATGGTAGTGCTCTGTCGTAGTCTGTGAGGAAGTACAAAATCAGTTGTCATATCAGCAAGGTTTGAGTTTTCTTTTAGTGAGATGGTAAATTAAACATTATAAACGTTACATAAATTTAACCTTATTAAATTTCACTGCATTCAAGACTTTTTTATCCTATATTAAGAACATGCTTCTCCGAGGCTGTATAATTATTTTTCCACTTCCAGAGCCCTCCCTCCTGCACACGCCAAGGTTCAGACCCTTCCCTTTCTCCTCATGTGCCGTAATTCTGGCTGATCCTGGGAACCAGGAATTCTGGTTTTGTGCCTGTGCCACCAGAGCCTCCAGCACAGAGGTGTGCCAGGGCACACACTGTATTCCATTCCCTGCTGGGATGGCCTCGAGGGGCTTGTCAGACAGGAGCAAACTGGAATAGTTCTCATCTTTCACAGACACCAACCCAAAGGTACCATTCTGCATTCCCCACTTTTCTCTGTCAGCCAGTTCTGGTTTGGTCTTTTCCTGCAGGTTTTACAAGCAGCTGTGATATTCAATTGATTTTTCTATTAAAGGGCATTGTATTCTCACCGTTAAATTTATAGTATAATTCAGATTTATTTTGGTTTGGTCTGGGGACACGGCAGAGGTTAACCCAATTCATTGATCACATCAGATGAATCGCACACGAAAAGTTTCCCAGGTCACTCGGGGCGAAACAGAATTTCAGATGTAATTCCCTCTTACAGAAGGAACAATATTCAGGTGGCTGCTGAACAAAGACTTGCAATAAATTCTGGCTAACAAGGAGCACTGGAAGCAGAGTTCTCCCACATCTTTGTGGGCTCCATGCACACAGCAGCCACGAGCCCTGACATGTACAAAGCATTGTCTGACAACGTGAGATCCCAGCGCTGATGAAACTCCGATTACCACCCACTGGAATGCCCAATTCTTCCCATGCCTTTTTGCATATTTCCCCCCACACCCAGCTGGCTGAGCCATCCTGTGGAGTCCTGAGGTGTCTGCTTGTTAGTCTCTGACTCTTGGGCAGGGGGTTAAGACTTTTTATTTCCAGTAAGGGTTTTTATTTCCCCTCTTTTTTTTTTCTTTTTTCTTTTTTCTTTTTTCTTTTTTCTTTTTTCTTTTTTCTTTTTTCTTTTTTCTTTTTTCTTTTTTCTTTTTCTTATTTTTGAAGAACAACACATTCTTTAGTTGGAAAAAAGTTTGAGACAGAGTATGAACACTAATTAGCAAAGTTACTTCAACATATGTACATTATGTTTTTCAAGTATGTTCTATACACTATCAAAAAGAACCACAACCTAGCAGAGGGCAAGCAGCAAAGTTATTCTGTACTGATCCTACTAGAAAAACCCTTTTTACAGAAATAAAATCACGGTTCTGCAATGTCATGAAGAAGAAAAAAAATTAAAGGTCACCCAGAAATATCAGAAACATATGGTTTTTATGAAGAGCATACTGCAGAAACCATCTCATCTCCATGAATTAGCATTTGCTCATCCTTATTAACAGACACATATGCCTGCTTGTCCTGTAACTTCACATTGAAGGCCAAATTTAAAAGATGTCGCACACCAGTTGCTGAACAGAAACTATCCCTATGAAAAGTTGATTATTTAAAAGACTCTCAAGAGGATGCCAGTGTTGATTTGAAGTGACTTCAGGCATTTCTCCGCTTATTATTTGGGAGGTTGTAAGTTGCACTTACAAGGTTGGAAGTGGCCCTTCACTTTGACACAGAAAGGTACGATGCAAAACTGAAATCAGAGTAATAAACTCTGACAGAAAGAAGACATTAATAGGAGCAACCAATGACAAAATAAACTGTAGATCTAAGCAATGGCTTATCAAACCTAAGAGGATTTGCCTAATTAATCCTGTGTTGCACAGCTATCCAAATGGCTTTTCCATCCAATCCATATTGCTGCTATTCATTACTTACTCTTGGCTTTCTAGAAACAAGACACATATCACGTAACAAGCTAAACAGTATCACCTATTTTTGAACTGCTTTACTCTACTATCCTCTAAGCACTTAACTAATGCACTACAAAAATAGTTCCAGAGCTCCAAACTGTTTGTTTCTTTTTTTAAATGACAACCCAAAAGGTAACAGTGAGCATTAATTGTTTGGAGAGCAGCATTTGCCTTTAGAAGGGAACATCTTTTTTAGAATAAGTTGTGGGAAAAGGAGTTTATGTCTGCCTGCTTCGTGTCTGGGTTTGAGTTCACTGAAGAAAACGTGCAGGCTTAAAAAGAAGTGTATTGTCAGTGAAACCCAAATGGCTACAGTTTAAAGGCTGCACTAATTGATAAATGTAAAATATCTGACAAAGACGCTTCAGAATGTGGCAGGTGTGTGTCATGTATAGTTTTACTGTCTAAGTAAAGCAAACATATGAAGAGATTAAAAAAATAGATTAAGTGTTTTATAAGCTAGCCTACACTAGCCAGCTGAAGGCTTTAAATAATTTAATCCCTTCAGCAACTGCCAGTCCCAACTGCAATACTGAAACAAGGTCTGAATTCAGTTTGAAGCCCAACAGGTGCAGTCTAATACTGCTTCCTTAATTCAGCCACTGATCTATGTTTATGCTTGTAGGGGACAGCATATTCTTAAATCCACCACGGCATTAATTAAATTAGTCTAAGTGCCTCTTGTTTTATCCCATCTTCTACTATCAAATTTACCTCAGACAGTACTGGGTTTCTTTCCCCTCCCCTCCAGAAATGCTCTTCACGCCAGATGGAAGACAAAGACTTCTCAAAAAGCTTTTAAAATAGATTTTTCTTTATATATAACTTACTGAAAAACACAAAATCAACCAGGGCAACTAAACAAAAGAAAACATTTCATACTGGTTTTCTTAGTTTGAATTTCAATATTTGAAAGTGGGGGGAGATACATAAAGTTATCAGCAAGCAAAGTGTCTGATGCCATATCACCATTGGTACTCACTCTTTTCTTTAGATAATCCAGGCAATTCAAGTTGTACCTGATGTGCATAAGCTATTTAACATTCTCATATGCTAATTGTTTTTACCAACATCTGCTGGTGGTATGAAATAATGCATATTGACCAAAGCAATAACTCACTAGGATAAAAAAGAAAAGGTCTAAGTGAAAAAAGCAGAATCACTACAAAGTTCCCAGCAACAGTAACAGGGAGGGTTCCCACCTCCCTCCTTCTCTTTCAAAGCATGGACTCTTTAACAAACCACAGGGAAATGCTGCTTAGTATCCTACTTCCTAGAGAAATTTAGAAGTTAATCTACTTTTTTGTCCAATCAAGACTATAATAAGTCATGCAAGGGACAAGCAGCCTTCTGAAAATGAAAACAGATTCAATGTACATTAAACAAAATATTTTTCTTAAATCCCAAGCTGCCCAAAGCAGTAACACCTAGCTAAGAAAAATGCAAAGATTGTCATCCATAGAAAATGTCTTGTGACCACAACAAGAGGTGAAATCTGGTGCACCAGCAAAGATCTAAATTCCCAATAATTTTACCAGCACAAGGACAAACAATACCCCAAAGTACATTAAAAGCATCTTGGAAATCTTTGAAATTTCCACTGTTTTGTATATATGGAATGGAAATTTTAATTACTAATCAGCAGCTATTCTTTTGATTATGTGAAGTAATACAGGCACCATCCCTCCTCTTTTTCAAAACTGGAAGGATAATGTTGAGGTAACATGATTTTATTAACATTGACAAAGTGTTCTCTGATTCCAGTTGTACTTCAAAGCCCTAAATGAATGGAATTTTGGAGCACAGAACAACCCAAAGTGAATTTAAAGCTTTTGAAATGGCTCTACCACTCAGCTTATACAAGCCTGAAATTTAAAATTCAGTTTCAAAACCATCTATTCTTGGAGTCAGGCTTTTGAAAGAAGGAAAAGACAGGAAGGGGGAAATTTACAAAACACATTGTGGGAAGGCTCAGCAGTGATAATAACTGCATTCCATTATCAAAGCTCAATTCAGAACTCCCTGTGTGTCAGATAAGTTACAATATTTAGGCTATACTATTTTATTACTGTAAAAAGGTTTTTACAGGAACAATTTTGAGTTATGTGAATAATCACTGCCTAATAATTCCCTACATAATCTTCTGGGATTAAGTTTGCAGTATCAGACTTTTGTTAAGTATTTAATGAATATTATGCTCAAAAAAAAATACCCCAACCTTAACCCCCTTGGCATTGAAGTGGTAAAATATCCCATGGAGTTTTGGGGGCAAAAGTAGTGCTTTTACAACAACCTGCACTCACAGAGATAGTTGGTACAATAATGTGTGTGAAAGTGTGATATAAACTAGAGTCAGACATCTGAAAGACCTCAAAATAATAATAAACACTGGGTTAGTTTAAATTCCAGTCTTTGTGCTTTTAAAGCTCACTACTTTGTTTTATTTTCTGAAACAGTTGCTCAAGAAAATCTCAGTTAACTGAACTTATTTTTCAAGATCAGCAAGATTTTAAAGAAAAAAAACAAAAACAAAAACAAACCCAAAGCAGCTACACTGAAATGAGGAGAGACTCCTAAGACCTGCCACTAGAATAGAAGGCATTGCAACTCTTCCTTTCTGTGTTTTGTAGAGATTTAAGGGGGAATGAAATCATCTTAGTCCTCTTGGCTATTCTCTTCTTGGCAACATTTGTCCCCAGGTGGACATACCTAGCTGGAGAAATGAATACATTTATTTCTTTCTTACTCGCTGTGTGAAGGGTACACGATGCTCTCCTGGTCCCTGATGCACAAAATCCAGGCAGAGTCTGCCCTTTCATCGAAAGCAAAGTCCAAATCTACTTTATTTTGGTGTTCCTTTATCTGCAGCAGAGTCCTGGTACAGGACAGAAAACAGGAAAAATGTTGCTAGAGGCAAGGAGGATTCCAAAGACACAGCCTGATTTCTCCTCCAAGCTCTGCCAATGCACAGCACTGCTGACTCATGGAGAGGCTGCCAAGCTGTGCTGGTACAGTGCTGTGGCTTTGTGACCAAAACATCTCCCATGCAGGCCACTTTGCCACACTGCACAATAATGTGAATATCCTCCTGTTGTACCAGGGTTACTCCATGAAATCCATTGATTTATCTAATCTGGAAGTGGTTAGTGGCAGGAGGATATTTCAGTCTTCACTGCTCCTTCAGCAACAATTGTCTGTGTTGAGGCTTCAGTCCCACAGCCTGGGAAGAGTCAGAGCAATTTAAGGTTCCACTGGAATGCCCTGCCCACTGTTGTGTACTTTCTCTCTTCCACACATCAGTATTTTGGACTGTAAAAATTTCTGTGGGAGCAGGCCTGGCCTCTCTAAAGATTCCAAGTTTCATGACAGATGCTTCCCAAAAGCCAAAGGGAGTCTCCAAATTAGAAAATAATGTTTGCTTGTGAATGGCATCTCTTTTTCAGAGCTGCTAAATGATGTTTCAAGCACACACTCATGTATTTTAATAGACAGAATTTGGCAGAGAAGCACACTGGAGAGAAATCCAGCCCTGCCCTGCTTGTGCCAATATGAACCTGATCACTCATTCTTTGAAGTGAATAGTGTAGTCTCAAGTATCCACTGCATCACTGTAAAAACAGTATTTATTAAACAGGTTAATTAATAGCCTTGTTTTATATGGACACTGGAAATAAGATTAGTAATTCCTTATTCCATCTGGAATCCATCTCATGCCCAGTTACCTCAGCATGACTGTCTCCATCTAGTCAAGTAAAAGGCAGATTGGTGACTGCAGGGTGTTTTCCACCTCTTCCAGAGGAGGAAAAGTTAATGTTAAAAAAATACCTCTTGGACATGCAAGAGAAAAAGTGGTCTGCTTTGTGTCAATTCTTCATTCCTGTGAGAATGAATTCCAAGGGCACACAGCAGCCCCTCTGTGGTCAAGTCACTGTAAGTGATACATGGTAAGTGATACATGGAACAGGAGCAGTGGGCTACACCCACAGCGGTGTTAGTGCAAGGAAAAGTGTCACACCAAAGCTTAACCTAAATTGTGCAGCTCTGCATGTTCACTCTGTGCCTCTGGGGCTCTAACTCTTCTCCTCACCCACAGAGGCACCATGCAGCACAGCCAGGTCAGGCACTTCATCACTGGACTTTCCTTGGGAATGATGAACAATGGTTATATGAGTTAACCCTGTTCACAAAACCCTTGCAAGCCTCCTCTCACCATGGCCAGCTCACCAGAGATTCCTGCACACACAATTTCCAGCAGCTGACCCACTCCTATGGACGTGTGACTGCTGAGTCCCTGCTGAGACCCACCACACACAGCATCAGTGAGAGCAAAGCTCCAAGTACCAAACGGGTCAATTCATAACTATCCTGACTATTCTTAGTACTTAGGACTCTTATGCCCACCACCACCATCCTTTTCCCTCAAGCTCATTTTCTAATTTCTCTTCACCATTTGTACTCATTTCTATTTCACGTTGTGTGTGTAGGGTTTTAATTATCTTCTATTCTGGGGCATTAAAAAGAGTCTGAATCATCCCACCTTCTGGGAGATTAGTAAATCCGGTGATTATCAACAAAAACGCTGTTGAATGACTATTATCCATGCTAATTATTCAATTAAAAAATATGCTGGAGCCATCAGCAGGACACTTCCATTTCATGGTTGAATAAAAGAAAAAAAACATCCTTCAAAATTGCTCTAAAGCAATTATTTTAAAACTTGCTTTTCAGAGCTAATCTTTCCCCGATAACTCCATGCTGGTACAATAAAACCTGTGCATAGAGATCAGTGGATGTGGCAACCCACGCAGAAAAAATTCAGGAGATGCAGAGACTTGTCTTGGACACCCCACTAAGATTAGGCCCTAGTTTGTACTCTTTTTCCCCTGAGTTGAGTACATTATGTTTCTGCCCAACCTTTTCAAACACTTGGACGCTGCCAACATGTGTCAGTATCCTGACACTCCTGGTCTCAGGATTTTAAGCATACATTTAGTGTCATGAAAGTCATTTTCAGCCTGATCAATCTTAAGAGCATCAGTAGTTCAGAGTCTTCAGTGATTTCTCCTCTTTCTAGCACTTTCTAGCACTTCACCCCCTTTTCTAAAAAACAACAAACCTTAATCATGATTTTGCTATCCCAGTGCCTATATGCCATCTTATCATCTGGCTACAGTCTGAAATGAATTGCCTGACTAAACTGGCAAGGAAACCCAGCAGCAGGTGGAAAAGTACCCTGGGATGGACCCTTCCCAACAGGAATTTACACCAGGCAAAGCACTCACTAAAATATGCTTCCTTCCAGGTCTGTCAAGCCAGTCTTAAATTCAGAGATGCCCTTATATTTCATCAGCACAGCAAACTGAGCTACTCCAAAACTCCTGTGTATCTTCCCAGCAGAACCCTAGGTGTATTTCAAAGGAGTTTTTCATTTCTGGGATCTGTTTGTGGCACCTGTGGAACAAGAGTTAGGCAACGTGGAGCAGCTTGCCAAAACAAGCAATTTTGAAATTAGCCAACCTAACAAGCACCACTACATGAAGATCTCACATTACCTGTCTGAGATTTCCCCTTATCAGGATGTTTAGCAATTACAAATAAAGATGCCCTAGAATGCGGGATTTGAGCAGAAAACACATCTGGAGGTACACTTGTATTAGGCAACAACCTGCAAGGCTTGCCTGCCTTTCACACTTTGTCAAAGATTTTCAAGAGGACTTTCAAAGGGCCACCATAGAACAGTATCTATCTACCCATACTCTGCTTCAGGGGAGGATGGGAATAAAGAGGGGTTGTATTCCAAGAGAAAGCATATGCAGGAAGCCTTGTAATTCCAGTAACAGTCTGTGCTCACCCTAGCAGCAGAAGCAGCATGGATGGGCTCTGGAGAACAGAGCACATATGTGGGAGTCAGCTGTGCACGATGCAAATGAGCGGGTCAGGGACTACCATGAAAGGCTCCTGTCGGACATATTTGTACACATATTTTTATACATATGTCTGTAAATACACACATGAGCTTTAAAATATGAAACAAGGATGAATAAATACATTTCAGACTTGCTATTTTCAGGTGCATTAACATCTGCTCTACAGACACAAAAGGCCAAAAAGGTTAGACAAATGACTATATGCAACTTGTGACTTCATATGAGAGAACCGTGTCTGCTGCCTGGCTCCAGGGTCTGTTCTTCAATTTGGGGCTAAGTGGACAGGTTCCTGCTTCCAAATGGAAAAGCTGTGACTTCAGCACAGCACTCCAACCACCACAACCACGCCTTTTTAGAACAACATGGTTGTTTCCTTCACTGGGTCACTCTGCACCTTTGTGTGGCTACAATGGACAGAACACTGGTGGCTCCATGGAGAAAGTTCTCCACATCAAATGGAGAAATTACTCTTCTCTGTCCAACCTGCAATGATCCTGCTCAACCTTCAGAATCAGCCTCGACAGAGGAGACAAGTGCCATTTGGTAAAGCCACCCACTCATCTGTCTCGTGAAGATTGAGGTCAGCTAACAGGCAGCATTTCTGTTCTCTCCTACCCAAAGCCAAAGACAGAAAAGTAATGTAAAATCAAGATATTGAAAAATCCTTCAAGTATTCTGTTTTAATTACTGTTTCCATCCTGACTGGCTTTTCTCAGTTGCTTAACTTTTTTTTTTAAAAAAAAAAAAAAAAAAAAAGGCAAATGTTAATGCAGAGCCCTGTGGATGTACATGTAGATGCCTGACACGCCCCAGTGATTTGTTTTTATGGGAGTTGCACAGTAGTCCCTCTGTTGCCTCAGTAACAACTCCTACACTGGGACACTTGAGGAAACCAGGGCACAACTTAATGAGTACCATGGCATGTACTCTGCAGTCCTAAAGCTACTTCTGCAGTGTCTGGGAGGAGCTTGTTTACTCCTTACCTTCCCATTTTCAAAGAGAATATGAAGTAGAGTGTGTCACCCATGACACACGTACAAACCCCAGTGCTGGGCAGAGGGATGTGACACAGTTACTGCCACAAATTATTCCAGAGAAATGACCAAAATATTGGGTTTGGAGTCTTTTCTTAAATGTCTTCTACATTTTGTCTGAATGAAATTTATTAAATCAAATATTCTGTAAGAAAGAAGAGACAAAAATTAAATGAAAGGGGGGGGGAATTAGTGTTAGTCTTGAGATGGAATGAGGAAGATCCTGGATCCTATAAGGAAAACATTCCAGCTCAGTACCCACTAGATTAGTGATGTTTTAGCGTACCCAAACCCTGTTCTGGATTTGACATGCTGCCTTTGAAGGGGAGCTAGCCTATAGGAAAGGAGACTTGATGAATTGTGAGCACACCATTGGTAGTAGAAACAGCAATGAATAAAGCAGGACAGATGCTTTATGAATAGCAGAGCTGAATATGACAGGATTCTCAAAAGCTGGTAAGGAAAGTTTAAGAAGTGAGCAAATAAACAAGCTAATATGTCTTCTTCTGGGTTTGGCTTTTTGCAGTTGGAATCTTTCTTATAAAAGCTGTTTACTTTTCCCCTACTCACACAGCCTAGAGCTGCCAGACCAGTCTGGACTGAATATCCCTCTTTTTAATACCTTTTTTTAATACCTTTTTGCTTTTATGGTCAGGAAAATGGCAGAGAGGAAAGATGCAGGCCAGAGAGAAAATTCAACAAAGACTTTGTGATTTTTTTTTTTTTTTCAAAGATAGCCAGTTCCTGAAGGGATTTGAAGGGCCAATAGGTGTCAAGGAAACAATTTGCTCTGGAACTACAGCAGCTCTTCACATTTTTATAGTAATTGTTAGGGACAAGATATTTTTCTTGCAATTAGGGGACAAATGCAACAGTGTACAGGATCTGACACAGCTGATGTGCAGAAAACAGCATTGCACTTGGAAACGAGATGGTCCTCTCAAATATACTGTAACCCCATTTTGAGCTGAAGCTTTGCAAATTCCAGCCAGTGACGATTCTTTAGAGTAAGACAGCAAGATCTTTGTCAGCTTTACAACTAACTTCTCTAGGATCAGAATGTAATCCAAAGACAAGGACAATCTTAAGAGAAGAAATAAAGATCCAAGATAGCCACATGGAAAGTACAAACTCTTCAGAGGGCATGTTTGGACTTGTTCTTCCTTTAGTAATAGTGAAGCTGAAAGAAATGAAATTTGGAGAATTGAAACCTTTGATTGTTATGTAATAAGTGTATTAATGTCTTGAATGTTTATTTTGTAATGTAACAGTAAAAAGCCACCTCCGTGGTCCCCCCTGAAAAAAATGAAATTTGGAAAACTGAAACCTTTAATTGTCATATAATAAGTGTATTAATATGTTTATTTTGTAAAAAGCCACCTCCGTGCCCCCCCCCTAGAGAGGGGAGGGGGGGGGTAGTGAAGGGGGAGTTGCCTGGTCGCTTGGAAACCGCCCGCAGGCCCCTCCCCCAGACCCCAGAAGTGGGCTGCCTGCCGCCCTGAAAGAGGGGGAGTCTGCACCCCCCCAGACCCTTGGACCACCTTAAAAACAAACCTCAAAAGCGAAAAGCCGGTTCCCTTCAAAGAAGCTCGGCAGCCGCGGCTCCCCCCCACCCCCGCCGACGCCGGAGCAGCCAGCACTGCCACCGCCAAAGCAGAGAAAGAGAGGACCGGCCGCTCCCCCCAAGCCCGGCATGGGCGACCCCCGCCCGCAGCCAGCCGCCACCGAGACCGAGAGAGAAAAAAGGAACCGGCCGCTCCCCCAAGCCCGGCACGGGGAATCCCGGAACCTGCGGAGCCACCCCCGCCCGGCGCGGCTCCAGCTGCCAAGCAGCCACCCGCCTGGCCCGAGTCCAGTCGCGGAAAAACCCCAAAGCCCGCACGTGGCTCAGCCGACAAGCGGCCAGCCGCCGCTGCTAGATGGCGCGTCCACAAGCCCGCAGAGCCGCAGCCCCGAGTGCGCCCAGACCGCCGCCCCGCTCCAAGAAAGGGGAACCCACGCCCGCCACGTTCTGTCCCCATCTAACAGCCCTGGTGCTGCCCACCCCCGAAACCTCCAAGACGCCATATTGAATGGCATAAGAGCCTGCAGCCCCTGCTGCCCAAAGGCAACCCTGTACATGCAAATTAAAAGTCCGAGGTGCATCTTGGGACTCTTTTAACACCAGAAACCCCTTATAAAAATAAAACTAAGTAAAATTAAAACACACAGGAACCAATGCTAGGCCGTGTAGACCCTAAAGTATCGGAGGAACTGATTTTTCCAGTTTCTGTGACTGGCTGTGACTTAAGGGTGCCAAACCAGAAGTGAGACCCCCGAAGAAAACAAAAGCAACTCAGAACTCTGGAAACACTCCCAGCGAGGGGTGGGTTCTCCAGCTCTGCTCAACTCCCTGCAGCACAGCTGAAAAGACCCTCCTCCTCCACGGCGCACGGGCTGCCAAAAACCCCTCGAGCAACCATTATAAGAGCTGATTAATAAAGGCATTTTAAGGAGATTAATATTATCTCTGCCTATTTATTCATAACACCCCCCCCGGGGGGGGGGGGGGGGGGCAGTAAAGGGGGGGCTGCCTGGTCGCTTAGAAGCTGCCCGCAGGCCCCCTCCCTCCGACCCCAGAGTGGACTGCCTGCCGCCTTGAGAGAGAGAGAGAGAGCCTGCACCCACCCAGATCCCGGACCACCTTAAAAACAGACCCCGGGAGCGGGCTCGCCCGCTCCCTTCAAAGAAGCCCAGCCGCACGGCCCCGCGCCTCCTCCACACCCAGCCCGCCGCGCTCCGTTCCCACCACAGCCCCGTCCTGCAGCCGCGCTGATAAAACAGCGTGTCCCCTGGCAGCTGCGGGGCCAGGCGCTCCCGCCGGACTGCCACCGCCACAGCAGCATGTCTCTGCCAACGGGACACCCGCCCCAGCAAAATTGCCATGAAGCTGTTAGAGCCTCTGCAGCCCCTGTGCCCCCAGAGCGACCCCGTACATGCAAATTAAAAATCCCTCGGGACCCTTTTAACACCAAAAACCCCTTATAAAAATAAACCTAAGTAAAATTTAAACCCACAAAAACCAATACTAGGCTGTGTGAACCCTAGAGCATCAGTGGAACTGATTAGTCCTGTTTTTGTAACTCACTGTAACTTAAAAGTACCAAACCAGAAGTAAGACCCCGAGGCAAACAGACAGAATTCAGAACTTTTGGAACACTCCCAGTGAGGGAAGAGTTCTCCAGTCCTGCTGAACTTCCTGCTGCAGAGCTGACCAGGACCCTCCTCCTCCAGGGTGCACCGGGCTGCCAAACCCCTCGAGCCACCATTGTAAGAGCTGATTAATAAAGGCATTTTAAGGAGAAAAATATTATCTCCGCCCATTCATAACAAAGCCAGGTCTCTTTTTTGTTTACTTTTATAGTACTTTTGAAAATGCACTCCAACATTATGCATTCATTACTCCTTGAAGATGAATTTGACAGTAAATATTAGTCCTGATTCAAGGGTGCCTAGGATTTGAAGGAGACAAATCCAAAGGCTTTGGCACACTAAAGATTTTAACTTTGCATCTTACTTTTTTTTTTTATTTATTTACAAAATTGGCTGAAGAGAAAGCAAAGGGCTACTACACTTCTCTTACTCTATCCCCCTGAAGTTTCTGGGTATCTGTTTTTGTCTGTGGCAGGTTTCATTCTTACACATTTTGACACTGCTTTCTAAACATGATCGCAAAATAGGAACACAAATGTTTCTCTGAATTTTGTCATTTTACAAGTGCCACAAGTATTCACTTGCCCCTTTATTATCAGCTTACAATGGGAAACAGTGTTTATTCAAAGTATTTCTAAAATACAAAACAAATTGAATTGAATCCTATATATTCAGATAATCATTAGGAATACTATTCTTTCTGAATTCACAAAAATAAAAGATAAAATAGTTTCTCTCAAGATAGTGGCTGGTTTTCCATTCCACTTTCTTACATGGCTGGATTGTCTGTCATTTGTTGTTCTGTGTCACCGGGATGTTTTACTGACATAGATGGCAAGGCTACCAGAAAGCTCTGTCAGATGGCTCTCAGACAACACACTCTATCACCCTAAATGTAGCTTTTGGCCCACATTTGGTAACGATTCAGTCCGTGTTCTAGAACTCTATGTCAAACACACAAGATATGAGAAAAATGGGTAAGTATACAGAAGCAAGAGCAGTGAAAAAATAGCTCCTAAGGCCAGTCTTAGCTAAAATGTATTTTAATAATATTTTAAGTAGTATTTTAAATTGATTTAGAAGAAAGAAAAAGAAATGGAACTTCCAGATGCAGGACTGAAATTGCCTTTTCACCCAGACACCTTATGTCTGGGGTTTATAAATGCCTTTGTCTATGTTGTTATCATCGTGTGCTGGGTGTCCTCCTTTTTAAGAGGAGTTAAAGGCAAACTCAGAACAAATAAAATTCAGCTGGGAATGAGAAACCCTTTACTCAATTTAATGTATGCACGTAGACAGAGGCGTTTGAAAAAGCTGTGGAGGCACTTTAAATGTTTTTAATCCAAGTAGTTAATTTTTCAGATAGCAGCAGTGCTGTGTGAGTGCTGGTTCCAGCTGCTCCAGCTTTTAAGTACAAAAGAGAGGGATAAAGCAATCATTAACAGTTTTTAATCCACGGTATTCTTCTGAGGCCTTTGAAAATGTGAGCAGATACGGGTTTGAAATTTATCATAGTTTTATGGATCATTTACCACTGTATTTAAAACAGTGGCATTTTTCTTCATTATTGCTTGGTAGGAACATTTCTCACTGTGCTCTCCCTTTTCTGGTGGCATAGAACAGTGCTTTTCCTTACAGACTTGAATTTGTTCAGAAAATAACAGATATCTCATGATTTAACACATAGTTTAGACGTGGTTCTTTAACGCTGCGAACTAGTACCTTCTGTGCGGGAAAAACGAAAACAAAACAAACAAAAAAAAAACCCAACTCGTGAATTTCTAAGCATGAACTCTCAAAGCAAGCCTGAAAAGAAGAGCGGCAAAAGGAAGGAGTGGGATTCATTACGAAACCCGGCAGATAATTGTAGCAAATGCGTATTACAGAGATGAGTCACACAGCAAAGGCTGAAACAAAAGGCAGAGATAGGGCTGGAGAAAAGCACATCGAGCTAGAGATAACACACACAATGCGCTCAGTCCTTTAAGCACTGCACACAACCAGCCAAACCGGCTGTCGTTCAATTTCTAAACACAATGACATCCTTTGATGAGCAAATAACTCGCTCACAAGACTATCGCAGTGCCATCCTTCACAGTCATCAGTTCACTTATCATAGACCGCCTTAACATTGGTCACCATTATCTGACCCAAGGAGTAAATTGCCACTTGTTTTTCACCCTCCCTCGATCAAACCACACCATTGGTGCTGGTTTCCAGCTGCTGCCATGGCCCCCATCCCACCAGCACATACACAGACAGCAGCCCAAGAATTCCTGTACTCCAAGAATTCCTGCTCAACACAGGACCGCAGCGCACGGGTATTCCTTGACTGCACCCTCAAGAAATTAAGGAATTCTTTATTTATCTCGAGGATCACAAAACAAAGGAGCCTCCCGAAAAGATTTTTTTAATAGTAGTGTTATAGGGAATGTACTGCGTTTGATAATTCTTGCTGAAATAAAATATGAATAAAATAATGAATAAGCACCAGTTCTGGGAAAACTAGGCTTGCATTCCAGTTTGGGTGTCTCCAGCAAGAGAAGAATGGAAATCAACACCTGAAAGAAAGTTCCCGGCCCTGGGGATGGGCCACTGATGACGATTAATCAAAGATGAGCAAAACCAGATAAGACTCAACACACCCAATGCAGCCTTCCCGGAAAGAACAATCAACTCACCGACTCTGCCCAAAATCCTACTCATAAGGGGGACAGCCTCAAAAGAAAAACTCAAGAATACAGCATCCCAGAATAGTGAACAAAGGATCTAGCCTTGGGGGAAATAAACTGTATAAAAACTGGACTTTTGGCAATGGGATTTGTGAACAGGGGACGACAAGGGCGGTAGAGTCTTGTCCCTATGTTCACCCAGTTGCCGACCCGGGGTCGGAGCTGCCTTTTTATTGTGGTTTTCCGTGTTTGCTGTTACGTGACAAATAAATTCTGGGGTTTTTTTAATTTTATTTTTGCAAATCCGGCTGTCTCATTTACAACAGTAGCAAAGTTATGGCATAGAAATCGATACTGTTCCCCCTAATCAGAGGCCCGTTGTGCTTTAGACGCGCGGCATTTCTGCGAGGAGACAGCGACGGGACTTTCACAAGAGCATCAGCAGCATCTTTGTCAGACTGAGCTGGCACAGCCCACGGACCGCCCTGGTTCTGTCCTGCCAGAGCAGAGATTCATTCCCGGGCTCTCTCTGGCCCAGGAACAGAAGCACATTTGGGAGCTGGAGCCACAGTGGGTCCGGAGCTTTGTGAGAAAGTGCCCCGGTCCTTTCAGCATCCAAACTACAGCCCAGAGGCTTGTTTCTCCCGTTCTGTGAGAACAATTACCGCTTAATTGTTCCAGATCTCCTGGCAATATGTTTGTAACTGGGAAAGCTGCAGTTCTTGCAATGGGCGCCTGGATTTACAAGGTAATTATTGTTGACAGTGCTCCCAAACCAACTGTCATGTCTGAACGGATGGCACTTCCAACACATCCTTCTGTGCTCATGATTTCCAACCAATTACAAGGAAAAAAAAAAAAAAAAAAAAGTTGCATCGAAAATCTGTTTTTCATAGAGTGGATGCATACTTCTGATACACAGCAGCTCTAGTTCTTTGCTCCAAGAAACAAATCCAAGGCAAACGACTGCAACGAGAGTGACAACAGAAAGCCTGAGCCATGCAAAATAAAGACACATAATTTCTGGTCAAGGAGCAAACAAATATAATAAAAATCCAAGGCACCTCATTTTTTCGTGTTAAATCACTGCAGGATCATTACATTTTGAGTAATTTCTCCACGAATTGTCCCCAGCCTTTGGAAAGATGCTACTTGGAACAAGTGCTAATATATAAGCATGACATTCCCTTTTCTGCCTCATTGCCCTCTGTATGCTAATAAAATGAAATGGCCATTCCAGAGTAAACACTCACCCATGTATTATTATTTAAAAACCGTCAAAACAACACAAGGAAAAAAACAACAAATGCACGAATGTAATATGAAATGAACTGTAATGTAAGACTTAAGTACAATCAATACATAATTAGAGCTGCCTGGAAGAGGCAATACTTTTCAGACTGTTGACTTGAAGGGTGCTTTTTCTTCTAGTTAGGCTGAGACATTTCTCTTAAATGAGATTTCAAAGTGCAATGTTGTGCTACTTCAGAAACACAACAACAAAGTAAATTCTACTGTAGCATGTGGTGATTGGACTGAGGTATCCTTCCAGGTTCAAATGCAGCATAAACTTAGCTAATAAAGAGAACATAAAAGCACCTCCTTAGCTTTGTGTCCTTATTAATTTACAAAAAAATGGCACACAAGAGAACTTGGAATCACTGGTTCAACTACTGAAGACATCTCTGTTAATATTAATCCCAGCTTCTCACAGAAAAGGACCCCAGCATTGCAGTTACCATTAAGTGCATCTGTCTGCTTGTCTGGTATGATCACCATGGTTCTCAGATGCTTTAGAGATAAATGTGAAAACACAGCCCTTAATTCAAAGCGCATGCAATCTGTCAGGGTAAATTTACACAGGGGTAAACTCGTAGGGAGCTGGGATTTCACATGGACCATGCAGGTCTGGATGGGGTGACATCAGCAGTGCAGGAGATTCACACAGAGCTCAGGAACATCAGTCATTTCTTCAAAATTAGCCTTGGTAACAATACTGGCCTCATTAGAGACAGAAATGTAGCTTTAGGTGAGACACCCAGCACAGTCACCATGGGTTTTGAAGGTGAAATGAAGCAAAGGGGTATTTTGTGGATCAAACTGTACACCGTAAATGCAGGAGGAGGGAGTGGTTACTATTCCATTATACTGGCATTTCCAGGATTTGTAAATCAAGTCTGCCTGAAATAAGAAGATTGAAACAGCCTCAAATTTTGGTTTCTTTCACATTGCTCCCAAGTTTCTGGGAGCTTGTGATGCACTTGAATCACACAAACAAGCTTTGTTCCATAATAGAAGGAAACAAACTTAGGAGAAAGAAAGATTGATTGATTCTTATGTAAACCCTTGTTTCCTGGAGCTGAGCTTTCAAGCAAAACATCAAATACTAAAGTCGCATAGCAACCTCCCCACCCCCATTACAGGTGGACCGGGTGGCCAGTTCCACCTTTCCTGTTTCCCCAGGCTGCACAAACACAGCCCTTGCATAGGTAGGATTTATATCGGCAGAGTGAGCTTCCTAGGCTGTGGACACCTTTGTGTGTAAGAAAACATGAGTTCTGCCCAAAACAGCCTGAGGTGGAAACCTATGATGTTCTGTGTTCATGTTCCTCGGTACATTATGAAAATGAACAGCATGTAATGTCTCATAAACTCACCCTTACACATCATCTTATGATGATTGGATTATTCAGCTAAGTAGAAGGCATTTGAGTGCAAGCAACATTATACTTAGTCAATTATTTATTATTTAATCACTAGCATTTTTGGAACCATTACAGTATTATATTCACTAATCACAATGAACACTAAATTTTGTATCACTGGCTTTGAGTGGGAAATACCTGCAATCAAGCACCATGTTTTTCACAAGGCTTTGTCCGTGCATTTGCAAGCAGAGTAAGCAAGCATACACTAGAAAACACCTGAGGCACACTGGTATGCAAAAGCATAAAACCAATTACAAGTAAGTATGTTCTGCCCCACCTCATTTTGTTCTCCCTTTTATTTGTTGCATGATCTCTGTGCTGCCTACTGGCAAGTTCCCTCTTTGATTTCCAATCATCCCTTGATGACTCTATTTTCCTCCCATATGCTCCTACTTTCTGGTAAACTGGTAAAACCCTTACACCCAAAACCTGCGTGACTTTTCCCCCTAAAACAAGCTAAAATACTTAAAAAATTATTCATCGCTGCAAGTCAACAGCAGGACTCGCATTGCTGTTGTGATGTTCAACAGCAATGTGGCAGGAAAAAGTCCCGTAATCCAGACATAAACCCCCCTGAGCTGGTGCCGTGCCATTTTCCCGGCTGGGCGGCTGCCAGGTACGTGTAGCTCGTCCCTCGGCTCAGCTCTCAGGCGAGGCGCAGCGGTGTTTGTCTGCCACCTCCCGGGGGAGTCACAGCGCCGGGGACAGGCACAGCCGGCAGGGACGAGCCGCAGGAACACACTGGGACATGCCAGTGCTCACCGGGAGTATTGGAACGACGTCAAAAGTACCTAGGTTACAAACACTCCAAAATTTGAGGGCACGGCAGTCAGTGAACTGTGCTGCTGTTTGTACACATTACCTCATCTTCCTCCCTCCAGCTGCAAGGCTTCGTTTGGACTTTAATCCAGAATTGCATTTTTCAGTCGGTTTTCTTTTGTTGTTGCTGTTGGTTTGGTGTTTTCGTGTTTGGGTTCGAGGTTTTTTGTGTGTTCTTTTAGGGTCTTTTTAACTCACGTAATTTGAGGTTTTCTAGATCTCCACTCTTTTTCTGCCTACAAATTTTGCCCAGGCAGAGCTGGTGGGTATCAGTCTCTCTGTGATTTTCAGAGCCTTGGACACTGTTGCTGCCCTGGCAGTGGACAGGCAGGAATGCCAGAGGAATAATGGCTGCTGGACATGTGGAACTGACTGGGCCCACACTGGGGAACTGATCTCCACACAGAATATACACCCAAGGCACTCAGGACGTGTTAGACCCATTGTATGAACACTATAAATGGTACAGCCAGAAATATCTGACCACAAATCTCAAGGGGAAAAAACCCACTGTAACCCTGCTTCTGAGGATACCCAGTTGTTGGCTTACACAATTTATTGCACTATGTTCACTGCTTAGTGTTCCATCCTTAAAATACAGCTTTGACCAAAGAGAGAGAGGCCCAGCTTCAGATTTCACTTCACTATGGTAAATTTTCCAAAGAATCCACAGGGCAATACAAATAAACATTGATGAATGCTAATAATGATCCACAACAGCAAGAAGTGTTATGGAAAGGCAACAACTACTTGCACTGGGAAAGAATTCTGCATTGAAAACAGAACAAAATTTGGAACAAGCTTGTTTAGTCAACATGAGAGTTATTTATACTTTTCTTAGAAAACTGAAGAGCTGCTTACAAAAAATAAATTATGCAATACTGTAATAAATAGGATTAAATTATAGGCAATTCAAGCAAATGAATTGATGTTGAGGAGGCTAGAATTCAATCCAGAATTTTAACATCTTATTACACTATTAAAATACATTACTGCAACTATGTAGTCTACTGTAATTATTTTCTACTCATCACCCTAGCTATTCAGTGGTCCATTCTCCTTTGTTTTCTGCTTATACATTAAATTTCTAAACTCATTTCAATCCCACTACTGCCTTCTCCTCACCACCCAAACCTCCCCAGGTGCTTCCTTCCCTCTTGACTACAAACCCCAGCAGCAGCAGTGCAGAGGCCAAGAAAACAAAACCAGCAAAGCCTGTTTGGGTTTTGCTTCCTCCCTCGTGTTTGACATCGAGGCACCCGATTAGTGAGACAGAGCTCACTGGATGTCAAATGGGGAGCAACACCAGTTTGGCAGAAGGATGAGTTTCATTCTTAATTACAACCTATGGGAATATAAATGTAAACAGAATCACAGAATGTGTAGGTTAGAAGAGACCTTCAAGATCATCAAGTCCAACCCAACCCTAACCTCAACTAAACCATGGCACCGAGTGCCACATCCAATCTTTCTTTAAAGACATCCAGGGATGGTGACTCAACCACCTGCCCATGCAGGTCATTCCAATACTTTATCACCCTTTCTGTAAAAAACCTTTTCCTAATATCCAGCCTATATTTCCCTTGGTGCAGCTTAAGATCATGTCCTCTTGTTCTGTCATTTGCTGCCTGGAGAAAGAGACCAACCCCCACCTAAGCACAGCCACCCTTCAGGAAGTTGTAGAGAGTGATCAGGTCACCTCTGAGTCTCCTTTTCTCCAGGATAAACAACCCCAGCTCCCTCAGCCATTCCTCACAGTGTCGCCCCTGCATTTCTTGCTTTCAAGTGTTTGAACCTTTGCAGCAGCTTTCTCACACTGCCTCATGTAAACAATATTGTATTCTTAGAATTTATCAGTATGTTTTGCATATTTGTTCTCTGAGAGAGAATTTGACTGATGGTCATAGTGACCAATGGAGTCAGGAGGTTGTAACCTCCTTGGGCCAATCTTGGCCCTCTGTACAAAATGTATATAAGCTATTGGAGTCAGATAATAAAGAGCCTTCCATGCTTGACCCTGCTGCTGCTTGCTGTCCTCTGTGAGGGTCCACACCACGTCGCAACGTGTTGCCCCTCTAAGGGCAGGGGTAACACTCACAGGCCCTCCAAGCCCCTCACCAGCCTTGTTGCCTCCTCTGGACGTGCTCAAGTGTCTCAACGTCCTTCCTCAAGGTGTGGCCTCACCAGTGCCCAGTACAGGGGAAGAATGACCTCCCTGCTCCTGCTGGACACACTATTCCTGATCGAGGCCAGGATGCCATTGGCCTTCTTGGCCCCGTGAGCACACTGCTGGCTCATGTTCAGCCAGTGTTTGACCAGAACCCCCAGGTCCCTTTCTGCCTGGGCACTGTCCAGCCACACCATCCCCAGCCTAGAGCACTGCAGGGGGTTATTGTGGGCAAAGTGCAGGACTTGGCACTTGGACTTGTTAAACTTCATCCTATTGGACTCCACCCATCCATCCAATCATTCTAGGTCTCTCTGCAGAGCCCTCCTATCTTCCAACACATCAACACATGCTCCCAGCTTAGTGTTATCTGCAAATTTACTAATAATAGACTCAATACCCTTATCGATGTCATCAATAAAGATATTGAACAGAACAGGTCCCAGCACAGACCCCTGAGGGACATCACTGGTGACTGTCCCCAGCTGGATACAACACCATTCCCCACCACTCTCTGGGCCCGGCCATCCAGCCAGTTCCTGACCTAGCAAAGAGTGCTCCTGTCCAACCCCCAGGCTGCCAGCTTTTCCAGGAGTATGCTGTGGAGGACAGTGTCGAAGGCCTTGCTGAAGGTCAAACAGACAACATCCACAGCCCTTCCGGCATCCACCAGGCGGGTCACCTGGTCATAAAAGGAGATCATGTTGGTCAAACATGACCTACCTCTCCTAAACCCATGCTGGCTGGGCCTGAGACCCTGGACATCCTGTAAATGCTGCATAATAGCTCTCAGTATAAACTATTCCATTATCTTACCTGGTACTGAGGTCAGGCTGCTGGTCTGTAATTACCAGGATCCTCCTTTCTACTCTTCTTGTGAATGGGTGTCACATTGGCCAGTTTCCAATCATCCAGAACCTTAGCAGTGAGCCAGGACTGATTGTAAATGATGGAGAGTGGCTTTGCAAGCTCATCTGCCAGCTCCCTCATCACCCTGGGATGGATCCCATCTGGCCCACAGATTTATGGACATCCCAGCAGCTCAGCAGTTCTCTGATTACCTTTTCTAGTTCACAGAACCCTCATGGTGTTGTCAATTTAGAAACACAAAAGGAGTGATTTTGGTTTCTCAAGGGATCCAGGCCCTGCAGAAGTCTCAGCCGAGGAAACACCAGGGCCCTGGCCAAGAGCAGGAGGGTGTCTCTCAGTTTCCTCACCTTTACCCTGTGTTTGAAATCCATCTCAGAGCAGGGGTGACAGCCCACAGCCCCCAGCAGTGTGGTGACACTGGTGACACATTGGGGAGGACAACATTGAGCACCCCCTGCACCTTGAGATTCAGCACTGACACAAAAATTAACAGGGAAGCTCAAATCTAAGGACATTAAACTTTCTCTCCAGCACTGAGCATACATAATTCACATAGTTATTTCTGTGATTGAATCCTTTTAAAAATAAGGTTGTAAGCAATGTTTTTAGTGGTCATGGTTGCACAAAGCCCATGATTTCATAACTGGTGTTAAAAATAAGCTGCTAAAATGCCTTGAGAGACAGATATGTCAGGTCTGTTTGATAATCACTGCCCCAACTCTGTGAGAGTAGCTTCCTTTCAACTCTGCTTTGCTACAGTTTGCCAAGATCTTGGCCTGGCAGCCTTTAAGGTTCAACATCTGCTTAGATTCCCGTTTTCTTCCAGTTACAAGTACCACTGACCTGTAGGTACAGCAGTCTTCAACTCCTGAGCAGCTTCAGAGTTTTGATTTCTGCCACATTCCCCCCCCCCCCAGAGCAGTGCAATCCATAGAGATTCCTTGTTTAATTCATGGCTTGCCATTAAGCTCCACACCAGTGGCTGAAGTAAGAATGACTCACACCAGCAGAGCAGGTATTAACTGTGTCCTCTTGCTCTGATATCACACACCATCCAAAAATTGAAGTGCAGCCCTTCCAAGCCTGTGATCACATCCTCACTGCCCCAGCCACCTCAGGCTGGGACCCCTGACATTCACACCAAGTGTAAACCTGAAGAACTAGAAAATAAAAATAATTCAGCCAGGCCAGGGAGGCAGCTGACACTCTGCAGCCCTGGAATAACACAGGTATTGTCTAATTAGAGGTTTCACCAGTGTTGCTTCAAGCAATTACTTCGAAGGAATTAGTTCCTGTATAGGAAATGGAAAAAACATCACAAGAAGGAATTGGGAAATTGCAGGGGTTTTGAAAACAAATTGTATTTATTTCTCAAATATTTTCAACAAGCTAGGCTTGTATCACAAAGCCCCTGTCCTCCAAGGACAGTACAGCCTATCTGCCGAGACAGGTTTGTATTTCACTCCTGAAGAATCAAAATTCTGAGAAACGTTACTGCACATTTTGCCAAGCAACTCTTCACTCTCTGTTCCCTTTATCTTTCCCAGGTGAAGCTTCAGAAAGTTGCATGTTGTGTTCTCCTTATGTCCTCTTTTCACACATCCCTGTGGTTTAAGGTAGTGAAGATGATGCAGAAGAGAAATTCCAGTACTAACACCGAGTTATTTCATGTATTTTCCTATTAGACAATTTTAACAACACTTACACTGCTGTTCTGGAGGCAGCTGAACTACCTTGGGATCTGCCAAGCCTCCTACAGATGATTTTTTTTTTTTTTTTTCATATAGAAGTCTCCCTGCAGTGGCTGATTCAAGGCCCTTTCCTCATGAACAGGCTGATTGGTATTTTGTAAACAAAATTAAACGGCTTTAGGGGGAGCTGCCTCCTGTGCCCTCGAGGCCTTTTGTGAGGGCGAACTCAGCCTGTGTTCTGAACTCGCTTCGATTAGCAAAAGCTCCTGTGAGGTGGAAGGGACGAGTCTGCGGCTGGCTGGCGCTACCTCAGCGAAGGCCGAGCGCCGGCGAGGAGCCGCTGGAAGTCACCGAAACTGCCCCGGTTCCCTCCGCTCCTCTCACGGCTACAGCGGCCCCGGGGCCACCCTCAGCGCCGGGCCGGGCAGGGTACCACAGGCTCATCCTGCCCGTGAGGGGCGGGAGCGGCTCCGGGGAGGCAGCTCTGGCCCCTTAAAGTGCAAAAGGAAGAAAGGGACAGGGAAAAAGGAGGGGGGAAAAAAGGAGGAAGAGGAAGCGCATCTCCAGCGCAGCCCCCTACCCTCAGCGAGCCGCCCCCGCCCACTTCCGGCCGCCCCCCGCGCGCCGCGATGACGCACTTCCTCCCGCCAGCCCCGCTCCCCCGCCCCCGGGCCGGAGGTGCCGCCGCCATTTTGCCGCTCTCTCGCTGCTGCTCTGCCGGCGCGGCGGCCGCGGCCGAAGCAGCGTTTGTAACGGGCTTTTACCCGCTCGGGGCCCCGCGCCCCAGCCCGCTCTGAACGCGCCATGTCCGGAGAGGGAAGCGCCGGCGACCAGGTGAGCGGGGGCCAGGCGAGCGCAGGCCGCGCCCCGCGGGAGCGGCGCGGTGCGGACTCGACGAGGGCGGGAGGGCGGCGGGGCCGAGGGCAGCGCGGTCTGCCCTGAGCCCTGAGCCCGGCCGGGGCTCCTCCGCCCTCCTGTCCGTCGGAAGGAGCTCCCTGTACTCTCTCGGCTAGCGGGGGAAGCGGGGAGCGGGCCCGGCCCGGCCCGGCGGTGAGACCCCGGAGCTCCGGCCCGCCCGGCTCGGGGCCAGGGGGACAATGGGTGCCCTGGGGAGCTCCCACGTCACCGCCTCCTGCGGTCCCTGAACACACCGCGCTCGGGAAGGAAATTGCAACCCGGAGAAGCTGTTTACAGGGGCAGTTCGCGGCGTTATATAAAGGGAGCGTTGGCTGCACTCGGGCGTTTAATGGAAAAGGCCTCTTTAACGACACCATCTGCCTCCGGAATAAAGCAGTGTTCAAATACACTTAATCCTTCAACTAGGAACAATAAATATGCGTTCATTTGATAAATAGTCTTTGTGGTACAGCTCTCATTTCGTTTAGCAGGGAAATAAACCCGAGAAATGCCACCTCAGCATGAGGAAGAACTTCTTTACGTGTAGGGTGGCAGAGCACTGGAATTGCTGCCCAGGGAGGGCGTGGAGTCTCCCTCTTTGGACGCGTTAAAAACCCACCTGGACGCATTCCTGTGTCACCTATTCCAGCAAGTCACCTTGCCTGGGCAGGAGAGGATCTCCAGAGGCCCCTTCCAAACCTCATGGTTTTGGGATTCTGTGACATAACTACAGTTTCAGCGGAGTTTGGGAGAGTTTTTTGATTGTTTTTTTGTTTGGTTGGTTGGTTTTAATTTTTTTTTTTTTTTTTTGTGGTTGTTTTGTTTTCATTTTTTGTAGAGACACCAAAGTATGTATTTATCCTGATCTCTAAATGATAGGGAGGTACCTCCAGAGGTTTGTGTGTCACTTTTTTTTAATCTGGTATGACTGTGAACGATTTCCAGCTTACTGGCAGAGTTTTCTCCAAAATGGCTTTTTTTAGTGGTTGGGATGATCTTTAAGGTCAGTGTTAATTGGAGGGGTGGGGATGAAAGTTCCTGGTTGAGGGAAGAGTTATTGATGTCAGTGTCTTAGTGGCCCGTGTAGCCTTTAGAAATACTTGAAATGAAGCCGATGGATGCCTCAGTGCTTCTTGAAATGGCTTTTTCTTTGTAGAACGTTAGTTTCTTACAAACCAGGTGAATTTCTGTCTGTCTGGGCCGGTTACCCCTAAAGGATGATGTGTAAATTTTATAAATCACTGTTTTGTGGGGTGGGGTAAGCACAGGAAATGTCAAACACTCAGTTTCTGCTTCGTTAGGTTAATTTCCTAAAATTCCCTGTGTGCTTGGAGTATGTTTGGGCTCTTCAGAATGGTTCCTTTCATCAGGAGATGGGTGGCTGCAAAGAAGTAAGAAAATGCCACAGCAGAATTTCGGTGATGCTGGTGTGTAGCATGTTCCAGATTGAATCTCCCCACTCCAGTGTGTTTTCAAGAATACACTGATGTTTCACAGTTTAATTAATCTGGATGTTTCTGTAGCTGGTAAAGTGTTACTGTTTAACTTCAACCATGCTGCCTTTAGGCTTTATTTTCTTTTGCAAGGGAGGATTTGATAAGGAAAAGGTTGGGTTACTGTCTATATTCTGCATACAAGTGGCAGGTGTACTGATGTTATGGCATTCCTCAGAGGAGTTCAGCGTTCCCAAACCTGTGAATTGTTATCTCCAGTCTAACCTGTAACTTGGCCTTTGGGCCATATTAAGGTTCCCTGTGTTTTGCCCATTGTTATTACTGTGTTCATGTTGGATGCACTTCAGATTCAAAAAAACAGCTCTTATAGGCTGGATGAATTTTTATTTTTTTATTTACACTGCTCCATCCTCTTGATGAATGAAGGCCTCTGGATTCTGATCTCCTGCAAGTCTCTAATTCTGTTATGGTCAATCACCTTCCTTCCATCAGTTTTCTTCACTTTCAGTAACAGCTTTTTCCTCACCTGGCAGGCTTGTGTTTGGCTCCTGCTGTTGCCATGTGCAGATCCCAGTGTCTTTAGCAGCTCTGCCATGGAGATTTCAGCCCAGAGGCTCCCAGGGCTGTGTCTGACATGGCTGCAGGGATCCCAATCCAGTGTCCCTGGAGGGAGGAGTAGCACTCCAGGGCACCCACACTCCAGAGCAGCCTGTGCTGGCTGAAAGGCCTGAGCTTAGGCTGCACGTTTTTCTGGATGTGCCTGGCAGAGGCTGGATTGCAGCTGCCTCTTCTGTCCCAAGTTTCACCTGCTGCTCCAGCTCTGAGGTTTTGGTGCTGTTTTCATTGGCAGTCACAGGGTCAGTACCCAACGGGGCTGCACGGTTAATTCCCATCTGAGCTGTGCATTAGATGTGAGTGTGAGAGTGTGTGATGCAGGTGAGAAATCTCTGACAAGGCAGAGCTCTGAGCTCTGGCCCACTCCCAGCCAGGGGTTCTGCATCTTGCTTCCCATAGCCCAGCTTTTGGAAGGCACTGCCAAAAGGCAGCCAGGTGAATGATAAATTGCTATGGTCATGTAGAAAGGAACAGAGTGGAATACTGATTGTAGGAAGAGAGGGAGGGTGAAGGGAATGTAAGGTTTAAGACATGGGCTTTAGGGGGTTTTGTTGTACCTGCTGCAGGGCAGTTGAAACGTGGCTTTACTGCCTTTAGACCAAGCTTAGCTCCAGGAATTTTTGGGCTGCTTTACTGTGTTGATCAGGAGCCTAAACTGTATTTTGTAGGTTGTCTCCTCATTATGTTACTGTAGAACAGACTGGAGCAGGAGGATGAAGAAATACAATGAAGCCACAACTCTTGGAGTATATTTTAAATTCTTTCTCTGTGTTTACGTGCTGGGCCTGAATTAGTCCTGAAAAAAACAGTTGAATCATGTGAGGACTTAAAATCTGTCAGGCCCCTGCCAGAATTCTGGCAAGGCCTCCATGATGTTTAACAAACCAGGATTTCCAGGTCAGTTTCTGGAATACCAAGCGCTCAGCCCTGTCTGTATCATGGAGATGCACTTTTGTGGACTGAAAAGCTGCAGCTGCCACTGGTGGGTGGCCAGAAAATTCCCTGACAGGCTCTTCCCAGCTCAATGTATCAGGGTCACAAAGAGCCCATGTTTACACCTATGGATGTCTTGACATTTTTGTGGTCATTAATGCACACATCAAGTCTCATTTCAGTTGTGATGGTTGGTTCTTGTGCTTGCTAAAAAAACCTAAATTCCCCACTTTATAAATCCTTGCCAGGCATCAACTTCATCTGAAGATCTTGTAACATTTGCTTTGCCTCTGCATCAGTTGCCTTCTGATCTTTTAAAGTTAGAACATGCATTTCACACTTCCAGTTCTAAGATACACACCCCAGTCTGTGATGCATTTTTATGTTACCTGAATATGGATCTGTTCTAAGACTAAACTGTGGAAAAAAAGATGTCTGCATTGTCTCTGTGACTACAGAAAATACCTCAAAAACAATTTGTTCTGTTTTCTTGACAGTACTTTTATCCCTTTTGGTTCCTTCCTCTCCTTGTCTTGTGTCTGTTTGATATGGTACATCATGAAAGTTTCTGTGTGCTAAAGACAATAGTAAATGTTGTAGTTCACTTTGGTTTAGTGCTTTAAAAATAGGTGTGACTGAATGCAGTGCTCAAAGAAGATTTTTCTTGCGGGATCATGTGGGTTTAACATCACAGGAGGAGCCATTTTAGAGAAACCTCTTTAGGAGTGAACATGAGTGCAAGTATTGGTGAAGGAAAGCTTCAGTGGTTGAATGACAATTTTTACCCACTTGTAAATAAATTATAATTTAGGTATATTTCCAGAGGCAGTAACTTCCAGGTATACCAATAAGAAGTTCAAGTGAAAAAATGTGTCAGTCCAGCATTTGGAAAATAGTCCTCTGAGGAAAGAATGGTAATCATTACTAATCTAAAACTTTAATTTATCTGGAGTTTTGAGCCCAGATTATGTTGGGATGGGGCAGTACTTACAAAAGTGCCCTTTTTTGGTCAAGATGAATGTGCTGTGCTATGTCTGCTCTTAGTGTTCAGATCTTAAAGGACACAATCTTTTCAAGGCTGTTCACAGTTCAAGTAGTTTAGTGTAGAATAGAAGTCAAGGCATTAAAAACATTTAAGAAAGTGCAGGGATTGATGAAGTGAAACTGCAGTTCCCCCAGTTGAAGGGATGTGTTAGTGAGGAAAGGATTTAAAAACTTATTCTTTGCACATGCAGCTATAAATAAACTTTAAGGGAAAAAAGCCTTAGATTAAACTAACCTGTACATTTAGCAAACTGGACAACTAACAGTGTTAAGTTGCACGTTAATATATTTGAAATGTTATTCACTGGGTCTGTTACAGGCCAGGCTGTGCCAAGGTGTGCAACACCCAGCCAGAACCCCCCAACAGTGGCTTCTGTCTTCATGTCCAGAAACCTCCTGTTGGATATTGAAGCAACTTGACTAAACTAGCCATTAAAATTCCTGTTTGTATACAACAGCCTACGTGTCTGCTTTGTAGAAGTTCTTATTTCATAATTAGTGGTAGTTTTTAAAACATCCTGAGCTGGCCACTTCATGGATATAACAGTTGTTTTAAACACATTTCCTTTTCACTGCATTGGATCCTTTTATGGAAACAGGAGGATGCCTTAAATAATTGTATCTGTTTAGTCTTGCAAATAATTTAAAGGTGTTTAGGCATTTTCTTAGACACTTTGGAGTTGTGAAGATTCATTTAAGAGGCCTGAGGAAGCTGTTGATTTTAGGAATATGGTATAAAGCAAGAAGATTCCCTTAGTGGAAGCAAATACTAAAAGTGAACTTTATTTCCTCTGGTTTTGTTCCCTCAGACGTTCTTTATGAATTCAGGATTGGATTTTGTGCAGTTGATGTATTTTGCAGGAAGGAGCTCCTAGATTTCTTCCTAGAAAATTTGGGTTTAGGTCTCTTCAGATTTTGGAAAGATCTTTTTATACTTCTGGTGTCTGTGAAACTTCAAACCTATTGCTATTTGTCAGTGTATAAATAATAAAAGGATAGTTGTGGACTGGACTAGGTGCTAATAATTTGAAGAAACCCTAAGTGCTAAAATAATTCCATGACCTTCAAAGAGTTGTTTATGGGATACGATCATGATGATGCAGAGATCTACTGAACCTAGAGTTAACAAAAGCAGAGGAAAAAAAGTGGTTTTATGCTTTTTGCAGTAGTCTGTATGCAATATTTTTTTTTGGGTAGTAAAGAAAAGTTAAAAAAAAAAAGTTAAAAGTAAAGTTAAAAGCCACTGCCTGATTAGGTTGTTTGATGGTGTTTAAGCTGGTCTAAGTTGGGGCTGCTAGAGTCTTGATGGTTTTGCATCCTTTTTTCTGCATCTGATCCTGAGACCAGAAGGTTGAACCATTAGAAAATTAATCACTTTTCTAACAGGATTATTTTCTGCTGATTTAACTCCCTGAACTGGCTTGTTACAGAATGAGCTTATCTGAAAATGCTTATCTAGAGACAGGATAATGGCAGTGAACACCCAAGAATTGCACATTCACAGTTTTGGCTATTGGCTGTTGTGCAAGCCGTACAATGCACAATCAGAAGCTCAGTGCCCTTGGACTGTGATAGCAGCAGCTGGAGCACAAAATGTAGTCAACATAAAGTTGTCAAAACTGCCAGCACGTGTCTTCTTCCTGCCTGGAGCTGAGTGAGGTCAAAAGTCAAGCTCTTGGTTCCATTTTGCTGTGTGCCTGCACTACTGTTAGTCCTCACAGTGGGTGTTTGCTCGCACACCCAGCTCTGGCAAAACGGTCCCGAGAATCCTAAGGGTTGATTCTTCCAGGATACTCGGAGTGATTGTGAAGATGCAATGAGCTCTTATTTCTGCTGAGGTGGAACCCAGACACTGATCAGTCTGCAGTGCAGTGTGTCCCTGAGACGCGGATGGCTTTCCCTGTGCTGCAGGTGCAAAGGGTCAGGAGAGGAAGTTCTCACTGGCTCTCAGAACTTGAGTGTTTCCTTCTATGTGATCTGAGGTACAAGCAGGTCCAGGCAGTCCAGTGTAAAACTGTGATCCTCACAGTTATTTTCAGTTCTGTAGGGTGCCTGTCATTTGTCTTGAGTAACTGAATGGAAAACTTTATCTGCTGCTGCTAAACAATTATTTACTAACTTAGAAAATCAGTCCTTTTTATTTTCCAGTAATATAATTGTGCTTCTTGCCCAGATTGACTCATGGATCAAACATATTAAGTTAATTTAGGATTGCTATGGTTGTGCATCTCATCTCCATCTATTTTATCCTGAGCTGTTTCTGCCTTTCTGAGTTTATTACCCTGTATCTGCATAGGTGAAATCAAATTCCTGGAAGTTTTAACTCAGCTGCCACTTCAGTGAAGTGCCTGTTCTTTTGGAAAATGGAAAGATTTGAGGAAATACAACTAAACTACTGCTATAATAGTTGAAAGGTGCTTCAGTGGCCCATTCTGCTTTATCTTGTTTAAAAGTCAGCACTAACAGCTCAGGACCTTAAGTTTGTGTAGGGTGGGGTCCTTTTTATTGTAGCAGACATTAATGGTACATCTGCCAGGCATTTCTGTCCAAATGTATCCAGAATGATTTATTTGAGACAAGGAGATTTCACTGGGATGGTTGTAGTGAGAAGCAGTGCTTCCCACTGATGTCGATGTATTTGAGTTAGTGCTTTATTGAATAAGCAACATTTCAGCTTTGGGTCACCTTTAGGGGTAGCTCACAGAAATAGTTTTAAACTTCAGGAATTTCAGCTTCAGTGCTGTTTCCAGAAGATGAATTATGTTAATGTATGTTATTTGGGAAGAAATAAAATCACTTGTTCATTTTATACTGTTTTACATCTTAAGCCTGTATCAGTTGAACTGGTACTACAGAATGTAAATATTGATGGACTTAGGGATGTAAAACTATTCATATGGCAGCTCATAAATTTACTACTTTAGAGCAGACAGCTTTGAGCTACTTTGATTTTTTAAATCAAATTAATTTTATAATAGTTTACTGTGGCACTTGATATTTGCCTTCCAAGCTACACTGCTTTGCCTTAATTAGTGTTGAGAATTGCTTGAGAAGTGAATCAAAAGGTTGCTAAACTCTTATAAAACCAAGCCTACTGATTTATTTCTTTTCTCTTTACTGCATATCTGCCACTGCATGTCCATTTAACAGTTCTGCAACATTTTTGATCCTTTTTCCATTTTATAAGTAGTTTTATTAAAAAAAATCATTAAAGGGATATGCTTTGAATTATATCCCAACTAGTGGAACTGACACAGAAATTGATAATGCTGATAAATATTCAAAACTAGTGTAGTTACGTTCTTCAACAGCAATTATGTAGTGAAATTGTAAAATGTAGTGAAATTATCTACCTAAAAATTTAGTTGGTGTGGTTTAATCACTATTATCTACCTAAAAATGAGCCAGGGTTAGAAAGTTAGTAAATAAGTTGCTTCCAGTACAGGTCAGCATTTTAGACTTAATAATAAACTTGGGATCATTTAGGGTTGTAACAGGCATGCATTTTGAGGGTGTCTGTATGTGATCTTCATACTGTAATTTTTTATTCTACTTTGTGTTAACAGTGTTAGAGCTAGGAAAAAAAAACCCTAAAAATAATAATGCAAGTTATTTCCAAAAGTGTTTGAAAGAGCACTAAAACCTGTACTGCACTGGTAACTATGTTAACAGGTTTGCATTCAATTTGGTAAAGCTTTTAAAATTCAGTAGGAATGTCAGAGTGTAAATAAATAAATAAATAAATGAAAAGGAGTAGTTTTAGTGCCAAAACTCCAGGAAGGTATCTGAAAGATTAAGAGATGAGAAAGTGAACAAAGAAATTGTGCTTGGATAGTGTGTGTCTGTTTCTGCTAAACCATCATCTCTTGGTTTTCTTGTTAAACGTGTGATTCCCAATCCCTGCTGTTCTCCTTGTGCACAAAGACTCCTGCAGGAACCTGGGTTTGTTTGCCTGAGCTCTGTAATAGAAATACTGGGCTGAATTTACTTTTTGCATCTGAAGTGTTCCAGGTTAGTAAAAAACATTTCAAATTCATGGTGCAGTAAATATTCTGGCAAACTCAGATTTGTTTTCATGTTTTGGAGGCATTGAATTGGTTTAGTTTGAGATGTTGGTTGATGTCCATAACATGCAGAACTTGTGCTAAGTGTGCGTTATCTCCTGGGACAACTTGTTTTCCAGCTGAATTTCGGTGTAGAATCTCCACCTTAAAAGCTGAGCTCTGGAACGTTACACTGTCGGGGTGTTATCTTTGGCTTGACTGTGTAGGTGGGACAGAACTTTTCAAACACTGCTTGTGATCTCTTATGTCTTCTTTTTCGTTTTTCTAGACTGCTGAATATGTCCCAGAAAAAGTGAAGAAGGCTGAAAAGAAACTAGAAGAAAATCCATATGACCTTGACGCTTGGAGCATTCTCATTCGAGAGGCACAGGTTTAGTGATATAGGATTACATTTCCTTATCTATGGTCCACTCACACTATTTGGTTCTGGAGTAAAATCAGCATATTCATTTACATAAATCATAATATTGTAAATGCTGTTTTGATTTTCAATTTTTAGAATCAGCCTATAGACAAAGCACGGAAGACCTATGAACGCCTTGTTGCCCAGTTCCCCAGTTCTGGCAGATTCTGGAAACTGTACATTGAAGCAGAGGTTAATATTTTTACATTTTTTTTTTTCTTATATAACCTTTCATAGGATTTTAAGTTTATATTTTTATAAGCATGAATTAAGATAGGCACATAATACTTAGGGGAAAGGGGATTTTTAAATATACCTTGCCTTTATTTTGTAAAATAGGTACAAAGGAATGATTAAAATGAATTCTAAAGTATTGGGTCTTTTATGAGTTGATGATTGTTGCATTATGGAATTGCAACAACATTAAAACTGTTTCAATGGTATTGGAGTGCTTTAGCCTTTTATTTGCTTGTCGTGTCAATTTATTGCCTCCCGTGTCATTTACTTAGAGGACTTTTTTTTTATTTACACATACAAACTTATTTGAGTGACTTTCTATGAATATTTGGTTCTTTTGTTTTTTTTCTTTTTTGCTTTCTTAGGTAATTGAGTGTTTCTGTGAACAGTATTTGCAGGGAGGGTGTGGGGATGGGAGCTAATTTCTGGAACGAAAATGCATTAGCCCAAATCATTGGCTTTTAAAAATCCCAACAAATTGTGATTGTTTCCATAACTGGGTGAGACTTATCACTAAGTGCATTGGTCAGTTGAACTGTCTTTAATGACATGCCATGAAGTTCCCTGTCTAATCATGGGGTGGTGTGGTGGGGGTGGTGGTGTTCATTTTGGTTTGATTTCCTTTCTGCAGCTGTTATTTAATACTAATACACATGATTTCTGTGGGCATCTTCCAGCTGCGCGTTTTCCTTGAGGCAGATTTTCTATATGCTAAGCTTCAGGGGTGGGGACCTGTATTCTGTAGATGAAAAATAAGCTCTCTTTTTCTTCCATTTGATGTGAAATTTCATTGCATAACTGTCATATTTTACATTAAATTACGGATCCAGAAATGTCTGGCAGTAAATTTTGAAGATAAGGACAGATCATGAGAATCTAGTGGAAATTTTTATATTGCAGTTTACAGTAAGATGCTACAGTGCAAAACAGTGCCATCTAAATTGAATGCTACCAAATTAAAGATATATAGAGTTTTCACTATCTTGTTTCCAGCAGTTTGTAGCAGTGGTTAGAATGGTGGTGGTTATTTACGTTTGGGAGATTGCAAATGGACTAACATACAGATACATATTTCTTTTTGGACCCTGCAGCCAAATCCATTAGCCTCTTGTACCCTGAAATGTTTGCTACAGCTTCTACTTTTCAGAATCTAATTAATTTCATAATTGCATTAAATTTCCTGATTTCTGTGCTTTTTAAAAACCTTTATCTTTGCCATGCCTCAAATGTAAGGGTTGAGTAAGGCCATCTCAGAGAGCCAGTGCTGTACTGTACATCCTTCAGCAGAAAGTCTTGTTAGCAGTGTGGAGCTTCCTGTCTTAAACCATGTTCAGAGATGAACTGACAGACATCACCTCCCCTCATTTATAATCTAAGAGTATTTAGAAACCTTAACAGTGGCAAAGCTTGTAGCAGTCTGGGGTAGAATTTTTTACCTGTTCCTTCAAGGAGGGCAGATCAGCAGTTACAGGTACCAGGGAACACAAGGTAGAACTGAGAGGGAAAGAATTGTCATAACCATCACTAGTTCTTGTGTGTCTGCTTATTAATACACTTCAAATAATAGAGAAATGGAATATATAGTGATGTTATTCAAAACAGTGGAAAAATAGGAACTGTAGATTTCTGGTAAAGGTTACACCTGCAGAGGGTTGTATTTGAAAGAAATGTAAGGAGGGTAATTTTCAGATCTACCTTTTATCGTAACAGCCATTTTTTAAAATCCCAATTATGACTTAATTTTCTGGTTACAGTAACATATTACAACTGATAAAGTGGCCAATTTAGAAGCAAAGCAATACGCTTTTCTCTGTTTTTTTTTAGCATCTGTGAGCATATATAGCTATAAGTTGAAATAATTTGTTGTCAAATTCCTCTCTGAAAAAACCACGCTCACACAATTGGGCACTGTTGTCAGTGTTGTCTTCAGTTGCATATTATTTGTACAGTCCATCTGGGTGAAGTCAAATAACAATGCTTTATCAAATAGTCTTCTAACACTGTGGTTAAATTAAGACTTCAGGTAATTTTTGAAGGCTGTCTGAGTAAAGGAATTCTGTTCAGTCTTCTTTTACTGCAGCCATAAGATGTACAAGGAGTAAAAGAGCATTTTTCCTTGGCAATTTTAGTAGTCTCCTCATGCTAGAAATGCTTTCCTTGGGCTGTTCAGAAGTATAGAACTTTTTAGCCATGACTTAGTAAAATAAACCTGTGGTGGATCTCCAGCACTGCTTTCTATTTACTTTTGCTGCCTCATTATTGAAATCAGAAAATTGCAGAATCTTCAGTCGTCTGTTACCTGCATTTCCTCTGATGCCAAAACAAGTATTTTACTCTTTAGCATGAAAACGTTTCCTCTTTGCATCCCAGAAAGAGGAGGAGGGAAGTGGGGGTTCCTTTCTGGCAAATTGTCTTTCACTAGAGAATTTTGCCCTCTGAAAGACATAAATCAGAGCTGAATAATATTACCTAGTTATGGTGTATTGGAAGTTGAGCCAGGTTGAGGGTTATGAAAATGCCCTTAGGAAATAAAAATTAGCCCTTTAATGGCTGTACTCTGGAAGTTTTTAAAGTCTTTAAATTCCCCTTTGTCTGAGTTAACAATTGTGTTCTCTTGGTCACTTGCAGTCTTCATTAGAAATTGTTGATAAACTCTCTGAACAAAAACTGTGTGTGCCAGTCCCTTTTGTAATGTGTCACTTGTAAGTGCAGGCCTTGCTGCTGTGATCACCTCTTGGTTTTACAACTGTATGTGTTCAGCTCCCTGACTGTTCTGCCTTTTGTGTATGACTGTGTTCCCTAGTGGAATACAGTGGAGAGCAGTGCTCAGCACTCAGTGTATCATCCAGCCCACCACAACTGTGCCAAACACTGATTTATATGCTTCCCTCTCTGCATTGTGACCGGTTAGGTGGTCAGTAGAACATGGAGATTAATTAGGAGCAGCATGCTTTGACAGTTTGTTAATGGGAATTACACTATTAAAGTTGAAATTGATTAAAAAGTTTGGATTCTTGCACTGTCTCTTATTTCTTCTGACCTTCAAAGAAGAATTACAGGACTTAGAAATAATATAAGTGGATGAAACAATTCCCAGTTCACAGCTGGTTTTGGGTCATACTGTTTGAGCATCTAAATAGAGTTTTGGATTTTTTAAGTATTTAAGCAAGTAAAATAGTTCACTTGCTATCCTACATCTCTTAAAATTTAGGAAGTGGAACAGTGGTGCTACTCCTCCCAGACTCTTGTTTTCTTTTAAAGTTACTTAAAGTCCCTTTTTCTCTTGATACCTTTCTCATAAAAACCTCCTGTCAGAAAACTTGATTTGTTTCACATGGCAGTGCCTCTTTCACAGTTGTGTAAAGGAGTGTCTGAGTCTCAGCCCCACATGTGCCCTAATGTTAAATTCGTAGATCACAGGATCTGGACTCTAGCCTGCTCTGCTGATGTGCTGTGTCTCCTTGGGTAAGTTATTTAACCTGTTTGCCATTATGAAACAGATACCTACCTACCTCACAGGGTTGTTGTGAGGCTGCTTTAGTGATTAAAGTGCTTTTGGCACCCGCCTAAAAGGTGCTACAGAAATGTGAAAATAAATCCAATTTAATACCCGATGATCCCATAGGCCCAGCTGTCTGGTACTATTTCCTTTGTCTCTGACTGTTTGAACCATCTTTTAGATACAGAAAGACCTGATAATACTTTTCATGCTCATGAAAGAACATTTACTTTACCAGTGTTGGAAATGCTTCAGTCGTTTTGAAGCAAGCCTTTGAAGTTGTCATTTTTTCTGTGCTAGTTTCCTTTGAGAAATCCACCAGGTTGAAAATCCTCCTAGGCACATTTATTAAACTGTATTCCCACATTTGCAACATTTTAAAAATCTAAGCAATTTTTAGTTCCAGTTACTGTGAATGGAAACTTTCCTAATTTTCCTGAATGCTTCAGGCCAGTTCACACCACACCTTTTATCTTTTTTTTATTTGGCATACAGCATTATATCCTGGTCACTTTGAACCATTGTTAGTAGGGGCTAAAAGGTTTCCATAATTAAAGACATAAAAATCATATCCAGAAGACAGTAGCCCAAGTCTAGAAACAATAAATACAAAGCTGGTAACATGCATGCAAAAGGTTTGGCTGTTAATATGTATTTTTTTGTCTTGCTAATTTTGCAAGTAAGACTCCTGTGTTATTGCTTGTCCTAAAGAAATGCAACCAAATACATTTGTTTAGGTAACTTCTATTTCACATGGACGCTGAATTTTAAATGTTTTGGTAACAAACCAGATGCTGTCTGAGGATTCAGGGAGTGGGACCACAGCTTAGGGTTGATTGTTTTGCATTTCATCATATGCAATACATCAGTATCTTTAATCCATGTAATTCACACTGGTGTGGATACTAGTCAGAATGTATCATTTAACGTACTTGTATATGAAAAATGTAAATAAAACCATTTAGAAAAATGATTGTTTTTGTTTAAAATGTCTGTGTTTCTTCAAAGCATTTTCTTCCCGTTTTACTTTAGTCTGGTTACAAATTCAGAAAAGAGAATGTTGTACATATCACCCAAATTATTCTGCTTGGGGGAAAAGGGGAACTGACTTCTGTCAGGGTGAAGTTGGAGTGATCAGAAGTCAAAGTAGAATAGGCTTCTTGGCTGAGATTCTGTTTAGTGGTACTTTCAACTGAAAATATTGTATCACCAGCTGATCTTAGTGAATTTGTTAATGGAAGGCATCTCCATGATAATCTGTGCCCACCCCACTAGGCAGCCACATTTCTCATGGTAAGCTTCTGCTTTGAGAAACTGCTATACAGGTGCTCTCTCTGTACAACTACCCACATTGCAGAGTCTTGACTACCTCAGTCTGAGATTTTCAATCTTTTTTACGACTGTATTATTTATGATCTTTTCTTATTCATGTGTGGACTTGTTCCATTCCTGTTAATAAATGTTGTTCTGTCTGTGTGATTATTGTAGACTTGCACTAGAAAGTGAATGCACCTTCTTTCCTGTCTCTTCTCCTCAAAATGTCAATACAGGTGTGTACATCTGGCATAGTTCCCCTGGTCCTACAAGCTGTGTGATAGCAGAAAGTTGCCCACATACTGACATCTGTAGTTTGAGAAGATGCACGTGGTACAATGCTAGTGGGTTTCCTCATAATTCTGTTTCCTGTGTTTGGTCATTAAAAATAATATGGGGAAGTTTTAGGAAATTTTTGAAGTGGAAGTGATGCCTAATGAAGAGATTACTCTGAACCCTCTTCTCTAGTGTGTTGTTTACACTTGAATAAACACAAAACTACTTCCTATTCTGTTGTATTCTTTCTATGTGAGGTGACAGAAATATATCCCTGTTAGACATGTTAGCTGTGGGCTCTTGTTCACAACACTTCTGAAGTCCCACTTTCCAATGTAACAAGGACAGTGAAAATATATTCTCATTGTGTGCTTTCTTTTGTTGAAGTAATTTGTTGATTCTTCGTTGGGGGAATCTGTATGTCAGGTCAGGCACAAACTTGAGCTTCTTATGTCTGAACCTGAAAGAACCAGAAGTAAAAACAGGTTTTTTGTGTACCCTGTATTTGCTATGGATTGGTTATCCACCTGCTTGGGAGAGGGAAACTATATAATTGTGATTTCTGTTTCTTTTCTACATCTCTTCCAGCTGCTAGCTGTTTGAGTTTCCTGATGTTCTTTATTCAGATTTTGAGAAGCGTGATGGTTGAGAGAACACTTTCCATTAAACTTTCTCTGCTAATGCTACTACATAAAATAATATGTGACTGACTGCTGCAGAATGTCTTTACAGACTATGAGAAGGCTTTGAGTCATGGCTTGGATGAAATCCAATGACTTATCTTAGCTGGAAGGTCTGTGGAAGCAAGTCCTTCCCCATGGCATTCCTGTGTTCTGTTAGTACCAGTGGTCTTCATTTACAAGTGTGCATTGGGTTCCCCCTTGTTTTTCTCTTGATTTTTCTCACCAGTGGCTTCAGTGTGATGGGTGCTCCATATCCAGTGACAGTTTTGGACTTCTGCAATGACATGTTGTGTACCTAGTATCCTTTGACTTTTTTTGTTCCTTACATAAAACAATTGAAAAGTGAGAAGAAGGAACATGCATTGGTCCATACCTGTGTAACATTGCACAGGTAGCATTTGCTTTGTGCACATTATATGCATGTAGTTAACTACACACAAAATCTTACAGTAATTTGATCTGCTTTAGGGTTTAGCTGGTTTGGTAATGACAAATACCCATAGTACAAAAGCATGGGAGCATTTCCAGGGCTCATTGGGACATCGTGAATGTTCTGTTTTGAGGCTAGGCAGATACGTGAAAAGGTTTCTTTTTAAATTGAGTTTGCACACAGTTTTCAGTAGCTTCTCTAGAGTCCTGTTGCATCTTGAGACAAGACTGTTCATTAGACCTCACTTTTAACCTGAAGTGTAAACAGCTGGGCTGTCTCTGTTCCCTGAAAAGCAGATTGGACAAGCCCTGTGCATTAATCTTATTTTGCACCAGTTCCAGTGAGCACACACTGCTGCTCTGTTAGCAGATGCTGTGATCAGTGCTCTTATAGAGTGCTGGGGCTCAAGGCTTCCAGAACTTTAATGTACTCCAAAAGGAGAAGAGTTAGTACTGAGGATGTGTGGTAATTTTGCTCCTGTTTCACCCTGCCTGTGAATTTCACCAAAACAGCTTGTACATACATTTAAATTACATAGTTTTTATCCTTAATTCAAACTATTCCTCAAAATCAGCTAATTTGCAAAGTTTAATATTGTAATGTAGGATCAAGTATCTTGCCTCCAATTCATGTAATTTATCTGGATGAAACTTAGAGATTCTAATGAGGACTAGATACTCTGTCCAGTTCACCATGGCTTGCATTAGTGCTTGAAATGGACAGTCAGAAATAACTAGTGACATTAGAACAAGAAACTACTGTACATTCTTGCTATAAACAATCTGATACTTCTGTATTGGGTTTTGTGAGAGTGGATATATTACTTAAAATACATTTCAGGTCTTGCATTTGGACTAAAATAATGTCTAATTGTTCAATTTAAAATCTTTTCTGTGTCCAGACTGCAGCAAAGTCAACTTCTGTCAGCTGTTGTTCACCCTCGAAGTGTAGGTTTTCAAACACGGTTTTTACTGTTTCAACAAAACAAAAATGAAGTCTGAGTTTGAAATTCAGATTTGCGAAAATGGGGTGCCAGATGTGTAGTTGTACATGTGCTGTCCTGCAGATAAAACAGACAGGAGGTTAGCATGTGAGCTAACTTCATTGTGTTCAGTGGAACTGCATTTAAACATCAAACTGTGTTTAAAACATTCTCTTAATTCAGAATTTTGAATATTTTAATTTTTATGGTTAAATGAAGATTTACTATAGATTCTATGCCTGTGGATTCCTCAGGAATCTCTCATACTGTGTATGTGCATCTGTGTTCATTTATATATATGTGTTTACATAATAAGGTCACACAGCATAAATAATGCTCTTTTTAAATCATAGAGTAGAAATAGGAGTTGGTGAGTGTATCAGTGCAAATTATCTAATTTACTCAGGATATGTGAAAGTTTATAGGTACTTAGAAAAATAATGTATGTAGAATATATTCAGAATTTCAGTGAGGAGGATTTTATTATCTGCAGCTTCAGTCTGAGTGCAAAAACATGACTTGATGCTGTATGTAAAATAATGGCAAGATACAGATGGATGTCCTCTTGATTTTTGTTGTCTTGAACCCGGTATTGGGCTGCCCTTTTCTCCATTCCTACCTACCCATGCCAGTAGTGCTTTGGTGTGTGTTTTATGGGCAGATGCAGGAGTATATTCACTGTAAGAGTTGTGAGCTCTCAGGTATTGCTGGGGGCCATATCTCTCAATGTGTGCTTGCAGTTCATCTTTCAGATGACCAGGAGGTCGCAGGAGGCCTTGGCAGGAATCTGTCAGTGCACAGCCCAGGCGTGTCTTTCAGTGCCATAATTGCACTGACCATTTCACATGGGGCAGCAAGGGGGCTGGGGGGGAGATTCCCTAGTAATGAAATGGAACTGCTGATTTCATCTAAAAAATAAATCTCAATCCCATGACAAAGTTTTTAACATTCCAATTACTGCAGAAGAAATCTGGTACTCTTGCTATCTCTAAATTATGTTTATGCAGTTCAATAGCTGCTGGTTAGTAATGGTATTGCATTTGTAAAGTGTGCAGCCACATTTAACAGCCTGTAATAGGCACTATGTTGTAGAAGCAGTTCTGAATTAATTTCTTTTAAACTTTCCCTGAAATATGGTTTAGTTAGTATTTATAGGTTACTCTTTCATACTGTATCACAGATACTTAAAAGATTGCATTGCAGCATGCAGGAGCTTGAGGTACCAGCAGTCTTGCTGTTGATGTTAGTCCAGCAGAGGGACTAGAATGATGATAATCTCATATATGTGAGCTTGCAGGTACTTTAAGGTGTTAAGCGTTTCTAATATACAATCAATACAAGCTGAAGATGAGTGACAGTAAATAAGTTTACAAAAAATTACTTTTGTAACACATTTGCTTCTGGAAGCTTAGCTTGCAGTTTTCCTTCCACCAGCTCTGTCAGTTGACCCCTTCCCAAGATTTTCCATGGTGTTGCAGTAATTAATAGTTTTAGTCACAAGCAGTGTGCTCTGGAAGTGTCTCTGCACACCCTGACAGTGCTGACAGGTTCATACATGAAGAAGCATTTTGTTCATACCAGAGCAGAGCAGCAGGCCCTACACTGAGATCCTTAGTCTAGCAAGTTTCATTTCACTGGGGGAGTTTTTGTCATTCTGGTTCTGACTGACTGTGGCTTTGGGAATTTTAAATTCTGCCTAATTGCAGGATTGTGCAGGATAGATACTGTTACTCCATGTGATGATGGCTGATAGCTGGATAAAAAGTGACTAGGAAAAAGTACAGTTCATTTATAATAAAGAATGTAAAGTTCAAATGGACTGGTTGTAAGCAGACAGGGATAAATGTCTGAAAACACACATATGAGCCCTGGGAAGCCCTATTAGCTATTTAAGGTTTTCTTTGTAAAAATGCACTTTTAAAGTAGTGGGTGCAAGCTGAATGCAGAGCAGGGTCCCCATCCCTACTCCACTCCCTAAGAAAGGAATTAATGCCCTGGTACCTTAACTTGCCCGTGACTGTTGTCCACCAGTTACCATTCCCCAGGGAAATGGTAACAAATTCAGCTGGACTGAAATTCTGCACAGAAGTGCTTGAGCAGGATGGGCAAGCACCTCAGAGTATTCCACAGTATTTGCTCTTGATAAAATATCAGTGCTTGTAAGCCTGAGCAGGAAACAGACTGTGTGATTTATTAAAGGATAAAACTTGAACTTCTCCCACATAAGATGTGACTAAACTTAATTCAGGCCTCACTTTCTTGGGGGGGAATTCAGTTTCAGATTAATAAGCAAAAGCACATAGTTTTGTTTGTATGTGTACAGGATGGGTATTAAAAGGGAAGTAAACTTAGCTGACAAACTTGAATTCAGGAATATTTTTCTGGCACTAAGCAGATGGAGGTAAGTTTTGTGCTAGTAGTATTTATTGGCTGTTAAAAGAAATTACTGTTGCATTATCAGGTACTTAAAAAGGAAAAAAGGCACAAAGTTAGATAAAACATATTTATTTGTCATTTTACTGATGTTCCTAAAATTTGAGTTTGCCCCTAGAAAATTTGTGAATAAGGTCAGCTGTGGGTTTTTTAATTTGCCAATGAGAAAAGTACTGGTGTTTGCAGATAATTCTGGTTGATCTTTTGTCTGGGTCAAATGAAGACTCTGCACTGAGGAAGTGTCATTAGACTCATAGCTGTCTGTCATTTCTGCACAATCTTCACAGTCAGACATTTTTCACTGCTCCTGGAGTGCACCTTTGTGCCTCTAATGCCTGGAAGTGTCAAGCAACTGCTGAGTTACTGCAGCTGCCTGAGCTCTGTGGTGGTACCTGTGTTTGCCTCCTAGGCTGCCCGAGCTGCTGTAACTGTCCAGAAAATGCTGGTTTTCACCTGCGAGCAGAGATTTCTCCTGCAGTCAGTACTGGGAGCCAGTTCTCTCCTCAAGTGCTGGCTGACTCAGTCACTCACAGAGGTTTTGTGGTGGTGCCTCACGGTGTTGCTGAGCCCTCAGAGGGGATGTTTTAAGCCTGCTGGGTCACCATGAGAACATGTGCCCAAACCCAGCCAAGCATTGTTGCCAAGCACTATTCTCTTCCAAAGCTGGGCTGAAGTTTGGACGTGGGGGAGATCCATAGCTTTTCTTGGGAACCTTGGCTGCCTTGCTGGGAGCTGCACCTTCTCAATTTAGAGGGCTTACATGATGTTTTGGTAGCAGGTCTCTGTTTTGTACTTAGCAAAATATTTCCTGCCAGTGCTGGAGATTATCATTTAAGCTGCTGTGTTTGTTAGGTGTCACTTTTAACAGAGTGCTTTGGTGTTGTCTTGGGCTTGGTATTTTTGTATTAGACCTGCTCTTGGCATCCTAGCTTAAAGCAGCAAAATAGAAGAAAAAAAGAGCTGTCTTAGGATTTCTGAGATCCCTCATGTGCCTCTATGAAAATTAAATTGGCTGGGAGCCTACATGCCATTTTTAACATTATGCTTTAATTGTCTTTTTGCAGGCATTTGCAGCATTCTGTAGTGCAAGTGCTGTCTGAATGTATTTTGTATTTACATACTAGTGCACCCAGCCTAGGAGTCAAAGTCGAGTCCTGACTGTCTGAATCAAATACTTGCCTGCTGTCCATCTACTCTTTTCTGCAGAAAGTTTTAGAACACTTTACCATGGGCCTCTGAATGGTCAGATATAGCAGAAAAGACCCAAAATGCTTGGTTAGAGGGGTAGGGGAGAGAAGTATCTAACTGAGGAAATGTCTGCTGTCTCAAAACAGCAGTTCTCTATGATGTGTCTCATTTTGCATGGCCAGCACTTGGTAGCACATTTCTGGTCAGTTAGCAGGTGTTCTTTCTAGCATGTGGGTCAAGGCTGACCTTCCTTTGGCAGGGCTGGGGGTTTACCTGTGCCAGTTTCTTTTCATGACTCCAAAGTCAGAATGTTTAGCTTAAATACTAGTCACCCTAACACTCCTGGTGTTTCTTCTCAATGTACTGAGAGGGGTATGGATGGGAGGAAACTGGGAGGTCAGTTGTGTTTTATCTCTCTCTTGTTTAGTCTACAAGGGCTGTGAGTTTCTGTACTGCCTTTTTTTTAATCTTCCTCCTAAGAGGTGAAATAAGCTGCAAATGCACCTACCTCGGCTGCATGGGAAATGAATGTTAGCACGTGAGTGTTGTACTGAAATCTGCCATCAGAGCAGCTCTACTCTCTGCTCAACCAACAGCAGTGAATTTCAGATAGAGACAACATAATGAATTGCCTTTACAACTCCTTTGTCTTAGAAGTGCAGCTGACTTATGTGGGTTTTAATCTTAAAATTCTGATAGCACAGACTGTATAGAAAAAGCCAGGAACCAACACAAACAAACAGGAACCAACCTCACATAAAGTGTTAATCATTTTGAGTTGACCTGTAAAATTGAAAGACTTCAATGTAGAGCTGACCCCTCTCACCTTTCAGTGACAATGTCACCTACATTTCATTTCTAAAGCATGGGAATGTGTGATCTGTAGTTTTATTTTTCAACTTCAGTGCATCTCTATGTAGCCAATTGTTTCAAGTGTGAAGTCCCTTATTAAGTTTTCTGAGCAATAACATGAACTCACAGAATTAAAAGTAGCTATACAAATATTTTTGTCTTGATCCTGTTTTTTGAATTAAAGGCCTATTCTCATGGATGGAAGTTGAGCAGGCTTAGCTTTAACTTTTGAGGGCATGAAGCTGAAATTTAGGGTTGGAGAAGAGGAACCCACTTAAAAAACTCTACTTGTACAGTGTTTAAGGGAAAAAGCAGTGTAGCATTTAAATATTATAGAAGCTTGAGGGGTTTGTAATACAAGCAGTCTCATTAGCTAGGGTAGTAATTACACTCCAACTATTCTGCAAAGAGTGTCCAGAGCAGTTATGCAGAACCTAGCCATAAAAAGTTTTTGGATCAGGTTTTTACTAAAGAGATTGACATTGTTCTTGTGGTTTCAGATGGGGTTGTTGGTGATCAGTCCAGATGTGGTAACTAGATATTGAGGAGACCCTGCAATAAAACTACTCTCTTGAAGGAAGCTATTTTACCACTGAATGCTATTTCTATAGTGAATTCTGTTTTCTTGGCCAAACTACAGAAATCTGAGTATTTAATCTGCTGTGATTGACTCTTCAGATAAGGTCTTTCCTTTTCTAATATTAATTTATTATTACAGATGAGATTTCTTGGTAACTATGATTAAGAATACGCATTCTCAAAAAACACACGGGGGAATTTCCTTGATTTCTGATAGACCTGTGAAAGATTTTTGATGAGGGGAGCTGCCTATATTAGAAAAATAATTTCCCTGAACTTCAGCAGGAATGCTTCATTAATGTAAACCAAAAGCAGCTCAGTCATCATCTGAGGCAGATTATTATACTAGTTGGGTAAATGATTGACATAATCATGTTTCTTGAATGATTTCATAGGAAATCCATGGCAAAGCCAGGAGCCATATCCCTTCCTTTAAAGATTCTTTTCATAGCACTGCAGCTGAAGTGTGCTTGGGTTGGGTTTAGTGGGTCACCTTTGGTAGGGTTTATTTTGTAATGCAGTATACAATATACAGCATTTTGTCAGCTGCAAATTGATGCTGGGATGCAGTTGCAGAGAATTATTTGCACCTGAGCATTATTCTGCACTGTTACCTTGGAGATTTCTGATTTATGGTTTCCTGCGATGAGACAGCTGGCTTGTGTGGTCAGACATGAGAGCCCTTAGGCACTTTTGGAGGCTGATGGTTAGTCTTGGGGGTTTGAGAACCATTCTCTGAGCCATTTCTGCTACAAGTTATTGGAAAATTGCTCTTTATGTTCTAAGAACAGAGGCAAAATATTAAGAACAATTTGTTCTCTGCTAACGGGCCAAGCTGGTCTTGTGCTGTTAGAAGAATAAGAAGATTATGCTGTATGGTATAATTACATCTTCTAGTACCATTTTTTACTCTTTGAATAACCTGTATTCCTTTTCCTTGGGAGAATTGGCTGGCTTCACTGGGGAGAGTCTTTATGAGACCAGTTCCATGCTAGAAAATGTGACCCATTAATGCATGGCCACTGAATGAATTTGACCACTGAAAAGGGCAGCAATTCTTTCTGGTCTTAAGATATTTTCATTTGGGCTATCAGCCCTTTTTGCTAAGTCACTGTGGAGGCTGCCTTACAGATGTGTAGTTTTTTCCAGTTTTGGTATTCAGGGATCTCTTTAAGAAATTTTAAATTGCTCAGGTGTACTTTTAACATGTGTTTGGCGAATGAACAGAGATTTCTTCCATAAAAATGATTCTTATTTGATAGCCATATTTTACTAAAGCAAATTCTCTGAAATACTGTAATTGACAGTTTGGCAAAAATACACTTATCAAACTTACTCTTCCCTGCCCTTTTATGCAAATCCTTCTCTTCTGAACAGAATGTGTCAAAACTGTAGGCATGTGATGAGTATAGTGAGAAATTATAAAACTATAAACCTAATGGGGAACTCAGTGCCCCCTCAAACACCACATTTTCCCCAGCTGTAACCTCAAAAGGCATAGTAAACTGCCACTTTCTTAAAGGATTTGAGGATAGCAATAGGAAAGCAGGAAAGATTTTTTAAAATAGCTGTACATTACTGTAATGGTGATGCGAAAACACACAACGATTTCAGAGTTAAGAGTCTTAATAAATTAAATCATAGAGTCAGAGTCTTGTAAGCTGTAAGATCTGTGTAGTGGAACAATTGGGTTTTTTCCTCCTAGGTGGGGATTCCTGACATACCCTTTATTCCATGTAATGTTGCAGTGGTCTGATCCCTGCCTTTTTTTTAGGTCTGAGTGTTGTGAGGAATTTCCAGCTTGGGTGATGGGGTAGAGCCTATGGCACTGGCAGACTGCAGTGGGTCTGTGCTCCTCAGATAATAGTCACTGGTGCCTGTTACCTTATTAAATCAGCTGAAAAAAGCATTAGAGGAGTGCCTGTGTCCAATTCCGTTGGCCCTGCTGAGGGACTGTTCTCTTCTGAAAGGCAGCTGAAGTAGACAAATGATGTAATTTGTCTGATCTTACAAATTAGGGATCTCTAGCCCAGTGAGATGGGCCAAATACCTTGGCTTTAGCTTCCCTCTTAATGTAACTTTTTAACTTCAGTGATCTGGCCAGCAGATAAGACTGCAAATCTTTAATTTATCTCATTGCATTTTGTCATGTTAGAGATTATTTTGCAATCCATGGGTGCTGTATGTGCTTTTGAGTTCTATAATTTGAGAGTTAAATGATAAAAAGTTAATTCCAGGAGGAAAATCACTGCTACTTTGCATACTTCCTAAGAACTGCAAAGGATCCCAATAGACCTGTGAACGTTAGCTATCCAAAAACACATCCTAGAACATGTCACTGCTTCTGTGAAGTACAGGAGACATTGAGAGAGGAATGAGAAGCAGAAGTGAACTAAACCACATAGGAAAAACCAAAATGCCAAAGTTGGGAAGGAGGCGAGTTTGCAGGGATGTGAATGTGGTGGGGTGGTGTTTTCTGCTGTGGCTTAAAGGGTGTGTGAAATTGAAGAAGAAATTACAAGCCACGAGGCATGTTGAAAATTGACTTTTTGTTAAAATGAGATTGAGAATCTGGTTATGAAGTAGAATGTGGCTAGAACGTAGTGGGTGCTTAGCATTTGTAAATTCCTTCATACTGCTAATATTACATTCCATTTCATAATGGGCAAATTGCCTGAATAAAAAAGGTGATGGTTTTACCGAGCTGGAGAACATATTGAAGAATTGGTAGAGACAGAGCAAGGAAAAAAAGGTGGCAGTACTTATGTGAGCTGTAAATCTGGGATCTTCATCAAAGAACAGCCAGTTCAGTAGACTCACAGGAAAAGGAAACATAGACATGGAGCAGTTCTCTTCTTCACCCCCAGTTTCTGGGCAGTTTTTAAATGTCAGAGCTGTAGGGTGGTAAAGTAACAGAGAAATGACTCTGTCTTTTTGTTTTCAACAGCACAGAATGTGCTTTTCTTCATGAGTTAAAAGGGCTGCTTTTGCTGCTTCACTGCTAATCTGTGAGATGTTTGCAATCATGGGGCTCAGTCAGGAAGAATAGCAGTGCAAGTGAATAACCGCTGGGTTTGGTGTTTAAGCATAACTGCACATTGTGGTGGGGAGTGTGTTTGGGGTTTTGTTTAATGAAAGTGTGTTCTGGAAAGAAAGTAAAACTCCAAAGCAAAATGAGAAGATACAACTTCAGTGCAATGCTGTAGATAGGAAGAAAGAGAAAAGACACATGAGAAATTGTGGTTTTTTTGCAATCAGATTAAAAACAAAAGAGATGTATTTGATGTCCACAATAAATGAAGTAGAGAGTGAATCAGTGATTGCAATTCAGAATCCTTCTCCAATCAGAAACATCACTAAAGAGTTTTGTCGCCACAGGTGGTTTTTTTTAAGGCTGCCTGTAAATAAATATTTCTCTGTACACCCTCTGTCTAGTCTCTTGAGAGTGGTGCCTGAGAACTGTGCATTCTTTTCAAAATACTAACATGAAGGAAGGCCCTCCCTGCAGGCCAGCATTTTTATAAGGGGGTAGAGGCAGATGCTACTCCTACAGATTTGTCTATTTGTGAAAATTAATCAAATTGCACTCAGGTGTAAATGGAAGCACAGTTGTTATTTTGAGTAGCTCTGTCTCTGAGTTCTTATTTGTTAGTGAAGTGTTTGTTCTTTACACTGGAGTAGGTATTTAGGAAGTAGATGGGGTACGTAGTTCTTTTATATTCCAAACTATATTATTAGTAGCAAAGTTTATTTACTGCAGTGGACTAATCCTTCATCACTTCTAGATCAATGTTTACTGTAAGTAACAAGACAGGTTGTCCATATTCTCAGGCCTCGTATTCCTGCACTTTTGGAATGCAGTTTGCTCACACCTAAGCATTTTCTATTCAAGTATTTGTATGGATTGATTCTTCTCCTGATGCATCTGCAAATTAAAGGTACTGGGTCTTTCAGTCTAATAGATTAAACTAAAAGACATTTTCCAGTTGCAGATTTTTTTAAATTTGTAATTACTTGTTCACATAGTTTTTCTATTAAGAGTGACTCTTAACAGTTTAACTGGAGAATATCACTCTCTCTGCAGAGGGGCATTTCATAAGTTCTTCTCTTGCACCCTTTCCCGAAGCCTTCTGCTCTGAGTTGCTCCCTCACCCTCACCCTCAGGTCAGTGCAGCTGGTTTCCTTTCTTTCCCAGACTTCCAGATAAATCTAGTTTTATGTTTGCAGTTTCAGAAATAACCTTTTCAGGCCTTCAGTCTAATTTTTGCAATTAGTCAGTGGGGGAGATGTTTAGGCAGAGATTCTCCAGGATGCTGCCTCTGAAAGGAGAGATGTTTGGTAGAGTGTGTTAACCTGATATGCTTTGGTTAATTGTTTCTGAAGGCTGTTGCAGGTTTTATTAAAGGCTTGGGGTGATGAGGCTGTAATGACAATTTTCAAGAAGTTAAGAGAGTGAGGAGCAGTCTTGCATATTACTGCCCATTCATGCAGTGGCTCTTTGTCTCTGCCCCTGCCCTGTCTCCATTTCCTACCACTCACCTCCTTACGAAAATTGCTGCCTTTCATTTCCTAATTATCATTTTTCCTGTAGACATGACCAACTTTTTTCTGTTGAAAATGGTAATGTGGCTCAGAATTTTGCTATTAAAAGTCATCTCTCTTACTATCTGTTCAGTAAGTGCCCATTCAACTATTTTTTAGTGCAGGTAATTGGATTTACAGAACTGCAGCTTTGCTTCATTAGCAGAGCCAAAATTCTCAGTTACTGTAAAAGTTTTTTATTCTTAAATACTGTGAGCAAAATGAAAGTGTATCTAACTATAAATACAGTTTATGTGACAGCTCAGAGATGATGGGGACCAGGAAGATGGTGGAACACTGGGACAGACTTCCCAGAGAGGTGGTCAATTCCCAGAGTCTGGTGGGGTTTAAGTGTCATTTGGACAGAGCCCTTAAGAAAATACTTGAGCCTTTTGTCAGCCCTGAAGTGGGGCTGGGTGATCAGGGTAGATTCCTTCCAACTGAAATACTTGATTGATGCCATGCTTCTGGAAGCTCTAGAAATAATCCTTGTAAATAGTAGTCAGAGGCATTTAATTTAGAATCATTTTAAGGAACTTTTCAAATCCCATTTTGTGGCAGACTTTGAAATTTAAACATATAACCAGGTGAATGTGAAAAATTGCAGTTCTGAATGAAAATACGTAGAATCTCATCTTGCTGCCTTTTGAGAAAAGGAGTTTTCCCATGGTCAGTGTACTCTATCTCTTCCTTGCAGGCTTTATTAATAGCAAGATAAAAGCTGTATTTTCACCGGGTATATTAAAACTCTGAATGAAGACAGCAGAAATACCTAATAATTCAAGCCTTATCTGGTCCAAATTGTAGCAAAACAATATATTACAGAAATTGCATCTGCAATCACATGCTAATGTTTTTAAATAAAGGATTTGGAATACCTGGCACAAATGAAATAAAGGCTTTGTTCAGCATACATAAAATATTTATTTAGACAGTGATAGTCCAACCTCCTTGGGTTACTGACTGTGGGGAAGTGCAGTGCCAGCCCTGCCTTTTCCAGCATTTCATGTGCTTGGGCAGAGCTCAGGTTGCTGTTTGCAAAGGCCATTGCTGTTCCCTGTCCTGTAGGAAAACGAGTTTGTCACTTGAAGTGCTCACACAATTCTTTAGTCACTGACTGGGAGCCTCAGCAAAAGGCTGAATGTGCTGGAGATAGAACAGAGAATGAGCATCTCCATCCTTTCAGAAACGCCATTCCTTTCAGGCGGTCTGAACAGTTTGAACTGCTGTGGTCCCCGGCCTGTACTTTGGAAACAGAGAGATGTGAATGTGTTTTGTTGCACCCACAGTTCTATTCTGCTGGAGACCCAAATTGCACCCCGCTGTGCTTGGCAGTGGGGGTTGATTATTTCACCCTAACAGTCAAGACGTTAAAAAAAAAAAAAGATTCAGTGATGATAAATTCTGTGTAGTCTGATTTTATTTTTAAAATGTTAATTTTATTTATCTAATATCCAGCCATGTCAATAAATATAGGTCTTTCACAATGAGGTCCCTTCAGTTAACAAGCAAAAGCAATATTTCCAAATGCATATATTTAGACTCTGGTTGTAATTTTGTACTGTGAGACAGATTATGTGTAGCCATTAAAAAAAAAACAAAAAAACCAAACATTAAGGATGGTGCAGGGCTTTTTAGTGTTTGTAACAAAACTAGATTTTAGAAAAATCCTCAAAAAGGTAACACCTATGTGGCTGTCGTGTTTCTTTCTCTCCCAGTTTGTGCCTCATCAGCTGCTGCACTCTCAGGGATGCAGGGTGTTTCTCTTCAGGTCCAAAAAAAGTCTAAAAAAGCCTTGGAGAGTAGTGCAGGGGCAGTGGGGGCAGTAAAGAGAGCAAGGGGATCTTCCTCGCCAGCAGGAGAGATGGAGGCAGTGAATAAGAGAACATTACATTTTCTGCTGGAGAAAGTATTTTTTCCCTTGGAAAATAACAGTTGATAGAAAGAAAATTGAGTTGGGTTAGAGAAATAAGCCATGCTAGTCCTTAATTATCACATACTAACTGCGCTTCCTTAGGAGCTTGAAGGAAAGCTGAAAAGGTTAAAATAAACCAGAATGCATTTAGGCTTGTGTTGCATGGGGTTTGCCAGACGACTAGAACTAGTATTAAGTCTCTAGATTAGTAAAATCACTTGCCTTGCATAATCATAAGTGATTCATGTGTCTTTTGTAAAAGTCTGTTTAAAAGGGTGAAGTGCTGTGTAATTTATGGATTAAGTTTTGCCCTTCAGTGTTTATGAAGCTCATTATATGGAATTATACTGTGTATTCTGGAAAGAAATTTGCCTCATATTACAAATTCATATTCTACAAAGATAATACAGTACTGACTTAAATTTCTTACTGGAGCATCAAATCTAAAGTTACTCTTCTAGCAAAACAGGTGGAATTTCTCCTTGTCACAGGCAGAGGAAGGCAGGTTCAGGTGTGTTTTGCTACAGGAATGTCCAAGCATAGCTGGTCAGACTGGGTGGTATTTGTGTGGTCTTCAGCAGTGGAGGGGAGACACTCATTACATGGATTTTACCTTGGAATGAGGGCATCTTTCAGCTCATTGAGTAGGAGGTGCATTTGTGGTGGAGCCACTCTGTGTGTCAGCCTGTGAGGGTCAGACCTGCCCCTTGAATTAAAGCAGCCGCAATAGGAATCCTGGCAGCCTTAGGAATTGGAGGATAAACTGCTGTAAATACCTTTATAATTGACTTTATGTTTGTCTTTTATGGACAAAATGACAGTATTAATGTCAGTTCCTTAATGCTTTCCCACATCTCATCACTGCCTGTTGCAGTGTCTGTCATAGGAAAACCAGGGAATGTGTGATAGTGGGTCCTGGAGGCAGCACCTGCCCTGGCTGGAGTGGATCTTCCCTGAGCCAGGGCTGTCCAGGGTGTTTTTTTGGGAGTGGTGAGCCAAGAAATGCAAACAGATTCCTACAGGAGAGATGCTTTTCCATTGAGAGACCCAGTAAACCTTGGTCAGTGTTGCTTTGCTTTTCTTTCTAAACAAATCCTTCTGCTTGCCAACCTCCTAACTTCACTATTACCAAGATTTCTGAATTTTTAGACCCCAGACCACTTGTGTGGATGTAACAAATGCAGAAGGCTGACTTGTAGTCCAGATGTGGTCAGCAGCTTTTCATATATATGATAATCACATAGAAAATATTTTGCTTTGAGTCATAACACATGCAAATAAAGAATGTACCTTCTTTTCTTAGCAAAGTAGTTTTCTTTTCAAGGCAGTCTAATTGATACGTATTCCTTGTGCTCCATCCTTTGATGTTGCCTGGTGACGGTGCTGCCAGGAGCTACTAAACTTGCTGACACTGTTTACCTGGCTGCACCTGGAAGGCAAACTCATTTTTTGCCCTGTCTGCTTACAGCTTATTGTTCTGAGCTCTTTAAAATTATTTTTCATCTTGTTACTGAATAACTAGAGGGTGATGCCTTTTGTCAGTGGCAAAGCCATGATTTAATTATTTGATTTTAATAAAATAATTCATACTATCTCCTATCTCACTCTGTTTAAAAAAGAAAATTAATCCTGCCTGTCCTGTTGGAGGTTTTACTTAAGTTAAGTACAAGGGAAAGAACGTGCAGGTGGCTATCCTGTGTGCTAAGACATAGAAACCAAGATTCATTTGTTATTTTCCACTCAGCCAAGGATAGCAGGAGATTTCAGGGTGTGGTAGGCATAGACTGAGAGCTCTGTCTCTTCAGTGAATCCTTTGCATATTATGAGATGTGCTGGGGGACCTGAAAAATTACTGTCAAAAAAGGATGAAGTAAAAATGTCTGGGTTTGGTTTTTTTTGTTGTTGTTGTTTGTTTGTTTGTTTGGTGGGTTTTTTTTGTTTGTTTGGGGTTTTTTTGACTCTGCAAGACACAATTAGGTTTACCTTCCTGCCATCCTGGATTGTGTGGAATTCTTTCAACCTGGGTGGGATACTGCTCCAGTTCAAGTATGGTACAGACACACAATGGTCCAATCTGCCTTGTGTGCCAATAAAGGGGTTTTTTTCAATACTATTTCAATTCTCTCATTTTTAGCTGATCTTTTTTGGGAGTGAGAGAAGTGGGGATGGCTCTTTGAAGCCTCTCAGGCCCAGGGTGTTGCAGAAGTAGAGACTCTCAGGAAACAGGAGGCGGGGTGTACTTATTTTAGATCTCCTGCACTCCGTGTCTCCTCATGCATCCATTAAAAACTCTGCTGTGCTTTAGAGGGGGAGGGATGGAAAATGAAATAATGAATCCCTGGTGCAAAGGGTGCTGTTTGCTGCCTACACCGTGCTCCTCGGGGAAATGGAGAGGTGCTTGTGTTTCACACCACAACAAAGGATGGGAATCCTCTTAAGGAAACAAAGAGCAGTGAGATTTATAAGGGGAGTTTGATGCTTTACAAAAACACCACACAGCATAACAAATCCTTATTTCATTAAAGGTGCTTTATTTCAGGGCATCTCTTCAGGGCATTGTTGATTTTCCTTGTGTCATCAGGGTGTGTCTGTAGAGATTGCCTACCATAGCTGGAGCTGACAAACACACGCTGCCCTCCTCATCAGTGTCTGCTTTCCTTTGGTGCTGTCTGAAAGGCAGCCTGTGAGCTGGGGTCTCACTTTCACCCCCCGCCCGTGTGGTGTGTGTGTGAATGAATAGAACTGCTGCTGACATGCGGAGGGAGCACCAGGACTGGGGCAGCTGTGGAAAAGCAGATTCTCCGTGGTTCCCTTATTATTCTCCTATTATTCCCTTATTCAGCATCAGCAGATTGGAGCGAAGTGCACTTTGAGAAATAACTATTTGAGTATAATACATTTATTAGCCTGGTAATTTTGTAAATACAGCATTTTACCCTTAATTTACTAAATCATGCTGTATAAGCTCTGGTATCTAAATCTATATCTGCACTGAAGGCAACAGGTTCCTCAAAATAAAAGGCTAAGTCTCGGCGTTCAAACCAGAAAGCAAATTTGCCTACTGGTACTTGCATTTTGGAATTGTAGAATTAAAAATAAAAAAAAACCTGCTAATTTTGCAACAAAGTAAATGAGTTTTGTATGTTTAATTATATTTTCACAATGTTATGTGGCGTTTCGGTGTTAATTAGTTTAGGCAAACAAAGTACAAGTGCTATAGTACTGTATGAAGAACATATTCCTACTATTCTAAAATAGTTTCTTAAGTGATTTTTTTTTCTGCTTCCCTGTAGATTAAAGCAAAAAATTATGACAAAGTGGAAAAGGTGAGTCATATTAATATATGTAATATATCTCTATAGCAAGAATGAGTACCTTGTGATTGGACTAAATCAGATTGAATAGATGCTGTAGCTGTCATTGAATTTGAAACACAGATAAAAAGTATCACTAAATTGACTTCTTGTTGCTACCAAGCTCTAATCAGTGAAGTGTGCAGGGGGATTTCTCTGCTTAATTTTCTCCAGCTCCCTTGCATAGCATGGAGATGCTTTAAACAAAAGAACAAGTAGTTTAACTTATTCTTTCTTACAAATCTCATAATTACATAATTCACATAATTACAAGGGTTATTTAAATTCATTTTGTATAGCTTTAAAAGTAGAGACCTGATTTCTGTATCTGGAATCCTGATCACATCTTCTTGATGTATTAAACAGTTATTTCAGCGCTGCCTTATGAAGGTTTTACATATTGATTTATGGAAATGTTACCTTTCCTATGTACGAGAAACCAAGGGGAAGCTACCTAGTTACAAGTAAGTTCCTAGAGTTGCTCTGAATTATTCTGGTTTTGTGGTGAATCTCTTCTTGACTTCTGACCAGGGGATGGGGAAGGAACTTGGGTAACAAATCCGTCTGGGGATTTTCTGTTGGACTGTTGGGGGGTTGATCTATAATCTGCGTTTAGAAAAGATTAAAGTCTTTTTAAAATTGAGCTTGCTGGGTAAAATTGGTTCCTTAGTCTGGATTCCTCTAACAGGATGGGGTAAGAGCAGTGGTGGAGCTCGTGTATCAATGCCAGTTCCCTGCAGATGAGATTGCTGCTTGAGCCAACCTGAAACATTTCTTCTTCTTTGTCCTTGCCCTCAGTGTCCTGTTTAGTCTCCACAGGATTTAGCACTGCTTCCAGCTGAGACCAGTAGCAGTAAAGAGTTAAGGAATTGGAGGAGGTTTTGGAATGCATTAAAAAGTCATAAAATCTAGGGTGTCAGAATTTTGGGATACGTTAATCTTCATCCCTTTTCAGTTATTACACTTTCGTTGTTTATATTCCTGTGGGTTGAGTTCCAAAAAATACCAGTAACTCCCAACATCTATAAACTCTTTCTTCCCCAGCCCACCATAATTTCTTTGCACTATAATTGGCAAAATGAGTAATGCATTAACAGAGAAAATAAGCAAGGGATTTTCATTTGTTGTTACAAGACCATTTCAAAACCATTTTAGAAGTGTCAGTTTATTCAGTTTGCCTTTGCTCTGTTTTTCCTGTTAAAGGAAGTACTGAAGTGTGTTTGAGTAAAGGAAACTAGGAGAAAAGTTGGGGAGAGAAAAAGCAGCTTTCACTGAAACTTAACCAAGGAAATTCTATAAACATTTTAAATTTGAGGGGAAGTATTTAGAATTTAGGAGAAATAAGAAATCATGTGAAGTATTCTGGGCCATTTCCACACAAGGGAGCTACTCCTAACTGTCCCAGCCTTTTGGGGTTCCTGGAGAACTACAAAAAGATCTGGAGAACTCTGAGGGGATAAAATAAGAAACCATGGGTGCATCAATCAGCTAAGAAGATGTGGAGAGCATTTGGTTTTCTTCTCAACTTTGTGTAATATTTGTGGATTTCCACTGACTTGGGGTGGGCCAGGAACTGTTAAAATGCTGGATTGCCACCAATGGATTTAAATAATTCTTGAATAAAACAAACAACCAAAACCCCAACAGAATCTAAGTACAGAATTTAAACCTATATGAACACCAATTTTTTGCTCTCAGTTGTTGAATGATATTTCTCATTCCTTGATATTTGGTTAGAATTTGCTGCCCAAAAGAATACTCTTAAATAAAGAATTTTTAAAATACTAAACACTTGCTTTATGGTCTTTGTGGTTCTTCTCCTCAGAGAAAAAATGGCTCAGGCATATGATTTTGCTCTGGATAAGATTGGCATGGAAATCATGTCATACCAGGTATGTTTTCTTAACCAAAACACATTTTATTTCTAACTTTATGACAAGTACAGCTAACAATTGGTTTCACTCTATGTAATATTTTTTCTCACCTAGATCTGGGTGGATTACATCAATTTTTTGAAAGGCGTGTAAGTACCTCAAAATCACTTCTTTTAAGCTCAGTTAATGCAATGCTGATGTTCCTGCCAGTTGTGACCTGCCATAGCTGACGTTGCTCTCTCTCTCCCCACTGTTTAGAGAAGCAGTAGGATCTTATGCAGAGAACCAGAGGATCACAGCTGTCCGTAGGGTTTACCAGCGTGGTTGTGTGAACCCCATGATAAACATAGAGCAGCTCTGGAGGGATTATAACAAATATGAAGAGGTAACCAACAACAAGATTCTTTGTGACATTCAGGGGGAAATATAATGTAATCAAATATGGTGCCCAAACTGTAGCCACTAAATAAGTATGCATAAAAGAGATGACCAGCAGTATAAATGCTTTTGTTGTCTGCAGTATCTACCAGCTCCTGTGGCAAAACTCCACAGGTACCTGGGTGATTTTTTAACTTCTTTCGAAGACTCTCCATGAGATACATTTAACTGTCCCGTTTCCCAGCTGGAAATTGCTGGTGAGTGAGTGAGCCATCACTGTCCTCAGTGATGGAGCAGGAGCAGCTCAGCTGGCAGTGAGGGCCTGTGTCCCCAAGGAGGCACTCCCCTCCTTTCCCTTAAAGTGAAAGGGGGTCAAATGGAATTCAGCTGGGATGGTTTGGACTTCCTCCACGGCATTAAGTTACACACCCTCAGCCCTTAAAAGTGCTCCTCACCATCCTTCACCTGAAGCCATTCCAGCAGCCCTCCAGGTGAGTCTCGTCCAACACTCTTCAGCCAGAGTGAGCTGGGCTCACTGCCCTTTCGGGCCAATTTGTAGCTGCACCTTTAGAGTGTGTTTTTGAACACATCTGGTGACCAAGAAGCCCCAGTCAGCAGCGGCGTGAATCAAAGCTGATGTAGATGCCCTCGTGCTCAGCACTGCCAAGGAGGGATGCTCATACAGCACTGGTCCTGCTGGTTGTCTGAGCATCCTGCTGATGGTCACTGAGCATCCCTGAGCAGGAAAGAAGGGACAATTTCTCTTTCCTGGTTGCTAATTATGCAAGTTGTGAGCTTGGTGGCCTCTCATGTTAATAAGGCCGTGGTGCTTAGCTGGTGGGAGAACTTGAGGTGAGAGTACTCTGGGTGGGAGAACTCTGGGTGGGAGAAATCCAGGCATCCCCAGCCACGAGTGTGTACCATGACAGCTCATTGCCGCATAGGTGTTTGGAGACACCACAGGTAGCCTGCTGTCAGCAGGGAGGATACCCAGGACACACCTTCTCCAGTGTAGGAAAACCCCCGACACAACTTCCCCCTAAACCACCCCTTCCCCTCCAACACAGCAAGTGAAAGCTGTCACTGCTGATTCCTCCTGCTTTCATTACGCATGGGGAGGCTGCCAGAGCAATGGCTCAGACCTGTCCAGTTTCCATTTGAGGCAGCTCTGGCTGACAGTGGGACTCCAAGCAGTCCCTCAGGCTGTTCCAAGCTGCTGTAAGCTGAGGGCTCTACTCGGACGTGGGACCTGCCTGTCCTGTTCTGGCTGCACAGGGAAATGCTCCTCACCAGAGGGCTCTTCGGGGGGGGAGGTGATTCCCCATGTCAGGAGCCCAGCAACACCTCGTGCAGATATCAGTATGGAAAGTTAATAGCCATTCGCTGTAATTCAAGCTTTCCTTGAGCTCAGCTGTAGCCACCAGGTAACAATAGCAGCCTGTCAGTCACCAGTTTTTAATTAACTAAACAGTCAAAGGTGGTAGAGCTCTTAGGGAGATGTGTCTCAGTGACAGAGTGACAATTTGGCTCACAAACCCATGGCTGCTGAGCTGGGAGTGCATCCCAGGAGAGTCCTGCTGCATCCTCAGCCTGGTCCTGGATTAACTGGGGCATTGCTGGGTTGGTGTGCAACATGGCCCAGTTTGCTCTTCTAGACAGTGCCTTTGCTTCCATAGCGAAGGCAGAGCTTCCTTTGCTTCCCAGCTCGGGTGCCTCTTTGGGCTCGGACTGAAAGCCGTGTGCATCTTCTGCAAAGTCTTGGCAAATGTGCCAGCAAAATCCATCCAGACACAGGCATCAGCCAAAGGGTGGCTGCTTTTCCTGCCTAAGAGCAGTTCTTTGAGGTTTTGTTCTTGCCAGGACCCTGTGCCCAGGGCCTGGCTGCTTCCAGCCCGTGCTGCTCTTGCTCAGCAGCACGGCAGAGCCCTGTGCACACGTGTGCAGTCCTGGAGGGCTGTCACACACTGCTGACACATCTCAGGGCCCAGCTGACAGAAGCACACCTGTGGTGTTGCATAGAACCTCTTCTAAGAGCTGTCAGTTACTTCAGGAACAGAGGAGAAGGCAGAGCTGTGAGTCTGGAGGTCAATCTCTGGTATGCCTTGTACAAGAAAATCAAATTGTTCATGTGCTCTGTCAGGGAGCTGTCACTGAACATCATTTAGGAGCAAAATTGTAAATCACAAATACATTGTTCCCACTTTCACCTACAGCAGTTCATTTTTGAAAGTGGTTAAAAAAAAGCTGAGGTGCTTCCGGTTACTTGAATTTTAGTAGTGAGTTTATGCTCTTGATATAAGTCCATGCCCATATATTTATTAGGTGAAATATATATTTTGAGATTGGTATTTAAGAAAAACTTTGTCCTTGCTCACTTTTGCATCCCCTTTCAACCTCTTTCCTGTATAAATTAAGATTCAATATGTCCAAAGTGAAATTGCACATTCCCAATTCCTTTCTTCACCCTTCTCCAGGGCATCAATATTCACTTAGCCAAGAAGATGATCGAGGACAGGAGTAGAGATTATATGAATGCACGACGTGTGGCAAAGGTACAGCCTTCTGTTGACTGTTCTTTCTTCTGTTTAATTCTACAAACCAGCATGAAACTTGGTTCTTACTTCACATAAAAGCATATCGGACCAATAAAGTTGGCATGCTAAAATATATCCATTTGTTTTAGAAAGCATAACCTGGAGCAAGGGATCAGTGTGTTTAAATCTGTTCTTCAGAGCATTGCTTTTGTTTCAGGAGTACGAGACAGTGATGAAGGGCCTGGACCGCAATGCTCCCTCTGTGCCCCCCCAAAACACCCCCCAGGAGGCCCAGCAGGTGGACATGTGGAAAAAGTACATCCAGTGGGAAAAGAGCAACCCTCTGCGAACAGAGGATCAAACTCTCATAACGAAAAGAGGTAATTGAGGATTGTGTTTTTCAGTTCCAATGTAATGCTGTGATTTGGTGTTCAGGGGTCGTGCTGGAGTAGAAGGTGATTGAGTTTCTTGAATTGTGTGTGTGGTTTTTTTTAATTAAAAAAAAAATCTAGATTTTGCTAAAGCCAGGCTGAAAGTAATAAATGGATTTTGGGAGACAGTGCTATAGTTGTGTGCCACTGAACCTCTGGTGCAGGTCAGTAGAACAGTAGATTGCAGCCTGATTTTATTGTTGATTTTGAGTGAGCTGTGCTTGTTCCTCTGTGGACAGGACAGGTTTTAGCTGCTGGTTATGGTTCATAAAGTTCCTGGCAATATAAAAGAACTGCAGCAATGATCATTGTATGTAAAGCCAATTAGTATTGATGTTGTCTGAGTTATTTGATGAATTTTTTGTTCCATACTTGGGTTGTACAATTATGGTACCATTTCCAAGGAGTGTTTCTCTCACATTTTGCCCACAGTGATGTTTGCCTATGAACAGTGTCTCCTGGTGCTGGGCCATCACCCAGACATCTGGTATGAAGCAGCTCAGTACCTGGAGCAGTCCAGCAAGCTGCTGGCTGAGAAAGGGGTAAGCAGCTTCCCACTGCCTTTCTCTTATTTCCTTGCCTTGACATGATGTCCTGTCAGTTTGTCCTCAGAATCAAGGAGGGAGGTGTGAAAAACAGTTGTGACGTGTTCAGAATTTTCAAATGGGGCAATTAAAAATTTCAAGAAATAAAAATGTCTGCATTTTAGGTAACAAATGTGAAAAATTGTTTCAATCTTGGCCACTTTTAGGCTTGGGGCATTTTTCGGGCCTGATTTTGTGATTCTTTAAGTGCTGGGGAGATAATTATCTCTGTGTTGGAGCACTGAATGGAAATTTATTGGGGCTTGTCACGCACAGAAGATACTCCATAAGTTGGCCTTTGTTGTCACAGATGCTGAACAATTGTATTATTATACTTATTTTATAACAGGACATGAACAATGCTAAACTTTTCAGTGATGAGGCTGCTAATATTTATGAAAGAGCGATCAGCACTTTATTAAAGAAGAATATGCTTCTTTATTTTGCATATGCAGATTACGAAGAGGTGAGCAAAAATAGTAATGTACTGATGTTAAAACCCAAATACATCTCCCATTAATAATGTAATTTATTTGAAACATACTGAGTACACAAAATTCTGTAGAATTAATTTACTGATTCCTCTAGCCTTATTCTCATTAAGTGTTTCTGAAATGGAGCTGACAAAATGGGCAGGAAAAGCCCATAGTATGAGCTACAAAAGTTTTGAAAACCTACTTTCCATTTCAATATTGACTATATTTCTGAAAGTATCATAAGGGTGAAATGCTTACAGATTTCCATTTCTCAAGCATCAGCTTCTTTGCTTTTAAAATGGGCATAAGGGGCACCTTTCCTGATTGATTCTTGGGGAGCTCATGTTTGTGTTGGGGGCCACCTTTGCTGCAGCTCTCTGGGGAAATCTCTTTCCCCAGGCCACCACCTCGCTGTGCAGCCTCCACAAGGAGCAGCGTCCCAGTGGTGTTTGTTCCACCAGGGATAAAGGCTGTTTCCCACTGGTCAGATAAGGACCATGGAGTCCTCTCTGGGGTATAGTTTGCACAGTTATTTTATCGTGAAAGAATCTTTGCAGGAAGAACTTCAGGACAACAAGGGGGGAAATGGCCTTTGTCTTTAAAAGAAAAACCCTTCCTTGGTTTTCAGTGCTGCTTCTTGTGTACTGTGTCCTGGTTTTTCAAGGCTGCACAATACAGCCTGGAGGGCTGCAGCTGGCAGGGAACAGAATGGACTGTTGGAAATGTGTAGGTTGGAGAGTTAAAAAGATGGTTTTCCTACCTATCTGCACAGTATTTTAGACAGACATAAAGGATACAGGTTTTTTATGCCAAACACCTCCAATGGCAGTTCTGCTGCAGTATTACTGCATTAGAAAAAGACTTCAGAGACTCCTGAAAGGCATGTAGGTAACCATTAGTGGGAAATTAATGTGGGAAGTAAAAAGTGTCTGCACAAGACAGAATATGTACCTAAGTAAGGGGACTGACGTGGACAGTGTTCAGACAGGGAAAAACAGAAACAGGAAAGTCCTAGTTTTGTCTTCATCTTGAGTTTTGCCTTGTGGGAGATGATGTGGAAGGGAGACACTGAGCAGTCTGTGTTTGCTTTCCCCCAGAGCCGGATGAAGTATGAGAAGGTGCACAGCATCTACAACCGGCTCCTGGCCATCGAGGACATCGATCCCACACTGGTAAGGTCATCCCTAGTGTCTCCACATTCCTATGGATTGTCACCCAGTCTTGTGCACAGAGTGGGGAAGCACTTACAGGGGTTCCTTGGGGCACAGGCATGATGGAGCAGGTGGAGTCCTGAGGTGGCAGAATTACAGTCTATAATCTGTTGAAATGCGCTAAGTTGTGTGCACTTTCCTCCTCTGTCTCCTTTACACAGTCTTTTCAACAGGTAATGAGGATAGAAGATATAAAATATTTCATAACCATCCTGTGGCCATGTAGTTTGCAAATAAATCTGTAGTGCACCATGTAGGTATCAGAGTGTTGCTGTACCTCTGCTGAAGTGACACAGTAAACACTGTCCTTGTGCCAGCTGTGATAATAATGCTGAACAAGTGGTTCAAAAGTAACCTGCCCTCAAAAAGTTATTTAACTTATTATAAACATACAGAACAAAGCATGAGGAGGCAAAAGAGGGTGTGAAGTCTAACACTAAACAACAGGTCAGTGTCAGAGGAGAGGTATCCATTTACTGACACTTGCCATTCTTTAGAGACACCTCCTAATGCTTCCCAAAGGCACCTTCTGTGGGAAGCTGTATACCAGTTCCTCCTGCTTGAGGAATGCTGCTATTTGTGATCTAATTCAGAGTAAAGGAAAGTTGAATCCCAAAGAAGTGAAAATCACAAATTGGCTGCTGAATTAAGTAGTGCATTCATTATTTCCTTGATCAGGTATAAATACTTGCAGGCAGGATGATTTGTATCTTGGATTGTATAGTGTGCAGTAAAATGCTTCATCAGGCCTTTTGGCGGTTCCTTGGCTTTATGGGTGTCTGAACTTTATTGGAAAGTTACCATTTTTACAACAAGCCTTAAGTTCTCTGAAGGCATCAGCTTATGTAAATTACATTAATCTCCTTACCTCCCCTTCCTTATAAAATCTGTGTATTAACTACTGTCTTTTCATGGGATCAGTCTTAGGTGTATTCCATTTTTTAATATTAAAAAAAAAATCTATTAAAAGGTTTGCCTCGGTTTTTAAAGCCAAACAACACAGAGGCACAAGACAGCCTCTATTACAATTCATTTGCTGTATTTTGTGAGTCAAGATTATTTCAGACCTAGTAAAAAACGTAATGATATCCTGGTGTTCTTTGTTAGCACTGATGCTATTTAAATATTAATGTGCACCTCAGGTTTATATCCAGTACATGAAATTTGCCAGGCGAGCAGAAGGCATTAAATCCGGAAGGACGATATTTAAGAAAGCCAGAGAGGATGCCCGGACCCGCCACCATGTCTATGTCACTGCAGCTTTAATGGAGTATTATTGTAGTAAGGTAATCACAGGTGCTCACCCTGATCCTAAATGAGTGGCAGGAGGGTGCACAGCTCACTGAAGCTAATAACTTTTTTTTTTCCCCCAATGTTTGCAGGATAAGTCTGTGGCCTTTAAGATATTTGAGCTAGGGCTGAAAAAATATGGGGACATTCCAGAATATGTACTGGCATATATCGACTACCTTTCCCACCTTAATGGTAAGCTTTAAGCTTTGAGAGGTCTAATGAAGCATTACACTGTGAGTTTAGGTCCAGGCCAAGTTCTTGGTATTTAAATTCTTCTTGAAGAACAATGAAACCATTTCATGAAGCTCAGTAGTTAATCTGAACACAAAACCTGCTGGTTTGTCCATACCAAAGCTCCAGAACTACAGTGACATTAAATCTGGATTCTGCTGAAGGGAGGAGAGTGAACTTTCCAAACTGTAACTCACTAGCAGTGCAGAAGTTTTACAACATCTGCTGTGAACAGTGGGGAGTACACTGAGGCATCTAAATCTGAATGAGGAAAAAGATCTAAAGGAGTTTACAGTCAGCATGAGAGGACTGAGGGATTAGCTGTGCCTGACTGGAATGAATTTAAACTACTTCTGCCCAGGTAGATGAGATGAGCAATATATAAAAGTCAGTACTGGGCATATCAGTCATGCTTGGAAGGTGCTGGGGAGCTGCAATGGAAGGAGCAGGACAGAGGGCTGGGGAGACCCAGGCAGGAGGTGGAGGTAGTGGTGGAAGGGCTCTGGGTGGGATTCCCTTAGGCAGGGGCTGAATGGCCTTAAAAAGGAAACACAAGCTGCTGTGTGGATTCTGCAGCACCAGGCACCATTCATCTCCTGTCAGACTACAGAACCTGGGTTTTTCAGGCACTGAGAGTTTAAAGATTTTGAGGGTTTTTTTCCCCTGTGAGCTGTAAATGGAGAGATTTTATCCAAGTTACAGTATATTTAATTTTGCACTAAGTTATTGTGGGTCTACATCAATATTAACAATACCTTTCTGTAGGTTGCCATGAGTAAAAATTATCTTAAAACTCACTACTTTATTGCTCTATTTTAATAATCCAGCAGAACTCCTGAAACCCAGGAGAACTGATCCCTGAAGTGTAAGTGTAAGAGGTGGTGCCATTCTCAGGGCAGGAGTTGGCAGTTTTAGGAACAAACCCACCAACCTCTCCATCCCCCCAGCTGGCCATGAGCAAAAGCTGGCTGCTTGCTGGGAGCCAGGCCTGATAATTTTGGGAGAACTTCTGAGGACTATACAAGCATATTAATGTTGCCCTGATTTAAAAGGGAAATCATGACTCGAAAGGCCAAATTTAAATTTACCAACATATGCTATTGAGATAATTAAGGAAAATGGATAAAACCCCCAGAAATCCTGAAGAGATGCCAAGAAATAGTTGTGCTGTTATAAAAGAACCTGTATTAGGATCAGTTTGTTACTATCAATAGAAACACACTTCCAAAGAACAAATTCACATTGGAATTTAACATCAGTAAAGTTTTATGTGGGCACTCAGATCTCCTTTTACACCTACTGAAATTCAATTCCATGAAAGTCAGCCTTATGCTTAATTCAATGTGCACATCTCTTTGAATGGACATCTTTTAACTTGTCTTTAATATATTTTACTCAATGTGATTTTTTTTTTCTTTCTATTTTTAAAGAGGACAACAATACGAGAGTTTTGTTTGAACGTGTTTTAACTTCAGGGAGCCTTCCACCTGAGAAATCTGGGTACGTCCTCAAAAGCAGTTGCACTGCACTGGAAAAGATACAATACATAACCTCTTTCAACCATAAATATCCCAAAGAAATTAGAAACATGGACAGCAGGACAAAATTAGGTACAGATGTTCCTTCCCCTCTTCATGTTGTCCAAAATACAACCAGCTGTGACAGATTTGGGAAAGTCCCTATCCCACTTCTAGTGAAATTCATTAATTTATTGGCTTCAAAACCTCATTGATGCAGGATTGTTGAGGATAGAATGCAAAATCCTCCTGTACAGTAAGGATTCAGTGGTGTGAGCCAAGAAGGTGAGTCAGGAATTTGTTGAGCATCTCCCAGCTGTGAAAATAAAATAGAGAAAGAACCAGAAAGGACTTGGATTAACCACTCACTGCCATATTTTCATTGCTACTTTTTAAGTTTTTCTCAAAAAAAAAAGCTCACCAAAGCCTTGCAGTCTGAGGGTTCGCTTCACCGTTATTATTCTGGTAGACAAAAGCATCAAAACTAAGGAATCAAATATAGCACTGCTGTGCACATTCATTCTGCACTTTAGTTCTGATCTTTTGTGAGAAATACTTTTATGCCAAATTTAAAAGTGAGAAAATACAAGAACTTAAAAGCTGAACCTTCTTCAATGGTGAACTCCAAAGTTAAAATGAAAGTTGAATCAAGTCCAGAAATACGGTCAGATGTTGCTTAAGTTATATATGAGATTTTCCATGGAGAAATCAGCAGTAACTATATATATTTTGGGCTGTATAAAATTCTGAAGCATTGCCTGTTGTGTTCTTGCCAGCTAGAATATGCTGGTCTGTGCAGAGGAACTAGATCACAATGCAGGGTAAAAAGTCCTTCCCATATCAGCATCAGAGTGAAGCTCTGTGTACAGGATGAGCAGTGTTCGATAAAAGCTCACTTCAAATGCTGAAGTCCTTGGCTTACAGAAATCCTTTCCTTTCTGTAACAAATTCCTTTGCAGTCCACCAGACTGAAAGCTCTTACAGAAATACAGAAGGCACTGGGAGGGTAAAGCCTATTTTAGATGCATAAAGTAAATAACAGAAATGGCCATGTACTCCCAGAAGGCCTCCTTTGGGTCTGTTCTCTTGCATGTTTTTAGTTGGGTTGTGCTCAGTCATCCTTCCTCCTTCAGTAAGTCTCAGTGTCCCTGTTCTGTTCCAGGGAAATCTGGGCTCGGTTTTTAGCCTTTGAAAGTAACATTGGGGATCTGGCCAGCATCCTGAAAGTGGAAAAACGGAGGTTTACAGCCTTCAAGGAGGAATATGAGGGCAAAGAAACAGCTCTGCTGGTGGACAGGTACAAGTTCATGGATCTGTACCCTTGCTCTGCCAGTGAGCTGAAGGCCCTTGGTTATAAGGTAAGTGGGTAAGAGCACTTCAGTTCCCTGTTGTTCTTTTCAGTCCTAGGAATCTGGAGCAATTCCTTGTTTAGAACTTGTCTTTAAGTCCTTCCCCTTGCTGGAAAAGCAGGTAAAACAGACCTGCTCCTCCTCCTCCTCCCCCTGGTCTCACTGAGCAGCAAAGTGCCAGGGGCCAAGGGCAGAAAGGAGCAAGGACCATCAGTAACAGCTGCAGCTTTGGGTATTGCTGGGTGCCTCTCATCTTCCCATGGGAAGGTCGTTGTGTTAATGCCATCACCATGCAGCTACAGGCCTTCACTTCATGCCTGAGCTCCTTCAAAAACCGGAATGCTTTGGGAAATTTATAGGATCATGTCATCTGTATGAAATATGGCTGGCTGTCCTTCTGCTCTGAGGTGGCAGAGCTCCCCTGACCTGGCTGGGAACCACGTCAAAGCCCTCATGCTGCAGTCCCAGTGTTTGCTGTGAATGGCTGAGGAAAGCTCTTGACAAGGATCAGTGGCTGCCTCTTTTTTCAGTTGTTTCTTAGGGCTAAAGTGCTTTGGTGCTGCCCTGTGGAGTTCAAAGTCCAGGCCAGACCCCGTATCTGGTGGTCTCCTGTTTTATTTCTAACCATGTGCATTTTTACTGTTTCTGTCATTTAAACACTTTGGAGAATCGTTAGAACAGAACAGAACAGGATGTTGATTTACATTTTTTTAAGGCTGCCAGAGAAGCAGAAACAGCTGATTGCCATTTGCATGGACAGGAAGGGAGCCCTCAATCCATGCCTCTAAAACAGTGCCTCAGCTTCCCCTTACTTCTTACACAGAAAAATAATTTATGAAAAGTACAGATGCCATCAGAGTTAACAAAGCAGCTGAATTGTTGGCCATCACGGAGCTGTAAAATAATCTGATAGGTGGAAATCAGATTCCCATCGAGCCACTGAGTACTTTTCTTTGAATGTAGTGGGGGCAAAGTTATTTTGAAGTTAGATGTGAGCTTACAAACAAGTACATTTTGCTAAGTGCATACAGGGCAGTGTGTACCTAAGATGGTGCAGCCCTGGGGCTGATTCCTGCTGCTTGGAACATGCCCAAACATAATCCTGTTTGAACTGATGCTTTGCATGCCTGCTGACTGCCTTATGCTTTACTTCTTTTCCAGCTAAAGCAATCTAGGGAATGAAATGAGGGAGAAATGATAGTTGTGAAGGCCTAGTGCTCTGCACCTGTTCACCTAAATCCTCCACCTAAAAAAGGAGCCACTCAAAAATGACAAACAGTCCCATTCAGTAACAGAAACAAGTGTTTCCATTCCCAGCTGGGACGCTGCAGGATTAAAATGCTTAATGAAATCATGCAAGTTTTGCCCAGATGGTCTTGTAAGAGGACATCTGAAATGATAATGAATACAAAGTGAGAATAAGCAACCGGTGCAGAGTGAGGTTTTGTTCTGTAATTGAAGCAAACAGTGTGACCCTGCCAAGTTCAGCGCTCTCTAATTGGCTTTCACAGGATGTCTCCCGTGCCAAGCTAGCAGCAGTAATTCCAGACCCTGTGGTTGCACCTTCCATCGTGCCTGTCCTCAAGGATGAAGTCGACAGGAAACCTGAATATCCCAAACCAGACACTCAGCAGATGATTCCATTTCAGCCAAGGCACTTAGCACGTAAGTCAGGCTTGGGGAAGTGGTTGTGTTTCACCTGTGGCAAGTGAGGAGCCTGGGTATTCAGCCAGCCTAATCAGAGGCTTTCCTACTCCTCAGTCATCTAAACCTGTACTTAACTCTTGGGCTGTTATTTCACTGGGTTGCTAAAGGCATGAGTGTTTTAATTAATGCCAAGGTCACATGGAGGTAAGTACAAGGAGTTTGGGCTCTGGTAAATGGTAATAAGCTGTTACACGCACTGCTCCCAGAGCAGATTGCTGTATGAACAATATAGAATTAGCAGAGGCAAAGGGGACAGGGTACTAATTACTTGTATCAAATAACAATGCAGTGCAAAAGCAGCTCTGGCCCAGCTGTCTTGCACTGGCTTCACCCAGCTTTTCTCCTCACAGCTCCAGGTTTACATCCTGTCCCAGGCGGGGTATTTCCTGTTCCACCAGCAGCTGTAGTTCTCATGAAGCTTCTGCCACCTCCTATTTGTTTTCAGGTTTGTTTCAAGAATTCTGAACCTTTCAGAAAGCTGTGGAAGACATTCTGTCATGACAGAACCACAGTGTGTATCACTCTATTGAAAATAACCTTCTAAACTCTTTTTTTTCCTTTGGTAACAAATCAGGGTCCCTTTGTTCAAGTGGATGAGCTCATGGAGATATTTAGAAGATGCAAACTGCCAGACAGTAAGTTACTTGTCCTCTCTGGAGGCTGTGCTAGTGCTGTATAAGACTTGGGTTTACATATGGATATTGCTGTCTAAAATCCAGACCTCATTTACAGATTGTAATTAGTGTTTGAGAGCAGAGGAGATTGGGCTGGAATCTGCATAGAGATGTTTGCACATTTACCTGGAGGGAGGTAACAAAAAGTCAAAAAATCTGCAAATCATCAGCTGCTCTTTTAATATGTTGGTGGTACCAGTTGAAAGAAATGAAGATTTTGAGAACACCCTTTAAAGGCAGCATTTCCAGCAGCATTGCAGCTGTAACATGAAATTACAAATTTGCAGCACAGTGAGGGTATTGGTGGGGATAACTCTGCGTGCACGTTGAGCTGGGCACAGTTGCTTTCTGAGCTCCTGTAAGGAAGGGAAGGAGAGCTCTGGAACAGAAACAGCACAGATCCTACAGCAGATGATAATATGCTATTCTTCACCCCCCTTGTTAGTTTAAGCAAAAAAAAAATGATCATAAAGAAAGAAATGTAGGATTTAATTTCTTTGAGTGAAACTAAAATATCTATTTAAATTATCCAGGGTATTTTTGAAGCTTCCTCTGTTGAGAAGCAGAAACTGACTTGCTCTGCAGCCTTTCTGGGGAATCATGAACTAGTTACTCTGATTCCCAAAAGGCCTTCCTGTTTTATTGAAGCAGGCAAATGACCTCAATTCCTGTGTAAAGGGAGGGCTCGAGCTGGAGCAGCAGCATTTCCTTTATAATTGGTGTTCACCACAGCTCGGAGTTTCACACAGCTGAGTCTTAATCTTTGTAGAGCAGGGCAGGGGAAGTGTCTCATGTTACAGAAGTGTCCCCGAGTGCTGTGGGTGCCCCTGCTGGGTGCTGATGGCAGCTCAGGGTTTCACACACTGAGCAGCTCCTGTGTCTCTCTCTGAAGCTGTTGACGAGGCCGTGCGGATCATCACGGGCGGCCTGCCCGAAATAGCAGTGGAGGGCAACGGACCTGTGGAAAACAACACCATTCTCAACAAGGCTGTGAAGAGAACACATGAGGATTCCGACGACGACGAGGAGAAAGGATCTGTAGTTCCCCCTGTACATGACATTTACAGAGCACGACAGCAAAAGAGAATCCGGTGAAACGAGTTTGGAGTTCTGCTGTGACAGACAAAGACTCGCATTGAATCAGTCTCTTAAAAGTCAAGCATTTAAAAGGGACAGCCGCAAACATAAAACTCCTTGAAAATGGTTTTGTTACTGTGGTGCCTCTTCTCCCATATGGTTCTCGATCTGAAAACAGCCCGAACAACCTTAGAATGTGCTCTGAACAAAACTCGGTTTTCAAAACCAAAAGCGCAAAATGTCAAAACTGTATTTTGTCCTTCGAGGGTGTACACATCTACCACTTGAACTCTTGTGGGTTTTCAACAGTTTTATTTTAAAAACTGGATGGCTTATACTTGTGAAGCATTTTTAATTCACATTTTCTGGAAAACACTTGTTCTCAGTTTGTTCATGTAGTGTCCTGCCTTATTGTCCGTTTTTATTTATGGCAGAATGTAAGGAATCTGTTTTGTAGTTGAAAATTAAAAAAAAAAAAACAATGACAAAAAAATGTTCCTTTAAAATAAAAGGATATCCATAACATCATGCCTCATTCTGATTTTATTCAAACACAAGAAGATACTTCTTAAATATTATTCAGCCACTTCAAAAGCAATGCTAATTATACCATCACAGGAAATTGATCAGAGCATACATATTAGAATGAGCTTGGTTTCCATTTTCTAGAGGATACAGCACACTTTGGCTCATAATTCCAGAACTATTTGAAGAAGACAGCATCCGTGAGACTAACTCAGTTCAATGTGGGTAGTCCAGGAGCACTGGCTCACCCAGCCTGGTCCTGGATACCTGCACAGGCCTTCGAGGTAATGTACAAAGCTAAATGTTAATGGTTGCACTTGTTATCTCCAAACAAGCTGAAAAAACACTGTGTGAGCTTTCCAAGCAGTTTCTATGTGTACTTCAGCTTTTCACTTGGAATTGGCTGTTTGGAATTGCACTCTGATAAGATCCTAAGAAGCCCTTGTACTACAGGACAGTCAGAGCCTGGGGCAAATGAAAGACATTCCCAGACCAGCCCAGCTGCCCCAGCCAGGGCTCCACTCTGCCAGGGCAAGGGGTGAAGCAGCCCCTGCACATGGAGACGGGGCTCCCTCAGCCATCCTGGAATGTCCTTTGCTTTGCCACTCAATTGCATCTCTCGATTTCTTTTAGACAGGATGTAGAAAAACTGCTTGTCAAACACTCTGGTTAAAAAGAACCTGGGAGAATCAGCACCATGCTTTGTGGGCATTTTTTGCACTCCCTTTATATCTTTCCTGTTGAAAGACCTCCCCCCCCTCCTTCAGCACCTGTGCGAGGAGCACTTGTTCCTTCTGTGTGGGCCCTGGAGGTGAGAGTGGAGCCACAGGTGAGTACTGCACTCTGTTCCCTGCCTCTAGGATTGTCCTGCTACATGAAGGCTTAGAATCAAAGCCCTCCTGTGAGGAGAGATGGGACTCCCTGTGTGGACCCTGCCAGCAATGCAAGCCCTGGTGGCTGCTGCCATGTCAGGAGCAGGTCCTCATGGGCCCTTGAACCCTGAAGGCCAGCCCTGGGAGCAGCCATCTCCTCAGTTAGGATTTTATCCACTGCTAAAGCAGTGCCCTTCACTGTGCCCTCAACCTTTCAAGGGCTTTTCTGGGTGCTTGTGTCACCATGACATTCCTCCCCATGACCCTCGAGCTCGTCCTGTGCCTCATCTCAGTGCAGTCAGCCTCTAAAGGCAGCTCCTAGGCTGTACTGAAAGATAAAAGAGCAGCAGCAATTGCTAACTTGTGCAGCTCTCATTTAACAGGACTGGAAACAGCTGTGCCTTGGTGATCTGGCTTGTTGCTGTCTCCAGCAGTGATGGCTCTGGGAGCTCATTCAGCATGGGCTGAGGGAGTTGTGCAGCTGCAGAGCTTTAGGCTGGGTTGTGAGGCAGAGCCTGCTCTAATAGCAAAGCCCAGCAAGCTGAGGCAGCAGCCTTGAAAACCTCTGCAGAATCCTTTGCTGATCTAAATTATGAAATAGACCCTACTCAGAACCCTTTTTTTCTGGCTAACCAACCTCATTTTTGAGTTCTCAAAGAAGGATTCAAAGACATTCATTTTGCTGGCTAAGTACATTTGGCCAAGAGAAATATCACTTGTCTGAGCTGATGAACTCTCACAGGGTTTTGCTGTGTTTTTCCCTTGGGGAAGGGGGTTTGTAATGAATGAGAGATTTGGTTTAGAGTTGCATAGGCTAATACAGAAAAAATCCATCCCCCTCCAAACATAAACCTGGTGCAGCTTTATCCCCACTGACATTCAAAGGAAACTGGAAAGGGAAGCATCAACAGTGGATCATAATCAACTGCTTCTACAATTTCTGTTACTTTGGCTGGTTCCTAAATTAACCTGCCTGTTGGCAATACAAGGACCCATTTATTTATTTATTTCACACACTTTGTTTGTTGTTTTTTTAAAGAGCACGTTCTGGTTTGGACAACCTCATACTTGGGCCACTTACTGTGTGTAACTACAAACTTTGCTTTCATAAAACCATGAACTATTGATTACTGTAATACACTGTTGTGCTCAACCAGAGGAAAATTTCACTTACCTCCCAGCTGAGCCTGAGACTGCAATGTAAGATCACTGGGCTCTTCTCCTCTATACAACACGTAGCTCATTAAATTCAAGGCCTACAAATATTCTAAGTTTCAAGAACACCTCTACAAAATGAAAAAATCTACTAAAATATTCCCTGTATATTCAAACTAACATCAAGCCATTCACCTCTCACAGTACATTAAAATCACTTATACTGCCCACAGTGCTCTGCACTTCCCAGGTATTTTTGAAGACGTGATTGAATATGCAACCATGTCCTGTTGTAGTTTTTTTAAAAACCCAAAAATTTCAACCTAAAGTTTCACACACTTTAAATCCACCTTCTGCAAATGACAATTTACTTTAAAATTATTATTCCATCTAAAAAGGAGTAAATTACTAGCAAAAAAAAAAAAAAAGGTAAGAAATGCCACTTTTATCAAAACATTTTAGCTCTGCCCTTTCTGAAATCTTTACAAGATATAAATACAGCTGCAATCTATAAGATTGCCACCTCTGGGAGTACTGTACATAGCAGAGGACAGTTACCCAATAACCAGAAAAGTTGCTACAAAAATATATTATGTTTTGTAACATCTGCAGGTAAACAGCAAAAAAATGCTATTAAAAATGCAGTAAAATACAGAAAAAACTAGTAAGCCTACCATACTCAGCATAATGTTACAGTAAAGTGCTGCTTGGCTTGGTGTTTTGTCTGGTAAAGTTCTTTAGAATTTTAGCTTTAATTCTTTAAAGTAAGATTTTTTTAAAAACCAAATCACCCCTTCTCTGGGAAGAACAATTGCTAATCAGCTCTGGACAAATTAAACTAAGTTCACTGCAAATTAAGAGTTAGATGCCCTAAAATGAGCCACTTAAATACAAAGTTTCGTTGTTAAACTTGCCCTACCTATCATCAGCTCAAAAATCTAAAAATTGCAGCCAGAAAATTCCCATGATTGTATAATTATATTAGAAATGCATCTCTCATCTTTTACCTCAGAACCCTTTTAGCATCTCCTGTATTTCCCTCACCAGTCACCACTCCTGGCTTAAAAGGAACCAGTATTTACACGGAAAGCTGTTTTCCTAGACAAATATTGGGACAAATTTTATTTAATAGCTGACAATATTGTATTGGTAGCACACAGACTGGTTTTATGATTCTTCTGATTTCCCTAGAATTTGGGATCCCTCCTTAGTCAGTATTTTGCCAAGGACAGCATCATAGTAAGGGCTGAAAACCATTCTGTTGTAGTTGACAAGACGAATGTACTTGGCAGCAACCTCCTCCAGCTCCCTCTGAATAGGGCCTAATCCTCCAGGAATGGCAGGCAATGATTTCTGGTGACTGGATGCAAGATAATTCTCCAGAAACTTTTGAATTCGAGAATCTGGGAAAAACAAAAAGGGTTTGGTTTGTTTTCAAAAGAGATGGTGAATTAGAAACAGCGAAACCTCAGGTAAAATGCAACAAGCCTGAGGGTGTTTGGAAGGACAAGGTGGAAACAAGGTGGAAACAAGGTGGAAACAAGGTGGAAACAAGGTGGAAACAAGGTGGAAACAAGGTGGGAAGAGGAGCCCTGCATACCCCCCAGCCCCAGTTCCACAGACAGAACACTCTCCAGACCTACCTATGAGCTTGCAGATGGAGTTATCTGGGCTGGCCACTGCCTGGATCTGTCCCTTCAGCACAGCCTCTCTCTCAGCTGAGAACGGGGTAAAGCCGTGCCGGCAGAGGCAGCTGTTCACTTCAGCACACACCTTCTCCCCCACTGTGGCCAGGGACTCCTTCAGGTTAAAGGAGCTGGGAAACACGAGGTACAGCACAACTGGATTAGTTACTCACTGCTTTCCCACTTTTTAAAAATGAACCATTCAATCAGAGTTGCCTTGTTTATCAAATGTAGTGGGAAAAGCATAATGCAGATGAGGCCAATTATGAAGATTAATACAATCACATACACATGAAAAATAAAGCTGAGATCTAAAGCAAGGAAGGAGGAGAACATTCAAGACTTGAAGCCTGAACAATCCATATACATAAGAGCTGACTTTCTGCCTGAGGACAGCTCTGACTGAAGCAAAACCCATAGGCAGAGTAACCACCGAGTCTGCAGGCAGCTCACTGTGCCACACTCAGGTTTTTGGGGAGCCTGGCCCAAACTCTGAGCAGGGGCAGCTGCTGGCACTCTTCTGTGCCAGTCTGGCACCATGAAAAATACGGTCTGAAAAAAGCAGCTTGTACAAGTGATGAAAGAGCAGAGCAAGACAATACAGCTCTGTGTGAGCAAGCTGGAGAGAAACTGCCAGCCTGGGCTCATAGAAAGCCCTCATCACCTCCTCTGCATTTCCTGCAGCCCCCAGGCAGAAAGAGGCTTCAGCTGATTCTGTCCCAAGTGCCAGCAGAGCCCCCGTGCCGTACTCACGGGAGGTGCATCCCCGCCAGCAGCACCTTGACGATGGTTTTGATGCTCTCAGTGAAGCTGGGCACGTCGCTGAGGGCTGGCCCTGCTGCACTGAAGGTGACCAGCAGCACTGTCCCCACCACCAGCAGCTGCTCCAGCTCCAGCTGCAGCTCCAGGAAGCGCGTCTGGTCCATGAGCACTGTCTGCAAGGAGGGAGGGAGCCAGCACAGAATGGAGTCAGTCTGCAGGGCTGGGAAGGGACACTGGGATGCAAAGGCACAGGGAAGAGCACCAGGAGCACAATGAGAAGCACTGACTCCTCTGTTCCAGCTCAGCAGGTTTCCCACTGAAAGATGAGCACCTGCTTAGAGCTGCCAGATCTCCCAGTCAGAGATCAATGGTTCAGTGCTGGACTTGTGGCAAGGCTACAGATCCAAACAGTTTCTGCTGTGTCCTGGGAACAGAGGAGTGGAACAAGCACAGAACCAATTTTTCTGCTAAATACCTACTTCTGGAAAAGGCCTGTTGGTGTGATCCCACTTCAGGAGCTTCAGATAGGCCTGATTTTGTACAGCAGTGAAGCACAAGGCAGAAGCTCCACCAGTGGCACCATCACTAGAGTGGAGAGGCAACATTTCATGTCCCAGCTTTGCAAGATCATCTGCTGCTTCTTGCAACCACTTTGTGACAAGGTCTAAAGAATCTGGAAGAGCAGGGGGAAGAAATCTTGTTAAGAAAATTCTTTTTTGAAGTTAGGTTTTTCCACCAACAATGTCCAAACAATCCCATTAGTTACTATGACTAATGCCCATGAGATATCAGGTATGACATGCATCTCATTTATTGCATCAAGCAGAACGTCTAAAACAAAACCACACAGCTACAGGAAATCAGAGGTGAGATGATGCTGGGAAATCATGCCCTACACTCTATTGAAATTAAACTGAATGTATCAAGGGCAGAACTATTGTTCTGGCATATTTTTTCTAACCACAGTTTTGGGGCACAAGCTGTCATTTACCATATGAATTCTAGAACTTATAAAAATATCTGAATTCTTTTCATGATCTACAAGCAAAGACACGCACTTTACTGGGAGGTCAGAGGGGAATAAAGAAAGGAACAAAGTCATACTTGGCTGTTTCTCAAGAAACTCCTGAAACTTCTTTCTTTCATATTCAGCAGACTGCTGCATTAATTTTGGCCTAATACTACTGACAGCGAAGTTTGCCATATCCATTTTCATTAGGTCTAATACAGAGAAAATTGCTCTAAACAAACAAACAGAAAAAGTTATTCAAGGCTGCAGATGTTTCAGAGGTGCTGTTTACAAGATTTATTACAGATTGTCTAAGGAAAGAGCAAAAACATGCATGGGAAACAGTAACAGCTTAACAACTTCAGAGCATGAGACAGAGAAAGCTGGAGCAAGTATGTACACGCATGCATGTGCTTCTTCCAAGTGGGAAACAAATCCTGCTCTCCTGTAAAAAAGCCTCCATGGAATTAACTCCACTAGCTCCATAGATTTTATCTCCCAGGATGTGCAATACTGTATATGAAAAGACATCTGGATTTCCAAGCTTTGCATGCCATGGCTGTTGGCAGCCTGGAAAGCCAACCTCAGTGGGAAGTGAACAACCTGACCCAAGGGGCAAAAAAGAAAAAACAAACAAACAAACACCAAAGAAAAACACCTTAATTTCAAAGCAACCTAATTCCTGCTGGCAATATTTCTGCCAAGTCACTCCTGAACTCCTGGAAGCTTTTCAAATTAGAAAACAGCAACGTTAATGAAGTTTCTCCCAACTATTGAGACCTGGAGCTGCTCCAGTGAGAACATGGTGGCAAAGCAGAAGCCTGGATGCTCCAGATGTGGAACACACACTCCTTTAGAACTGACAGGGATTACACAGGGAGTGGGGTAAGGAGAGCTCAAACTGGGAGGAAAAGACAAACTGGTTGGAAACCAGTAATGCTTTTCCCCTAAGCTCCTGTGGGCTTTTTTCACCTTCTGCTGTTGACATTCAATTCTGATACAAACTGACTATTCATCTGCTACCTTAAAGCTTATTTGCATTTGACATTTAAGCAAATGTCCTTCAGTGACATGCAGGAGCCAGACAAATGCTCCAACTCACCAGATCAGAGATGGTCCTTGTAAAAGACCCCTGGAGTATTTCTCCCCTTCACAGCCACAGCTATATCCTTTTCCCTATCACTCTTTTCTTTCTAGGAGTTCCAAGTTCCTCCCCATACACCTCTAAAATTATTAAGGGACTCTGATTATGAGTAATAAACACATTTCAGTACCTGAAAAGAGGAACTATTTCATGAATATCTTTCAGTTTCCTAATGTCTTCATCTCGAGCAGGAGCGCAGAGAGTCCCCATCATCCCAATAACAAATTTGACCAACTTAGAAATGTCAAGGGCCCCATTCTCTGCCTCCTGTTTTATCAAATCCAGGTCAAGAACTTCTGCAATCTGGCTTCTCAGTCTAGTATGACCAGGCAACAAGAAAGACAGAAGACTCTGAAATGGAAAGTTTTTAACAGTGCATTAGTTCTCCATATCAAGGACCACAAGGATCAAAGCAGTTACTGAACTACCTCTTACAGAATAAAAGAATCAGAGAATGGTTTGGGTCAGGAGAAAACTTAAAGATCACCCAGTTCAAAACCCCTGCCACGGGCAGGGTCACCTCCCTCTAAACCAGGTTGCTTAATGCCCCATCCAATCTGGCCTTGAACACCACTAGGGATTCTTATCTAAGCAACTAAATCATTGAATTGATCTGTTTGGTTTTTTGTTTTTTTTTTTTAACCAGTCACTCACCAACTCCAAATGTTTCTCCTCTCTGTGTGTTACTGAAGTTACTAAGTGGTGAGTCCTCTGTGGCACAGATCATACTTCATATTTCACACTTGTGCTTGGTTTTATCAGCCCAACATTGGAGCATCTCACTGATTCCATAACTAATACCAGTGCCATAACATGAAGGAAGCTTGGAATGATGGAACTGCTATTGCTTACCTGTTAATCACCTTACATGGTTTTGCATTTGGGTTTATATTCAAATTTCTCCTCTAGGATTATACAACTTGTATATGTTCATAATGATAGAGTAATGAAAAAGAACAAGAGGATTTTTTACAAAAAGTCAAACTCCAACCACTTTTGCTCATTCATACCAGTGCAGCTACTCAAATTCAATCATTTTCTTTCATATCACATCACCTTACCTCTTTAATTTCTCCCAAGAGCTTAATTGCATGATCATATGTTGGGGGGTCTTCCTTTAGCTGAGCTTCCAGACAATCCCAGAAAGCTTTATGCACAATATCTCTGACTTTCTTCTCTAAGCTGTGAATAAACATGTTAAAAAGAATGATACTGGTCTCTGCACCACCTTACAAAGATAACCTGCAGCTCCTGAAGCACAGCAGGTAATAATATGAATAGATTGTAATAATAACTATATTATGATTAACAGAGATCTGTCATTTAAAGTTACTCAGAAAAGCAAGAAAAACTGGACACAAATTTGAAATGGCTTACGTCCTAATACACATGAGCAAAGGTGGCTACAAATTAAAATTCTTCAAAGTATTTATCACATGCTACATCCAGATAACTGGAAGAGAACAAAAATGGCAAAAATTACATTTTGTATTCAAAACACCAGTATTCCTGTTCCTTTTAAAGGCTCCACTGACTAAAATCAATTCCACTACACAAAATTCATTAGTAAACCTAACAGAAATCAAGTAACTTCCCTGTCACAAAATCTTTTGTTTGACTACATAAATAGTGCACCTACTCTGAGATAAGGGCCCAGATCAGTTTATATTAAAAAAAAAAATGAATTCCACTGCTCCAGTACCAATTCCTAATTCAAAATACTGTCAGTTCCTGTTCACACCAGGTGTAACTTCAACACTGGCCCCAGTGGGAACCAAGTTCCTTCCATGAAATATGCACCCTCCTTCCCAAATAAAGCTGTCAGCCACACCTCACTGTGTGTGAGAGAGAGGAACAGAAGGTGAAGCTTCCTCTGCTCTCCTTCTCCCCTCCCAGCAGGGCACACAATTACTGCAGACTCACACAGAGAAGGAAAGGCTTCAAACTTGAAAGGAGCAAGGACTAAACTAATAAAACACAGAAATCTCTTCTCAAAATATCCTTGAAAAAAATAGAGAGGAAAAGCTAAAATAATCAGTTTCACCTTACTCCCACAGGCAATGAAAGCTTAAAAATGGCTAAAAGCACCACCTACACCTGCAGCCAGACTGGGGTGCTGGGAAGGATGCAGCCTCAGAGTCCTGGGACAAGGGGACATAACAGGAACTCCAGCACTCTGGGATTGGCACCACTCATGTCCAGTTAATCCAAGAGCTTCACCTTTCACACACACACATATCTGGGGAAGTAGAACTGCACAGTCACCACCTTCTCCATATATTCTTTCCTGTCTCCTCCCAGGCACCAGCCAGAGCCTTCCCCTGATCCCCCCAAGCTGCTCTGCAGTTCTACCGAAACAAAATTTTATTTGGGTCCCTGCTTAGGTACCCACCTTACCTGTGCTCTGGCAGTTCAGCTGGCTTTATCTGGAAGTCTCCATTGACCACAATCTCGTGTGCCAGTGCCATGTTGGTGACTCCCTTGGCTGTCTCCATGAGCTCCTCTATTGACACAGGCCGAGAGGGGCTGGCTGCAACATCAATTACACTGTCAGACAGCTCTCAGCAAAAGCCTGCAGAGAAAAAGCCTTTTGGACCCTTTCCACCTGATTGACAGTACACAGGGTCAAAAGATAGCATCACATCAGCTGAAGATTCTTCTCCTTTCCTCCCTTTCCTTTCTCCGCTGGTGGACGACACGGGTTTGGAGTAATTTCAAAAAAAACCAAGGAGTGGATCCCAGTTGATATTCTGGGCTCAGTATGTCAATTGCTTCTATCAAGCTCTTTTAAAAACCATCTCCAAACAAAACCCTCCACACAAACCAACACTTCTATAGGATGACTTAATAGCATCTTGGCATCTTTCTCCATGCTGTAGGAAGAAATAATTACAAATAGCAGCATTTTCACCATACTACTTCCACAAGTATTGTGCAGATATTGCCATTTCAGTTTTACATTTCTCAAGGAAGTGATTTCATCATTAAAGCAGTCAACAAAAAAATCACCATCACTGTTAAGCAGCAGTACACCAGTAGCTAATTACTCTCACTACTTCCAATGCAAATGACACTCCTCCAAACCCCTTTTTTCCCCCAGAGGCTATCACCCAAACAACACAGGACAGCAGCAGCAGAGCTGCTTAAGAGCTCTTCCCCTGGCAGGCATTTGGGACTGAGCAGGACGGGCCAGCAGCCTCAGACTGGGCCCTGGGTTAGGGAAAGGGTTGGTGCTCTGATGTATCCACTCCATTCTGCAGCTCACTCACTTCAGCTACAGGCACAGGAGCAACATTCTGATCCCAAAGTGAAAGAAACCAAACAGGGATCCTCATAGGCTGGGCTCCCTGAGAAATGTTTCAGACAAACTATTATGAGCATCTCATTTGACAATCCATGTTGATTGGACTTAAGTAGTTACATAGAAAAGGTCTTTCAAAAGTAAGTGTCCATCACTTGTCTGTCATGCAGAGCTCTTCTGAGTCTCTACAGTTGGGTTCCAATGTGCTTGTTTTTCATTAATATCTTGCTCTTTTCATGCAGCTCTCCTAAATCCTTATTTCCTTCTGCTGGAGTTTAACCTTGCCCAGTGACGGGGAACAGAGCGAGGATTGATATTCCGAATAGAACCAGCAGACAGCAAAGTCCACAGTGCTCCTCAACTCTTGGCATCCAAGTGCCAGGGGACTTCCCTCCAGCAGTGGGGGCACTGAGAGCCAAAATTCCTCCACTGGCCAAAGAAATGCTCCCAAATATCATCACTCCATTCTCACACCTGCTCCCTTCCACGAGGGAAGGGTTTGAGACCAAACCACCTCTCTGTGGGACACTGCAGTGCCAGACTGTGCTGTGCTTGTTATTCCACATGCTCACAGCCTCTCTCCACACAAACCTCCCATTTCCTACCAGGCAACCAGCAAGGCTGAGGAACGGAAACTCCCTCAGAACATCTCCTCTGAGTACCACCACACTAAACACAACCCTAAACCTCAAGTCATAACAAACACAATTAAAAAATAAAAAGAACTCAACAAACCAAGTGTTACTGCTGAGCCACTCCCTACAGAAATTTAAAACCCTGAGCACTTCTGCTTCCTTTAAATTGAATCCCTGGAGCCAGACAACTTCCCCTTGGGTTTATCTACAGATTTTCCAGAAATATTGGCTCCCACATTGCATCCAGACCTTCATGTTAAAAGCAGAATGGCAAAGAAAAATATGCCTTAGGGAAAATAGGCAGTCCTGCTTACATGGAAGTTGTATTAGGATTAAATATAAAACTTTGCATCTATCTTGTGAGGGGGCTGACAGGACATCCCTTTGTTGATAACAGCCACTTCTGCCCTGCAGGAGGAACAGGGGCTGAAGCAACGCAGAAGGTTCAGCTGATAAGGCAAACAGCACAGACAGCTGGAACACACTGGGGTGGTGTTTATACATCCCAAGAGAACAAACACACCAGGATATTTAGGATATATGTGGCTCAGAGCAACGTGGTCATTGTGCACAATTAAGAAAATGTATACACTCTGTATACAGTTAGGAAAATAAAAAGAGAAGGGGGAGAAAAGTGTTACAGTTTCAAGGCACATCATCAAGAGTCACACTGTATTTAACTTGCAAGACAGTCAAACTTGTACAGAACGCTATAAAACACCAGGACTGCCTCCAACAACAATTACAGAACTGACTATTTTTTTACTGTATTTCATAAAGCAGTTTTGCTTACACTTTGGTGTATCATCTCTGTGCGATCCTGGAGCACTCTGTCGTATTCTTTTTCGGACAGACTGATCCAAGTTGTCCAAATTCTCCTCCTGATCATCCTCCAACTTCTCTTTACTTGAATTTAGCTTGTCAGGATTTTGAGACATTTTCAGTTGGTTCTTTACAAAAAGAAAAAATATGGAAAAGGGAATGAATAAGCATTTTCTGACACGGCTGAGTGGATAAACATGACCAGGAATCCTCTTGATTAAGAAAAAAAATTAAGAATGAAAGAATTCTTCTGAGGAGTTCTATGATGTCATCCTCATAATGGCAGGGGACCTGGACTCAGTGACTCACTTCCCATCTTCCACAAAAAGGGATGCTTTCAACACAGCTACCATTTATTTAATCTCCAGTCCTAGCCAGTTCTCAAAAATCTCAAACTGTTCCTTTGCCATAACGATACAGATGAGAGAAAAAAATATTGTTTTCTTTCCCAGCACTGCTTTTAAGAGAATGATGAAAAAGACCTTCAGAACAATATTCCAAACAGGTTTTACAAAAGATTATGAGACAACACTTCCTTACTACACAGCACTAAATCTCCCTGAACATAACATATTCCTGAACTATGATGTACCCCAACTGCTCACAGCTTAAAAACCTCCATCTGAGCCATCCAAAAGCATTAAGAAGCAGCAAAAGAACTAGAGAAAAATGAATATAAAATTCTATTCCCATATTTTCATTACATTCAAGAGTCCTGATTTATGCATAAAATAACAACGGTTGATTTGGTTTTTAAATTAAGACAGAAAAGAACAGTTATAGTAATTAAAATCCTGGTTTATTAGACATTATATATTACAGGATATTTACACAACATATTTCAGATACCTGCAGTGTACTCGAAGTTACACTGAAAAAATTACCAGTAGAAAATCAAGTCTCACTGTTCCTTATCTTCACTTATTTCATTCTCAGATTTCTCTATAAAGAATGTAATTTCTACATCAACCATTGAAAACCATCACGCAGGAAGTTGCTGCTCAGGCTTTAATTTTACAAAAATCTCTCTGAGAAGCATATGATGTCTCTAAATTAAATAACTTGGATGTTCTGTGAAGTGGGAGTCAGGAAGAGTCTGCTTTCAGACTGAAACAGTGCTCCTGGAAAAACAACAACTTCCTTTTCCCCCTAGGATCCCACCATCCCCACTTTCCCATTTTGAAATAAACCAAGTTCTCAAGAAAAGAGACACTTTCCAGAGGCTGAGAGAAAACACAGCATCAAAAACTACACTGAAGAGGAAGCAGCAGAAGCAAGCAACAGTGTAGAAATACAAAATGCAGCACTGAGATTGATTTTCATTCAACAGCAGTAATAACTAACCCTGCTCCCACCAGTGCTTGAATTGATTGCTCAGTGTGGTTCCTCAGGACAGCTGGAATTCTCAGGGCCTGTAAGGAACAGCTCTGCTCCACAGCAATGACTCAGGATCATCATCTTGCTTGATGCATGAGAGACAACAGCATGCAGCACTTCCCCACAGCACTGTGTCATTTCTATTTTAGAAGGGAAAACAGCAGGAAAATCTTGGGATAAATGACACAGGGGACTCCCTTGGCACACAGGCACCAGTACAGGTGCTGTGAGACTCACTCCAGCTCTAGATGGAGGATGAGGAGCTCTGCTCACAGAGAAGGGCATAGCAACCATTGCAATACAAAATATAAAATAGGACTGGTTAAAGAGAGAGATGAACCTGTTGTAAAATTTGGCTGGGATAAAAGCATTATCATAAAGGCTTCCACATTCATTCCAGACTAGATGGCTGTTCTTCCCACCCATTCTCTGCCATGAAGCATCCTCCTAAATCAAAGCTGAACCACAAGGATGACTCAACCAAGCCCCACCTAGGTCTTTAATGAACACAACACTTCCTAGTGCCTTCCATCTCTCACTGCACTTCATCCTCACTACCCTGAGAAAAGCAGAGAAATACAATAAACCTCACTTACAGGGGGGAAACTGGGGTTTGAGTTCAGCTGCTTGAGGACTCACAGAAGAGAAGTGACAGGGACAAGATCATCATCCTCTGATGGTTCCTACCTGTTCTGCCCAGCAGGACACCATTCCTGCCATGCAGAGTACACCCTAAAAGTGTTGCTTTCCATAAAATAGCAGTTCAAGAGCTACAGCCTCAAACCCAGCCCGAGTTTCATTTTAATGACCATTTGTTATAGAAAAATCCTATTTCAGCTGTGGAGGGCAGGTATGGGCCATTCCACCAAATGACTGTTCAGCAGATGAGGTAAACAAGCACACTTGTTGGTATAGCTGTTTAGCTTGCAATAGCCTGCTCTTTTCAGGTGGATTACTGCTATTATTGCCCCAACACATCCAGAACATATCCTCTTTCCACTGGGTAAACAAGCTTGACAATACCTCTTCCAGAAGCATGATCATCATCCCCTCCTTTGACAGAAACAATTCTGACTCTTAAGAGAGCAAAGGCTACTTCTTGGCACTTTCCCTGCATTTATTTTTAATGACAGCAGAAACGCAAGAGAAAAGGGCAACGAAATAAAACTTAAACAAAACATTTCCACGGCTTCTTTTCATTACACATGACGTGCAGCAGCACCAAATAAACTCCACTGCGAAGCGCACGCAAGGAGGGAGGAGCAGCTCCTTGCGCCCGGCGCTGTCCCGCGGTGTGAGGCGGCTCCTGAGCGCTGCCCTGACCTCCGGGGCTGAACTCTGCTCTTCCTTCTGCTCACCCGCCACATTTCGCCCTGGAATCCTGCTGGCAGGAAAGCCACAGCCTGGCCCCCGTTTCCCTTCCCAAAGTAGAAGGGATGCTGTGCAATTCCGCTGTTTCCTCTCCGTTCTGTGTGAGGCCCTACCAGGTCTATCCCCGCCGGCAGCCCTCAGCGCACCGTCCCCATCCCCACCGCCCCGCCATCGCTCCGGCCGCGCTTTCCTCTCGCAAGGCTCGCCAGCCCCAGGGCTCATCGGCGAGCTAAAGGGGGAGAACGAGCCCCGGGGCCGCTGGGCCGAGCGGGCAGCGGCGGGGATGCAGCGCTGAGCCCGTTGGGGCCCGGAGGCGCCGCGGCGTCCGCTCGGCCCTGCCCTGCCCGTCGCCCCCGGCCCCGCCGCCGCCCTCCAGTCCCGGGCCGCCCCCGGCCGGGCCACCCCGCCCGCCTTACCGCCCTCGGAGCAGCCGCCGCGGCCGCCGGCTCGGACGGGCCCGGCCCCTCCTGCGGCCGCCGAGCGGGGCTGGGCCGGCGCCGCAGCCCCAGCGCAGGGCGGGCCACGGCGGCTCCGGGGCGGGGCGAGGCCTCGCCGGCTCCCAGCCTTGCCCTCAGCTCTGCCCCCGGCTGTACCAGGGTTGTGCTCGGGCTGTGCCCGCGGCGAGGCGGCGGAGGCGGCGCTGGTCCCGCACCCTGGGTACGGACGGCCCTGGGGCACTCCGGGCCCGCCCCGCTGCACCGGGCCAGGAGCGGGTCCCACCTCAAGCAAAGCCTCCGCGGCCCCAGCCCGGACGCCGATGGATGGATAGATACCCCAGCACACAGCACTGATTCAGATTAACCGCCCCCAGGAGCAGCCAGGGAACATTGTCCTGGATTGTCCTTGCCGCCCTTAGGCGCCTTATACAGGTCCCGGTGTGGCCGCCTGTTCCTGCAGAGAGGAATCTGAGAGGATCACCTAAAAAGAGGAAGGAGTGTGCTGACCCTGCCCTGTGCCCACCTCTGGGTGCCCCAGGCTGCTGCACAGCGGGCACTGAAGCCAGCCCGGTGACTCACAGGGGATCCGGAATTGGGGACTGTCACTGCGGCGGGCCGTGCCCACAGGCAGCACTGCATTTCCAAGATAGGAATCTCACCCTCTTAACCGGGATGTCACAGCAGGCAGGAGGTAGAAAGGGAAAACACTTCTGCTGAAGAGCCGACCAATCCAACACCACTACCGCTTTAGGATTTCCACCCCCACATTTTAAAGTATGAGCTTAGCCAGTTTTTCTGAGAAGTGCATTTATAAACCTTTCAGTTAAAATTAAGAGTTATATACTGCTATAAGGGCTTATACTTCCTTGATAGTTTTCAGGAACTGAATGGTTTTAGAAGTCCTTTCTAATTAACTAGAAGAAGCTTTTTACATTTTTGCTTTCCAGCCCCCACGAGGAGACAGTAAAGCATTGTCCCGTTGCACAGCAAGTCCTCCAGCTCCATTTCAGAGAAAGACTCTGGCCCGGGCAGCAGACACCAGGATTCACTGAAGTGGTGGTTGGTGAGACATGAGAGTCTGATACAGGGTTGTGTTTTTTTAAGAACAGCTCACCACATGTGACCATAACAGCTATTACAACTTTATTGTTGTCATAATTAAATTAACTTTTATGCCTAAATGAAAAGACAGAGCTCAACGCTTTAAATGGAACAAGATCAGGTTGTTTTGGGTTTATTTTCAGCAGGGCTGTAATGAAGTTTTGGTGGTATCATTCCAAAGATAACTCCATGTGAACCAAAATTAGATGTCTGATCATTTTATATATATATATGATTACAGTTGCCTGTATGGCAAATCTTGGGCTTTCCACTGTATGCCAGACATGGATAAGAAATGCCACAAGAAAAGCCAAAGGCTTATTATTGGCTCCAGCACTTTTCTAATTACAGCTGGTGCCATCAGCAAGAGTTACAGACAGAGTAAAACACTGCAGGGATGAAGATAACTAGCCACAAACAGCACATCCTGTGGCAACCAAAGCCAGACTGACTTAGAAATCCAGACTGACTCTACCACCCCAGGAAAGCCAATTCCTCAATATGGTGCCACTTGAGCTTAAAACAGCCTAGTAATTTGTCACACACAGAGGTTGGTTAGCTGGGAAGCCTGAAAAAAAGCTGTGCAATATCAAGCAGAACGTGTTTTACAGCTCTCTCCAGCACACAGCAAGTCAAAGATCAATGTTATGTGATAGTCACATAATCAATCCAAGGCAAATTAGGGGGGAAAAAAAGCGTCCAGCATAAAATTCAGTGCTAGGGCAAAAGGGGGCAGAGATTTCATTCATGGTGTCCCTCATCACAGTGATTTTTGGTACTTGAATAAAGAGAGTCAACAGACTTGACTTTTGGGGAGGAAAAGATTGTTTTGGTCCTATAGCAGTTAGGAACGAGAAAAGCTAAACTATAAATACAGAGTAAACTCAGGTACTGTTGTTGGCTTTGGTAATAATTGCATAAATCCCATCCATTTCCACAAAATAATTTTATTAGGCAGATACATTAATATAAAAGATTTACAAATATATTAGTGTTTTCACTGCTGGGGTATACAAAGTAATCAATAGTTAAAGTCTCACACACACATATTAGTAACTCTGTCTCCAAAATACTGCATAAAAATACTTGGATTACTACTATGAAACTGTTCTAGCAGCCTCTTTCTCTCTTTGTCAGAGAGCTTTGAATCTTCATCAATAGCTTTCAATAGAGATAACAGCTCATCTTTTGTGGTCTTCTCTGTGTTGGAGCGATACTCTCTTTCATCAAGTTTTTGGCAAAAGGTATAACCTGAAAGGAAACGTGAGACACTCAGAGCATTATCACCACACTCCACCCACCCTCTTTTAGATCAAATCAGTCACTGTTATAGCAAACTTTTTTGCATCACCCATTTCTCATTTGGGGGTATGACAAGATTACAAAGTTCAGTGTGAAGTGTTACCTGTTATCTTGCTGGGATCCTGGCCTTTCTGCAGAGCCAGCAGTTTATTGCTGACCATTTTGTGCAGTGCCCCTGGGATCTGGAACAATACAACAGCAGCTCAGAGAAGGCAGTTCTCCATGAGCATAGCAGATAAACAAAACCCGGCCATTTTCTAGCTCCTACCTTTAACACGTCTCTCTGGTTGTCCACAAGGAACAAGATCAGGAGGTCAGTTTTCCCTCTGGATAAGTTTTTATTGTTGATAATAGCTTTAGAGAACGTCCTTTTCACAACCATCCTGTTGTCACTCTAAAGAACAAAGGGAAATAAATAATGACCAAAAGAGGAGAGTTACTCTCTCCCATTAAGAAAGGCATTTGTTCTTCTGAGACATTGCTTTTCCTGTAGTCACAAATTTAAACTACAAAGGTGTTTTCTGACCAGTACCTGGGACCTCTGGATTTCAGGAAGAGTAAAACAACTGTTAAGAAAGCAGATTTACCTCCTTCTGTAGCTTCAGCTCAGAGTGATATGCCGCGACAGCCATGAAGTACAGCAGTCTCCTGAACTCCTCCCTGACTTGGCTGTCCAGGAGCTTCAAATAGAGCTGAACAGCTTCTAAAGATTGCTCCATCTTCCCATTCACTGGGGAGAGAGAAAGGTATCTATTGCCATATTCATTTAAACAAATGTTAGCATAAAACACCTAAATTAGCCACTGAAGAGATGCCGCTCTCTCTGAACAGAACTAGCCAAACACAGCAATTCATTCTCACAAAAACTTCTCCTAGGCTGAGGAGAGCTGCCTGCAGACTCTGACAACATCCCACACCCTGGCCTTCAGCCTGGCATTAGAGCTCCCTTGTAATTAAGTTCAATTACAGTTCAGCCATCTTAAAGGTGATGTGAAATACTGAAAAAGGAAAATGGTTCTATTAAAAAAAAAAAAGAACGGCTTCTGCTTGTGGTAATAAAGATCTCACAAAAACTGAGGAGTATGTCCGAGATACATGGGCTAGTTGGATTGATTAATTAATTGCAAATTACTTTGTAGAACTTAGTGCTAAGTTTCAATTTGCCTTACTATGGAGAATAGCCATTTTAGGTCTGTGAATTGTTTAAATGAAGTAGGCTGTACTAATATCTTTTATCATGTAGAGAGGAAGAACGGGATATAAATGCAAAGTATTCCAGTTAGCATGGAACAAGAAGAATAAAGGCAGAGAACTTAGGAAAAATAAGGAGATCTGGGATAAAATGTTGAGAACTAAAACATCAAAATCTTTCTAAAATGCTGTCCAAACAAAAATTAAGAAACATTTCTGTGCAAAAAATTAAAAGCTGTCAGTGGGTTACCAAGCATCCAAACAGCTTTCAGTTTAGCTCTTACAGACTAAATATTTACTATTAGGCTGTATTTATATTTCATTTCCCATGGGCACCAGCTGGTACCAAATAACAGTACTCTGATTTCACACCCATTCTACACAGACCTGGACAACAATTACAGAACTGCCTACAGTAAGAACCAAAAGGTCAAAGAACAGTCTTTAAGACTAGAAATTTAAAAAAAACCCAACCACACATAAAACCCTCAAAACAAAAACCAAAACAAAACAGAGAACCAACAAAAAAAAACACACACACACAAAAAAAAAAAAAAAAAAAAAAAAAAAAAAAAAAAAAAAAAAAAAAGTCAGCTTTTAATCTTGGCTCCTGTGGTAAATACTCAGTTTCTCAGTACATACCTCACATAAGCATTGGAACACAGCTCTGTTTTACTTACCTAATAGTTCTGCAATTCCTAAATGAATTTCAGATGCATGGCTTAAGAGGGGCTCCTTTTTTTGGCTGTAGTATCTCCCAATGTTCTCAAACAGCAGCAGTTTCCAGGCATCTGCTTTGTCTGGGTGATCAGGCAGGTTCCTGCTAATATACACCACCATATGATCGGGAAGATACTCCAGACAATCAATTGCTGCAGAGAGCCACTCATCTGTCCTGGAAGACAGAGGGGTTTGGAGCTTTAATTGCAGATGTCCTTCAGGGCGGCTGCAGTGCTTTCCACAGGGAGCAGGTAGGCTGGTTCCTTTATCACAGTGAAAACTGCGTGTGTAGGCACTTAAAGACATCAGAAATTCACACACAAGACACTTCACCTGACACACTCGGGCAGATCACAGTCCTAAGCCTCTTGTTATGTATTTAATCAAGATGAAAAATTAGTAACTCACAAGTAAACAGTCTCAAGCAGTAAAATCCAAAGTCAATCATGTCCTCTGCTGTTAGATAAGAACATAATTATTACTCGATAAACAGAAACATGAACCTTGATCTGATTCAGACTGGCACAAGTTTTTCAGAGAATGTTTTTAACTCTATGCACAGTTTCAAGCTCAGCATTCTTACCTCTTTTAATACAGTAGGAGGAACTAAATGAGTTCCTCACAAGTGATGTTGCTAGGAAAAACTTTCATGATGATTATAAGACCTCTGTTCTTCCCTCAAAGAAGCAGCAAAGAATTCCCCCTCCAATTCCCATCAACTACTGTCAGTGCATTCAAAAACCATCTCAGTATTCAGACATTCTCACTAAGCAAGTGTTATTTACCAGTTATTCCAGTCAAGCCCAACAGTGAAAATGTGCCTGCTCACATCCTTTCTGCAACTGCTACATTTCTACCCCAAGACCAACTGTGCTTTCCATTCCCCTGAGAGCAGAGAGTTTTTCAAAGCTGCAGAGGACAGCAATGGTTACTCACTGCGAGTCACTGAAAGCCTTGAGGATCTCTCTGTCCAGGTAGTTACTTGTGATGACATATCCAGGTGCCTTCCTGGGCTGTGGGAGCTGAGGTCTGATCTCCTGGTGCTCAAGCAGAGACTCCAGGAGAGGGAGGTCGACCAGCTGCAGCAGGCGAGCGATTGTTTGTTCTTGCCACACTTCATTAATAACTGGGAAGGGTGGGTACACAAAGCACATGGAGTCTTAGCATGTGCAAAAAACTGATCACAAGGAAGATAACTCCCCTTCCTCCCATCAGGCCTAACCTAACAGATTGATTTTACCAAAACAGAGACTTGCAGGAGCAAAGCATGGGGTCTTACCAAGCTTGTAGTGCCTTTTATCACCACAAAAGGCAAGAATTACCCATTTATTTAGTTAACTACAAGCGTGGGACAACTGCTTTTCGGGAAAGCCTGAAATGCCTTACACTTTTTGTGTTCTAATTTGCAAACAATCTTCATTCTAGATAAGGGATGAGAAAAAGCTCCTTATCACAGCTTCCTTGCATATTTCCCTATGATGAAACCACAGTTTCCAGGATGCATTAGCACTTTTAACCAAAGGAAAAAACATTAGATCATAGTTTGGTCTGAAAGACAAGCCATGAATTGTCAAAAATAGTTTCACACAGGACTGAAGGAGTGCTGGATGATACACAATTCATTTCTAGCTAACTGCAGACTATTTGCCTTAACTAAAGCAACCACACAAGTAGTGCAGGTAACTGAATATTATGAATATTTCTAACTCAAATCAAGCTCTATACATTGGGTATTCTCCTCCACAAAAGCCAATTGATTTTATTTCAATCAAGAGATAGTGCCTCTTGTCTGATGAAATAAAAAGGCAAAAGGCAAGCCTGCAACAAATACAATTTGCCTTTCCACCACCTAGTGTTCAAACCAAAATACTGTGAGTGTCAGTTTGCCTCCCTACCCAACCTGAGGGGCACAAGTCTTCCCAGTGCTACAGATGTACCTTCCTCCTCCCACAGACAAATGACTGTGACATTATTGGCTTACCTCGGTGGGATAAGCTATCTGAGATGTTTACTTGAGGACTGCTTGCAGGTCTTAGGCTTAGGTTTTCCCAAAGATCCTCCAAGCTTTCTGCTTTGAATGGAGGAGAGTGGAACAACGTGCTCTTTTCATATCTGAGATTAAAAACAGTTTATATATATATCTATAATCATATATATGGATAACCAAACATATAATGCAACATACAGATATGGGTAACTGTCCCAAGAGCAAAAATTTTCTCCTGTGTAGATATTTATATCTTCCCCCTTGTCTCCCCTGCCTGACACTTCCTCTGTCCAAGTTATCCAGGAGAATGTATGATACCTTCAAAAATTATTTGTATGTAACAGAACCACTCCAGCCACAAAATTACTGTTCCTCTGAGCGTAGCTGTATGATTTCAATTCCCACAGCTTCTTCGTTTTAGAGCACTGCAAAATCTTTTTGATGTCCATTATCTTTGACAGAGATGTGACAAGCTGCATGTATCTGTATCTGTTCCTTTCACTAAATGGAGAAATGTAACCTGATGGATCTGTGCCCTGCCGAGAAGAAAAACACCTTCATTCTACACTAATAAAACAGGAATATTCTTGTTTAATGACTGTTTGTTCATTATATTCTAAGTCTTACTTCAACAGCTCTCGTGATGAAAATATTTTTAAATACCACACATAATTAAAGTGGCTTTAATTTCTCATGAATTATCTTTTTAAATAAAGACTTGGGACAGTGCTTTAGGACAGAACGGGAGCTAGTGGGAGAGAGGGGGGAAGCAGGGCAAAAGAAATATTTTTAATCACTGTTCCCCCACTTTTTTCATCACGGTTGATGCACTCAAGTTCACATTTGCTACCCACACAAACATGTCAATCGAATAAGGCATTTCCATTTTGGGTCAATACTATTTACAGTTTTCAAAAGTGCACATTGCTAAAGCTACCCCATTAAATACATCCATGTAGTTTCTTGTAAGAGTATGTCAGAGTAGGTGAAGAGATGAACACTGAACAAGAACTGTTTAAGGGAAGTTATTTGGCAAAGGGGCACCTACATGTTCTGCTTTGTGCAGGTTTAGTCAGTACCAGGGTTTTCTCTACCCACTCCTAAGAGGACAGGGAAACAAAACTTCACCATTGCACTTCCCTATGGTCCTAGGATGGAGTGCAATAGCATAACAGGAGAAGAGCCTGCTACCCTGCCTGGGAACAAGTCATACATGGATAAAGAAACAGCTAAAAAAAGAGCTAAATTGGAAGTATAGTGAAGTGAAGATGATGAAAGGAGAAAACAATTTTTCCTTAGAAGTTGCACGGATTACTGGTTTATGCCAGAGCTAGATGTGCAGTGACTAAAGACTGCCTTGTTGCTTTAGCTTGTTTGATGCACCTGAATTGCAGTTGGTTATATTGATTTAGATGAGTATGTAAATGCACTTAATTTCTACCCTCTCACCTCCCTCCCCCAAGGCAACGTGATAACAGACAAGAGAAAACAAGGAACCATGTAGGCTGAGTGATTTACTCTCTTCAAATTGCTCTTTCCTACCTGTCTTCCACCCACAAACATCTATGCAGTGTCTATTTTTACCCTGTAAAGTATGAGTTTTCTTTTCTCTCCCCCAGAACACGTACTATCTTCCTCTTGTAAAACAACTTCATCTCTTCACCTCCACGTACTAACCTCTGTGGGGTAGACTGCAGGTGATCTTTCTCCAGCTCTGGCTGGTTGGAGGCACTCGTGAATCTATAGAGGCTGCTGCTGCTGTCCTCAAACACGGAGCGTTTGTCTTTCCCAAAGACCCTGGTGGAGACAGCCTCGAACACTTTGCAATCCATCAGCGCCTGGCACACGCGCACCACCTTAGCCCGGGAGATATCCACGTCCCCGAAATACTTGTTCTGCAGGAGGTGGGCAAAGACAACATCCACGGCATCCGAGCCAATGAAACAGTCATGGTGACACTTCAGGTTCTGCCGGCGCTTCTTCACTTCCACTTGAGCCTGAAGAGCGCTGATGATGCTGCTCCAGACGAATGTCGCTCCAAACGGCTTCTGTGCCAAGCTAAAGCCTGGGGACACACACAAAGGCTGAATTCATGCTGCAGGCACAGAGAACTGCCCCCTTGCTGCCTTCTAGCTCTCATCAACCTTGTAAGGGTTTGAAAATCTCTGAGACTTCCACTTTGGCTTGGGTTGTGCAGGCATTAACACTTGGTTACTTCCTCAGCAAGTCTGTCTGCTCTGTGCCACCGTCTCCCTCTCTCTGGTGGTTCCTCTCACCACACCAGCCTAAAGCTTTGCAACCAGGAGTTCCTCTTTTCTCAGCCTCTCACTTTGCCCTTTTGTGTGTCCCTTGGTCACTGAATGGTTACCCCTGCAGAACCACTGCTGAGCACAGAGGTCCCACAACCACAAACCAGCTGTTAACACCCGGTTCCTCCACTAACACTAACAGAGCAGCACAGCTGGACAGGGAAGAGGGAAGGCAGGTTGAAGAGACAGAACCCTGTTTGCCACAGAACTGTGCATACACAGGAGCTACCTAACATCAGTGCTTAGCACACCACTAACAAGACCATGAGTTCTCTCGAGATGCCCCTCACTCCACACTTACACACCAGACAGCCCTTTGCCACCTCAGCTCCAGTGGAAGCAACAGCTCAGTGCACCCAACGCCACTTCCTTGAGCCAGTCTGTCTTCCCTCCCCCAGTGAAACCAGTGAACTATTACTCATTCACCAGTCTGATTAGACTAAAACGCCAGCAGTTTGACCTGAGGCAACACTCAGCCTCCACAAGGACTTAAAAACACACAAAGTTTGCAGGTGGCACCTAACTGGGGAGAGCTGCAGCCGCCTGCGAGGTTAGAACTAAAATATGTTTTTCAGTAAGTCAGATTAATAATTTACTAAGAGTGAAAGCAGGGGAAGAAGAGAGAAATCAAGAGCTGAAGGACAAAATATGGAAGGAGGAGTTGGCAGCAATCCTGCAGAAAGCCAGCTGGGATTGTGACAGACCTCAAACCAAATGAATTAACAGTGCAATGCAGTGTTTGAAAAAAACAACAACATGCAACTCCTTCTGGAACATATTACCATGAGTGTTTTCCACAGAGATGCAGGAGGGTTTTTTTTCTGCTCTGTTTAGTCTGAAGTGGCTTTAGTCAGAGAATTGTATTCCAGTTTGAGGCACCAGTTTTCAGCTGATCCCCAGCTACAGAAATCGGCAAATAAACAAGGGGGAAAGGAATGGTAGAGGGGCAGTGAAGACTGAGAAGAGGGAGAGAAAGCAAGGAGCACAATACCATTTGAACACACCAACGTTTCAGAAAGTCAGCGACAGTTATCTTTCTGAAAAGATTCACGTCAGGGAAAAAACAAAACAAAGAAAAACAAAGCAGCTCTTTAATATACAGCATTTAACCAGCCAAGGTAGAAATCTCCCAAAACTTCCACTTTCCAAAGCTTTAAAAGTACAAGACAGACAAAGCACATACATAACCGTTAATACTTTAACCTGAGGAAAACTTCAGGCAGGCAGAACAAACACAGAATTCTCTTCCAGCCCTACATTCCAATAGCCAGCTATGTTCTTTGGGAGCAAAGAGCCCCCAACACCACCCAACATACAACAACGCTGGTTTCTGTCGGTAGAATAAATACCAACAGGTATGACCTACAATGCTTTAACTACTACCCACGGCTCTATCCCGCACAGAGCCTTCCTTACATGCAAAGAGCCTTCAGATCTTTTCTGAGGGACGCATGGCACCAAGGCAAGTTTCCTCAAAGTTCAGGTGCTCAAGGCAGCGAAAGAAAAAAGGCAAAACCAGTTCCCGGGGAGCACCCTTACATCGCGTACGCCGCGCTACCGAGGCACCCGCTCTTAACCCGCTCTGGGGACACGGAGCTGCCCAAGCCCCCCTAGCACCCACAGCTCCGCGGGCAGGGCAGGGCAAGTACAGCACGGCAGGGCAGGGCAGAGCCCGCGGAGCCCGGCGCTGCCGCCTGGCCCGAAGCTCCCACTCCTGCCGGGGGAACGGGAGCGCAGCCGGGACGGGAACCCCGGGCGGAAGCGGCTCCCGGAGCGCGGCCAATTTTTGAACTTCCCACAGCCGGGAAAAGCGCAGAGCGCAGCCGCCGCTGGAGGGGACCCGCATCCCACGGCGGGAAGCGCCGTCCCGTCCATCCCGCCGCTCCCGGGCTGAGAGCAGCCCGCTCCTCCCGTTCCCGCTCTCACCCCCCGTCCCACAGCCCGCCGCCCCCGGTGCCGGTGCCCGGCCGTACCCGGTGGCCTGGCGGCAGGGCTGCAGACTGTGCTGAGGCTCAGAGCCGCCGCCTTCTCCCGCACCGTGGCCATGGCGAGCGCCAGCTCCGCGCATCTGCCGGGCCGGGCGCGCCCGCGGCGCTTGGAGCCCGCGGGGGCGGAGCCGCAGCGCCCACGCCCCGGGCGGGGCCGGGCACTAAGGGCAGCGACCGCCCGGACACTGCCCCAGCTCCTCCTGCCCGGCGCGGCTTCGTCCCGGCAGCAGCCACGGAACCATCGTCAGCGAGAGAAGGGACCTCTAGACCAGTCTAATCCCCCTGCCGAGGGCACCGGGAGCAGCTGGAACAGGAACGCGTCTGAGTGCGTTTAGAATGTCTGTTCCAGTGTGCTGCCACGCTGGAACAATGGAAAGAAGCTTCAATGGAAAGAAGCTCTTCCTCATATCGAAGTAGAACTTCTTCTGTTTTAGTTTATAGCCAGTGCCCCTAGTTCTGTCGCTGGGCACCACCAAAAAGAGTCTTTGAGATGTTTATATACATTGATGAGATCCCATCTCAGTCTTCTCTTTTCCAGACTAAACAGGCCCAGCTCCTGCAGTCTCTCCTCTTGAGAGAGATGCTCCAGACCCCTCAGCATCGTTGTGATCTTCCACTGGGCCCTCCCTGGTAGTTCTGTGTCTTTTTTGTACTGAGGAGCCCAGAACTGGACATGGTATTCCAGATAAGACTAGCAGTATCCATAGGAAAGTGGCTGCTGTGGGAAGGGTGGAAATGCTGCACAGAACTGATGCTGCTCAAGGTCCTGGGTCTGGTGTGAGAGCACCTGGTCCTGGCTGGGGAACTGTGCCCTGACCCTTCCTGCAGTACTGCCAGCACCACCTCCATTCCTGGCAGCAGGACAAGTCCCTGCTGACACAAAATGCTGGATTTCACAGAATCCCAGCTGGATCAGGCTGGAAGGGCCCACAGTGGGACTCCTGGTCCAGCCTCCCTGCCCAAGCTGGGCCATCCCAGAGCACAGGGCACAGGATTGTGTGCAGGTGGGTCTGGAATGTCTCAATGAGGGAGACTCCACAGCCTCTCTGGGCAGTCTGTTCCAGTGTGTAACCACTGCACAGTGAAGCTCTTCCTCAGGTTTAAGTGGGAGTTTCTGTGAATCAGTTTCTGCCCATTCTTGTCCCATTGCCTGGCACAACCTAGAAGTGCCTGGCTCCATCCTCTCAGCTTTGGATATTCAGACGCATGGATAAGACCCTCTCTGTTCTCTTCTCCAGGCTGAACAGACCCAGCTCCCTCTGCCTTTCCTTGTAACAGATTCCCCAGTCCCACAATCACCCTCATTGCCCTCAGCTGGACTCACTCCAGGAGCTTCCTAAACAATTCTCTTTATTTCCCCCTTATTTATGGTGTCATTTCAAACCCCAGATGGGTCAGATCTGTTTCTATGGGTTGACCTGAGCACAGGCCTCGTACATGGCCAGGGCTGAACACCTGAACACTGCCCTTGGTTGTTCCTGTGGGACACACAGCTTGAACAGCACATGTGGTTGAAGTTCTCTTGTGATCTCTTCTATGAGCTGTTCATTATAGCAGCTGGCATTTCTCATTGCAATGAAATGAAATAATAAATTCATTTTTAGAGTAATAAGTGTTTTTTCTGCTGCCTGCAACAAGCTGCTGAGAGATCCAACATAATTTCCTACTGTGTATAAAGTATAATTTTCTACTAAGAATCAAGTATTTTGATATTCTTACTCAATGGAAGTATATTAGAACAACATAAAACAATTCGTGTTTTTTGGATTGATTTCCATAGGAACAACAAACTGATCTCCATGGTACAGACTCACAAGTATGTAATGCATGTGAAAGACCAAATAATACGTTACAAGTGCTTGAAAAATTCACTTTGAGTCATCAGATTATTGAACTTTAGCCTGTTCTATGTCCAGTTCTGTGCTAGCAGGTGTAAATGCAGGACCTTTGGTATCCACTGAAGCTCAGGGCAGCCTTCTTTTATCCTCATTTGTCACACTTACAGGGAGGGCACTGCATGTTTGTCCATTGTATGCAAATAAGTAGACAATGCACTTCATTGGAAGCTGTGAAAAATTACTGCAGGTAACTAGGTACCATTGACTGGTGGCAGACAACCATTTCTTCATGTTTCATTGCCTGAGCAATGAGTATTTGATAAAGGGAGTTCCAGAAGTGGAAGTTTTTGTGAAGTTTTTCAGATAAGGAAGTCTTAAGTCTCTGGGCACTTAGATTCCTTTCCTTAGAGAAAGGAATCTATTCAAGCTGTAGCAAAATGCCAGCCTACAAAAATGAAAGTTCATATTGTTTCCTGAACAATAGGAAGTGACTAACAGAGATTTGTTTGTTGGGGAAAGAAGGGAAGATTTTTTAAAAAAGTAGTCCTGATTCACAGGTACCAATAAGAACCCAATAAAATAACATATAATCCATAGGTCAGTGAGGATTTCCATAATGCACTGTTTTAGTATTCCCTGCTTTTGTAGCAGTTTGCTGCTAGAATTTTTGGTGCATTACCAAAATATAACAGCAAATCAGTAAATACTGGAGTAAATTTTAATTTTAAAAAAATAATTTTTGCGCAGTTGTTGAAATAAAGCGATGCAGTCATCCTTAAGTGGTTCACCTAATCTTAAGAGAATTTAAACCCACAAACATTTTCAAGTAGGAGGTGCAGCAATCAGAACATTGCACCTTACACTGGAGAATGATTTCACAAACACTATTTGCAGGGAACAGAGCCACAGCCAGTGCACTGTGGGCTGCTCACCGAGAAGTTTGTAAGGTTTTTGTCCTTGTATTTTATTACCAGGGGATCAGCAGCCTCCCCTGTATTTCTGCCTTTGCCTTCATGTTTTCTGCCAGCGACCACAGCCCTGACACCCCAGTTTTGACAGGGGCAGATACTGGCTGGTTAGACAGCTGTGGTCAAATAGTATCTGAGAAATGCTATCTTTTGGTATTTCTTAACATAATTGTAAAATGCATTCCTAAAGCACATTAGACATTTATGTAATTATTAATATATAAATAATTATTGACAATATAATAATTTTATACAGTCACTTTAAATAGTGCAACCTCATGAAGCCAGGATGGTCTTGGCTGGGGTAATTCCTCAGACCATGGTGGAAACATCTCAGGATAACAGTACAACTCACTGTCTCTCATCTCTCCTTCCACAGCGTGCTCCCCTAATTAACCTCCATAAAGCTGAACACAGGTTGCACAGGAGAATGCCAATTACAAAGATGAAATGAACATAATTTATTAATAAAATTATTTGAGGCTAATGTATTTTTAACAAAAGTCCTAGTTTGTACAGTTGTGTCAGATTCTTTGCAACTGTCACAAAGGACTTTCATAGCAAGGGAGAGCAAAATAAAAATTTATTTTCATTTATTTCCAGGTCATCTAAAAATATTCCTACCAGCCTACAACCACTCAAAAGAGTGGTTATGTTTTGAAGAACTTAAAAACTTCAGTTTTTAGGAATTTTTGAGTCTCATGTAAGACCTATAGGGTTTAATAGGAAGAAGAAAGCAGAAACAGAGTATTTAAATTCAACAGCCACAATTTCAGGCCTGTCTGCTGATTAACTTTGTTATGTCAATTAAGTGTTTGCTCAAAGATAAAGATGATGATAAAGATCCACTTTCAGGTCTTGTCTGATAATGGAGGGAAAGAAGGCAAAATGGAAACTTGCAGCTCACAAAGTGAGGAATGATGCACACCTGCACAGCCAACCAGGATGTGGAAGTAGAGCACTCATAATTTCCAGACACTGGGCACAAATGAAGGAGATATGATTGGATGTAAGACCTTATAAAGTAAAAACATGAGTGTGTGATTAAGTATTTCAAGATCACTCTCAGAAAGACAAAACTTGGAGGCTGTGTTGTCCAGAAGAGATGGAGGCATATTAATAGAAAATATGGGGTGCTGCTGTTTTATCTACAACAGATCAATCCTTGGTTAAGTGACTGGGAAATATTATGTGTTCTTGAAAAAAACACAGGGAAAAGTTTTAATTTTCTAAGTTTTAAAAAACTGGAAGGACACCAAAGCTGGAACATAAGCTTTTCTAAAACCCAGCATAGTTCAGTGTTCCAATTATTATTCAAAATTTTAATGCCCAAATTGAAGAATAATAATTGTCACTGAAAATTGACTAGGAAATAAAGAGGGATTTTTGCAGAACAATAGCATCCAATTTATTTTCAAGTGAAATTAGATCCCATTTTTTCGAATGGTTAACATAAAATTCTGCATTTCAAATGCCTCTCTTACATCCCAAACATGAAGGCTCTCAGAAGGCTCTCTCTTCTATACCAACTTTATTCTTAAGATTTCAAATGTCTTCCCATAACAATAAAGCCTTAAAGATTAAGTGTATATCAACACAGTTTTAATGTATACATACATAAAATTTTTGCCATTATCATCATTGTTGAACCCAATCTTTATGTCTGAAAAAGCACAGCAATTAATAATTACCATAAAAATTCAGAAAAATATTCCAGTTATTTAGAACAGTTACACTTCTGTTTTTCCCCCACAACAATGCCTGTATTCACTACAGTGGTGAAGTTGATGAAAGGAGAACATTATAAAGAGTAACCCTTAAAATGTTGCTCCATTCCATTCACAAATGTCAGACAAATTAAAGTTCAGCATGTGGTTCACTGTCGCACAGAGATCCTCATGGAAGGGAAAATCAACAGCTTCTGTTACAGAAATTGCTACAATTATCATGGCATTATCAAATCTGCTCTGCCTCGATGCCTGAAGACACAAAGGCCAGTGCAAAAGGTTTTCAGTAATGAAATGGACCTATAAAAATTGGGGAACTCTCTTCTTTGGTCATCTCAAATTTAAGAACATGACCAGCTCTTCACAAAACACCAGATAGCAAAGGGCTGTTTGACAAGGTGGACAGATCTGAAGGCAGATTACAGAGCTGTCACAGGGAATCTCCTTTATTACTGACTAACAGGTTCTGCCATTTGTAGCTCAGAACACGATGACTGCTTGGGGCTGAGCTCCACGGGCTGAAGAGGGCAGACACTCTCCCTTAGGATGCAGAGCAGGTTATTTCACCTGCTTAGTCCCATTTCCCACCTACATTTGAATTAAAAAAGAGGACACTGAAGCCACAGCAACCACAGCACCTGCCCCACTGCTGAGAGGCTGCTCCAGAGTCAGGCTGGGTCAGAGCACCATTTACTCCTGAAGGGCAGCTCTGGGATTTTACGGTGAAGTGAAATCTGTAAGGATCCCACCCTGGCATTTCTGAAGAGCCTGGAACAATAAACAAGCTCCCAGGACAGAAGTTTCTGGGTGCCGGACTGCTGGAGGCGACAAAGGGCGCATTGTCGGGAGCGCCATCCTTTATTAGCAATGTGTCTGCGGGAGCAGGGCAGGCAGGGCCGGGAGGAGAGAGGCTGAGTGTGCTGGTGCACACTGACCCCCGCTGGAATGTGCTCCAGGAGCAGCCACAGCACGACCGGACACCAGTCCTCCAGGTGGCTCACGGCAAGGAAGTGGCAATGGAGCAACCTCACCGCAAAACACGACTTGTGATGTCACAAACCGCCCCCCGCCCCCCCCCCCCCCCCCCCCCCCCATTTCTCAGCCTTAATAAAGATAAAAGGATTTTGTCTTAAGGGGATTTTTCAGCTTTTCCCTCTAGTGGATGTTTCCTGGGACTTCAAGCACGATTAGAGGCTGTAACCAGAGACTGACTCCACCATCCCTCAATGAGTCTTGGGCGCTCCGGCACCGCTGCCTGGATTAGGACTCCTCTCGGAACAGCGAAGGCTCAGTGTCTTCTGCACGCCAGAAACCTGCTCAGCCAGAATGAGCCGGTGCAATTGGACACTTGGATAATTCAGGCGGCAGGAGTCATTCTCTGCCCAGCTGGGAGGTGCCACTTCTCCGCAAAGCTGCAGTTAACCCAATGTTAACTCCGCTATTGCGAAACACAAAACCAAACGCTAACCAGTGTCACTGCTGAGAGGGGCTTTGGGTGATTTCAGAAAGAATTAGGGGAGCAGCTGGCACCAGTTCATAGCTGTAGAGAGCCTGAAGGAGCAGTGATGTCCACCTGAAGCACAGCGAGGTGGTAAATTCATTGTGGGACAAACAAGTTCAAGTTCCTCCTCCCACAGTGAGCACTCACTAGTGGCACCAGCCTAATGGGACAGGAGGAGCTGATGGGTGACAAGTGAGAACTCTAAATGGATTTTCTGAGCAAAACTGAATTCCTGATTTTGACTGTTTTGATTTTCCTAGAAAACAGCAGCATACCATTTATACTGTAGGGCAGAGAATCAGGGTTATAGTTTATGTCTGTTAGAAGCAGGAATCTATCATTCACCTTTTATATTACCGTGCAATGTGCTGGGGCCACCTAACTCAATTATGCCATATTTTGCCAGGCCTGTGGTTTAGGATAGGAAAATATCCCCAGAAGCATCCTGCAGAATTTTATTACCCCACTAAACCCAAAGGGAGCTTGTACAGTTCATGGCAAAAAGAAAGTGACAGTCCCTGGCAAAGCATTTCCTGTTACCTGGTTTCTGGGGTTTATTTAAGGCAGCTCGTTCTAGAATTGCAACACTTGGACTTTCACAGAACATGTGAGCACCCTCTTTAACTCCTTCAGTGCAAAGTCCATTGACTGTGGTCAAACTACCTCTAAACAAAGTTGCAGGATGCTGCACTGAAACAAACAGGTGTTCCCTTACTGTTGTTTGTCAGGAAAGCTGTAGGGACAGGAATTTCTGCATTCTGACCAACAACAAAACCCTGGGAGGTTTCAGAAGCCACCAAAGCTGCTTTACTTAGGAAAGAGCTCTAAATCCTCATCCTCCCAGAGCTTTGAACAAGTTGGCCATTTGACCTAAGCACATAATAAAACATTGATCCTCCAGCTTTTATTCAATTATCATATCGCTTACCTTCTGTTGCCACAGCAAAAATATCTGATACATAATTGAAAAGTTGAAACCCTTGATTGTCATGGAATAAGTGTATTAATATTTAAATGTAATAATCTTAAATTGTAATGTAACAGTAAGGAGCCACCTCCGTGGTCCCCCTGAGGGGAGCAGTGGGGGGGGGGGCTGCTTGGTCACTAGAGGCTGCCCGCAGTCCCCCCCGACGCCAGAGTGAACTGCCCGCTGCCTTGGGAGAGCCTGCACCTCCCCCCCAGACCCCGGAACGAGCTGCCCGCCACCTTAAGAAAACCTGCACAGACACCGAAGTGGGCTATCCCAGCCCCAACCCCCACGAAATGCTGGCTGCCCGCGCCTTCCCACCCCCCCGCCGCCAAAGCTATGCCGTGTGCCCCTGCCCCAGGCATGGCCCTGCCGACGGGGCGGCCCGCAGCTCCTAGCCGATGTGGCCACCGGACCGCCGCCGCTGCCAGACTGCCGCCGGCACGGCTCTGCCGACGGGGCGGCCCGCCCCCAACCCAACCCGCTCCAAGAGGACCCGCTCCCCGAGCCACGGCGGATAGCCGCCGAGCCGCCGGCGTGCCGTTCCTCACCCCGAGCATCCGCTTGCCTCGGGCTGGCGCGGCCCGGCTCCCAGAGCCTGTAAAACCACCGCCATGTGGCACGAGCTGCCGAACCAGCCCGAGCCCGGCGCGGAGAACCCCTGCGCTCCCAAAGACTACTCCCGCGCTACAGCACAAGCAGAACGTCCCGTGCCTTCCCACCGCTGCCCCGTCCCGACGTAGCCCTGCCGACGGGGCAGCCCGCGGCTCCTAGCCCTCACGGCCATGTAGCCGCCGCCGCCGGCATGACTCTGCCGATGGGGCGGCCGGCCCCCGTCCCGGCCCTCACGGCTCCTACACCGCTCCCGCCGCAGAGCGGCCAAAAGCATACACCCGTGCCCCTCCCATCGAACCCGCAGGACCTCCGAGACGCCCGCTCCCCGTGTAGCGCAGCCATCTCGCTGATGCCAGTTGCAAAATAACTCCAGTCCACCATGAGGCTGCTCCAGCCCCTGCCCCCCTGGGGCAGCCCCGTAAAACATGTAAATTAGAAATCCCAAAGCATTCTGGGACCCTTTTTAACACCAAAAACCCCCTATAAAGATAAATCTAAGTAAAATTTAAACCCACAAAAACCAGTACTAAGCTGTATATACCCTAGAGTATCAATAGAGCTAATTAATACAATTTTTGTAACTCGCTGTAACCTAAAAATACCAAAAGAAAGGTGAGACCCCGACGCAAACAAACAGAAATCAGAACTCCTTGGAGACTCCCGGCGAGGGAAGAGTTCTCCAGCTCTGAAACTTCCTGCTGCAGAGCTGACCAGGACCCTCCTCCTCAAGGGAGAACCCGGTTGCAAGATCCCTCGAGCCACCCTTGTAAGAGCTGATTAATAAAGGCATTTTAAGGAGAAAAATATTATCTCTGCCCATTTTTAACATTCCCAATTACATAGTTTATGATTTCAAATAACACATGTAGTAAGTTGAACTAAAAACTAAAATGAAGGACCTTAGCTGCTCCTTCAGTCCTGCTCATGAGCTCTGCTGTTAGTGCTCTTTCCCTCTACCCTTTGGCCATCAGGTAGGTAAATAAAAACCAACAAAACCAACCAAAATTAAGCACCCACAGAGAAAAGAAAATGCCCAGTGGAATTTTTAAAAGCAAAAACCTAAGGCATACTCAGGACAAATGAGAGAGTATAGCCCTGAAATTTTGTCAGCTCTTTTCCCTGACTCACCATTTATTTTTCTCATTTATAAATAGCTTGTTCTCTGTATTTAGTGCTGTATTCTTGTAAAGGATCAAATGAAAAGAATTTTAAGATGGTTTTCTCTACTTCAGTTTCTGGAAATGAAACAAAGAGTTGTTAGGTTATCTATGGAAAAAGCAAATAGGTAATGCAGAGCAAGTCATTTTGATTGCCAAAGATACTAACCCACAAACTGCTGATAGCAGGAGCTGCCTTCCTTTTTTAAAAGGCTGTGTCCATTCTTGCTTTTTATTAAAAAAAAAAACCCCTTCAGAAATTAAAAGTTGTATCTGAAACACAACATTGAAATCTTCAGGATTGCAAGAGGATATTCTCTGCCTACTTGCTTCCCAAAGTGTGGTTTTTTTTTTCTTTTTTTTTTTTTCTTTGTTTTGTTTTGTTTTTGTTTTGTTTTTTTGGGAAAGCAACTATCAATTTCATAGGAAAATGACTCATTTTATATTCACCTTGGTTTGGGAAGCTTATACAGAGGGCCATTAAAAAAATATTCCATCCTCCAGAATCTGCATTTTCTGCAAACAAGTTGCTCAAAGAAGGCCTGCTGTGGCTCTTACAGACCATACCCACAGCATGGGGGCTTAGCCCTCTGTATGAGGGAAAAACAGAGGTAAGAATATCCAGGTTAATTCATTGTAGCTGGGGGCAAAAATACCAAAACCCTGGGGAACATAATTTCTTCCCCTACACAGAGATGACATTCTAGTCTACCAAGAAAGAGAACAAATGGAAATACTAACATTCAGGGAAACTCCACCTGAATCACAGCAGCAGACTCTCTCTTACCCCAACAGCCTGGCTCTTCACTTACTGCAGCAGTTTAGGATCTGGCAGCTGTGTTGTACAAATTAATTCAGAATGTCTAAAATCCAGAACTAAAAAATCCAGACCAACCAGACATGCTCAATTCAGACAACATAATGGAAACACCCAACCCCCCCCCAAGCCCTAGAACTGTATTTCTTCATGTTGCAAGCAGAAAATATAGTCCAAATTGCCAATTTGTTTCCAACAAGCTTAACTTTTTGAGACTTCATATTTTAATAACAAATGACTAAGCATTATGAGGTTTTTGTTTAAAAAGTGTTTTTGCTTTAATGGGTTTAGTTAATAACATCATGAATGGTACAAAACTGTCCTTTTTCTCATTTCCATACATTGTATTATGGACCACCTGAAAATCTGGACTAAGAATGCATAGTGTCTCTTAATTAGCCCTAGTTTCATTTTTGCCATATGTAGAACAGATATGCAGTAAAACATGCATTTATTACCAATGACATGTTAATATTAGCTTAAATAATAAAATATGGCAGAATGTGCACGGTGAAATGCACAGGTTCACAATAGGGTAAGACAAACCAAATGTCAAGTGCTGGCAACAAAATAAGAAATGGTTGATGACACTCATATTTTGTGACCATAATATTAGCTTTTTTGCTTTAAAATTGTTTTAAATAGTAGTAAATATTTAAATAATATTTAAAATATATATTTCCTATGGAAATCATTTACTTGGAAGACAGCTTGTAAGATCTGACTTTTTAAAAAGTAGTATTTCATTTTGACAATATATGAATACAATACATGCCACAGAACTCAAAGACCCTAAAGTCCTTCGTTGTTTTCAGAAACAATTTTTCAATCCAATTTTGTCTCTGATTTTTTGCTAGCAAAACTTTGGGAGTAGCATCTCAAAGCAAACCTGCTTTTAAGAGAAATGCTGTGTTTGAATAAAACCAGTGTAAATTGGGACGCCACACTAAAAGAAAGAATAGTGGAATTAAAAGCCGAATAACTGATAATGCAATTTGTTTTGTTCCTGTTTTGCTAATTCATAGTCTAAGGAGGGCTTTGTTCCTTCCTAGTGCATCTTCTCTTGCAGTCAAATCAGTGCTCAATTTCCACTGTCATATTAAGGGATGAAGACCTCACTGTTACTCCAAGGGAAAAAAATCTGAGGTGTGGGTGCGGATTACATTATCTAAAATGCAAAAAATCAAAGTATCTGTGCAAAAAAAGTAATTTGTACATTGACTTTTTCATTAAGTTTGCTTCAGTATAAAAAAAACCTCTTCAATCCTACTAACAAAGTTTTGCTCTATGACCTTCAACACACTCAACAGTTCCATGTTTTTACTTATTCTAATTTGGTAAATTAACAATCCAGCCACCATTTTGGCACCCCAAGACAGAGATGGAAGCTCCATTATCTTAATCTTTAATAGTCTGGGGCAGTTACTTTTACTCAAGAGAAGTTTTTTTCCTGTCTTCTACAGGCACAGTACTTGTTTGACTGGCCTTGGAAACAAAACGGCCAAAAATAAGCCAGGTCACTTCCTATGGCAGTGCAGAGCCTCCTGGCCCCCCACCCCCCCTTTTTTAAAATGGTTTTTTGCTAAATAAATAGGGACAAGCTACTCCAAAAGACTCTCATTTCTTCTTCTTCTTCTTCTTTTCAGCTTCTAAGGACTGAAAGCAGCTTTCTAAAGCTACTTCTAGATTCCAAGATCCAGAGTAAGTACACAGTAGTGGTAATCTAGAAAACACAGAGAACTTTCTCAACTCGCTGCTCCCTTAAGAAGGGCTGAGAGAGAGACAAAGTCTGACCAGCTCTTTACTCCACCATCAAGGAGCCCATCCCATTGTTCCTTCAGTCTGTATCCTGATGATTTTTAAAAGCACAGAGTAGGAATTTCCCAACTGTAATGTGACTACAGAACTCTGCCTGGGCAAGTACCTCCCTGTCATGAACCTACATCCATTGCCAGCCATCCCAGTAAGGGAATGCACTGAGTAAATTTGGGAATGCCCACTAGTGATGGAAGATTCTACTGTACTTCCAGTGTGCACATTTACATGAAAATAATTTTATCTGCTTGCTGCCAAGGCTGGTAACTCTGCTGTTTGGTTTCACCCTATAAACTCGAGCTCCTACCAGACCCAGCAGGACTGAAACTATAGAAATTCTTTACCCCCACAGCTGCCCTTCTTTTCACTGTGGGAATTAATTAGCTCCATGATTGCTCTAACAATCTGCACATTCTGCCTAACCCCAAACCCACCTCACTCTCCTCGATAATTGCAGACACAGCAGTAGCACAACGTGTCATTAACACGACAGTGACCTCCCTTTTTAAAGCAAAACCATGAGGAAGAGGCTTTAAAAAAGGCAAGGGCACATACTCATTTCTGTTCATCATAGTCTGCCCACAAATTGTAAAGGAGAATTATTGCTTTTTAAGGATGAAAAGCTTTGGAAACATGGTAAACATCCTACAAGGTTCTAAATCTAATCAGCTAAAATTCTGTACATACTTTAATATTCAAGCCTCTATTTGCTTACTCAAGATCAAATAATTTCATTTTCACATCTATTCATTAAACTCTTTATAGCTCTACAGTCTAATGAATATTTAACAACTAAATAGGATCAAAATATGAGGGAAAGGTCACATGGCAATGAACATTATTTCATTTGGCCAATGAATAGTGAACCCTGCTCTCTTGGCTGAAATTAAGGCACTAAGTGGCAGTAAAAGGATAAAGGAATGAAGTTTTTCTTTTGACATTATCTGAAAAAAGATCAACACGAGTTTGTTTTTTTAAAAAAAAAAAAAAGTTTGTGGTTTTTTTGTTTTTTTTTTAGGACACCAGTAGAGTACATCTCCATTCTGAATGACTCAGTAAGGCATTCTATTGGCAAATTTAAAGAAAATGTTCTCCTGATTAGAGCCCATTACATTCATTGTCTGAGTGTGACTAGTGGCACTACTAAGTGCTAACAACCTGGATGGGGAGAAAAGCTACAAAGATGTCTGAAGACTCGAAAGGCACCAAAAAGAGAACAGCTCTGCAACTGCCAGTTCTACAAACAATTATGTAAGCTGTGTTTAACACTGCATATAGTCTATTTCCAATCAACAATCTTTGCTGACCAACATAAAGTGTAGTAGCTCTTCATTTAAACTCTCAGTTAATCAAGTGCTAGTTTAGTAAGAAATTTATTTTCACATACCAGAAAATAATTGCAGTGTCTAACACAACTATACTTAAAGCAAAACTAATCTAGTATGCATTATGCATTATTCTGGTTAACACTGAAGCAAACCTGTATAAACAAAAGGGTTACCTCGAGATACATAGTTTACAATATAAAATCAACATATAAATGAATAGGATTTACTGAAAACAATGGAAAGTGTATTACAAAGATACATGTAACAATTTTAACCACAATATTTCCTCTGTGAAAAATACAACTATTAGTGAGATAAAATGTACAATTGAATTTTTTTTTCCAAAAGAAAAAAAAAAAACACAGTATAAAGGAAAATATTTTTTTCTTCAAAACAGGGAAAATAGTTAAGGTCATTGTCTTTCATTACAATATAATTTGACACAAAAGCAGTCATAGGATTGCACCAACTCCATGTTCAGTCTCCTGAACATGACAATAGTAAAAGGAGTCCATAAAGCATAATGAAATTTCTGGATTTTATGATGGCAATATACATATGCAGAAACTGATGTCACTCCGGCTCTGTTCACAAAATGTACAAAACTCTAAATTTGGTGGCCAGATATGTAAAAATTAGTTCGTCCCCAACACTGACTTTTCTCTCACTTAGTCAGGGATGGAAAAATCTGTAGTATTTTAAGTGTTGTTATCTGTTGAGCAATAAAAAAGAAAATAAGTATATGTAGTGCATGCTTTATCACTTGTCAAAAACATTTCTGAAAATAAAACTAAGTTATCCAATAGTTTACAAAATAGAAAATAACTCTTCAGGTTAAAAATGTGGTTAGGTTTATGTTTAGTTCCATCTCCAAAGGACTGATTTCCTTGGCAGCATCACTTTTCCTTAGCAGGAGCCAAGACAGAGTTCCATAAAGAGAAATAAAAATGGCTACGAACAAGAATGCAGTCTGGCATTGTAAAAGAAATCAGAGCCTCTCTCTGAGCTTTCCGTTCCATCAGGTTAGTGCCGTAGAAAAATGTGGGATTTGGGGATACATTTTTGTTATGAGCATTTCTGCTGGACACGATTCAAAAGTTCACCAAACTTTTCAAAAAGATCCTCCACCCATTTGATGTTTTTCATGCACAGCTGCACAATCTCTTCCTGGCCTAGATCTGCACTCGTCTTCTGAACAGAAGAAATCTATTTAAAAAAAGAGAAGGAGGGGGAGTGAGAGATGCACACACACACACACACACTTTAGGCTGCCAGAATTGGAGAATTTTCATTTTTATAAAAGTCTGCAGTTAAATATGAACCTTCTCTGCCAGAAAACCTTTAAGTTTTAAAAGCAAGGGTAATACCTCCCAAAATGCATTTTTAACAACTAAGCCAGAGCTGGACTCTTGCATTTCTGCTACCTGAAATATTTCCACCAAGGATTTGCAGAAGAAATAAAGGTGTGGCTTTCTAAGGCAAAAAAACCCCAAACAAAACAACAACAACAACAACAACAACAACAACAACAAAACAACCCAACCTTTTTAGATCCAAGGAGTTAAATACACTGACAGCATTTGTTCTGTTTATTTTGGATAACAATGAAGAACACTTCAGGGAATCCCACAAACCTTGCAAGCCTCACCTCTGAATGTTCTGAGCAGCAGTTCCCTTTAGGGGCAACCCATGTGGTCAGTGTGGCCTTTGTTTGCCATAAAGAATTAATTAAAATAGGAGGCCTCTATCTATACTCATTTACCAAGAATGAGAGAACAGCCTCTGAGGTTGGACTCAATTCCCTCAATAAATTCCCTCAACTAATGCAAAAAAAATGAGAATAATACTTACCTCTTCTTTACATGTTAGATATATGTGATATTTGTAATGATGGAGTGAGTGATACAAAGAATACAACTGTACTTTTTCTGGATCTACTGTAAACTCCTGCAAAAAGAACAATTATTTTGGGAAAATTAATCTCATTTACCAAGAGACATGACAGATATTTTGTTCTGTAAACAACTTTTTTCAACAATTCAGAAACTGAGTGCTTAATTCAAATTATTATTGTGACATATCTGGCAAACTGTGATTCCCATTATATCATAATTATTTCCTAGCTCCACTTCCCAAGTTGTTTTATCAAAACCAGGTGTGAGGTTTTCAGTCATCCTGAATGCATTGCAAAAGCCCCAAATGAGTAACACACACCCTTCTCAAGAAGTCCCAAAGTTTAGCCATTATTCTACCAGATTGATGGCTATCATTGCAAAAGACACAGACTTTGTGCTTGACAAAGCTGATTTGTACTTACCCCAAAATGAGGTTAATTTGGCAAGAAATACAAGTGTGAACTGTATGTATAGGTCATTTGCCAAGCCACTATTTACTGCAGGGAGATGAGGCTAAGCAAGCCAAATCTAGTTAATAGTGTTCCCCAGGAATTCTATGGAAATAAACAATATGTGCTTCTCAATTTTTTTCTGAGTAATTTTTAAATTTTTTTTTTAAAACATCTTCATTCTGCTATTGAAAATGAGGAATGAACAAGACAGAACTCAATTTTTAAGAAGTGCTATCTGATCTCAGATTTTACAGTATTAACACCATTTTTATTAAACTTTTGATCTAGAAGCCATTGTATAATTTACTTTGTAGCAAGTGTATGAAACTTATTACTGGGATCTACAGCAGCAATGGTGAAGGCAAATTCAGGAAGCTGACCAACTCTGTTCCACATACAATAATGTAATGATGTAATGTACATCATTAAAAATGTTGGATTTTAACATTTCCTTGTTACAGAAAAAGCACCTCTCTCAAAGATTTTATGTTTTGATAAGCCACATAACACAGTGTTTTATATAAACATGGTTACCACAGCACAAGTCAGAGGGTGGCAGCAACAAACCCTGTGAACACTCACTCACCTGTGCTGATTTAGTGGTTGATTTAGAAGCCCTCAGTGTTTTCTTGTTGTAAGCTTTACCATTCATTTTGATCTTGGATACAGACGTCCCTCCACACTTTGTCTTGGAATCCCGAGTGACCACTGTCAGTTCAGGAAAGTTTTCCAAAGCATTCTTTAACAAGACAAAGGATTATGAAAAAAATCAAGAATGGCCACAATGATGATGAACTGGTCATTTTTCTTTGAAAAGATTAGAGTACAGCCTACTAGGAAAAAAATTATTCTTCACAAGACCTGATAAAGTGTCATTATCAGATCATACAACCAAATCTGGTTTGGAATGCATGACCACCTGTTCCTGACTACTGTAATTTTTCAAGACCAGCAGATCTTTTCACTGTATGACAGATTAACATCTGTGATTCCATCACTAGAAAGAGAGGGTGGGAAAAAAGCCCCACAGGGCAATTTTTAACTTCTAAATTGCTTTCCATTCCATTTCTGCCCAAGAATCTCTAAGGCTAAGCTACTTGAAGATCTCTAAGTATTTCATGCATAGTCAGGCACGCAAGGATTGGATGGCCTAAATATCTTCATAGGTTTTGTCCCAGATTTTGCAAATTACAAACTAATTTCATCTCATCAGATCTGTAAGGTAGAAAGGCTTATGCACAGTGAAGTAGAAGCCTGGTTCAAAAATGTACAAGTTTAAGACATTTTAACATATGAGAGCGAACTGCATTTCTGTCAGCTTCAATTCTACGTTATTTGCATGACTAAATTTGAATACAATTTTGAACAAATACAGCATTATGTTAGCAGCTGCTTTGAAACAGTCCTGCTATGCTACATAATGTGACCCTGAAAAAAATGTTTCACATTAAATGAAGATGCATCTTTGTATTACACTCCAGTATGAGGCAGAAAATACACATATGGAAAAATGAATCAATGCTGCAGCTTAAGGACCTTACTGGGACTATTGGGTTAAAATATGAAGTTGACTCCATTTTTAGATTTTCTTTTAACAAACAGTACTTGACTACAACAACCTCCCCTGCCCATTATTTATTAGCTCTTTATCTATATCAACCATTTTTTACTTTATTAAACAAACCTCTCAGTAAACAGCTATTAAATCTCCTGCACAGTGGCAGCAGTACCCTTGACAAGCCAATCTGTCCATATCTGGTCCTCCTTGCAGTACTTTCCAAGAGGAACAGCTTAAACAGGTTTGAATTATTCAGTTTTTCTACCCACTATAATAGCCTTCCTCAAGGCTGATTTGGAGTGTCAAGGGGCCTCTTCTGGAGAATTCCTAAGAGCCTGAATAGTTCCATGCCCACACCATTAACGTACACCAGACAAACGTGAACTAGAATGAAGAAGTAAATACTAATGATTTCTGCATCTTTGGGAGCGTGAGACACAATTATTTTCAAATGCTGTTTACACATTTCAGCTGAGATGCTTCACTACTGAGCTCCAACTAAAGCAACAATATTTTATTACAGTTGTTTTTAACAACTATTACCCAAAGGATCCAATAAACTGTTAGAACTATAAAAAATGTAACAGGTAATACTTCCAAACACTGACTGCTAACTTCAATGTCTGCTTTGGTTTGTAATACAGTGCTAACATACTCCATATTAACTATATCCAGTAGAAAAACAGTATTAAATTCATCCATACCCATCAATGCAAAACAGTAAAAACATTCAAACTGAATGATACCAGCAAATGACAAGTAATACTTTTAACTTACTGCTTTCTTCAGTGCCTCATTCAGTTCTAATATCTGAACTAGTTATTTCATTAGAGGTGGAACAGAAACATCCCATATCTTAAAGAGCATCAAACACATTTTCCTAACCAACACAAGCACTTGTGATGACAAGTTGGCATTTCATTTTTATCTAAGACATTGACCCAAGGATGGCACAAGTTGGCACTGTCACATCAGAAGAAAATCATGCAAGTTTTTCTGTCTCACAGCTGACATCACAAGCAGCTCCCTTCCTTACACTCATTAACTCCATTAACGTCATGCAGATGATATGATGGAATACAGTCTTAAGTTAACTTCAGAAATATGATACATATAATCTGCTTCTAAGTGAACACACAGCAAAGCTACTGTATTCACTATGAACTCCAGCTTAATCAGCAGCTGCAATTACATGTTGGTATTACAGAGAACGATAGTAGCTTTTTTCCTCAAACTGGGAAAAATCAAGCACGACCACCTCTCACTTTTTGTGTACTGTGAATGTAACTGAAATTCTACAAATTTGTATCTTCCCATAACTGGTCTATCTTCTCTGCACAGACAGGTCAAAAAGAGGTACCTATATTAACAACTATTTACACAAAATTCTTACCACAGCTGAAAAACAGAAATGGAGGGTTAACACATGCTACCTCTCTGAGGCTTTGTGCATTTGAAATTACACAGCCCTCCCCAGGCCTTTTCACTGTAAGGTGGGAGCCACAAGAAATTGTGTTCAAGAAGGCAATTGTTCAGCTGTTGGGAAAACAGCATAACTAACATTAAAAAAGTTCAAGAACCATGTGAACTACAGCTGTTTCACTGGTTGGTGGTGGTCTCCTCCCTGAAACAAGGCCACCTTATGCCCCACAGAATTTACCAGAAATGGAATGGGGGAAAAGGTTTCATGATGGAAAGGAGTAGAACTTTATTATCTCCCTCCTCATCTAGTTCGCAAAAATAGGCTCACAGCAGTACAAAGAACAGCACTAATTCTCCAAGTGACTCTGTCCTTTGGGCATAAGGGGACAAGGAAAGAGGGGCAAAGAGCAAGTTTGGTGATGGTGTTTATATCAGGCCTGCTTTACTGTTGTTGCCCTCAAAACTGTTACAAGCACAAATAATCAGTCTGATTATAGACACTGACAAAAGGGTGTCTTATTCCCAAGCAGTAGGACAAGAGGAAAGTCTCACGGTGTGCTAGGGGAGATTTAGAGTGGATGCTACAAAAGACTTCTTCACCAGATGGGTTATGAAGTACTTGAACAGAGAAGTGGTGAAGTCACTATCCCTGGAGGTCTCTGAAACATGTGCAGCAGCTGTAGCACTTTGGGACAGGGTTTAGTGGTGGACTTAGCAGTGCTGGGTTAACAGCTGGAATTGATCTTTCCTAACCTACATGACTCCATGAGTGAAAATAACCTTCCTGCACTTGCAAGCTCTGCATTGTGGCTTGGAGGGTGGGTGGGAACGGTAGGGAGCACAGTGATTATCCTCCTGTTTACCTTCTCTCTACTGATATGGTACGGCTTCTCTCTTCCCTGGCCACATCCAGACCTATTTTTTTAATACCACGTCAAAGCTGCTATAGTATGGGCTTGTTATCAACACTTTTCTCAACCTTCCATGCTGAAGATACATGAAAGAGCACACAAATGAGTTGTTCTTGCATCCCTCTGTCCTAGTTTTAAACTTCCCTGATCATGTTCTCTACTTCAAAGAGGTTCAGACACCTGCTCCACAGCATAGCTATTTCAGGTAAAAGTTTATTTTTAGGCATTACAATCACTTAACCAAAAGCTCTGGAAGGACAGGAAATAATTTTCTTTTGACAAACTTGAAAAGCTTAAAGGAGAAAATCCTTGAAAATGAACCAGAAAGCACAGGGAGTAAAACTAGAACTTTTACCTTGGCAGTATAAACTCCTCCATCCCAAAATGTTCTCCAAATGCCACATACAAGCACTAAATTTACAGCATCTCTTTCAAATCCATATTCACTTCTGTTACAAATGGGTTTTAAGGTGTGCCTGCATGGTATGAGTTCAGTGACTTACTTAAAACACCACTTTTAAAAGCCTAGAATTTGAAAGAGAATACCTTGAAAGCATGATCCAAGCGCAATTTGGAAAGCAGCCTTTTCCTATTGTCATTCAGCATACCATCAATTTTTCTCATGTGAGGCAAAAGTAACTCATCTAAAAGACACATTAAAAACCCACAGCAGTTGATTATTAAGAGATGCACAATAACGAGATTCATATTCATTCCATACTTTGACCCATTAATATAGAATGTGGAAAGTAAAAAATAAAGCAATTGGCACATAATCTAATTTCAAATGTGAGACAAAAATCTTTTTTTTTTTTTTTGATCAGCCTACTAAGCTGGTGTAGATAGTATGAAGTTTAATTGCTGACTGTAATCTTGGCTCCTTCTCTGAATTTCCTTTGCTGCAAGGAAGAATTAAGATAGAGCAATATACAGAGCTTAAATATTAGAGATGATTTTACACCAATTCCTGGATAATCCTTTTCTGTGCAATACAGGTGGCAGTTTTATAAAAACAAGTATGGGGTTTTGACATTTTTATTCCATTTTACAAGAAATGGTCCTGCTGGCATTTATAACAAAAAATAAAAAATTGAGGAAAGTGCTTACTGATAAAAGTTATCTGATAAACCACTGTGAATTGCACAATATACAGCTGAACACAGGCATGTGGCCAGGAATGAAAATTTACAGCTCAGTATGAAGCCTTTGATTTATAGTGGGACTACTGATATAATGCATGGGTCTGAAATCTTGAGGTAAGATGCACACTTAAATCAAGAGAGGCAGGAGAGGAGAGGCTAGAAAAGATTTTTTTTTTTGAACACAGGCAAACAGAATGTAGTACAAAACAACAGCTTGCAACTAAACAACACATGAAACCATTTCTCTTTCAGAACGTTTATCTTTGAACACGAGAGTTTTACTGAATTTCTAGAAATAGGAGTTTTGACTTGTACCCTAGAGTCTATTAGGATAAACAAATCCAAATATTTTTTCTTCAAAGGAAAAGTGAGCATTAATATAATTTTCTTTGATCAGGATTTCAAGATTTCAGAGTTTAAAAAGCAGAAATTTTAACAGTAGGAAGAATCATATCTACTTAAAGTTCTGTGCCTATTTCTTCAAAAGAAGGCAAACACACTTGAAACTCTGTAATTTTCAATAAATGTTTGCTAAGGTTTAAAGTACAGTAACTGTAGGAACAATTAGCTCAATTCTGACATTCACGGCAAAATTCTAATGCAGCAAAGAAGATAAAACAACATTTCCAAGTTACTTTGATTGTTCAAAGAGATAATGCAAAAAAATATATATATTCACACACGTAGATTCTTCAGATGAGGTTATGTAACTTGAATTTTATTAGGTTTATAGTTTGTTTTTTTTAAAATAACACTTGCTATACTGATTAATAACCTTAAAATCTGGTTAAGAATACATAAATGTTAAACATACTGTACCATTGCTCTTTTCCAAGGCTTGCATTGTGTCTGGATCCAAGGCAATGCTAACAAGCAACTCCATGTAGCTCTTGAAAGTCTCTTTCATAGCTCTTGTATTCAAAAAGCGAGTGACAAGTGGAGCTGGAGGTACGACCTCTGAAAAGTAAGCAGGATAGAATGATTTTTTTTTTCTTCAATATCCTAAAAGTACTTGTGTGTTTCAAACCTGAAGGTTTCTCTCTTAAAACACAAGTGACCCCTACTGGTACCCCAAGAGATTAAAATTCAGTGCAGTCAATTGCAATAAACTACTCACAGGTCAAAAACAGGGACACCAAACATGGTACAAATGGTTCCATTTTTTAAACTATCAGCATTTAGATTATACTTTAAGGAATTTAAACATTTTTCTATTCTTATAGATCAAAGTTCAGAGAAACAAGATAATTAATAATTTCAGTCAAGTGAAGTGCCCTAAGTGCCCTAATTTTTATATCAAGGCAAGAAACCTTTTAAAATAGCAAAATTTGAAGTCATCCAACAGGAAAAAGAATTGGACCCTACATGCCATTGAAGCCAATCACACCTAATTTTTAAACTCACAAAACCAAAAGCAATGTAGGCACACTTATGTTTACTCTGAGGAAGCCTTTATTTTTTCATAGACAGCAATTTTAACATGCATACAGAACAGTCATCAGTAAGCATTCTGCAGCTTTTTATAGGCTCCATGGCTGACACCAGGGTTTTGCAGTGATTCAGCCAGCAAGGCTGTTAAATTTCCTCAGGGATGACAGGAATCACCAAGTTACTTGAGGTCTTAAATATGGACAGTGTTCCTTGGACAAGTTGGCTTGAAAAATATTTGAAAGGTGTTGTCCTCATAGAGGCAGTGTGCCAGTACACCAGTGATGGTTTATCTATGTTTAAGAGTCACCAGGATGCTTTAGAAATGCAGCAATAATAAAGTATGAGCAATACACAGCTTTGCTTCAAACATAAATAGGAAATAAATAAAAAGAACCCTGCAAAATGCACTGTAAATCTGCTACCACAGTAACCTCTAAAAACACTGTAAACTTCAGAAATTCCATTTCCTTCTGGAGAATTCCTGCAAACATTGAATCTCAATGTTCTATGAATGTGTTAATAGCAAATCTGCTCAGCAGGATACATTTGAACAGCTGGCATTCAGACAAGCAATGAAGCCAAAAAGTCAACTGCTTTTTCTCCTTGGGTTCAACAGCAAAAAACAACAGCAGCATCTGAAGTCTGCTCACATCTGCATGCAGGCAAACATTACAGGAATGTTATTTTAGACATGACATTCAGTTGCAAAGGAAAACTAATGAAGAATCTCATTCTTATCATGTATTCAAAAATCAAATTGGCTTCTCCTCCTACAATTGTACCCATCACAGACAGCAAGTGGTAAAATATGTATTTATGTAGATAAACTACATTTGAGATAAACTACATTTGAAACAATTGTATACATTTTCTCATACACCAACAGCAACTGAAAAGTTTTAAGAAACTCATTTTGTATGTCAGATTTTATATTTTCTTTCTGAAGCTTGTACAGAAAAATGTGCAAGATCAAACAATGTAATTTTTTAACACTCTGCTCAGCTAAGTTCAAATGAGCCTGGGTGCCAGCAATGGTATTTCACTCACCATCTTCTTCACTCTGGGCCTCAGGTGAAGAATCAGACTGGGAAGATGAAAATTCTTCTTTCCACTTTTTCCTTTTCTTTGGTGGTGGTTCAGCCTTTACCTTTGGCTGTTTAGCTTTGGGTTTCACAGAAGAGACTTTTGTTGCTGTTGGTTTTGGTGTTGGTGGATCAGGGGGTTTGATGTTGCTATTACTGGGTTTGCAGTGAACAGTCCTGCAATATTATGAAGAGAATGTTCATGACAATAATTACCACCCAAGTTTTGGCAGTAATAAAATAGCTATAAACTTATTTAACCAAAATACACTCCCCACTGATTACATACACCTATTTCACTGTAACTGGGTCATATACACTTTATATACTACTACATTTTTGCCTTCTCTTTCTCCTCTCGAAACAGGAAAACAAACAGGAATGTTAATATCAGAAATACAAAGTTCTGTACTTTAGGACTAATAACACAATACAGTTACGAGAGTGTGGCAGGGAATACAATCTTGGGAAGTGTTAGACAAAGTTTTGTCAAGATGGGAAAGCAGAAACACTGTCAGTATCTTCTGGAACACTTCTAATAATTCTAGACATCTGTCAGAAATGGAGATTTCAAACCAAAATGAAAGGAGACAACAGACAGCAGAAGGATGAGAGGAATGGAAAGCCTGCCCCAAATGAGGAAGCTGAAAGACTGCATTTAATGGAGCTCAGTGAAACACAGACAGAGGTGGGATCTGACTGATTTCTCCAGAAATGCAACATGCAGTAGAAAGAAAGAAAAGCCAAAAGCAGTATTGAGAACAGTATAAGCATAACAAGCTAATCACAATCATGCTTTGTTAAAAGGGGGTTGTTTCAGAGCACTGGAAGAACAGGTACTGGACAGTCTTCCATGAGCCAAGAAAAAAGGAGCATCAAAATCCTAGCTACTTTTAGTAGAACAGGATTATTTAATAAAATAGATTATCTGATGGCACTGCTTCCTTTAAGAGCAAACTAGACTTAAAACTCCAGTGTTTTCCTGAATGAAGAGCACTGTCATGAGCACCTGTTTTTAAATTTATTTTCCAGGATTGTGAAGAAAGTGTGGTACTTCTAGTATACTGGGACAGAATGATCAGTAAAGCCATCCAGAAAAAACTACCTAACTAGCAAAGTCCACAGGATATGAGAAAATAATACCCAGAAAATTAAAATCATTACACTAGCTGGCTTGTATCGCAAAGGATGACCTAGAAATAGCATGTGGAACCCTAACACCTCCAAAAGAACTCATTATGGAACAGAACAGAGCAGGGAAGACAAGGCAGAATTGAATTTCTTAAAGCAAACCAGACAGTTCTCAGTTCCCATACTAAAGCACAATTAACATACCTCAAAGGTATAACTCCTGTTTACTTAAATAGATGTGTTCTTAATTTGAAAACAATATGGCAAAGGGGAAAACAAATTGAAATAAAATACCTTGCTGACTGGACAGGCTTGATTCGTGGTTTTTTTGAGCATACTCTGACATATTCCTTTTTGTTTGCATTTTCAACAAACTTCACATACACTCGTTTGTATTTTGTCTTTGCATCCCCAAAGTACCCAAGATACTAAAAGAAAACAAACAAACAAACAAAAAAACAAAAACAAAAACAAAACCAAACAAAACAAAAAAAAAAAAAAAAAAAAAAACAAACAAAAAAAAAACCAAACCACAAGTGTTTCTGTTAAGCAAAATTTGTCAGTTTTAACAAGTAAAAATTTCAATACTAAAGAAAAATATCAGTTTAAACCATCCCATGTTTAAATACAACATAAGCCACTCTATAGCATTTACAATTTAAGCGAAAATTCATCAGATTTCCAGATAATAATTAAAACTGAAGACAATAAGGTAAGGGGAGGTACTCTGGGCTTCTTTTTCTCCCTTTATTTTGTTCTCTACATGTGTTATCACAAAAGCATTATCTGCCTGTTAGAAGTGTATCCTCTCTGTATCACTCCTATGGTAGAAAGCAGTTGGTTCACAAGCCTCTTTCCACTGACTTTATCCTGGTCAGGAACACTTGTTCCTTTACGCAGATAAAACAATACCAAAGATCCCACGCTGGAAAGCAAAAAATCAGTCCATGGATGTATTCAGGGAGAGTTTGAGTTGGAGGGGTTTTTTCCCCCCTCTAAGAACATAAGCCAGAATCACATTCTATTTGGTTTCCTAGACTTGCAGTAAGAAAAGCATCTCCCTTAAGGCTTCCCCAAGGAATTCTGAAGACTCACACTGTTAGTAGCAGCAAACTCTCTGTGTCCATCACGCACTTCAGGAACAAACTTTTGCAATAAAGCCTTCTGTACTTTCCAGATAGCTGGAGGCTCTTTTCCTGTCTGCAAAGCAACCTGGAAGAACATAAAATTGTTTGCTAAAAACACTGCTTATTCTTCTTCCAGAAATGTGCTTTTGCATCATGTTTTTTCAGGAAGTTACCCAAGGATAAAATGTAAATAAGTAATTTAAAATTCCAACACTACAGTTATTAAGTCCTGCTTGTATCAAGGCAAGTTTATAATTATAAGCTTGAATGAGAATTTTCTGTAGATCCTTCAAACAAACTACTAACTCAAATAAACCTTTTGGAAAATGTAGTCAAGCACTGATTACTTTTTCATGACTCTTGAACTAACAAACTTAAAATTCAAAATATCTCCTAACATACCTTAATCCATTTTATAACAGACAAGGGAATATTTCAAACTGATAACACTTGTGACAAAGCAACATTAATTAATTTAAAACAGCAGCTTGAGAGGATGAGCACAGAGAAAAGCAATCAAAAATATTAGAAATTTTCCAACAGGAAGAATATTGCTGGCTATGATAGCCACAAAAGGAAATGTTAACATGCAGAAGAATTAAAATGGTGAAGCATCAAAACCAAACTCAAAAAATCAAAGACAACAAGGAAATCCACATAAACTCATGTGAAGGGTTGTACTGGTTGCTTCTGGAAATCATTTCTTGTTGAAATACAAAGCAGAACTTCTTACAAAAAAACAGAAGCCAAATCCATTCTAGTTCTTTTGCAAAGTTACACTTGAAAGTCTACTCCTATCTTAAAAAAAAAAAAAAAAAAAAAAAAAAAAAGAGTAGTCAACTGCCTTTGAAAAATTTATGCTTTTTAATATTAAAATAGGTAATTCCAAGTTCTAACAGAGGTTACCAGGACAGAAATTTACTTTTTATGTTTGTAGCATAAAATGGGTCATGTATATTCAAAACATGATTGTAATCTGCACTAGAAAGACACCTTCAAGGCATTTTGGGAGCAATCAGGGAATACTAGAATAGAAAGAGAAAACTAATCTGCAGCCTTTCCTCCTCTGATAGTTTCTTGAGGCTAAATTCACATGCAGAGGTTTTGTGCTGTGTTTCCCCACCTCAGCCAATACTCAGATTACCTTTAGTGTCTCTATATCCTCAATCTTCACTACAAATTCATCACGTTCTCTGTACATTCCCTCTCCTTCACTGTCCATATTCTCCTCATCAGTGCATCCTTCTATTGCAACAGCCTCCTGTGTTTTTGCCAGTTGTTCTGAAGTCACAGCATCCTGTCGTGCTACTTTCAAGGGGTCAACTAGATTCATTTTCTCCTGCACGTTGCCTCCAGGAGCAGCTGTCTGTGGAGGTTCCTGCTTTATTACAGCACTGGTGGTGGTGGCAGCAGCAGTAACAACTGTCACTTTTTCAGCTTCTGAAGAAAAAAAATCCAAATTTTAGTTAAATTATCAAGGATTAGCAATGTAATATGGAACCAGGTTTTCCCTTCTTTTCTGTTACAATTTATATTAAAAGCAACTATTCTAGGAAAAACACCTGTTCTAGGAGTTAAAATAGAAGCAGTATTTGACCATGACTAAATCTTAAACAAAACCAAAATACTGTAGCAAATATACCTCTGTTTGTATTAAACTGCTGCATCTGTTAGCAACTGGAATTAACAAAACTGAATGCTTTAGAAAGCAATTTGATAGTTACAGATGTGATCACCAGGTAACACCATTGTACTTTGTGACAATAAGCAAATACAACAGCAAAGGTTACAACACTGAATCTTCTTATCTGCTGATAAGTCTTTTGAAATTGGATTGCAGAAAGAGAAATATACATGAAATATGAACACATTTTCTGTGTGACTTTTGGAAATTTATCATTTATATTGTGTGATAATGTAACTGGAAGTCCCAGATTAAAACTTTAGCAATAGCCTAATGATTTTTAATATTAACAGAGGTGAGCAATGAGAACTGATGATACAAAACAAAGAAGGGAAAAGAACATTCCTTTCCTCCTCTATTCCAAAGAGCCAAAGAGAAGTCCCACCTTTCAAAATTATTCTTTCCCACCTGAAAAAAATTAGAATCCTTTTTAGACATTACTTTACAATCTTCTATGCATATTAGTCTTAACATTGTCTTGCTGATCTAAAAGACACCAAGTTATTTTAAATACAACACAATTACTATTATCACTCAGGAAACTTAAACTACTTTACAGTTTTACTACAATCACTGCTAATTGTTGACATTTTCACTTGAAAAATTATAAAGAAGATAATGTAACATATTTTAACAAAAGCAACTCCAAACAAATGAGTTAAATGCCAAATTAATGTGTCAATACAAAAGCTGCATACCAAGTAAGTGAAGATTCATTAAATCCATTCAGTAAAATTGTTAATTTGAAATGTGAAACGTGCTCTTCCAGATACATCACTTCACATTATTGCAAATATGTTCTATTTCTTCAGTGAGAGAGAGCTCTAACAGCTTTAATTAGACACACCATTATTAGTTACTCAGGAATATTTCAGAACAGCAGATAAAGGTACATATACTAATTATTACTATCAACAAAAGACTATGTTTTAACATTTGTCTGTCTATACTTATTTGCAAAAGCAGACAGAAGAGGGAATTACTAGAAAACTGCAAAACATCAGCAAACAGGAAAGAAAGATGTCATTATTAAGCATCTTGTACAAACAATCTTGTATGTCACAAAACAGGAAGGTGAATTCAAGAAATTGGTTACACAAATATTACATCCTTACAGATAACAAAGAAAAGATATATGTTAAAAGAAGTCCCTGCAAATGAAACCTAATGGAAATGCTCACCCAACAACAACAACAACAACAACAACAACAACAAAAAAAAAAAATAGTTCTTTGGACATTGTACACAGAAATGACTTATTAAAATTCACAAACTTCAGCAAGAGGCTCACACCATGGCACTGTCCAGCTTTCAGCTTTCTGGGAAGAAAAACAATCACCGCTTTCTTGTTTGAAATATATATTCAATTGAAAGACACAGAAGGAACTTCATCCTCTGTAACAGCCTTTTTGAAATGCATGCACTTAACACAATTACACAGAAATAGCCACAGAGAAAAAACAGAATCGTAATTAAGATGAAGTATTGTTCAGCATCTCACGTATTCTGCAATATTTTTCCAGTATCTTAGGTGTGATTATTACAATTCAAGTTTAATTTTGCTATGTATTTTTCAGTAAATCATGTCACACCTAGAGAAAAAAAACTCTCTCTCCTTTAATCTAACCAGGGAAACCATTACTTCATTCTCTCTTGTTAAGAAACAGCTTACAGGTCATGGGTTCTGAATCTTGAGAAGAGTTAAAGCAATGTTTCATTTTCTCCCTGTGATTATTTTGGAAGACAGTGCTATTTCTCTGGAATTAGTACAATTATGTGATTGGCTGGATAGCTTCTAATTGCTTACTAGAGGGGAAAAAAAACAATCTTTACTGAAGAGACCTGTCTAGGCAAAAATATTCTGTATGCTGAAAATACTTCAAAACAAAGCAGTATCAGTTAAAAGCTCTGGACATGGATATACAGCATGGACGTAACACAACTGAAACTGAAAAGTGTGTGAAAAACTAATTATTACTCTGATCAGTTGTGGCTGCCTGCCCCTCCCTGCCCAAACCAATCTTCCCCAGATTTTGTTCTTTTGTTAGCAACCTATCAGCACACATGGAGCTATAACAGTCCTGATCAATATGGCTCAAACGACTCCTACTTTGGACCAGCCCATCCAAATGAGTGCTGTTTACAACTGCAAAAGTTGTTTCACACACATATACAGGGCAACTTCATCACCACAGAAGTCTACCTAGCAAGAACTTGTCAGCTGCTGATGGCAATTATTAATATATTCCCTTGCTAGAATTTTTTAAAAATAGGTTTAGTACCTCTGACATGTTTTGTTGATGTTCCCAGATGAAAATCATATTTAGCGTTTTAAGCCAGAATTGAAGAGAACACACACATTATTCCAACTCCAGGCTAAAATAACTTTTTGGCATTAGTCCTACCTAAGGAGCATGAAAAAGTTTATTTATGTATTTTCTTATTGTGGAAAACGCTATTTTAGTCGATAGTCAATACACCTTTGGAAGAAAACTCTTAGCTGTAGCCAAAACCAAAAGCTTTACCTGAAGAGAGATAAAATTATTCTTTTTTTCCCCCATCAGCTACAAAAATCTCCTTCAACACATGCACTTGTAGTAACCATTTTACCTGATTTGATCTTTTTGTCAGATGTTTCATCCAGGGCTGACAACGCAGTAGAGATGCTCTTTTGAAGATCGTGGTTACCACCCACAGAATCATCTTCATCAGAAGAAAACGAAGGCAATGTTTCTAAATTTTTCTTAAGTTCCTCGTCAGCTTTTTTGGTTGGGCTTTCTCCACTGGCCTCAGCAGGCACAGGTGGTGGTGCTGCTGCTGGCTGAGGCTTTGCAGAGGCCTGCAGGCAAGGGGCACGAACTATTTGTGTGACTGGTCTCCTAGTCCTGTTTGGCATTCGTACAGCTGGAGTGGAAAACTGTTGCCTAGGCCCAGACTTTAGAAAGTCTAAAAAAGATGCAATAAATCCTGTTCTGACTTCAGGCTGTTTTTCTTCAACTTCTTTAATTTTTTGCCTCATTCTTTCCTGATGTTGGTAAGTATCATAACAACCTTCAGAAACAGGAGAAGAGTATGTGAAACATGAATCATTTCCTCTTGAATTTTGACGTTTACACTGTCCACTCCTTTTTACCTGTTTCTGAGTTGCACTCTCATCTTCTGCAGCATTTTTGTTTTGGCTTTTTCCTTTGCTTTTTTTCTTCTGAAGGTTCCCTTGAGCTAAATCTTGGCATTCCTCTTCAGTTCTATTAATGGCTCCATCTGCACTTTGGGGCACAGACAGCGGCCGCAACGGAACCTTGGACTGGTTACCTGCTACTGTACCATCATCACCACCCACATTAAAATCATTCTCCGAAGCAGCACTTTCCTCACTTAGGCTCCTGCCACTTGAAACAAACTCTGTGTCCCTTGCATTCAGTGTACCATCAACAGAAGCATCATTATCTTCTTCAGATTCGTGACTGATGCTGGGTTGCTTTTTCACTCGAACAGCCTCTTGCTCTTCTTGACCAGGACGAAGGGTGGGAGAGGTCATCCTTATTGGTGCACTCTGATCAGGAGTTTCAAGGTGCTGCTGATCAAGGTTCACAGTTTTTGTCTGTATTGTTGACACTGGGGTAAGATTTAGAGTAATTTGGCCTCCATTCAGAGAAATATTATTTCTGCTTGCTGGCTTTCCAACTACAGTAGGTGAGGCACTGAAAACAGAAGACACGTGCCTGGAATCCAACGTTCGGAACTGTGCTTTAGACTCCTCACTGTTTTCAACAGTTTGGATTTCCTCTTCATTAGAAGCTGATTTGGCAAAGTCAGAGGGTGTCACTCCACAGGCTGCTGCTGTTGCTGCTAAGATGTCATCCACATTGGATAATATATTTCTCTCATCGCTGAGAAGTATAGATTCTGGGAAGCATATTGAACTAAGAGAAACAAATTGATTTTTTGCATCATGTTGATTTGTCTGAGTAAAATGATCTTTTGCTGCCAAATGCTGTTGTAGTGGTTTTGAAGACTCAGAAATGTCTATTTTCATTACTTCTGAATTCTGACTATGAAGCTGTTGCTGAGAATGACCCCCATTACTTTGAACAATGTGACCATCCATCTGAAGGAACGGATGTGTCACCTGCTGAGGACTCTGTATCCTTTGCACTTGGGACGATGCCTTTCCTTGTCCTAAACCTGACTGCAGGATTGACTGGTGAAGAATCTGCAAGTCACAGGTGGACTCCAGCAGTACCTGAGCACTGGGCAGACACAGCTGATGACCATGTCTTAAAGCATGAGGCTGAACCTGCGGTGGTGTGCTCATGACTTGGCCCTGCTGCTCTTGAGCTTTACTTTCATGTACCTTATGCATAAGAGAATGCTGCTGGTTTAGCTCCTTAGCACTCACAGCTCCCTGTGTTGTTCGCATTAAATTAGGTGTCTTTTTGATATCATGGCTTAGGCTACTGATATGGCCAATGTGCTGGGAAAGCTGTTCCACAGAACTGACCATCGTTTCATCTTTTTTTGTTCCTTGAAGAGTAAGCCCAACAACCTGATCTTCAAGACGAGAGTTGCTTCTGATTACGCTTTGAGAGTATCTGTCATTTGCTTTTGAGACCCTGTAGGATGCATCCTGAGCGTTGATCTCCTCCTCTGTTAGGCTTTGAGTGGAAGACTCAAGAGTTGCTTGCTGTTGCAATGCCTGCATGTCCTGCACTGATAATTCCTCCTCCTGTTTCAACGAGGCATACAAGTTAGAGTCAGACTTCCTTTTAACATAGGACTTTGTTTCTGAGGAAGGCCTGTTGTTCTGCAGCGTCTGGGAGTGAGCTGGGGATGCAAAAGGAGACTGGACAGATGGCAAAAACTTTTGAGACTGCGGAGAGGACTCTTGTGACTGAGAGTTCTGAGAAGAATGTAAAGAAATATAGCTTTGATTAGGACTCGAGGCTGGAAGAGTTTGTACCCGAGGAGAGGCATTAAAGGAAAGAGAAGGTGACGTTAACGGTAAAGACTGCCCTGAAGAATAGCTTTCTGAAGGACTAACAGCTGCTAAAACTTGTGATTGAGATGAAAAATTAACTTGGGACTGGGTAACTGGAGATAAACCCTGAGAGTGACTAGAAGAGTAGCTCTGAGCTTGGCTGACTGAAGAAAGTTCCCTCATCTGCCCAGAGTAGTTCTCATTTGGAACTGAGGTCAATACCTGTTCCTCTGAGGAGTAATTTAGAGTCTGACTGTCAGAAGTAATAGCTTGTGATGGCCCAGAAAAAGTCAATGTTTTATACAGTGAGGGCAGCTTCTCAACCTTGCTGGATGAGAAATCCTGTGAGTGGCTGACAGGTGGCACATTCTGAGCCTGGCATGAAACATAATTTTGTGACTGACTGACCGACAAGAGGCTGGGGAGCTGTGCTGTAGAATAGATCTGTGCTTGGCCTGTAATGACAGAACTTTGGTTCTGTGCAGTTTTGGCATAGCTTTGTGTCTGCACAGTGGGAGCTACACTCTGAGGTTTGGGGGTCTTTGTTGACCTCGGAGGCTGCTTCATGGAACAGTTCTTCACTTTTGCTGTGGAAGCAGATGGAAAACCGGGTGATGGAATTGCAGACGTGTACGACTGAGCAAGTTCCACCGTGACTTGAGACGTCTTCTGCTGTGGTCCTCCATTGCTCACCTGAGTAACATCCCCAACCGGACTGCAGGATAATGCTGAGTGCCTAGATGTATCCTGGAAGTTAACTCCACTTGTACTTGTTAAATAGCTGTGTAAGGAATGCTGTGAAACAGTCAGTTGAGGCTGGACAGACTGAGTACTCGAAGGCCGCTGGTGGTGTTTAATAACACTACATTCTCGCTGAAGTGCTCTATCCATGGAAGCAGTGGAACCAGTGAAGACAGAGGTGCTGTAGGCCTGAGACACCTGCTGAGCTCCTCCAAGGGTCGAAGGCAACAAACTGAACTGAGGCTGCAAAAGATGGGGCGCAGACTCTTGAGCGGAACGATATGTTGATGACTGGGGGGGTACACTGGTGCTCAGAACGGAGCTGCCCAGGCGCTCAAACGTCAGAGCAGTTGGAACAGTGCCCTGTGATGTTTTAATCTGTAATAAGGGATCGTGGGTAGTTAAGAGGCCGTTGGATGTAGCACTGAAAGTAGCATCATGAAGAGTAAGAGAAGGAGTAGTAGCAAAGTTCCTGCTGCTGAAGGTGTTGGGATGCTGATACGCTGATAAAGCAGAGGTTGGTGGAAATGTTCCAGAGGTTGGCAAAGCTCCGGTAACAAACAGCTCCGTGGCTGTCGAGGAATGCATACCTGGAAAAAACAAAAAAAAAAAACAAAAAAAAAAAAAAAAAAAACAAAAAAAAAAAAAAAAAAAAAGAAGGAAAAAGGACCATAAGGGAGCTTTATAAGTTACAACGAAGTTACAAATTGCATTTCTGTAAGTCATTTAACTGCAAGCTCTTGCAGCATTTACAAACATAATGTTCTTTGGGATCACCACCCTTTAAAAAAATCCACACATACATAGGGAGGCACTTATTGTGGGTAATTTTCAAAATGGAAGTGCAGGGTTTTTTTTAGAATGCCAAACTCTATACCTTAGTGAATTGCTGAGGGAAAACCTCATATCCTTAAGATGCTAATTGTTAATTAAAAAAATTGTACAAGATTAATTCTGCTTTGAAATTGAAGGTCATAGTAAACTGATCAAAAGCCCTGGCCACCTTTAATAAACAGTAAAAAGGCAAAATTACACCTTAGCAGTTGCAATACATACACAATTTAAAGAAGCAACCCCATCTCCTGGATTTACCCTCATCAATAATTTTACAACTCACTTTATGGGAAACATTTCAGAGCATACAGTGAAATAGCTAATGGTCTATACACTCTGCAATCCATTTTCTTAAAGTAGGGGTTTGACTTACAGTATAAGCAATAAATATAATTTGTATGCTTTCTAAAGTGAGAGTCCCAGATATCTACAGACAGCAATTATCTGCACAGTGCAATAGCAACTATACAACTGAAAAGCATATTTCTTATTTGCATCCAGTCATTGGTATGTACATCCTGGCTTAAACAAAATTTCTCAACAGAATACACTACTCCAGCTGAAATAGGAGTATGAAATTCCTTTTCAAGCTTTGAGGCTTAGAGCAGTGATCCATATCATTCAGTGCTTTTCATCCTGTAACTTGTGGACACTGGTGAAGTTTGTGTACCCAAAATCTACCAAAAGTGTAGAAGGTAAGTTTATTCCCAGAGAGGCTTAAAATTCTTGTAAAGGCGTCAGTTTCCACTGGGAAATTTACCAGGGTATGCAAATCAGAAAAAATTAAAATCAGCAGAATGATTTGACCTTTTTCAGTTCTTGCACTTAAAACAGTTTTTAGCTTAGCATCATTTAAAGATAAATAAAACTGACAGTAAACAAAGTTTGTTTTGAAACAAATACTTCAGTTAAAAAAATATTTCATTTCACAATCCAGTAAGTCTTCTTAAGCTGACTGCAACTTAATCATGCAATTGCTTTTGAAGTTTCAGGTGAAGCTGAGAAATAAATTCTTTGTTTCTCCCTTTCAGTGCAAGACAAACTGATATGAAGAGATGTGATAGTGAAGGAATGCCAAGGTATTTTTCCTTAGTCAACAATAAGGTCTTTCTGAGTGAGAAAACATAACCAGTGCTTTAATACATTTCCCCCCCCCCATTCTAAAAAACCGCAGCATCATGTACAACTGGGTTCTCTTTCATTCATCCCTACTGCTAACACAAAAGAAGGGTCATCCAGAAGCACCAAAGGAAGGGAAGAATTTAAATCTGTTAATATCTCATCTAACTTGCCTTTTACCTTTCTCTTCCATAAATCAAAACCCTTCCAAAATACATCTGTAACTTCTTAAGCTAGACAAGAGCCAATCAAAGGAGCACTACTATTGCAGAACTGCTGGGCTTTATATTCTAATATTTGTTCAGGAGCAGACAAAAGAAAGGCATGGAAAAGGTACTAAGTTGCATGCACAGACACACCCTCACTACCCTAAGAAATCAGAACACTGATAACACAACCTACAGATCAAAGGAACACTTGGAAGGACAAATATAACAAACACAATGTTCTTCTTTTTTTTCCCCGAAATCAGCAGTTGCAGGGTTTGGAGAAAACCCCAATGTAAGAAACCCTTCTAAAAAAAGGTCACCTTGCAGAGGGAAGAGCTTTTGCTTTCCCTGATCAAAAATATTTTAGAAGACAAAGCTCTCAAAAGATGCTTGGGAGGATCAGGGGTTACAGCAAAGCAGCAAAAGTATTAAAGGACAACAGAAAGCTCAGAGAACTGGTAATATTGAAAAATGGGCTTACTGATGAGTTCTTAGTAACGAGTACTGAGAAGTCTCTCAATCACTGGTACCAAGATCAAACCTGACCCACAGCATGTCTCCCCATTCTTCAGCATTCACTGTTGGGCAGGCTGCAATGGAGAAAATGCTAGGACGAAGAGAAAAAGAGATTTCTTCCCAGCTGACATTCACTTGTGAGGATAGGTCATCACAGCTCTAAATTCCTAACTGATTTATATTGTTTGTCAGATTACCAATGTGCATCTTCATCTGTGCTCCCACATATCTGCTTTTGCCAATGCTGAGTTAAAAGCCAGTCTCTACTCTCAACTTTTTGAGTAGCTCTTCACAGAATGCATCTGCACATTTCCCTTAACAAAACGAGTGCAAAGTGTCAACAAAAGGACTGTTCCACTCTTGCTACCTTCTGCCTCCTCCCCAAATCAGAACAGCAATCATACAGCTGCACTGAGACACAGATCAGCCTGCTGATACAGAGGGAAACCATCCCACCAAAGGAAAAAAGCCACTCAAATATTCTCTGGCAGATCAGTGAATAGATCCAATTCACTCCACAGCTGCACAATCACGCCATAAGATTACCCAGAACTTGAAGCTACCCACAGATGCAGTAGCAACACTTATCTTGGTGTGACTGTCTACAGTGAGCTCAAAATTTGCAGTTTCCTGCTCTGCACAGAAGGCTTGACAGATGGGGGAGGTTTGTGGAAGGCAGCTAGTCTGCCAAAAGAGATGGCACGTTTGTTTAGTTGTAAATTAGACCCCTTATTTCTATGTGACATGCATCTCAGACCTTCTTTTTGAGAACACCTTGCTCATTACTTCTGTGTACAAAGGGGCCAAAGCTACCCACAGACTTTTAGTACTAATATGACAGAAGAACTATCATAGGGAACAGAGTTTGAGAGTGAAAGATTTTCTAGGAGGTACAGGTAGCATGCTTGAAAATGCTAACAGTGATAATGAGACTAATTCCAAACAAAGCTGGGAAAATAAATTTGACTTGTCAGACAAAATAATACCCTGTGCACCTAAATGTCTTCTAAACAACCAGAACTTCTGCTCATCTAAATCTTATAACGTAATTTTATTGATTTTGATATTTTTAAATATTGAGATGTAAAAGATGTAGAAAACATGCAGCCTTCTCAATTAGTCAGAATATTTTTGTTTCAAATGCTCCCAAACATTCAATATAACAATAACAAAATTTTACTTCAAGAGAAAATTTTCACCTGTCTGCCAGGAAGGAGCCCTGAATTGTGGCAAAAGGGCAGATCCTGAAGAGACTGCCTGAGCAGTACGAGACTCAATAGCAGAGAGAAAATTCATAACTGAAGAAGTTTCCTTAGTGTTACCTCCAGCACTGTGCATACTGGTGTCAAATATTCCCGAAAGACCTAGATGATAGTGGAGGGAAATGAAAAAAATCCAGGTAATTCAGATGAACTTCAAAGAAGCAAAACCAAGTAGCAAAGATATATGTTCATAATTCACTAAAAACCCCAAACCCTATGAAACATTAGCAATGTAAAGCACACTTGATTTTTGTATGTTCAACTGTTATGCAGTGTTACAACTGTAAATTGGAACTTCAGTGTACATTTTAAAACCTATTACTAAATGTATGTCAAATATGAGGCTTATAACAGTATTTAGGAACACCACTAAAATGTTTCCCCTTATCTTTCCCTTAAGAGTCACTGTTCTATTTTCACCTGGTTAAACACTCAGAATTCCTCCCGAAACATGTTCAAATTTTCTATACTCGGTTTCTCCCCTTTGGGCAGCGTATGGAAGTTTGGACATATCTACAGGAATGGCACATGAAAAGGGGTTTTGGTTGCATTCCCTGTTTCAACAAACACCTGTACGTGTTTCCCATTGCCGAGACCTTTCAGTAGCAGGGGGTTCAATGGGAAGCGCTGGTGAGATCCAGAGTTGTAACTGGGATTATGTCAAGACTGCAATTCTGACCCTCCACCATCCTGATCAAGGACCTGGCCAGGAGACCACAGACTCCAGTCAGCACATGAGCTCACACACCTTTCTTGGCAAACTGGATCACAAAATTAGCATGAAGAGGTCAAGCCCCCTTTTCTGACACAGAGACAGGACACCAGGATCAAAGACAGACTCCAATGCAGATATAACATAGCCTAAGCCATTGCTACATTTTAAATTAATTTTAACTCTTGCCCAGCAAGATGTGCACATGAAGTACCAGCAGCAGCACATGAAGTACCAGCAGCAGCAGGTTCCCACTCTCCTCACTTCTGCTGCTTGCTTTAGTCTGGATGTGCTGGCAGCATTTCTGTCACTGGCTTGGAGGCACAAAATGTTTGGCCCTTATGCATTGGCCAAATCCTGAAAAGCTGTATTTTACAGAATAAGTGCAGCTTTTTAAAAAACAAGATACCAAGCATAACCTGCCTTTATATTTTCCTTTCTACTTAGGACATTTTGATAAAAGCTAACAACCATTAACTTTCTGCTACACACTCAGCTTTCCTAATACCAGTTGCCACCACTTACATGACAAACTCCCTTTGATTATAAAATTCATTAACTTTTATCTAAATTACATAATGTTTTGTTTCTCCTCTGTAGCTATTTAAGGAGTATTCCCATGATATGGACACTTACCAGCAGGATGTTGTGTAGTTGAGTATCCAGGAAGTTGATGAGAAGCTGTATATGTCTGTCTGTGAAGGTCTGTTTCTGAATGTGATGAATGTCCTCCTCCATAGCTTAAGCTAAGGAAGAAATTAAAAATTATTACCAAAATGTGCAGCTATAGAAACAAAAAACAATTATGAAATTTCAATCACAAGACACAAAGTTACAGAAATACAGGAAAACAAAAGCCCAAGATCAGACAGATCTAGTTCTGTTAGGCTATCACAAAAAATATTAAGCAGACTAAAAAAGTACTACTGAGACCTAAAAAGCCAAAGGGTGGGGGAAAACATCACAAAAATCAAAGCTGATCACAGAACAGTTTATAAAGGACTAGGTCAGAAAGACAGAGTTCAACTGCAAGAAACACTCACTGGACACTTTGTAATGATTTACTGATATAAAGTCTGCAAAGCAAGTAGCTATGGATACATGCCCACTTTAACATTTACATTTTCAATTCCATTAAAACTTACAGGACCTCATTTAATTCAAAGGCTGAAATGACTAGGAAGCTGTGGGAGCAATAGTTTTTAAAAGATTTTGGTACTTTCAGCACAATTTACTAAAATTGACAGTGAAAGCACTACCAAGTGACAAATCCATCTTCAGACCTCCTAGCATTAAATGCAAGTTAATGATTCACAGGTTTTATTTAACATTTTTAAGTGAGTCACCTAAATTAACATGATGTTGCAATCAGGCTTAATGGAAGCAAACTGAAAATATATATTGTCTGGGTCCAGACCCAAAACCAATAATGCAGAAAAGAAATAAACGCAATCTAAACATCAAGCAACCTCAGGAACTTGCCAAAAGCCCTAATGATTTCCAGTCTTAAAAGCAGAAAAGAGAGGGGGAAGCAAAACAAAATCCCCAAACTTTCAAGCTTCCCCAGATCTGGCTCTGCATAGCACCTGTCAAATGGGAAAAAAAATGAAGGCCAGCATGACTAAGTAACCACTTACCTTCTTCTTTTCTTGCCTTTTGGACACTAAGTTTAGAGGTAGCTGCTACTTACTCCAGTGCACATGTGAGATTGCTTTAATTTCAAATTTCAAGTGTAAACAAATGCCAAAACAACCCTCCCTGCTGCCCGCTGTAAGGGAGACTTCCCATATCTTTCATCCCCAGGGATGAGGGGCAGTCACTCTACATAAGGAAAAACTGAACTCTCGGTGCCAGGAATCCTGACATCATGGGAAACTTTTATAGAAGACACCAAATAATATAAAAACTGGCAACATCCCTGTGTTTGCTCCATTTTCATTAAGATGATGAGAGGAGCCAGATGAGCCTCTTAGAGTATTGTGACCTGCACACATCATGAACCAGCAAGAGCCTGTCTGTGCAGGACTTTCCTGCCTGAGATGCACCATCAAGGGATGTATTTTCCACTTCAGCAATGCTCTATAGTCAGCATGCCAGGCTACAGCATCAGCCTAAATCCTAAACCAGAACCAAAATCCTTTGAAAAAACAAAGAACCTCAGCTACTGCTTTTTTCAGTTGTGCTCATTGTCTAGCACTTTTAACACCTTTCACAGCAATAATTGCAATTTAGAGAATTGCCAAACCTAAATTCAGAGTCAGCAGATCCCTGTGCTTATGCTGTAGAAGACAGATCTTTGTGCAGTTCAACACTATTGCATCAGCAACTGATTTCTATTATATGCTGACTGAAATCTAACTATTTGTATCACTGCTACGGACAACTGGCAGACATGATTGCATGACACTGTAGGTTATTTTTTTTATTTACAGCAATAAACGTTTTCTATTATTTCCAGACCAAAAAAAAAAAAAAAAAATCAACAGTGTTCTGCACATAGAACATTTAGAACATTACACAAGTAAGAAATGCAAGTATTTTTACAAAAAAAATTCTGAAGTTGAGATAGTTTGGGGTTTTTGAACAAACTTGCATAGCTGAGGAAAAAAAGAAAACAAACCAAACATAAAACTTCAGAGACATGAAGCTTTCTTCAGTTCTTTTTAGTGAATAGAAAAGCACTACATGAGAAAATAAATTTCTAAACTGAAGCATGGCAGCACGTGCATTGTTGGCAAAAATTATCTTCACTCACAAAAATGCTGAGCTTGTGAAAACTTTCCTGCAACATCAACAGGCTGTATTTAGGTTTTCCTGCAAGTTTACTTAAAGCTTTAACCTATATAAAAGTCTGTGGTGCTGACTTCTCTTTCATACATGTATCAAAGGGAAACTCTGAAGTCCTACAGCAGCACAGCTTCCTTTTCCCATTTGGTATTTTCCGGCTCAGAGACACTCTAGTGGTGCTCCAGGCAAGTGGGGCTACACTACACTGGGCAGGAAAAACTCTTCCAGATGAGGCAAGACCCCAAACCTACTACAGCATATCAGGCACTATGACCTCATCCTCTCTCTTTAATTGTAAAACCAAAAGGTCACCAGTAAAAAGTGGATGAACTTTAATTAACCACCTGAAAATTTTGGAAATTAAAAATTTGCCGCGAGGGTTGTTTTTGTTTGTTTGGGGTTTTATTATTTGTTTGTTTTATTTAAAATTTCTATTTATTCTAGTTGTTCGGTGAAGATTGTGTTTAACTTCCCCCCTCTTCACTCCTCTACAATAAACACGTATTTTGTAAAGGACAGGTTTAATTCACACAATACCCCACACCACAGCCAAACACACAAGCCTGCAGACCAGAGGCAGAATGCTCTGGAAGATAAAAGTAACTTGTAAAACAAACTTGGACAAAGACTTTGCGACAAGGAAGCAGCTAGAATTAGCACTGAGATACAAAATAACCTCTAGAAACATTGTTAATTACTAGAACCTCAAAATTCTAGTAAGGATGGGCATCTTAGAACACAAAGTATATGATGGGACTTCTTTAAATATACAAACTGCCAGCTCATAGCTAATGCAACCGCAACCTCAAAAATGAATCTGTCTTTCAATAAAAAACATTGCATTTATTTTAACAGTTAATTGTTTATTGTATAATTACTGCTTGCTGGAATGTAGATTCTTATCTCAAAAAGCCTTGCATATATGCCTTCAGTTTACATAAGCTTATCCTAAACAAGCACTGCAATCTGAGAGATTACTGCCTTAGGGTTTCTTTTTATAAAATTTAACTTTGAAACAGATAAACTTACACAGCATGTAATTCACATATCAAAAATACACCCAGCATGGCAAATACCCTTATGGTTACCAAGCTCTTGTTTGGAAGTTTGTTACAATTGTGTGAGTTCTTATTTGTACTGAAATGTCAGATAAGTTACTGAAGAAACATTCACATTATTCAGTACTTTGTTATGCACTGTTCCAAAAGCACTCGGCCATTATCACTGATTATCACAGTGATTTCCCACTTCCACTGTCATAGAGAATTGCACAATGGAATGATTACTGCTAGGAAATAATGTTAATTTGGCACACAAATTTGGAAAATAGTTCCCCCTGAAGTTATTTTTCATTGAAAAGATACATTTAGTTTTAGAGTAATATCTGAGCATCATCCAGTAAAGAGTTATCACTGTCATTACTGTAATAATGCAATCAAAAAATGCATATGAGAATGGAAGTGAAATGACTCAAGTATTAATCTGATTTTTTTCAGCCATATCAGCTGGGCTAATAGAAGATTTTTACTTCCCCAGTAAAATATCTGGAAGAAAACTGTATAGTCATTGCACTTCATTGTTACTAAAATACCTCAACCTTGATTTACAACTCCTTTTTGTTTAAGTCTGTCAGGAATGGACCTTCACACATCTGTTTGCATTGCTATTCTCACCATCATTTATTTTCAAAGCATTCTTCAATCCAACAGTTTCATACAAACTCAGGTCTCCATCTGCAAAAGGTTATCAAGTCCCATTGCACTCACCACCCTCCTCATCTGCCAAGACAATTATCAGGTTTATCTTCACACAAGTGTGGGAAGCATTTCGCAACTTCAAACTCACATGGAAGTATCATTTTTACATGGAAACAAAATTTATCTGCAATAAACACTGGACATACAAGTAAGTACTTTTATTTCTTTTACTTTCTTCAAATAACCTTGTTCTCCAAGTCATCCACACAGAATAAAACACAGAAATGAAAAACAAGCACTTTACATAAGTATCTTTGTCCCCTTTCCATGTAATGATACTACTTTTACTAAGTATTAAGCAATTTTTTTCATCTTTCTACTTTATTTTCTAGGTAAATCTTCATTACAGCTTAGCAATTTTTAAGGTTTTTGACTGATTATTTTGCATTTGGTGTTTTCTGGGGGGGTTGTTTGGGTTATGCTTAGTTTAGTAACAGCAATCATTCAAATACTAGGGAAACTCACAATGCTTACATGGAAAGCAGACTAGAACTCTTGAGGAGCAAAGGAGACTTCTGTGTGCAATTTCTTGTTCTTAGGCACTTGTAACTCCTGCCTCTCATATAAAACAAAATTGCTAAAGAAACCTGCACGTTAAATCACAGAGCACTTCCAAAGCATTCAAATGGCGTGGGCTGAGTGAAACTGGACACCTAAAAGACAAGTGGGTGCACAGGAAACTCCCGGCTTCAGGAGATCCCAGAGGTGCTCCCACCACTTTGAGAAGGGAACTCAGTGCCCCAGCACTGGGGTCCTGCACAGGCTGACAAGCCTGAGACCAAAACAACCAAGCCCAGACAACAAAAGCCAACAACCCGGCGTGCACACAAGGCACCAGATTTGAGGCAGACCAGGAAATCTGATCTCATTTTTGTCTGCCCGTTCTGGCTTACTGAAAACAAGAGCTCCTGTGAGAAGATGACTGGGCACAGCCCCCTTCTAATTAAATCACCACAAAGGAGATTAAAAAGAACAGTGATAGGCCCCTACTGGCAAGAAAATACCTTTAAACTTAAACCTTGCATTTTATCTTGCTTGAGATATATGTGAAATAGGGGAAATATCACTCAAGTTTCCCTTTCTATCCCAGAGCCTAGACACTTGGCAAAGGAGTCTCTCTCTCCAACCAGCTACTCAGCTGTGCTATAGCAAATTCCACTCAGAGACAGAAATCCTAAATATAAGATATAGAAACTGACACGCAGTTTACATCTCTTTTTGCCCACCCTATTTGAATTTAGATGTGCAAAATGCAGTTCCAGGTTGTATTAGCTGATGGCAAACACATAGTTAGGATTGCCTTAATATTAGATACAACACTTATTACTTTCCTTAAATACTTATCTTTGTTATTTTGCCTCTACTCAACCATCTTGTGGAGAAAGAATGGAAGAGTATTACTCAAAAACATTACTTGAATTTAATACAGATGAAATAGAGGGTAAATGTCCCTTCAGCTGCCCACTGTAACAGCAAGAGTGCTCTGTTTGCTACAGTCAAACAAGAATGTAATTCAACATTGAGGGGTTATCTGCAGCTCAGAATAAAATTAAAATTTAATAGCAATGTTACAGGTAGATGACTTCATACCAGAAATGGGTTTAATCTTGTATTTTAAAAAAGCCATGACCCTAAGAAGCAGAGGAGGGAGTCACCCAGGAAGAAAGTTGCCACTTAAATGAGCTCAATACCATTAGTAACACCAAGTCACTCCCATCCAACACACTTCTGCAAGTTTAAAAGCACAGAAAGCCCTTAAAGACAACAGAAAACAAAAACAAATAACATTTCAGAAATTAAATCCAATGGAAAACAAATGCCTTCTCAGCCCAGAAACTCATTTCAGTGCAAAATATTTTAAAAATGTATACAATATGTGATTTTTCACTTCTTTTTCCCAGCCACAGACATACTGGGGGAGGGGGAAGACAGTGCAAGCACAAATTTGGGTGGTAGCCTGAAAATGTTGGCAGGTTCAAGAAAAATAGGAAACCAGCCTACTCCCTGCATCTAATTCCCTTGATCCTCTCATTAGATTATACAAGACAAGACAAACCTTAACATTGTATTTGCACAAAGAGAAAGAATATTTAACAATCCAGAACAGTTGCAGTGTCCATGTGTCCTGGGGTGACTTTATGATGCTGAATTGTATCCCCACTCGTCTGTTAAGCCCAGAAATAAGTTTTGTGCCTTTAAACCTAAGGAGGGGAGAAGGAAAAGGGGTGGAATTTTTTCATGGCTCTATTTAAAAACATAAGAAATTGTCTCCACAGAGATATGTTTGCCCCACAGTGCAAGAAACAAAAGAAAAAAAAATTGCTACTTGAAAAATAAAGTTCACTGCTGAAAAATCAAAAGAAAATCATCTCTAAAATTAATACCTCAAGGTACATAATACATCAAGAACAGCATACACCTTTTACATTTGCCTAGCCTGTTCTTTTATTAGATGTCAATATTTTTAAGTATTATTAGCACTACCCTTCAAGATAGATGATTTTTGGAAAGACGGAAAATACAAAATCAGCCTCCAGTACTGAGGTAAGTCAGTAAACCACAGAGGAGCAGCATTTTACTGACAAGCCCCACTGTTGTTGGCTATGGCACATTCTCAGTTACACACTACACACATCCAGTGTAGAACAAATCCCATCCTAATGCACCAAAGGCAATCACCCTCCACTCTTTCATTAAAAATGAAGCTGTAATGTTAATTTCCCCTTCAATTCAAAGGCAGAGGCACCAGGAACAGGGCTGAGGCTGCCACAATGTGGGCCAAGGACTGCCTGGAGGTACCTGCAAGAGGAAACACTCGTTACTTCCTCGCTTTCTAGGAGCAGAGATAAGGAGCTTCTAAGAAAGAGATTTTGAGGTAGAAAATTACATGCAGGGAGCTGCCTCAATAAGCAAAAGTTCACACTGTTCCTGTGATTCTTCACCTGAATATATATCATATCTTAAGGGAATAAAGAGATTTTAGGACACAAAAGATCCATCTTCCTTTTATTCCTGTGTTAATGTGTCTGAACTCCTTATGCTTGATCCTTTCAAAAATGAAAAACAGGAAAGTCAAAATAGTCTTACTGGGACTTCAATACCTCAGTGCAAGTGCTGGCTTGTCTGATTAAGTAACCTGTGGAGCTTTTAACAACAAAGACAATATAAATCTGTTTTCAAAAATCAGTTAAATTCTTTCTTGAAAATATGTATGTGAAAACTAATAACCAGATAAAAATGAGCCATTTATAAACTTCAACTTCAGTCACTACCAAGGGACTGGACAAACTGCTTCATGTCATGTTTTAATGCATGCAACCTAAATTAGCTTTCTTTGTGAGCTTATTTATGGCTGAAATGCAGGACATTTTAACAAAATAATTTTATTTTTAAATCAAAACTGGTAAAATTGGAACCGCTTCTCTCGGCTTTGACAAAAAAAACTTTGTAACTTAACCAAAACAACTTTCTAACAGAAATTTTGCAGCTCACAAAAAAGAAACTAAAGTTAAACTACTTTGTCAGTCTAGAGCTCCTGATGCATGTTTTAAGATTTCGAGGTCTAGAAAGGAGATTTCAGTGCTTTCCAGCTCTGAATATTTAAGATTAACTTTGATGTCCTTATTAACACAGTATCATTTAAACAGATAGTGTAACACATTCCTCCCAATTTATATTATAATGCAGTGTCAGAAATAATTTTAAGACTTTTTTTTTGCCAGGCAGTGTTTTGGGGATTCAGACATCCTTTCTGATGTCTGTAGGAAATTGATGTATTCTATTCTATCAGTGCCTGCAGAAACAGGAGTACCATTATGGTCTGTGGAGCTTTCCACCATCATAAGATCGGCAATCTTATTTTCTTGCCTTTTGAGACACTGGATTATTTTGTCACTACGTTTATTTATCCTCTTCCCTCATCTTCCCTCTATGAAAGAACTTCTGCTTTACCCAGCACAAAGAGAATAGCTGTGATTTTTTAAATTACGAATACTCCTCTCCTAGGGTTTTACTTACAATTTCAAAGGATTCTTGTAACAAACAGTAATGGCAATCTAACACTTTTTCTCTGATATGTGATGCTATTCTGTTGTCAAAAGTGTACTTCGGGCATATTCAAAACTCTTCTCAAGATCATTCCAGCATTAATGGTTGAACACACAGCATAATCCCCTATTACAGCTGAGATACACACAAAAAGATCCCATTGCTTTTAATAACAAAATTTTATTTCAAAATATAAAACTCAGCAGAGCGTTATCTCAAGATGTGGGTTAGCCACATCAGAGCCTTAATAAAATTACAATTCATTTCACCTATTGAAATGATTTTCAACCCTCATCCTCCCACAGTTATTACAGCATTGTGTTTCGTGGCAAGCTCGAGTCTTACCTTTAGGGTACTACAGGAACACTTGATATCCCATTTCTTAATAAGCCCTTTATTTTCCATTTATGTGGAAAGGATGATGCTGAAGTTGAGATTTTCATCACAGAAAGAGGTAAGAAGTGCAAACACAGGTGTGCTGAGCACTGACAGAGCCATCTTACACTGTCAATGGGCTGCTCCCATCACCAAACCTGGAAGCACCTCCCAGTTCCATAACCCAGGAGATTCCTTGTGCTTCAGTCCAGGGAAATGCAGGCACAAATAACAACCCACTCTGACTTACAGCCCTCACCATTGAGTCTCCAACGCTCAGGACTGAAATGAGGCAGTTCCTCAAGGTTTTGTGAAGTTAAAATGCACCCCCTGTGAAGAGCAGTGGCCTCATGGCCCACAGCCACTGGCATAAAACAGGGCATCTCCTCAGTGACCAAATCTGAGATGGCACATCCTGCCACCCTACAGCCAAACATTTAGGGTTATTAAATGGGCTCTAAGCCTCCCAGCACATCCTCACATCCAGCACAGTGTTTTCCACATCCCACAACACACTACAAAGGCTAAGCAGCTCATGTGAGCTCCTTTAGATTCAGAACAAGAGGTGTCCCTATGACTAACACCACTTCCATCCCAATTTAGGAGGTGTGCCCAGGAAAGATCTAACATATTAACAACACAGTTCAGCATAAAACACAGCAGCCAAGAGTCCTTTACATTAAAGGAAGCATCACAGGGTATTATTAACCAAGTTTATAATGGAAATTAGCACAGCTCTTGAATTTAGCTCTTATACTTCTTCACAAGTGCTCTCCTCATCCTAAAACAGGTTTAAATTTGCATTTCTAACTTTACAAAGGTGACCCTGGCTATCATTTCACTTGTCATAAGTCACTAAGGAGCTGAAAATACCAGATGAACCCAGTTGCTTGTGAATGCTTCAACCAGAAAATGTGCATTGTTCAAAGCTGTAGAAATACAGTTACTGCCACATGGCATTTACTTTGATAGGAAAAACTACACTATATTAAACAAATTCCTTGAATATGCCCCAGATATTGATCTGAGCTTTCATGATGATCATGGCAAATGCCTGAACAAAACCTAGTATCAAAACAGCATACACACATGAACTAAAAAAAAATCCTTTAATTGGTAAAAACCCCTGTATTCTCTTAAAAACAACAACAAAAGGGAGTCTTCTGAAGGGGAAAAGATGAAAATCCCATCTCTCTCCAGTGGTGCTGACTATCAGCAAACTCCAGCTCACCAGTGCCAGCAGCTGAAGGTGATTAACACATGGTTGTGTTCAGAGTAAGGAGGAGCTGGCTTTCTACAACCACTCTTTGCACAGCAAGTGAACAAATGTTCAGATTCAAGAAAAACTTATTAGAAATCCTGTTCTTGGCAGAGGCGGCAGAACACAATGAAATGGGACGAACACGGGGATGGAAGGATTATTCACTGTCTAGCGCTGGAATTTTTGACACGAAGACGAGAGAAAGTAAACAGGATGTGGTGTGGAAACACCAAGCTGCCATATTTCTGACAGGGATTTCCTGGTCACGAAAAAGGGCAGCAGGGAAGGTGCAGCACAGGCTGGTGCACTCATGCCATGCAGGCCTGTGACCCTTTGTCTGGCACCTTCTGGATGACCAAAACCTCTCAGAACAGCTTGCCAGACATCTGGAAATGCTACACGAAGGGCTGGAGCCCTCCAACTCTTCTCACACAACACTGCCAGCTGAAAGAGGAGGGATATCTCCAACAAAATCTAGATGTATGACTGCCCCAAGTATAACTCCTCAAGATTATTAAGGAATAAATGCTCCTTGGTATCCTGCTGTGTAAACACTATTATTCTAAGATAAGGATGCCTAAGGGTGCCTTCTTCCTGCTGAGCATAATTGGTTGCACTTTTCCAAGTCCTAACCAAGCAACACAGCTAGGCATGTAGAAGGAAGATGAAAAACAAGAAAAGCAATATGGGAAAGCAAAAGCTTGTCTAAACATATGTAGGTTCTTGCTGAAATGTTTTGGAATAAGAAACTTCCAAGTATGCAAAAATCCAGGAATAAGAGCTCCTTGCCTCTTTTTGTAGTCCATCATCAGAGAGGTTCTGAGGAGGCTCTAACAAATACAAGTGTCCACTGAGCCCCAGATCTGTCCAGGGCAACGAAACAGAAGAAGCCAGGTAACAATGATAGAATAGCAAGCAGAAGTAAACTCAAAATCTATGAAATCTGCCCAGTGAGACAAGTAAATCTAGTACTTTATAACCATGCACTCTGTCCTCTCTGAAAGCATTTCTCTTTGCTTAAAAATTCAAAGAATTTTCTTTTCTCTGCCACTTGCATGGTACAGCAAGAAATGCTGTGCTGGGAAGGCTGAATTCTGCATGCCACTAAAAGTTATTTTTGTCACAGTTAAGGCTGCTAAGGAAAGTCTGAAGTGAGATGATTAATGTACTGCCTTTAAACTGGTTTTTGTTTTGGTTTGTCTTTTCTTTGTTTATCTAATGTATGGAATAGGCACTCACCATGCAAAGTAACTTCTTGACATGCAAATTTGTGAAAGCTTTGACAAAATACAACAGACAAAGATACCCATGTAAAATACACCCACTCTATAAGAGCCCTAGTATTGTTTAGAATTAATATACTTCAGGCATAGGTGCTGTTTTCCTGAGAGGAACAAAGGTTTTTCTAAAAACAGCCTCCTTCCTATGACAGCATTATGCCAGAATCAGGAGCAACTCCAAGAAAAAAATAAAAGGTGGGCAAAAGTACAGAAGAAACAAGGTGAAAAGGTTGCTCTCTGTTGGTATAAGGTAAACACACCTATGTTTAAAGTTAACAGGTGAAAGGCAAAACACACACATGGGACTGAAACACTTTTTGCATAGGTGGTGGACTACAACCCCTGTTGCTTGCAGAACAATGAATTCTGTACCCTGTGTTGAAGGTGCTGGCTCCATGGGAAAGGGCTCACATCTGAAATAACACTGTAGGTGATCTCAAGAGAGGTCTGGGAGGCAGCTAACACAGACACCAAGTGCTCCTGGCAAGGAAGCAGCAGCACAATTCCTGTGGGATGATCATCAAAGACAGTGACACGGCAAGACTGAGCCCATCTAAACCCTGTCCAGAACCACGGGGAAGAATCCCTGCCAAGGCCACACAGCTGACACCTTACAGCTCTGCTCCCTGCTCACCCAGGTGCCACCCCTGGGTGCCAGTCTGACAGCACAGCCATCCAGCTCGAGCCATTCAGTGTTTCAGCCAGGAAGAGTTTTCTCATGGATTAACAAATGAGACCAGCTCCCTGTGCAGTTGCACAAACACCAGAGGCAAGACAAGGGAAGAGGAAAGGGAGCCCCTTTCAGCAGCAGTGAGCCTGAGCAGCCAGTTCAGCCTTCTCAGGTAACTGCACTCTCAGACTAAGTTTCAGCTCATTCCTTCTCCTAAAAACATCAGTTTTATCACCATTTCTCACTGCAGCAGAATGACACACACTGCTTGAAATCTTTCATACAAAGCTGGCATTAAATCTTACACAGGTAAGCAGCATATAAATACAAACAAGCCTGGCTGGCTAGTTTTGAAACTTTAGCAAAGAGTTTGTAAGATGACCACACATCTGCACCAGGGAAAAGCTATGGGGCACAGAGCAAGAATGCATTCAGCCTCTGTTCAGTCAATCTTTGACCTTCCCACAGGTGTGATTTCAGTGTGTGCTGAATGCAGGGTTAAAAAAAAAAAAAAAAAAAAAAAAAAAAAAAAAAAAAAAAAAAAAAAAGGAAGGCCAATAAAAGCCAGCAAGTTCCTGTAAGGTATCTGCACTATACCATGAACTACCTGTGTTTATTTTGCACACATAAATGTTTCAGATATAAACTATGACAGAAAATTTGTTAAGATGTTTAAAAGCAACCTTTCTGTATGTTTGTAAAATTTAATCTTTCTGTGCCTTTTATTTCAAAAATTCTAACTATATTCCCACATTATGAGCTTTCCTTTCAATACTTGAAATACTATGCCATAGGGGACTTTTTGTAGAATGTGTTTAACAACAAACATTGGTTTCACCTCTCAGAACAATTTCATTTGATGAAAGAAAATGTTCTCTGCTTTTCTAAAACACTCTGCACTTACAGAGTTCTTGTAGCTGTGCAAAAATCCATTAGAATTTAAAATTGAGCCTTAACTAAAACACAATTATCATATAGCTGTTACAATAATCATTAGTTTGACAGCTATGCAAAAACGAGTTAAAATACCCATCATAACCATTTATCATAAAAGTCTCCCATTTATGCAACTTTGCAAATGAACTATCACAGTAACTAACTCTTCATCTTAGATTAGCTGTTACAGGCTACACTAACATAATGCCAGTGCTATCTGCTGTAAAGAATCATATTGAATTAAATTACATAAACCCCCATGTGCTTGCATAGGGCAGAGATGGATACAAACTACCAGGCATGAAGGAACATCAGAGAGCATGGCAATCACCATAAAATTCAAATCAACAACAAAATTATTGTGACTGACTTATAATCACATGTAGCAGATTTGAGTCTTAGAGCTGTGGTAAAAACAGAACAGGATCAGTGAGATCTTGCCACTGGCAAAAATCCTTCTCTAAATGAAACCCTAGGAGTATACCCGCAAGCCAGAGAAACTCAATCAGAAACCTCATCCATTATCACCTGTCTCCACATCTCTTTCCAAGCAATTACAAAAGTCTCTCACACTATTAAACATCACCTGTTTTCTGAATACTCACTAATTCCTGAGCAAGTAGCAAACAAGCATGACATACCTTATCTGCTACCCAACAGCTTGTAACAAAAAGAGGGTTGAAGCACAGAGGCAGGATTTTTCTGACAGCTACTGTAAGAGGCCAAAAGTGGCAGTGCACTCCTAGAGCCACCAGAAATTCCTTCAAGATGTGACAAGCTGTGGGTCAGGGACGACGTGGAGGACAGGAGCACCCCATCAGCCCTGTCCCAATGTGCTCTTCAGCAGAGGTGGCTCCTTATCAGTTAATGCAGTGATCCCAGTGATTCCCACCGCTTCCATCCCCAGCTCACCATCTTCTGTTCCATGGGAACACTTAATGCCACAGCAGGCCTGGTAGCAGTGTCCTTATAACACTTCACCACACACTTCCTTTTAGTTGATAAGGATAGTGCCATTGCACAGACAAAACAGTGCCTGCAAGAAATAGGGAGCAGGATAAAAACCAGATGGCTGAAGTGAAGCGCAGCAAGACAGGAGCAATGCTTGTAGGGAGGAGAAATCATTTTGATGAGCTGAGACTGTGAACATGGCTCTCCACACAAAGGGAACATACTCTGCCACCACACAGCCTGCAACAGCATAAATATGAAATTTGAATGAAATATTGTTATCTATATCACCTAAAGGCTGAATTCTTTTCAAGCAAGTCCCAGACAAACATGACACACATTTTTAAATTTAACATCAGGCTACTGCAGCTTCAGCTGTTAAAATGATTACCTGTCAACCACAATCAAAAACACCACTTTGAAAAATGTGACATGATCTGTAGCACAAGTTGAGGGCATGGACAGCATATTCCTTTACAGTACATCCATACCTTCACAATTTCCTTCCAGGCTGGTGCAAGCCTTGCCAGTGACAGGAATGACTCTTCCATCCCAATTCTTCAGCAACTCCATCCATACAAAAACAAATGCTACCAGCAATAGAGGAAGCCACAAGCACCTAAAGCCCAGTCTCTGCTTATCACTTGGTCCAACATGGTTCAAATCTTTAAATCTGGCCAAAGACAGGGCATATTAATTCTTATTAAAACGACATGAACCCAAAGAAGCCAGTTCAGGAGATTTTCAAGTACAAAATATAATTCATAGTATTTTCCCTGATCTTGGTACAGTTTAAAAAAAAAAATTAAAAAAAAAAGTTTAAATGATTCAGCCAACACATCTTAAATACATCATTTGTCACCACATATAAGCCTGGAGATGAAACTTCAAAGAACTAAAACAAGGTCTTCTTCACATTGTTTCCTGAAGCATAGCATAAATATTGCCATATCATGTACAGATACAGTAATACTAATTTGATTGGTATTGATCTAATGACCTTCTGCATGGCACTTGTCTTCGGACTCTTTTCCATGCCATTTCTTCTAAAGAATTCCCAAAATGTACACTTAAGACTGAATCAGTATACCACCTATTAAAAAAAAATGAAAGCTGTGTTGTAAAACCAGGGGATTCTTTTAAATATATTTTTTTTAAAAAGGATACATGATCAAGCAGTTGTATTTCTTGTAAAATCCAAGAGAGATCCACTTCTGCTCCTCCACTACCTATTCTTAAACCTGGGAAATCCAAACCTCCCTTATGGAATAGTTGGCACGACCCTCAGGAGATGATGAGAACCAGCAAAAGCAATATAGAAAGGTCACTGACTTCCACTGAAACCAACACAGCAACATGACCAAAAGCAGTTCAGTGATTAGGAAGAAAAATTGCAAAGAATGATATGGAGATCTCACTTTGGCATGAAGGCAACTCCTCAGAGAAACTGGATAAAGAGCTCCATGGAGAAAGGGTTTGGCCAAAAAGCTACCTGTCCTTGCAATTCTCTGTGAAACAGGGAATAAATACACAGCTTCACATCCCAGGGAGGTCCTGTGATCTTCTCACTTAACATTGGCTTAATTGCCAGTTGTCTCAAATGCCATGTGCACTACTCAGGAAGGGTTACAATAAAAGAGGAAATCTAAAACAAATCTGGGAGAATAACTAAAGTAGAAAAAAAAAAAGAAAAAGAAAAAATCTCTGGTAATAAACTTCAAAAGATTGTGGTTTTTTTATTAAGAAAAATAAGTAAAGCAAGAAATTAATTAAAACTCATAAGAATTCATACTCAACATACAATGGGATGTTGATGAGGCTATAAACAAGACTCAGTGGCCAGAAACTAAAGGTAGCCCTCTTCGTATCAGAAATAAAATATAAATAAATCACTTGTACACTTTACTAAGAATTGTGCTAAATTGGAAATTTTTAACTACACCTTCTAAAACGTAAGCTCTATTTACAAATACGGATTGGGAAAAAAAATTCTATGGCCTGCATTATGAAGAGGTCAGACTAGATGATTGCAACAGTCCTTCTGACCTGATAATCTATTAATCTTATCAGACATGTCTGACCACTTTCAGAACCAAGCGCAAAGTCATCTATTAGCGCACCTACTTTGACGGGATATTTTTAGCCCGACACTCTTTTACCTTTAAACGCCGTCGAGATGGGAACTGCAGATAAATCAAGCGAGAGACATAAAAGGCAGGCGATAACGAAAATCTCATCACCTAGAGAATACTCGTTTTAGCTGGCAGAGTTACACAATCCAAAAGCAACCCGAAGCCAATAAGATTTTATTTTCCCCGCACTTCCCGAAACTTTGCAGAACTCTACGCGGGACCGAATCGCTCCAGACAAGTTTTGGCTGAGAGGAGGCTCCGCACGCCCCGGAGCAGCGCTTTAGAGTAACGAGGTTCGCCAGGCTCAGGAGAAATGGAAGGGCGCGGGGGATGCTGGCGCAGCGCGGTGGGGCCGCCTCCCCGGCCCGGTGCCCCGGCGGGCAGCATTGTTCGGGCGGGCAGCGCCGGTGCCCGCGGCCCCGCTTCCCTCCGGGAGCCGGCCGGGAACGCGTGAACTCTTGAACCCGCGCCGCAGCCCGACGCGAGCCTCCGGGGCGGGGAGACCGCCCGCCCCGCCGCTGCTACCGCCGGGGACGGCGGGGAGCCCGCGCCGCCGCCCCCCGCCCGCCAGGACTCGGCCTCCGCCGCCCGGCCCGGCCGGGCCTCCCCGGGCCCCGCTCGCCCCCCGCCTTGCCCTGCCCCGCCCCGCCGCCGGGCCCCCTCGGCCGCCCTGGGCCAGGCCCCGGCGCGGCCCCCGGCCTTTCCTGCCGCAGCCCCCTCGGCGGACCCTCCTCACCTGGGCTTCAGTGTGCCGGCGCCGCGCTCGTAGGCCCAGGAGGCGGCGGGCGGCGCGGTGCCCGGGGCCAGGGGCTCGGCGAAGCCGCCGGGGGTCGTGGGGTAGTTCCTGTCCATCATCGGGGCCGCGGCCGCGGGGGCTCCGCGAGAGGGCGGCGGGCACCGAGCGGGGCGGGTGGGGAGCGGCGCCTCATCCGGGGCGGGCGGCGCCGCGGCCCCGAGCGGCCCCCTGCGCTCCGCTCCCGCTCAGCGGCGGGCGGCGGGCGGAGCTGCGGGCGGCGGCGGGGGCTGCGCGGCCGCCGGACCCATGTCGGGCTGCGCGTTCCCAGGATGCTCCTCCCCCGCCGGCGCGCTGGGGCGCACGGGCTCCGTGTCCGGGGGCTGGGAGGCCGCGGCCGAGGGGCTGTTGGGGCCGCCGGCAGCAGCGGCCGCGGGGGGAGCGGCAGCAGCGGGAAGAAGAGGAGGAGGTCTGTGACCTGCGGACGGGCGGCCGCGGCCCGAGGGGGAAGCGCGGTGGCGGGAGCGGAGCGTGGCGGGGGGCGGTAGCCGCCACCGGGGCGGGGTGGGGGGGCCGAAGGCGGGGACGGGCGGGGTGGCAGAGTCGGCTGTGGGGGAGGCCGGTTCCTCGGTGAAGCGAAGCGCTGGCGCTTTGTTGGAGGAACCGGGGCGGGGCCATGTTGTTCCCGCGGAGGGGAAGCGCCGTCAGCCGTGGGCTCCGGGGCCGCCGCCGCCAAGATGGAGCCCGAAGCCACCCCATTGTGGGGCCGCGCGGGGGCCGCCTTCCCGCCTGGGCCTGTCACTGGCACCGGCGCTGACGCCGCTCCCCGCGCCCGGCCGCCTTCCCCCCCGGGACCGCCACCCGCCGCCTCCTCTTTTATGTGTCTGCATGTCAGAGCTTCCCCAAAGACTGGGCATTCCCCGTCAGTAAGTCACTGCAGGCCTGGAGCCCGAATGGGATCGTATAAAGGGATCACAGAACGCTTTGGATTGGAAGGGGCCTGAAGGATCATCCAGTGCCATCCCCCTGCCCCGGGCAGGGGAACTCTCCACGGGGTCAGGTTGTATCCGACCTGGCCTTGAACACTTCTAGGGATGGAGCAACCACAATGTGTTCCAGTGCCTCGCCCTCCTCACACTAAATAATCTCATTTTAATATCTACTCTAAATCTACTTCCAGTTTAAAGCCATCGCCCCTTGTCCTATCACAGACCCTTGTAAGAAGTCTCTTTCTAGCTTTCTTGTATGTGCCAGAAGTCAGCTCGCGAGAGAACAGAGGGAATATCTATTTATTCTTTATTTATTTTTATTTAGTCTAAATGCTAAAACTTCGGAGAGGTTCTAGAGGCCTACTTTAGCGAGCACTGGCTCAAGCCGTTTATTTTTGTTGAGAGCAGTCTAAGCCACCTGGTTTGAAGACAGTAAATTCCTGTATCTACCGAACGCTTGTTAAATCAAAGAATGAGGGAGACGGGCACCATCTGCACAGAACAGGGCAGGAGCAAAGGAGACATCAGCGTGTGCAGGGTGATGATGTGTGAACTCTGGTGTCTTGCTTTCCCTGCAGATTGAAGATAGGCAGGCCGAGATGAGCAGGAGGAATGTGCCTCAGAGGTAAAGAGGAGGAATATGCTCTTGAAAAGAGGGTGACTGCACCTGAAGGCATTGCTCAGAAGAGGAAGGTGTATGCTAATGAGCGAGTAAGTCTTTTGAAGATTGAGTTTGTAGCACTCCAGGCAATACTGAACCACAGAGTGAAATGAATTCTGTAGTGAAACGCATTTAGAAACTTGGCTACAGCCAATCAGATTAGATGTTAAAAAAAAGTTACAAAAAGCCTCAACATTGGAACGAAAAGATGGAGTGATCAGTGTTAAATGAGAAAGCAGAAGGTTATGCGACTTCAGGAGGGAAAGCTGAGGTTCTGCTTTTCTCATGCCTAATTTCAAGAAGCAGCAGGAAGGAATGCAGCTGTTAACGGGGAGGGAAAGAAAGGTAAGTGTGAAAGTCATCAGGAGGATGGAGGAGTGAAGTCACCCAGAGGCCAGGGCAGAGGGTGGAGAGAGAAGCAGCAGCTCACCAGAGCCAGAAACCAGCAGAGTGAGTTTTCCTTATGTTTGCATAAGTTAGCACCTGTATGGCTTGCAGCCGGAGCAGGGCATGTGGGGGGTGGGAGACCTTCTTTCCCTGAGAAACAGGAGGGGTCTTGTTTTACATATGAAGGAGGCCTGATGACAGAAAATCACTCCAGTTGTATGCTAATGCTGAAGCGTTTGCCCTGCTGATATACTGAAAGTGCCATTTCCAGTGGGGAAGGACCCACAGTTTTTTTATTTCTCTGCAGGATGTCCATTAATCTCCATTACATTATTACACTTAGAGCACATTGTTTCCCTCAAGTGGGCCTGAGAGGAGGGGGATACACAGAACTGATATGAAATGCTAGTTGCAGTGTTTGGTTTTCCAAGGTGAATGTGTTGCTGTGGAGTTTCTTGTCCCAAATTTGGAACGATGTATTAATAAATTGTAAAACTGCTAGTGTCTCGTTTGTTTGTTTGTTTGTTTTCCCTCAAGTTGGGACAATATGAACTGTAAAGAGCACCATTATGTTGTTTATTTCCATTACAGAACTGCTCTAAAGAGAATGTGGGGGTGGGTACATGGCTGTAAAATCATGTTACACGAGAAATCACAAACAAGCCCCCGTCCAGATGCAGGGGCAGGGAAACACAGACAATGCATTTATACCACTAAATGAACCACAGACACAGTGTTTCCCCGAACGTTGCTGGAGTACATCCTTTTTTCTGGCAATCAGGTAGTGAAGTTGAGTGAAACAAAAATTGTGACAGCTGTTAAGTTTAATTTCTTTTACGTGGTTTTAACAGAGGTGGAGTAGACTGAAAGCTTAATCACTAAAGTCTGTAACCATCAAAGTCAGTTCATCCAGTGATTTGCTTTTCCTGTGTATGAGATAAATCTTGTCCTGAGATCAGCCAGTGAGACTTCCATAGTTTTCTCATTAAACTGACCCCTGCTGCTCGTTGCTGTCCTCTGTCTAGGAAATCTTTCTCAAAGTTTGTGCATTTTGTCTTTTTGTACAAATGATATTTTGTAACACTTTTCTCTAAGGCAACAAAAGAGTATGTTGAGAGTAAGTGCTTTTAAGCAGCTTTTCTGAAGGATCTGTTCAGGAGTAGAAAAATTCCTTTGATAGATCACCTTAATTAGATTTTTTTAATGTTTAAAGTGTACAAGTTAAAATGTATATTTAGAAGTTGTGTTAGGTGTGTTAATGATTCAGAAACTTGGATTCTTGTCTTAATAAGGAATGGTTTTGTTTCAAATGCAGCTGTTACTTGCTGTTTAGGAATTGAACTTTGGTGGGCCAAATGCCTTCTGAACTGTAGTTCATAACTTAGTGCCTGTAGCGATATTGTATGTGCTTCTCTCTGAAGTCAAGAATTTAATATAATAAAAATACCTTACTGAAACATAAGCTAATACAATTTTTCTCTCTATTTAAGACCAAAATCTTAAATTGAAGCACTGTAACACAATCTGTGCAGCACACCAGCCTGGAGCTGAATTGATTTTTTTTTTCTCATTTCTTTCCCTAAACAGAGAGTCTCCACTTGGAAAAAATAAATCCTTTATAGAGTCAAAAATGTCATTTGATAGCTAGGAGACAGATATAAGTACTTAAGGTAACACTTTAATGGAAATCATCTGCTTAAGATCTGAAGCGTGATCTCCAGTGCTGCAGCATATGCTGCTGCCTCCAGATGTGGTGCGGCAGCAGGGCTGGGCTGCCTCAGCTGCTTGCTAACACCCAGAGGAGAAGGCCTGACTATCCCTCCTTCCCTGCTTCACCCTCTCATTTCTGGTGATGAGCTCTGGCCACAAGGTGAGTAGTGAATTCACTCCACTGGCTCACCTTTTTCACCTTTACCTTTTTCTGCCAGAGGTAATTTTTCCATAGTTTTGGTGAGCTGAGTCACTTTGCCTTTGCCTGAAATGAGAGGTGGCTTTGGGGGAGCAGCATGGTGTGCAGCTGGGAGGAGATGACAGGGAAGTTTTACTTCTGATGAGATGTTGTCTTGGCTCGTGGTGTATTCCATATGGAAATCTCTAAAGCCTAGGAGTGCACTCTGCAGACAGTGATGGGCTCCTCTGCCTGTGTGACATTTCAACCAGCATCAAGCCAGCTCTGTTGCAGAACTGTGTTAGCTAATATACACTGCCCCTTAGGGAAACTTTTCTGTTTCCTCTTTCTCTTTAAATCATTAGCTGTTACACAATGCTGAATGGCAATATTGCTTTTTGAGGTCTAGTTACATGTTTAGAGTGAACCATATATATATACCAAATGAAATGCAGGATCTAGCTAACGGGTAGTTGGCAGTTTTCTATGATTTTATCATAATTAAAGCAATATATCAATCACAGACCCAGAGCCAAAAACATGTTCCAGATCATGATTGACATAAATGTATTTATTTGTAACTGATATATTTATTAGCTTCTTTGTTGCCGTGCTAGAATTATTACATACGTTACCAGAAAAATGTCTGGCAGTGTTTGAGTTGTGTGATTGGTTTTTGTACTGTATATCATAGAATGGCCTGGGTTGGGAGGGACCTTAAAGATCATCCAGTTCCAGCTCCCTTGCCATGGGCAGGGACTCCTTCCACTAGACCAGGTTGCTCAGAGCTCCAGCCTGGCTTTAAACACTTCCAGGCATGAGGTGCCACAACTTCTCTGGGCAACCTGTGCCTCACCACTCAGACAGCAAAGAATTTCCCCTGTACATCTAATATAAAGCTACACTTTTTCATTGTAAAGCCTTGCTCCTTGTCCTTGTCACTACATGGCCTTGTAAAAGTCCCTCTCCATCACTCTTGTAGGCTCCCTTCAGATCCTGGAAGGCCACAATTAGGTGACCCCAAAGCCTTCTCCTTTCCAGGCTGAACAACCCCAGTTCTCTCAGCCTGTCCTCATAGGAGAGGTGCTCCACCCCTCCAGTCTTTGGTGATCTCCTCTGGACTCACTCCAACAGGTCCCTGTCCATCCTGTGCTGTGACCCTGGAGCTGGATGCAGAGCTCCAGATGGGATCTCAGCAAAACAGAGCGGCAGGATCCCTTCCCTACCTGCTCTCACAGTGCTCTGGATGCAGCCCAGGGTGGAATTGGCTCTCTGGGCTCCAGGGGCACATTCCTGGCTCATGTCCAGCCTCTTACCCACCAGCTCCCCACATCCTTCTCCCCAGGCCTGCTCTGGATCTGCCCATCCCCAGCCTGGGTTGATACCAGCGGCTGCCCTGACCCAGGTGCAGCACCAGCAGTTGGTCTTGTTAAACCACAGGAGATTTCCATGGCCCCACTTCTTGAGCTTGTCCAGGTCCCTCTGGATGGCATTCCGTCCTTCAGGAGTGTCAGCTGCACCACTGAAGGGTGGGATGTACAAGACTAGCCATGCAGAGGACTACATGGTATGTTACAGCTTTAATGGTGTCATGGATGTTCAAATACCAGGACAGCACCACTGGGGGTCCTTGTGCATGGGGCAGGATGTGGTGATTCTTCACAGGGCCAGCAGTTGCTGGGTGTGCTTTTGGCATCCTTTTTACTGCGGGTACAACAAACCTGTGTCTGCACTCTTTTTACAGTGTCTCTCGTTATCCCCAGTGCCCTCTTCTTTCACAGAAAGCATTGCTCCTGTACTTTGCTTTTCCATGACAGACGCCTGGTTTTGGTCTTGTTCTGGCTCCTTTGCATTTAATTGCCAAAATATTTTTTTTCTTCCTTTAAGAGGCTTTCAGCTAAACCTGTAAACTGGTCTTTGCAACAAAATTCTTAGTATGCCTTAGGGCAATTTTTGCTGGGCTGAAAAGAATCATGGAAGAATAGTCAGATGCACATGTTGGATCAGCAGCTTCACCTGTTGTTGATAGAAGAAAGCAGTTAAAGGCAGAACATGCAGTTAATGGTGCAAGTCAGATTACTGCTTGGTTGTTGCAAGTGGACAAAAAGGATTGTATTTCAGCACATAACAGTACTTTATTTTAGAACTATCACAGTATCATAGTTTGCTAACATACACAAACATCTTAGTGGTTACCTTTCAGTGGCTATTTGTCAACAAAAGCTCTAGCAATAAGTTTAACAAATGGCCTTGTGCTGAGAGAATGAATCCTCACAAATGTTTAGCAGCAGTGTTTTGGAGACTTGAGGACATTCTTTTTCAGAAGCTAATGTTTTAAAGATAAAACAAGTAACTTGAATGTATCTAATCAGATGAAGTTTGAAGAAGTTCAGGCCAAAGCTGAGTTTGGTCTGGTGTATCAACACATTTTGAGAAGTGCACAAAATAAGGTTTCTGCAGCACATGTTTGTGTTGAGCACTGTTGGACAGCTACACATCGTGGATGCAGCACCTTTGTACAGGCTCTGGCTGCTGCCGGACTGTGGTATCCTGCATGAGCAGGAATGAGTGAGTAGATCAGATAGGCAGTAATAACATGAGTATTGGTTAGGCTTGTTAGTAATCACTGACTGTGTTGTTTGTTGTAATTGTGATTCTGACCAAAGCAGAAAATTGCAGTTGCTTTAACAGATTAGATTTTGCATTTAATTTGGCATGTGGCCTCTTTAAACATAAAGTTAGGCATTAAGATGTGTGAATAGGGAAGAGTGCTGCTTTTCAAAGAGCACACTCTATCTTGGAATCTCACAGCAAATATTCTCCTTTGAATTTCTTCACTTATTTTGCTCTGTGCATTTATTTGAAAACTTGAGTATATGTACAAATAAATGAAGCAAAATCTTCAGAATTCATTTTATTGAGCTAAAGTTGATCTATGAAATCTTGACTTCTGACACGATAAGAGATGATTGAGCTGGTAGAAAGCTCACTGCAGCAATGAGGTGAAAAGTCTTGTTTCCTTTGTGTTCCCAATCCTCCTCCTGGCCATGTGGTTCCACTCCTTCCAAAGTGCCATCACTGACATTTGTGTTGCCTCAACTCACTCACTTTTGAGAAAGCTCTCTGTGTGTTCACTGGATGATTTATGAAGGGATCTAATAAGGACCAGAATGGTATAAGGTAAGTGGGAGAAATGTGCAATGATATGTAGGAAAAAAACCCAACAAACTTAAGTAAAACCTTTGATCTTGAACAAACTCATATTTTTTAATAGGGAGTATTTTATTTTAATTCTTACTAGAAGATATTTTCCTTTGTATGGTATAATTTCTGGGTTTATGTATTCAGTGCTTGCTGATCTTTAGAGAAATTAAACTGAAGCTTGAATTACTGAACAATCAGAGATGTTTCTTGTTTCTTAAATGAAGTAGGCACTGCTTCGGAAATTAGAAAGAGGCCATTTCAAAACTTGTGTTGAACTGCACCAGTTTCTAGGCTGAAACATTTTTCTTGATGCCTTGAAGTCTGCCTGCTCCCTTTAAAGTGTGAGCTCCTGGAGGCTCCCAGAATGTGGGCAGCAAGATGCCTGCATCTAATGATCCCTCCTACTTCAGTGTTTTAGTAGGCTGGGTGCTATGGAAAAGAGCAGGAATGAAAGAAGGAATAGTTATCCCAAGACACCTAATGAGAATGAAGCATCTATCTCATCAGCTGTATTTCAAGTATCAGTTCAGTTGACTGGTTAAAAAGCTTCATTGGATATTTAAATCTATGAGGAGATTTGGGTAGTCTGTGGGGAAGAAAAAGCACAGCTATGACTATTTTTTCCAGAGAGTAAATCAAGAGTGGCTTAATTTAGTGAAATTCGCTGTGCTCCATATTTGCTCTGTCTAGCTGTCCTCCTGCCTGTTTATGAAAGCCCATTCACACTATATCATGTGTACCTCCACTTCAGACTGAAACCACCACTTCCAAATGAGGAACTCCTGCTTCCTGCCTTGATTTTTCATGCCTGTTCTGGTCCTTACTGGAGGGATCTTTCTTACTTCACTACCCCTAGGAAAGTGGTATATTTTGGTCATACCATTGTGTTAAATTTCACCAAAGGCCTGACAAAAGTCAAGGAAGATGGAAGGGTTGAGTTGGCTTTTGTCTTGAAGAGTTCATCTTCAGTGTCTGCAGTTCATGGTTCAGAACCTCAGGTAAACTGGAGAAGTGGAGCAGGAAGATCTTGTCCAGAGTAGAAACTACCAATGTTAAAGAAAAAAAAAAAAAAAGGCCCTTTTTCTCTACTAATAAGTGCAATATGGCATGAATAATCATATAACAGTAAAATGGTTTGGCTTGGAAGGGAACTTTAAAGGTCATTTAATTCCAGCCCCCTGTAAAGGGCAGGAACACCTTCATGGATGGAGCCCCATCCAACCTGGCCTTGAATGTTTCCAGTGATGGATCCTAAACTGCTCTGAGCAACTTGTGCCAGTGTTTCACCACCCTTATGGTAAACAGAAATCTTGCTTATATCTAGTCTAAATCTGCCCTCTTTTAGTTTAAAACCATAATCACTTGTCCTATCATAACAGGTCCTGGTAATAAGTTTGTCTCCATTTTTTTTTTTTTGTAAGCCCCCTTTAAGTGCTTTCAGAAGAGGGCAACTCCATTTAAAAGACATCAAAAGGGTTGTCAGAGGTTTTATTCATTTTTTTAATCATAGGCTAAGTTAGCATTTTCTCTTTTACTGTGATTAATTTAGATGAATGTTTATTTGGAATTTTTTACAAAATGTTTACAAAACATTTGGAATGTTTTACAAAAGAATGTAGAGACTAGCAGAGCTTCAAGTATTGCTACCCATCACCCAAAAATGACAGCACTTGAAATCAAAGTTAGAATTACATATATAGCCAGTGACAACTGCATTCAAGATATTCTCACAGATAAGTAGAAGGAAATATGTTCATAAGATTAGGTAACTGTTTATACAGTTCAGAAATGACTGACAATAGACAATAGCTAAACAAAGAGCACGTTATCTGAGAAGCTCTGCCTAAGATTTTTGGGAGGAAAATACATGCAAGTTCTTGATTCTGGAAATGATAGTGATAAGTTTGTAGTGACAGGAATTAATTGAAATATGTTTACAGTATAGAAAGATCATGCTTGAAGTGTTTGAAAATGGCTTTTAAACCTGGAATTTCTTTCCTGTTCTCTAAACCACATGGAACAAGTGAGGATAGCAGCAGTAAAACTTTTGTTGGCCAGAGAGTCTGTGGATAAAAAAGTTTGGTTTGTTGTTGGTTTTTGGCTTTTATTTATTACTTTGATGATTTATTAAAAGCTACAAGCAGTGTTGCTAATAAGCTGCAGGTAGTAAAATTCATCTCATTTACAGCTGGTAATTCAGGGATTATAAGGAATTTTGCTGTGCTTTTCAAATTTAACTTTCAAGGCAGATCAGACTGAAACATCCTAGTTAATAGAAGTGGGCAGCATTATAACAATGGAATACTCTAAACTGGGTTTGGCAACAGCATTGTGGTAAATAGTTTGGCAGAGCATGATGCTTTTTATTACCTGAAATGATCAGTTACCTCATTTTTTGCTCCCATCCCCGTTCAGCTGAAGCCAATAAAAACCTCGCCATAGACTTTGTCAGGACCAGAATCAAATGCTTCACAACTCACATTTTCATGAGCTGTGGTGAGGGAGTACACTTCCATGTGGTACTTTGGTTTTGCTGTTCTAATGAATTCACAAAATGCCCAACAACCCCCCAGCCTCTAAATGCAGAATTGATAGATCACATAAGCAGGCTTTCTTATTGCAGCAGTAAACTGATTCAGTGATTTATTTTTCAACTGACACAGCCAGAGATCACTTTCCTGGCCCTTATTATTTGCCCCGATTAATAAACTGTCTTGTTTTATAAAAGGTTGCATGCTGTAATCTTCTGTGATGCTGAAAAGGCTGTTCTGGAAAACTGTTCAAGGCAATGGCTAACAGCACTTAGAGTGACACATTTAAAACAGAGTATGTGTGTTTACCAGTGTTTTGTTTAGACATTTCTGCTTTCAACTGTCATAGTAGATCTCCGTTAAATCACTTAAAATCCACTGTCTTTCCTAAAGGCCTTGGAAAGAAGTGCCAAAATCAAAACACTGATAATTTACATCTCTATACAAGTTAAGGTAACTTGCTGCTGCTTTGCTCCTCAAAAATTTTCCTCCTCCTCCTCTTCCTGCTTAATCACCAAATACTTTGGGTTGGAAGGGACTTTAAAGATCATTCAGTTCCAGACATCGTGCCATGGGCAGGACACCTTCCACGGGACCAGGTTGCTCAGAGCCCCATCCAGCCTGGCCTTGAACATTCCCAGGGATGGGGCAGCCACAGCTCCTCTGGCAGCCTTTGCCAGAGCCTCACCACCCTCACAGTAAAGGATTTCTTCCCAATACTCAATCTAGCCCTGGCTGTCAGTTTAAAGCCATTCCCTCTAGTCGTACTACATGGCCTTGTAAAGCCTCTGAAGTACAAGTAGTTTGCTGCTTTATATATTCCATTAGCAGCTCAATTTTTAAGAGAAGCTACATGTAAAATTTGAAAGTGTGGCAACCCTTCTAAATTAGTAACTCCCCCTAGTCTGTCTCTTGTTGGTTTCCCCTCTGTTAACCCTGTTGAATCATGAGTTCTAAAAAGAGACAAGATACAAGGTAAGAGTGGGCCAGGAGTCAGTGTATAAAAGAAGGAAGACAAACTCAACCCAAACAACTGCCATTCATAGGAATTTTCTCCCTCTGCAAGGAGAAGTAAATTTACACTGTGTTCAACTAAATTTTAAACTTTGCTCCTTCTTTGTAAAAAGCAGGATGTGCCTTCCAAATTCTGCAGTATGCAACCAGTGTTTGAATGTCAGCCCCTGCACATTTTCAGGGTCTAAGGTGCAGACTCCTTGAGTAAATTTGAGTGGTTTACTCTACTGAAAGGGCACTTTACTGCCCAAAGCACTATGACATTGATGTTTTACACTTATACTCTCTTAAGTTTTTTTATTTATTATGAATGACAAGATTTTTGCTTGTATTGCATGGAATCAGTTTCAAATAATTTGTAGGAATAGTAGAAAAATAAGCTTTCCAGTGATTGAATGGGGTTTTGTACAGTTTCTCTAGTGTATTTAAAATGTGGCTTTGCCAGATGTCTGTAGTAATGTTAAAGAATCTCTGAATGCTCGTAAGACCTGTGAAATCCCTTTCCTTGGAAGTGGTCCTGTCAGTTCCATTAGTCAATAATTTTTGAGTCCCAGGAAAAGTCTAGGTAGAAGTGTGCTCTAGAGCTCAAAATACACATTAAAAAATTTAAAATTTGTTAGCTAAATGAAAGGGAAATACAGAAGAATGTCTTGGCAAGCTTAGGATTGCATAACTTCTTGTAACCTTGTATTTTGATTGTCAACAGTGACCTCACACAATTCATTTATTTCAGTCTTACAGAACTTCAAAATGCTTTTACAAGTAGGGCAAAAGTGATCCCCAACATGGAGATTCCCCCATCTCTCAACAAGAAAAAGAAGCTGGAGAGATTTGTGACTCAGCCAAAGCCAAATCTGATGGTGAAGTTTTGGGAACAGGAACACCAATGGCACTGCTATCAACTGCATTGCATGTGTTCTTCAAAGGGCAAGACTTCATTGTGTAGCACTGTCAGTGTGCCCTCTTTATATTCCAAGATTTGGAGTGGTTTCATTATTACAAAGACATTTACAGATTGAAAATCTCGGACCAATTTTCTGCATCTCATTCAACAACACTGTAGCTTCTAGTATGTTAAAAACAATACAGTTCAGTGAAATACTACATATTCATTTCAACCCTTAATCCTTTAACTTTACAATATAAGTGGATTGTAGGCACCAAGTTGAAATGTAATATGCTGTTGTCAGCATTGACTCAATGAGGAAAAAAGGGGGGGCTTGCTTTTTCTTAGTGTGTGCCTGAACTGTACAGCCACTGTCAAACAAGAAAAGAGCCTGACACGTTTCCTGTGAGACCCTCTGCTGTGGCTTCCTGTGGTAAGGAGGCCAAGGGACACCAGTGGTGGGCAGCAATTTGCTCAGCAACATCCACAGGCTGCATAATGCTGGGGGTTGGTGTTTTAATAAGATGTAAAGTTAATGGTGGCTACAGCTGTAGATACAGAAACTGTCTTGACACAGTGAACCAGTAACTCCCAGAAGCTCTTGACTCGATTTTTGATCAAATATGATGTTTCATTCTACTTAAAGGTATCATTTTGTCATCCCTGTAGTGCAAGACACACTTACTGAAGTGCTTCCAGGGGGTAGTTGAGGCTTTGGTTTGAAAGTTAAATGTCTCTCCCTACCTTTCAGCTTTTAAACTATGAAAGAAACATTAGCTGTGAAACATAGGTAACTTTTTAAAAAGGGACACTTCTCTGGCTTTTTGCTGAACATCCACTGGCCCACAGTATCCTATTTATTCTCTTTGACCTGGTATTTACTGTTGAACATCAAAACAATTTGATGCAAGTATACTTTGTGTGAATTGGTAGTGTGCCATGTAATGAATGCATCTCTTTGATGCAAAATTATGATCATAAAAATACAACAAATTAAGTTGTGTGACCAGCAATGTGTAAGACAAACCAGTAGCAGTACTATATATATATTTTTGAAAGATCAAGTTATGAAATAATTTTCACACTTACATCTATTACAAGAACGAATAGAAGGAAGTGAATATGTCAAACAACAAAGTTTGTTGCTTGACAACAAAGACTTCTTACGGTGGTTTAAAGTATTGAGTCACAAAAAATGGTTAGTGTCAATATGCTCAATTAAAATACTGTTCTTTCTGAAGAAAAAGAAGATGAAACTATTAATGAAACATCAATAGTTTGATGGGATGGCTCATAAGGAAGAGGGCAGCAGTCCAAGACCTGCTCTTTATGTGTTCTCTCCTCTTAGCACAGTGACTGTGCAAAGAACACTCCTGCAGCCTTTGCAACAGGTGACCTCTTTTCCCAAATGGGAACATCACTCATTCCTAGTTGTCCAAAAAGATCTTTCACATTTTTGTAAATCATCTTGCAATATGCAAGGGAGCACACACTTTTCCAAAAGTATGTTATGTTCCAGCAATGCCCCCTGCCCCCAGCAGCAGGTTTGTGCCCTAGGGGCCAGGAAGGGACATGGACTTCCGAAAGAGCCTTGGATCCCTAGGGGGCCCTGGGTAAGGGGGTGGGGGCACAGGGCTGTGCTGTCCATCTGATGTCACTGCTTGCTCGTAACTGGGCAGTCCTGAGTCGTCAGCTCTGACAGGAAGGGGGTTTAATGAAAACTCCTCATGCCTCCTAAACATGTTGGCTGAGTTACGTCTTCTGCTTCTCACGTAGTCCAAGTACCTAAAGAGAGGTAACAGCAGGTAAGTGGCAGCTTTTGCTTTAAAGGGAAGCAAGATAAAGTCTTAATCATAAAATAAACAAAACCCCAAACAAGCCCACAAGAGAAAAAAACATGCCTTCAGTGATCACAAAGACCAGAAGCCAAGTACTCTCTTCAAGCCACAGGGTAAGAATAGCTCAGTGATGTGAAACTTATTGGGAAGAGAAAGCACAGATTCCTCTTATATTCCTCTCAAGTTTAGGACAAAGGAGCACTCAAGAGTAGAGACTTGGTAAAAAAGCATTTCCTCCGAACAGCTTCATCATCTATTACTACAACTACCTCACATCTGAGGTAAAGCACGTGCCATGAGGAGCAGACAGCTTATTTAAAAGCACCAACAGAACACGTTAGACTTCCCATTGTAGGCCCCCACCTCCTAAATTGATTCCATCATCTTAGTAAGAATATTTTGAAACTGAGAACATATACACACAATTAAAAAAAAAAAAAAAAGCAAACCCAAAGGTTTGGGTGTGCAATATTATGTTTTTGTGTTATTAACTGCTGGTGCTCACTTAACTTTGCTTCTAGGCATGTAAGAACTAGAACTTCCACTGGATCTTCTGAGAATGCAGTTAGACCAACCCACAGTGATTTTTAAATGCCACTCTTAAGCAAGAGTTTGTTTGGGTGTGTGTTTGGGTATTTTAAGCAGTGCAATGCCTTACTCCGGTGGTTGCCTTGATTTGCATCTGCTCTTGCAGCAGTAGAAGATAATCAGTGCAATTATAACCAACAGCACTCCAGCAGCAACCAGGCTGATGAGCAGTCCTGTGACGTTGATCTTTTGTAGTGCCTCGTCACCTGGAGAGAAAACATGGGTGATTTTCTTTATGTGTTCTTTCCATCTACCCAGCCTGCAGTTTACACTGTAAAATACTACTTGTGCACTGCTATCAGGCTGTTCCTTCCACAAATGTCTAACTTGGTGAGAGGAGCTGTAAATCAGTGCAGCACAACCCAAGAGTATCATTCACAGTCAGCTTAAAGCAGAAGGGAGTCGATATCCATCCCCTTTTCTCTACATGAATTGTTGAGGTGCCTGTCTTCTAATGCCTTCCAAATATTCCTTCTACTACTTCTACCTGTGACCTTGATCAGGCTGTAGATCGTTCCTCAAGTCCAGCTCACCATTTTTTATTAAACATCTGGCATCAGACTACGCTGAGCCTAAATCAGGCTGTTATATATTACTATTAAAGAAATGGGGAGAGAAGAAACAAAACCAAACCACAGAGAGAAGCCACAGCAAAGCTTACCAAATGTGTAACAAAGAAATGGTCAAGGAAATTATAGTTTTTACCTGCAGACCCACAATGGATCCCACTTTAAGACACTTCAGTTTAATCTTATCAGATAGTTAAATGTACATAATATAGATAATATAATTAATTTGTACAGTTCACAGTGATCTTCGGTAAAAAGGTAATTTCTGATTTCCTTAACTGAATGCATGATCTACTAAGAATGTACTGATATAACAACCAGAAAATATTGCAATATAATAAAAAAGTAAAAAGATGACTTACCTATTTTTACTCTAGGATCTTTAGTTGAATAATCTTTCCAAAAATCCATCTATAAAACCCCAAAAAGAATCAGATTTATATGATATACACAAGTGACAGGCTTACTGACTTATATGTAATATGGTACCTTGGGCAGAATTTAACATTGGCATATACAGAAATAACTCCTGCTGAGGGACTTGTATTTACTCATCCAATGATATTTTTCTTCTACAACTTTGCATTAAAATTTCTCAGATCCCAGTTCATAAAAGAAAACACTGTATTTAACAATCCAGTGTTACCTCATATTTCTGCCTGATAACAGAAGAAGTTAGGGTATATTCTGACACCAAAAAAAAAGCTTACAATTATGTTTTTGCAAATCTCTACAAAACAGTATTTGAGACAAAGTTAAGTTCTTAAGATTCTGACATTTGCATGAACAGTATTTGAATTCATATCTGCTAGGAAAAATAATGGGATTCATTTAAGAGAAAAACTTTTATGTTTTATGACCATCAGAAATTAAATGTGTTGAGTTATAATTTTCACTTTTGCTACCTAGCAAAAGACTCCAGCAAGATTTCAATTTAACAATTTGATCTTTTTCTTGGGAAAGTGTTAGCAATGGCAATGCCACCTTTAGAGCAGGGGTGTATTCCTTGCTCTTTCTGCAGAGCACACCTAGAATCACAGAGAGATTCTTGCTGCTTGTGCAACAACCAGTCTTCAGACAATCCTCACATTCCTTTATTGAGCTGAAAGGTTTCTTATTGGTTTTGTTTTAATACCTCTATATATACCAGGTTTCTTCTCAGCTATGTCTAGGTAGGGAGTTAGAATATGGTGCTACAGGAATACTCAGCAATAGCTGAACTGCAGATTTGCTCCATACTGGCCTCTTACAAAACATTTATTTGGCATGACACAAGGATGCAATCAGCCAATTGATACAGAGAGCATGTGCAACATTTAAATTGGACACTGAGAAATTACTAAAAAAATCCAGAAGACTGAAAATATGGGAATATCCGCAGGTGGGACTTCTGAAGCTTCATTTCTATTTGTTTGCAGAATCAAAGTCCACATCTAAAGTTTTTAGGACAATAATATATATTCAAGTGCATTCACTGTGTATCTAAAGCAAGAACCCCATGTAATTTCGATATCTACTTTTAGAACAAAATAAGTTGTCATCTCTCAGTGCTGTGTTAGAGGAGTTACAGTATTTGTGTAGGATAATTTATGTTACAATAACTTGTGTACAATAATAAGGTCATTTAGCCAATGACTTCCCTCACTATATTAAATTCAGCTTGAACTGCTACCGTTTTATCAGGGTCTTCAAAAAATTCTCTTGCTTCTTCATAATTGCACAGCTCTTCATAGCATTCCCTTTCCAGGTTATCATCTGTGAATGCTTCAAAATCAAATCTGTTGTTTAGAAGATGTCGTCCAATGAATAAATTGGCCTCTCTTGCAGATGTGAACACTAATAAAAAAAAAAGAACTCAAGTTGATTGAAAACAAGTTAGGAAGGCTAAGTTTGGTATTTTTAAAGAATGGTAAAGATTTAAAGGAGCACATTGGGATTGTTTCTTTCTCTCAGCAACATACAAGGGAAAGAAATACCAAGGTCTTCTCCTAAAACGTCTTCTTCACTACTATCTTTTCTAACTATGTAAGATAAAATAAAGATATTTGCCTTTCTCATAAGCCATCCCAGCTATTCCTTATCCTAGCCAAGAGAATTCGATTGTTGTGAGAACTGTTGGTCAAATTTTGGGATGTGAGCATCAGTTTTTATTGGAGCTCTTAAGAACAAAGTAATTGTCATATAAAGCAGAATTCAGTCAGATCCAAAGTAAGCAACACCCTGACCTAGTGGGGGAAGGAGGCAAGGGTGGGGGAAGGAAAAACTCAATATACATTTATCAATATTCTGGTATCTGTGAGTACCAAATTTTATTTACAGAATTTAATTTTCAAAACACTTCAGCAGACTCCTATTCATTCTACAGTTGTTCTCTTTTCACAATCATGGCACCAAGCTTTATGTAAAGGTGCCATATTGCCAAGTTTATCTGTTTTCAATTTGCCCATGATATGAATTTTACTGACAACATGCATTTCCAAAGAAATTTACTTATTCTCTTCTTTTGTGCCCCATGAGGCATCATGGAGTAAGATGTGAGGTGAAATTCCAGACCAGTGAGTGAAATTATAGAAGGCTTTGGAATACAGGAATGTATTTCCTCACTAGGCATTTTCCACAGTCAAGTTTTAGCCTGCTCTTGCTAGTTTCTTATTAAAAAAGTTACAGGACAAAACTAGGTTTCTAGTGAAAGCCTAATCACTGCCCACAAAATTCAGACTATTTGGTTGAGCAAAGTGACTAGAGGATTATTTTTACAAGTGTAATGCAGAAACAGCGTTGTTACATACCAAGCTGGATGGCTAAAAAAGGAGATGAGATTCAGGATAAAGTTATTCAGCTACAAATTAGCTTTGTGCTCTTGTTAGCCTATTTGGCAAGAATATCACATTGCTCTGGAATTTTCACCCTAATAGTTACTGTTAGATCTTGCAGTGGTATCTCATAACACTGCTGCTGTCTGAAAACTGAGAAAACCGCAGTATAACTTACATATTGGTTGTTTATGTCTTTAATATTACAGTATATGTAAGGAATATGACAGCATATATTTATATAATTTGCATACTGTTACACTCTGTACTGAAGTAGCTACACATGTGCACATGCATTTGTTTCTGTTATTCTAAAGTAACTGCAAGAAAATCTAAGCTTAAAATATTTATACTGTACCTAAAGAGTAACCAGAGAAAAGGACTTAACAAAAACAGAAAAAAAAAACCAACCCAAAAGCCAAAATCAAAACTCCCTCAAACTCACAAGTGGAAAGGGAAAATAATCACATGGGGAAAAAAATATTATCAATATTCTTGCTTCAGTGGAAATTACAAAAGTAACTTCAGTCTTCTGAAGCAGAGATCTTCAGTTTTGCTCAGCAGTGTTTCACTCTTTAGTGTGCAAGTAGTATTATTAGCTGTCTTTTGAATTAACTTAGAGAACTCATGCATTTTGTTTAAAATGTAAGGCAAAAGCAATTCTAGGCTGGAGCCTAGAACCCTCAGTTCCTAGGGACACATGGACCATTTTTTTCTTTTCAAGTATTTTTATCCATTTATCTGCACTTTTTGCACTTTGTTGTGTATCTCCATATCTCCAACCTACTTACTACCTGGTGATTCAAACAGTATTTGAAGAATGAAACAGATGGATTTGAATTGTGTCTTAACGAGGATGCAGTTCTGCAGTCCTTGGTTTGATAAAATAACCCACACAGTTTTAGGATGTCCAGCATTTAATTAAAAATGCAACCACACAACACATGCTCAGTAAAGCATCTCTGCTGGTAACAGCTGTTCAGAAAATGCTGAAGGGGGACTTCTCAATGCAGGTATCTTTGGCAACTGTGCTACTTGCTAAATTACTGGACAAAGGGCTTGGTCCTTCTCTTTCCAACTCTGCCCTTAAAGGAGGAGTTGTCTGGGCCTGTTGTGAGGAGAGAGTTCTCACAAGAAAGAGGCAGCCTGGCGTTTTATGCCCAGAGCAATATGGACTTTAACAAATCTGTCAGAAGCATTTTTCTGCCAGCCATGGTTGCTGCCCCACATGCTGCCCTGAAGGAGCCTCCTGCTCGATGTGATGACTTTTTAGTCTGTCTTAAGGTTTCAGCACTCCTTGTCCACTGAGAAATCTGGACAGCTAACTTAGAAATTCCTTTTTGAAGACCTGATACTTAAAATGTTAAGCCCTGATTACTTAAAATGTAATGCTTAACATGTAAAGCAAAGCTTAACATGGCTTTGCTTTGTAGCACTTGTTCCTCTGGGGAACCTATTTGTTTTTCTATGAGTTCCTCTCCACTTCTCTCCCTCCACAGGGGAGAACTGCAAAAGCAGCACTGTGCTTATCTTTCCATGACTTCTAAGGGGCTCTGGTACTGGGAGAAAATATGAATTTCAAAAAAACAACCAAATAAACCCTTTAAATAAAAATAAACAACCAAATAAACAAAGCAATTTCAGATAAACAAATACATGTGCTCAAATAGTGCCAAAGCAATACTGTCTTAACATGGGTTTCAAACTTTTTGAATTTTGATGTTACTTAAAGGATTCTTGTTTCAACCACAATAATCCCAAAGGCCTGGAAAAAGTTCAGTTGTCCCAATCTGCACTTACTACTAGATCTGATAAATACTTGATATTAATAGCAAAGTCAATTATCATTTCAGCAAAAGATATTAAAATAACCTGAAATTAAGGGTAGAATAGCTTAATTTTTTCCATAAAGTAAAAAGAAACCAAAACCAAACCCAAACAAACCCGAAATAAACAACAAAACCACAAAACCAAAACAACAATAAGCAAAACAATAACAAGCAAACAACAATTTTGGAAAGCACAAAGTCACGTCTAAACTAAGTTACCGTCTTCCCATTGAGGTTGCTTCAAGTTACTTAATGTGCCGGGGCAGTGCGGAAAGGCGAACATCGTCACAGGCAGTGGACACAGCACCACCAAAACCGCGAACATGGCCGGGATCTGTCAGACAGAAACCAACGTGAGCTAACAGAGAATGACAGCGCAACCCTCTGAAGTGTCAGCGATGAACCCGGAGTCAATCCGAGTCAGTCCTGTCAGTGAAGTCATCCGCCGCAAGCAGCTACACGCTCTTCTGGCTAATGGGCCCCTTGAGAGAGAGACACCGACCCGAACTGGTCCTGCCTGTCTCCTGCCGAGTTATCGTTGTGTAACATCCGCACATGTCACCGGGGCCGCTCTCGCGGCCTCCTGCCCTCCTCTCCTCTCCCGGCCAAGCAGAGAGAGAGGCAGCCCCGTTCGCTGGGGAATTGACGGGGAAAGAGCCCCCGCACTGTGCCCCAGGTAGGCTCTGAAACCGCAGAGCTACGCCTTTGCTGCCGGAGGAGGAAATAAAATCTCCCTGATGGGAACAGGTACAAAGCCCGTTTTGTCAAAGGCATGAAAGAAACCCGTAACTCTGCACGGAGTCACCCGACGCAGGCACAAACACGATCGCTGCCCGAGGCGGGGACTTGGGGACAGCCACTCGGGGACATCGCTCGCAGGGCTGCCCCACTGCCCCCGGGCCCGTCCGTGGCCAGGGCAGAGCGCTCTGCCACCCCCGGGCAGCTCCGGGGGAGCAGGACGAGGTCCCGGGCAGCGCCCGCGGAAGAAGGAGCACCTCATCCCCCTTCCCAGCGCTGCCCTACCTGTCCCGGCGGCGGGCCGGGCGGAGCGGCTCCCGGGGCAGCCTCTCCCGGGCTGTGCGGAGCGATCCCAGTGGATCAGGTGCTGGGACAGCCTCTCCCGGGCTGTGCGGTGGGTTCTGTGAGTGGATCAGGTGCTGGCACAGCCTCTCCTGGGCTGTGCGGTGGGCTCCAGTGGATCAGGTGCGGGCACTGCCTCTCCCGGGCTGTGCGAGGGGTTCCAGTGGATCAGTCCCGGGCTGTGCGGTGGGTTCCAGTGGATCAGGTGCGGGCACAGCCTCTCCCGGCGGTTCCGGGCAGGGCGCGGCGCAGTCACGGGACGCACCCGGGCCGCCCCCGCCCCGCCCGCGCTGGCCGAGCCCCGGCTGGGGCCGCCCTGGGGCGGGGGTAGAAACGCCCCTGGAGCCTGGGCAGGGAGGGGTCATGGGGAGCGCTGGGGAAGGCAGTCGAGGCAGTTCTTCCTCGGGCACTTCCCTCTGCTTTGTTTCCAGACACCTGCCTGACCTCTCAGCCCGCGCCCGGACTCTGGTGCGGCGTAGGCAGCAGCTCCTTTCTGCTCCTGCAAACCCCTTCTTCTGTTAAGGCTGACTTTTTGTGCCCTGGGTTGGCCGCGGTGCTGGGAAGCCGGCTGGGTTTTTGCTCCGGCGGAGGAAGGCGCACGGTGCTGACTGATGGCAGCTGCCGGCTGAGCCAGAGCGGGGGCAGGGTGCGCCTCCCCGGCCGGGCGAGGCAGCGGGTTGCTGCTGCTCCACGGTTAACCAAGCGTTTACCCGGCTACCAGAGAGCCTGGCCTCCACCAAGCTTCCCGAGACAGGCAGCTTGAAGGACCAGCAGTAGTTTTACACCTGTGAAAACTTCCTCCCCCCCCTCCCCGGTTTTGGTTTGTTTGTGCGTTTTATTCTTGGGGTTTGTTTGATTGATTGTTTTTGGTCAGTGACGGTAAACCTTAACCTTACAGGCTAGAAAGGGGCAGAAGTGGTTCCCTGAAATGCACGAGGCTGGTTTGCACCAGCACACACCTATTCAAGAGCTCCCATCACTCACCTTCCCAGAGCAGAGACCAGGCTGAGCACATGGATCTATGGCTCTTTTGGCTTCTCCAAAGCACAAGATAGAAGCAATTAAATCCTTCACGTTTGCTGTAAGGATTTGTTTAATACCGTGAGCTGGGAAACATTAACTATATGAAAAATTTTGGGATAGGTTGGGTTGGGTTAAAAGCTGCACATGAAAGAAACTCTCGGATACATGAGTGGAATGATTTTGCTACTAGGAAATCCAGGGACTGACAGTGATTTGTGTCTGTGCTTGTGTGTCTCCAGTTGTGAATTTGGATTGTGTTCTTTATTTGAATGCTGGAGTGACTTGTATATACAGAAGCAGGAAAGAGTAGAACAAGGGAGTATTTGGTAACACCAGTGGAAGCGATCAGAAATTCCCTGGAAAAAACCAGAAACTTCTGATGTGTGAAATAAGAACTGTTTGGAGGAATGGTGACTGTAGTTAAATATTTACTTTATGACATCAGCACGCTGCAGTTAAGAGGTACTTGATGAATATGTAACTTACAAGCTGGGATGACTCTAATGCTTTTTAGCTGGTGGAGATCTCAACAGAAAATTCTGTATCCCGATTATGTATGTGGTTATAACACAGTGGAGAACTAGAGATAAAAATATTTTAGAAGAAAACAGTATAGATTGTTTATTATCTAGATAATATTAAGGAGACCAGAATACTTACTTGCTACTTGTTGGAAGGCAGGAGGAACTACCACTGTAAAGGGCCTTACAGGTTTGTGCCATGCCCCTCTACTCAACCCTCGCCCTGAGTTCCTACCCGAGTGTCTCAGAGAGGGTGGTGCCAGCTGTGAAATAGCTGCTGACAGCTCCAGTGCAAGAGCATGAATGTACAAGGACTCTCTGGTGCATTTAAGTGTAAGTAAAATACCTGCATGCCAACGTGGGAACTTCTGTTGTGTCGTAAAAACAGCTGCGTGTGAGGAAACTCTGCTGTACAAGATAATCTCCATTGTGTTATGCCAGCATTGTGTATCACTGTTAATAGAGGGGGGAAAGATTTTTGGAATTGCTCACATATGCCTTCTGGGGAGTGGATGTGAATCCATCCCCTGGCCCTGCCTATATCAGAGGAGAAGGCTCCAGGTGCAGACTGAGAGTGATGGATCAGCCCCATCCAAACTCTCTGCTGGAATTCACTCCTGCTCTGAAGATGGAGGAGCAATGCAGTAGAACTCTGGTGGGAGAGGCCCTCAGAGCTTTAACAGTCATCAATGCTTACCCAAATATTTTTGACCGTGCAGCTTTTAGCAAAAAGTTTGTGTCTTCTGTCTGTGTGTGCACAGGTGCTTGTGCAGATGTGGTGGAGATTTTTCAAAACCATGTGACACAAAACCAGTAGAGCTTATGTATTATTGAGATCTAACAAAAAATATTAGGTTGTTATACATTGGGAGAACAGGACAGTGCAGTCTTTTGCTTTGGAGAAGACTGTGACTTTGTCCTGTGTGTCCCTCTGAGCTCAGCCTGGGGTTCCAACTCTTACTTTGAGGACTGGCAGTGAAATCCCCACTCAGGGTGGCTACACAAGTAAATGTCTGTGATGAAATTCTGTGTGGGGCCAGTGTGTTATCAGCTCCACAAAGGTTCATCACGCTCTGAGGGCTGACCAGCAACCTCCCAGAAATGGCTTTAAAATAATTGTCAGACACCTGATCAGGTGTGCTTTGAAAAGCAAAAGGTTTTAATTAAAGAGAAAATAACTAACTATCCAAACCAAAAACAAAAGCCATGCACAGCTGCAAGGAAGCCCCTTTACACCTGGCTAAGACACCCCAAAAAGCACCGAGCATCTCTGTGCTCTTTCTTATGTACTTAGTGTTTTAGAAGGGTTATCTGACTAGAAACAGATACAGGTTTTGAGAAACATCCTAAAGATCCAACCAGTGCTCCTGTGCACAATTACATTGAGAGAAGCAAAGAAGTTTCTGGTGCTTTTCTCTTAAAAGTTCTGAGGTGCAACTGAAACCCCTTTTCTAAAATGGGAACACCCACTCGGTTGTGGGTGTGCACTGCAAGGTGGATGTGTGAAAACCAGCGCTGTAGGTAATGACTAGAAGTGTGCTTGAGCTCTGGTTTATTATGCAGATCATAGAAAAGGTAAAGATAAGTGAAAAAGGCTGCAGCAAGTGCTTGAGATAAATAGAATATTTCCCAAGTATATACAGTTTTTAGCATGGCAGATCAGTAAGTTCCTTTTGTGAAGTATTTTTTCAGGTAAAATAGCTTTGATTAGCAAGGTGTGTGATGAAGATGCTCAGAAGGATGAAACCATCAATTAAGATATTAATTTCATCAACCTTTTCAGATAAATACCAGTATGTAATATAGTAGATATATAATTAAAAATATTAGGAGAGGTGGAAAATAGGAAATTATATTACTTGCTTTTAATGGTGAGCACATAACTTGTATTTCTAAAAATATCTCTAAATTATTTGCCATACTAGCTAGTACACTTATTTACCTGTCTTTTTGAACTTCACTTGTTGCTGTGATGTTTGGTAAAATATTGTTGGAGAAATCAAATCTGGTGCTGTTGAATTGAACCAGAACTGTGTATCCCTCACAAAAGAGAGATGATACCAATCTAAGATGTTCATGCACTGATTATTTGATTTTGGATATACTGATTATTTTGCTGCAAATAAATAGTGGTGTGTTCATTTTTATTGTTCAGATATTCATTTCAGTATGGTAAAGAACAATAGGCTTTACTGATTTTTGACCAGGAGGACTTTGGATGTAAATATATCCTACCATAATTCAAGTAATAAATTTCTTACTGTTCACTTTCTCATGCAGTATTTATCAGTTGATCTGATAATGAAACGACACAAATGTATAATTGAGAATTACAAATCCTCTCATCAAGGATATGTGGAGCTGTGTGTATCTGGCCTGTTCTTTGCAATGGTTTATTTGATATCCCAAATCATATGGTATAGATCTGGCCTTGCTACAAAACTATTTGAAGTTCTTATGTTTGTTAACTAAATTTCTGCCCAGGTAGCTTGATTTAGGAGTAATGGGGTTTTGCTAGAGGTAATTGAATGTAACAGGTTTTAATTACTGGTTTTCTACAGTTAACATCAAAGGGCATTGACTATCACATTCAGTAATAAACATGTCCACAAGCAAGTCAACCATATCAGTATCTAGGAGAAATCTGGTATCCCATTCCACACAGCACATGCAGGAGGGAAGGGTTTTTCTAGACCAGACCATATTGGAAAAAGATAGCTTCTTTTTTGGGTACAGCCTGGTGTTCTTTACAACTTCCTTGTTTTTCAGTTAAATTGGTTGGTCTAATTAAAAATATAATAAATAAAAAAATACAAATAAACAATATAATAACAAATATACTAAATAATAAAATATAATAAAATGTTGTTTGACAAACCTATAATCAAGTAAATCTTTACTTGGAATCAACATTACTGTTTTAATGACGTCATAAGAGTATTTTAAATGTGCCTCGAATTCAGATGCACAAATCACTTCATTTTTAGCTGAGGCTATTGCTGCATCCAAAGAAGACATGATGGAGTCTTTTAAATGTTCATCATGAGATTCTTTTCAATTAAAAATTGAATTTAGCTGATTTACTTCTGCTGAAGTTGTAGCTTTTCTCCTTCAGAAGAGTGCTAGTGATTTTTTCCAATTGAAAAAATAAAATTCTAGCACAAATATCTTATGGCAGCATAGGGGGAACAGCAGGAAACATGAAAAAAATTAGGGGGTTAGTAGCAAAATAACTACAATTTTAGGGTCAGGTTGATAGATTAATGCCAGTTTTGAAGTTTCAGAATGAAACTGAAGTTTCAGGCATGGTTTTTCAAAAATATTTTGAGATAGCCTACACATAATTTAAATATTTGTTATTAACCACTGCACTGTGAGATAAGTTGTATAGGTCAGAAATAATCACAGACACTTGTAATAACACATAAATAACAAAAGTAATTCTACATGCAATTAATAAAGTTGGCTACTGTCATAATATTCTAATCTCTATGGGAAAGTCATTCAACTAAAAATGCTTACAGAGGATCAGTAAAAACCTTTCAGGGCTTAGCTTCACATGCAGCTGCCTTTGTACTTATTTGAAAGGGAATAGAAATGTCCCCAGTGCTGAAGGGGACACAAACAACCATTCTGATTTCAGTAATGGGCCCAGTGCTCTCAGCTCCCACTGCAGGCACTGAGAACTCTGCTCATCTAACGGGATTAAAATTCTGCATTGTCAGTTGCTCAAAATTTTTTTGGATGCAGCAAGTTTAATAAGACCAAACTTTTTTTTTTTTTTTTTTTTTTTTTTTTTTTTTTTTTTTTTTGCCACGGGAAAGACTATCAGGTTGTGAGTTGTCTACATAAATGTCCTGATGTGAGCATTCCACAAAATGGTTTCTGGAAAACTGTCACCAGGAGTTGGTTCATTTAAAACTTAGGGTAAAAAAAACATGTCAAGACCTGTGATGAAAATCTGCTTCTGGCTTTTCTTGATACAGTTTTCTTGTGTTTGGGTGAGCTACTTTTTGATTAGTGAAATGAGCCCGTTTGGGTTTGGTATTTAAGGTCACTGGGCAAGGACAAAAGTTCTTGGTCTCAAGGAGTGGGGCAGCCTCATGGATAAGGGGAGGACATAGAGGAGCTGGAGCCAGGCTTTCTGCCCAGGGACAGGACCAGAGGGTACTGGTACAAACTGTAACACAGGAGGTTCCTTCTAAACGTGAGGAAATTTTCTTTTTGCTGAGGAGGTGGCTGGGCATTGGCACAGGTTGCCCAGAGACGTTGTGGAGTCTCTGTTCGTGGAGATACACAAAGCTGGCAGTAGTGTCCCTTCTTGGGGATGGGACAGACTCAGTGACTGACCTCCTCCCAGCCTCAGCCACCCTCTGACTCTGTGATACTGCCATCTAGCAAAGCCAGAGCTCTGATGTTTCCACTTAATCTCAGCTTTCTCTGAGGTCTTGGGTTTCTATTTTTGGGGTTCTATTTAGCTCCTTAGTTTTTTTGTTGTTGTTTTTTTTTTTTTTTTTTTTTTTTTTTTTTTTTTTTTGGTTTTTGTTTCTTTGTTTGTTTTTTGTTTCTTTGTTTTTTTTGTTTTGTTTTGTTCTGTTTTGATTCTCTTGCTTACCTCAGTAACCCATTTCTCTGTGGAGTTGATATCTTGGTCTTAACCAATTTCCCTTCCTGGCTCACAATAGAGGGAGCTGTGGGGCGGCTTCTCAGCTTTCTCCTGTGCCACTCTTGTTTAAAATTTGGAATGTTCCTGCTGAGGATCTGTCATCAAAGCAAAGAAGACAAAGCCGTGTCTTGGAAAGGTTTCATCTTCTAACAAAATCGAGGTTGTGAGTTGTTTGGAGGTGAAGTGATGTAGCAGCTTTGGCTGTGTTTTAATCCTGCTCAGCTGCAGCAGCGATGCAGCTTCTGACGTGCACTAACGCAAAATATATTGATGTTTCTATTATGCTTGGCACTTACTGTGGTAGCTGTGGGGATGTATTTGTAAACTTTGTGTTTGTTGCTGTGATACAGGCAGTTTCTATTTGGTATGGATTTGGTTGATCCACAAGGAACTTGTGGGAGAGTTGCTCGAAGACTTACAGTGAGAAAAGGATTTTTAAATTTTTGTTAGACATATAAAGATCCAACTTATTTACAGTGGTGAATATGTTATGTTATGTTCTAACATAACTGAGAGAGCTGCTTTTATCTAAGCAGATGGAATGGTTATGAGGGTTGATAATAGATCACATTTATACTGGTTTTCATGTATTTTTTTTCCCCTGCATATTTTGCTGGTTTTTTTATATTGATTTATATTGATTACATTTTTCTGGAAAGTGACTGATGATTACAGTTTCCGATCAAATGACCAAATGTAAATGACCATTACACCCATATAAAGAGTGAAGTGAATATTACTGATTTTGAAGAAGTAATCAAATGAAAGTTTGGGGAGTTTTAGTCCAGATGAGAGAATTCCACATGTGTGAGGCAAAGCCAGCACTGCTCTGTTGAGGATGCAGTCATTCTTTGCTGTGTTGTAAAAGCTGGTTCTAAAAACACTTGTAGACTAGACAGAAGTTTTTCTGAAAAATGTTATTAAGATCAGTGATTACAAGCTGCCTGAATAGTCCCTCTACTTAAGAAAATATGCAGAAAATGTAGTTCAGCACTTTCCCTACAGAGAGTACCAGCAAAATTCTGTCTCTTTTTGCTTTATGGATCCCTCTTTGTTTCCAGCAGAACAGTTTTAGTGACTACGTCTCAGGTGTATATACAACTCTTGACATTTCTATCAAACGTGGATGCCAAACTCTAATGCTTAGTGCGAGTTCCTTCTTAGGAACATAATCTGTATTACTCTGGGCAGGTGAGCAAGCAATTAATTGACTTGTGCTTTAGGAGAACCTTATGTTGTCACATTCATACAAAGCTCTTGGTGTATATTGGAGAAGGTTACTCTGTCACGACCCGCACCGGTCCCTCGCTGGGTCTTCAAGGGCCGTGACCTTCCCCGGCAAGCTGCCCTTAACAGGGCAGCCCCAGCCCAGGTGGCACAGGCACCTCAGAAAGTGATTGCTCTTTTGTGAGGTTAAAGCCTGGCAGCTCTTTCCAGGCTTTGCTGCTAAAGCAGCTCCTTGAGGCAGGTCTCAGGCAGCGCCGAAGAAAGACAGGAGCCAGGGATGATCTCCGAAAATCTTCTTTATTCGAGGGCTTGAAGACTCGAAGACCCCGAATGGGTCCAACTGCAGGGATTTTATGCTCCCAGGGAGGGGGTGGGGTTTTACAGGACAACCAATCAGGTATAGTTGGGAAACTTTTTTAACAAATGGGATTGAGAATCAAAACTTTTGGCCAATCAGGGGGGAGGCTAATAAACAAATTAGGGGATCGAAACTGAACCAATAGAAAGGGAGAACTGCAGAACCATAACAACCAATCACAGAACAGAAATTAACATAAACTCTTTCAAACCTTTGTATCCCTCCAAGGGCGGGCTGGGTGCACCACTCTGTCAGTGTCCTGTTCGGGGGTACAGTCCTCCACATTACTCAGCCCTGGCTCAAGATGGTTTGAGGATGCTTTCTATAAAATCCTTTATTTCTTTTTTTTTATCTGGAGATTGCAGAGTTGGATATGAAAAGTCTTCTGGAATTTTCTTCCTTCTGGATCTTAGGGAGCAATTTTTTTTTTTTTTTTTTCATTTTTAATTTAAAAAGTCATCTTGGGAGAAGAGACTTAATGTGGTGGGGTTTGCTGTGCCTGTGACAGAAGGAATTTGTGTGACATGGAGGCTGGCAGGGCCTTCAACAGCCTTCTCCATAAATATATGTTGCAATTAAAACAGCAGTGAGCAGCTGGAACAGGCTCCAGTCTCTCACATTGGAAGGAGCTTCCACAACTGAAGGGGCCATCTTAATTTTGATGTGGCTCATACACTTCCTTCTCTAAGGAGCATGGGGTTTGGTGACGCTTTGATTATTTCACCATTCACTCATTTCCTCAGGTGGTTGAGATCTTGTCTGCTGCTTAATTTTTACCCAGACTTCCTGTTGTTCTGCTTCTTCATGCTCCCCTAAAGAGGAGAAAGAGTTGAAACTTTTTTCATCTCTAAACATTAATGTTAAATTGTTTCTCTGGACAAAGATGCATTTTATTTTGTCTTTGTAAATTATGATTAATGTATTAATGAAGATGCTCTGTGGACTCACTCTAATTTTTTTCTTAATAAGCTAGTGATAAAGCAGAAAATTATATAAGCAAGTGAATAACTCGTTCTCCCTCTTTTTCCCAGGTGCATTTTGTAAGTTTATGATTGGCAGTTTTGAAAGAGAAGAGCTATTCCTGTGGGAAGGATTAAACAAGTGGGTTGAATCATGGTGTGTGAATGTTTCTGAGACAGTCTTGCTTTTGTTCAACATAAATCTTGCATATTTAATCCCTATACTCTTTGTGTCCATAATAAAGATGTTTTTTGGTTTTTTTTAAAACAAACAAGAGCTTCCTCTTAACTTCTAGTAAGGGTATCAGCTGAATTTCACCCCATTGCTTAATTATTTACTGTATCCTACTTTTTCTTTTCATACCATGAATTTGGGTTTATAGCAAGTGCAGTTCAATTTCAGAAATTTATTTTTTTAGATTTATTTCTTAGATTTTTCTCTAAGAAAAAGATCTTACAGTAAATAGTGTGAAAGATGGTGGAAGTTGAAAAGCTGAGCATTTGAGCTCAAAAACAAAAAATGAAATTTAAATCACCTATGTGTTGATGGAGTTTTGGGCCTGTCTGCTTATTTGTGTAGGGAGACAGAGGCCCAATGGAATAATGGACTTTTAATTGTCATTGAACATGGGATGAGAAATTCTGCTCTCTGTTAAATGCATTTAAGGCACACAAGGAAAATTAAGTTTTAGGATTCTGTTATGAATCTGTTATGAATTTTCTTGCTCTTTTGAGCCTCTAGACCACAAGTACATGAAGGATATGATGGTTTTAAAGGCCTGGCAGGTTTGACTTTCCTTTATAAGCTCTTAGATTCTGCTGTGGTGGAATCAACATTGACATCAGCAGTTTGCTTTTTTTCCCCCCATGCTGAACTGTTCCAAGTTCTCTAGAAAAATGCTTGTGATTTAGTATTTTGTATAAGAAAGATGTTACAAAAATGAGTATACCAATTATGCAAGGGAAGGCTAAATAAAAATACTGCTGACATAAGGTTACTTTGAGGTGGCTGAATTTACACAAAAGAATATTGAAGAATCTAAATAAAAGAAGCTCATGATGCCATGGTGTAAGTACACCACAAGAAATACATTTACAATACAAACAGATATAAAAACTGTAGGCATAGGAAGCAAAGTGAGCAACTTTTGGATGCTCTGTAAATTCCTCCAAGAACCAATATGCAGAAGAAGGCACCTCAAAGCACTTTGTCTCAACTTCAAGCTCGGTGGGTGATGCTTTGAAGAACTGTAATTTCTTGTAAAAGCAATCAAAACCACTTTTTTATGCATCTATCTCTGTGTTGGAAAGCAGAGACACTGAAGTGCACAACGAAGTCTGCAAGCACATAGGAGCAAAAATAATACAGAGTAGGAAGCAAGGAAGATTAAACAATGTGCTATTTAATGCTACTAAAATTACTCTCTGAAGGCTCTTTTCAGATGATTTTTTTTTCTATAAACATCTTTATTACATTGGGGAATCTGTTTTTCTCAGGGTTTTTTAGAACATCACAAAGTGAAACAAACAAAAAAGATGACCACGTGTTACCAAACTACTACGAAAATGTCTGTTTAGGATTAATTTAGAGAATTCTTTCAACCAAAAAGTATGTGTACATATTTATCACTTTAATAAAGATATATTCAATTAATTTTGAAAACGAGAGTAGAAAATTAATTTCCCTCCCACAGTCTTAATGACGAAATAAAGAAACTAATTTCCCATTGCTGTTAGAGGAGTAATACACTCCTTCACATATTAAGAAATTAATGTAACGCATCCAGTCAGCCAAAGAGTCTCTGATTCTTCCCCTCCCTCTAATTTCTTACACCAGCTTATTTTGTGCAACACAATTATGAAAAACAAAAGTGGAAGAGACTTAAATCCTTTTAAGTCTTTCAGATTTCATTACATACTAATTTTAGATCTGTTGCTATTTCCAGTAATATCATCCGTTGACTTTGCTAGTTTTGGTTTTCCTTTAAGAGAAAAAGAAGAAATTTTATGTTTATAATAACAATATATATTTTTTTTTAATCCCATACCTATTTTTAAAAAATACCAGAAAAATATCAAGGAAGTATTGTGACAGGCTTTATATACCTTTTTAGCATTTATAGGGTTTTATGTGGTCAAAAAGTAATCCTTTTTGTTTGAGCTAAATGCATAAGAAATATGTATTCTTATGTTTATTTAATTTAAAAAAAATCTGATACCATTTTGTAATTCTAGGAATATGTGTGAACAGAGTTTTATACTTGAAAAGCAGGTCAATATGTTATTTTAAGGTATTGGCACAGGTAGTTGAGAAATAGATGTTCAGAATTATGTTCTTAAGACAGATTTTTGACCCACATAAGCATTATTATTTCTTTATTTATTAAATGACACTTCCTGCACAAGTGAGAGTGTGAGTGCAGTTTATACCCTTAATGTAAGAAAACCATAAGGTGATATAAATGTTTTTGTAAGGAAGAATAAAAAGGAGTTCACATAAAAAAACCCAGACTTTTTTGGAGGGGTTAATATTTTTTGGATGGTGAGTAATGTTCAGTGAAGCAGCTCATTGTGTACACAGCTTGTGAACAGCATCATTGATAGCAAAAAGCTACAGGGTGAGTATACATTTAATTGATTTCTTGATCAGGAATGCTTCTGCAACAGGTAGAACAATGTAGCTTTATTACCCATCACTGCTTGGTTGGTTGATGTGAATGTGGAATAATTCAGAAAAAGAGGAGATGTCCAGAGGAACAAGCATGGAAAATACAGCAGCTCTAAGGAGATCTAACACATGAAGATTTTTGGGAAGAACTGAGAGCATGGAAACTGAAATTTGATTTGTAAATCAAAGGCAGGAGTTCACAAACATGTTTTTGGTTTGTAGGGATGATGAATAAAAATAAAATTCCCTCTTTTGCATTCCTTTCCCCACATTTTGGTTTGAGCAAAAGTAACAAAAACATTGTAGAAAGCCCTACAGACTCATGGGAGGGAGAGATGAGTATTTATTATTTCCATGAAGAGAATATAATATTTTATTTTACTTTTCTTCCATATCATGTGCAACACAATGTCTCAGAGGTTATCTTTTATTATCTATAAGAACAATTGATTCCAACAGGAGAGGAGCAATGTGTCTTTCAGGGCTGTATTCCTGTTTTTCCTCTGTTACCATTTTGATATTTGCAGGCAGCTGTGTTAATTATTTTCAAAAAATTGTCTTGGTTTGGAAAGACAGGTGTCTGCTAAGGAAGAAGGGAGCCTCCCTTGAAATGGAAAATATAAACCCCCTCCCTCCAAATTATAATTGTGAAACTAACAGGCTTTCAGGCAAAGATATGGGAATAGGAATAACAGTTCTTTACTAGGAAAATTAAACTAAAAATACAGTAGCACAAAATAAAAACACTGACAGAGTCAGAATACAACCTGACCCCCTGTTGGTCAGGGTGTTGGTGTCAGTCCAATCAAGTCCTCCTGGAGTGACAGATGTGGTTTTGTTGAAGTAATGATTCTCTTGAAGGGTGTAGTTTCCTCTGAAGGTCCAGTGGTGCTGTAGATGGGTCTGGTCTTCCTCTGGAGGTCCAGTGCAAACAGGCTGTGCTGGTGTTCTGAATCCCAGGTTTTATCCAGGTAGGAATGCTGGGCTCCTCCCCCTGGGTGGAGAATCTCCCCATGGGATGATGGAATTGTATCAGCCCTGCAGTGAGCCTGAATGGCCCATGAACAGCAGAGATCCCCTGCAGGGAGGATGAGTCATGGAAAAAAAAAGGAAGTTTCTCCATTTGGTTTTAACACCTGGCCCATTAACCTGCCCCCTCCCTGCTGGAGTTATGAGGAATGGGCTAAAGAAAACACCTCCCCAGCCAGTTTGAACAGATGGCAGTAAAATATACACTTGTGCTTACATCTTCCATTGCATCCCAAGACAAAAATGAATCCCAGTGATTAGCTCTTTTAATATTTCTGGTAGGTCTCATTCACAGTATTTCAATCCACAAGTGTTTCAATTTCTTCTTCTATAGATATATTTCTCATAAACTCATTTTACTTAGTCAAAAACCATCAAAAAAGAACTAATGCTGAATTAAGAAGCAACAGTCTAAACGCAGTAGTTAATAATTTAGAAGAACATAGGAAAATTTTTTGGGGACAAATGAGAAAGGCTGAAGAAGAGTCCATTTCCCGTAGTCCATCTGTAATGGAATTTTCCTTCCAGATGTCTGGTCTGATCATACTAAAGAGATACAGAAAAAATATTATGAATGGAACAATAAAATGGAGTTCTGTAAATGCAAGCCAAGTAGGAAAACTGTTCCCATTTTCTCACTTGGACATCTTCACCATCTCTAAATTGTTTGTATAACACATTAAAGCAAGCTCAGCATTAAATGCCATTTCTGTATGGGCTTTTTTTTAGTTCTGTGTGAAACTCCTATCAGGCCATAACTTCAAGAATGTAGAAGTATTAATATATACAGTTTAAAAGTGTATCTGGTGGTTATTAAACTAAACTAAACTAAACTAAACTAAACTAATACCAATTGTATTACCTGTAAGGATTTGTGGTTCCATTCTCTTAATTTTAAAATAACTTAAAGTGAAAATACAAAGTTAATGTTTTCTTTGGTGGGCTATGTTCAAATTACCCCAGAGTTATGTTTGTACATAAGGAACTTTAAAACAAGCAACCAAATTCAATCAATACATCAATAACTGATACAACTACAAATATTAGTTCCTAAAAATAGGATTTGATGGACTCCGAAATTGCTAAAGAAATGTCACGTTAATGTTGTATGAAATATCTCAACAGTGATACTGTTGGTTTTAAGTACAAATTAATTGAATTTGGGTTAAATTTAGCAATAACACTTTGCTGAGAAAGAAATTTACTGAAACACACATTTGATTGGCATGTTTCACTATCAAGTACGCATTGTAGTTATAAACTGGGCACACGATCTAAAGCAGGTGTTTACAATAAAGGTGGATGCAGATTTGAGATGAAACCTGAGGATTTTAAAATTAACTTGTTTTTTCCTCAAAAAATGGATTTTTTTTTTCTTTTTAAGTACACACTTGCATGATTAGCACTTCAAATCCCTGGTGAAAATCATTAGAGGGATGATGAAGGTTTGCTTAATATTTTAATCTACTTACACTGCCAAGTGCATTTTGAAGATTGGAGAGCTGTGTTGAGTCACAAACATTATAATTTCCAGCAGCTGCTGCAGCCAATATGTGCTGATCTGTTTCCATTTGTCTGTGGACTCCAGTCGGAGGGTCAGCCCTCTCCTCCAGTGGGTTTTTAGCTCCCAGCTGTGGCCTTGGCAGGAATAAGTCTCATTCTACTGGTGACAGTCCAAATTCTGTCCCTGTCTGGGAGATCCAGATGACCAATTTAAAGACTTCTGCTGAGGGATTCTTTCTGACTTGTGCTTTGGAAAATACTACAATTCCAGGTATTGTTGTTTCAAATTAATATTTCAAGATTTGCCAAGTAAATTGCAGGATTTTTTTGGGGAAAAAGGCAACTCATTCCATAGTGGCTATATTATTTTTCCATAAAGTGTGATTTATGCGTAACATGAAATATGCATAATTATGTGCTGTGGATTTTACTGAAAGACACCGACAACATAAAACTTAAGGAAATGATGCATAAAAGCATCATTTGATGACAATAATCCAGTGAAATACAAACCAGCTTAAATAAAAACCAACTGTTTTGTACATTTATATTTGAATTTTAGCACAGACAGGAAAATACATAAAACAGTTTTCTATATTGCCTTCAGATTTATGTTTTGTTTTCTTTAGAATAGAATATGTATTTCTGCAAGTCAGCTCTATTCCCTATTGTCCAGGAAACAAAATAATTGCTGGAAATCTATTTATTTATCATGTTCTTTATCTCATTTTTTTTTACCTCTCTCAAGTTTGATCAGGCAAAATTAATGGATTCTAACAGCCAATTATTAGATGACTTTGGCTTGCATCCCATGTAAAATATAAACTCTTGCCATATATAACTTCCTACATTATTTTTTTTTATTATAGCACTTATTTTCATATTATACTTCTCCTATGCTTTGCCTGACTTGTATGACTTTGTATCCTCTTTCTTCCTCCTACGTCTAGCCCTTCTTCCATGCAGCATTGATTTATTAATGATAGGTCGATAATTATAATAATGGATATTAAGTTTGGCTTGGTAAAGTCATATGCTGACACTATGGTTAGTACCTAAGCAACAACTAACAGCATAGAGTTTTGAAATTGTTCTGAATGAAACTTTAAAATGTTGTGGTGTTTCATTATATAGCACTATTTTAAAAAAATGCTGGATATAATACTTTCAGTTTTAATTCTCTTTGCGTTTTCTATGAATGTTGCAAAGCAGAGTTCGACAAACCATTCTGAGAATATTCCTTTTGTATTCTGTATTGACGACACCGGCCAGCCAAGAAAACAAAGTTTTAATGACTAATTATTTTGACTTAGAGTACAGTTCTGAGCCTCATCATCATCACCCTTCTGCTTTTATTTTAATAATGTTCTTTCAGGTAATATGTCTTTTACAACTTGAGTGCTTTGGAAATGTTGATTTTGTTACGAAGCAGTTTGCTTACCACATGTGTTCCAATAAAGTTGGGCTGTGTACAGCCCAAAACTGAAATCACCTCCTTAGTGTTATGTGCATTTTAATCAGCCATAAAATTGAACGGTATTGTCATGGCTTAAACAAAGCCAAATAGACAAATCTCATTTATTATGTCCAAAAGCCTGAACCCCAAACAAAACCAACCCAAAAAGTAATACAAACTTGGGGCAAAACACTCCTCCACTCACAACCACGTAGTGGGACGTGTGAGATGAGAAAAAAGCGTCGGGTGTGTCTTGAAATGGTCGTCTGGCTTCCGTACACTTTAAAACGAATTTACATGGTGTCACCAGAGGGCAAAGTGAAGGATTTGGGGTATATAAACTGCATTTCTGTACTTTGAGGCTCTGAGGGGAGCCCAGCACAAAAAGCCCTCAGGGCGCCCATCCCGCCCTGCGCTCCCTCAGCGCACCGAGCCTGAGGGCCCCGGGGCTGGGAAAAGAGCAGGGGCTTGGGAATACTGCTCCTTCCAGGGAGATATGCGCCTACACGGGGCAGGGCGAGGCGTCCTGCCCTCACTGTCCCAGGACAAGGCGGAATTGGTGCCATTACACGGCCCTGCGCTGGCCCTGCCCGTGCTCCGCCGGGCGCTGAGGGGAGCGGCGTTGCAGCGGGGCAAGGGCTCGGGGCTGCTGCTGCCGGGGAAAATCCTCCCCCTGGAACTAGAGAAAGCAAAATCTTCCCCCCTGGAACTGGGGAAAACAAGGTGTGTGGAGTTTTATTCGTCTTTTTGCAATAAAGCAGTTTTCTATCTAGGCCTGGGTGGCCACAGTGCTCATAATATCTTGGGCCTGTCCCAAGTGGCGTTTTTCCTTGTTTTTCATGTATAGAGTTTAGTGTCTTGCTTTTCATGTTTATGGGATTGTTTATGGAATGCCCCATGCAGAGTCCGGAAATACTAATTTAATAATATAATTTAATAATACTAACTGATCATATGCTCGCCTCTGGAAATATCAATTTTGTCCCACCACAGGTCTGTGAGGAAAATATGTGAACGCCTGGGACATCTCTGTCAGTGCTGTGGCAATGTATGTTTTAGCTAAAAAAACCCCCAAGCTAAATGTGTAGACAACAGTAGAGTGCTTTGAGCTGCAAAATTAGGGAAGTTTTAATTTATTGTTCCCTTAAGAATTAGAACAAATACATAAGAGGTCCGCATTTACTGAGGATTTCTAGTAAGAGCTCGTTCATATCTTTCATGTTCATGGTGAAGGCTGACATGAAAAAGAGCTCTAAAAGTACCATGTTCAGAATATTTGTGTCATCTTAAAGGTGTGCCTGTTTTGTTTTTTTTTCTTTCTTCTGCCTTTTGCATTCAAGTTTTTATCCCAATGTAATGTAATTATGGTCTTCTAATGGATTTTTAAGAAAGTTCACGCATCTTGCCTTCTGTCCTGCAAAAATCCCGTGTCAGGCTGGGTGCCCAAAGGAGGAGGGGAGCTCCTGCCTGCTCTCTGCAGTCTCTGCTGTTCTAGGGTTCTGTGCTGTGCAGAGGAGACATAAAACATTGTGTTCTGGAGCAAGGCTGCTCCTTGCCTTCTGCCATTCTCAGCCTCCTGTGGGAGCTGTTCCAAACCTGGTGCTGCAGAGACATCCCTGCTTTAACCTAGAGTGAGATGCAGTCATAAAAAATTAGGACAGTTTTCCTATGATGAGAGTCGATTTTTTTTTTTTTTTTGTCACTAATATTGACATTATGGTGCTCAGGCAGCAAAGACACAATTTTCATACATTGTGCCCCACTGAGATAACATAATTCCTTTTGAAGTTTAATCATAGGGATACCAAATATTTAATAGCAATGTTAACATAAGTTGTGTTGAGGAATGGTTTGTGGAGGAAAAAGTGATACTTGTCAGACACATTTAAAGGGAGAGAGAGGATACAAAAAGGAAACAAACCAGCCATCAGGGAAATCAGTTCTTTCTGGATATAAAGTTGATACTCCCCAAGTGTTGGTAAGAGGTTAAATATCAGTAGTGCCCGAACTTGCTGACACAGCATCACTCTGTTAATCGCTCATATTATTTTGGACTGATCCCCTACTCGGTGGCACTAATTATTTCCTTGTTTACACTTGGTAGAGGTATTTCACAGCCTCAACTACAAACCAGGAGCAGCTTGGGGTGCTCCCTGAGCACATCCACTTTTTTGGCAGCACTGCAAATACGAGCCTGGGGCGCTGCAGTTGTGCTTCGTGCTGGCAGGGCAGGGACAGGGAATTTCGGTGGAGCTCTCAGTGCTTCTAACTTAGCCTTGCACTGTTTTTTTTTGGGAAACAGTCGTGTTTTTATCCCGTGGCTGTGGCTGTGGCCGCGGCGCCTCCAGGACAGCACAGTTCAGGTGGGTGTCGACTAGGTGGCAGCATGGTGTTTGAAACGGGCACAAACTGCTCCTCGGCTCGCTGGAACGCTTCTGGTTTTATTCCGTGCCTGTAAAATTCGGGTAGACTCGACTTCTGTTAGTCCCTTCAGCACTTAATGTCTCTGTACTAATAGCTAAGAGGATGCCGGCTAAATACTGGGAAGTGTTCGGATGGAAAGGCTGGGGAGGAGAATTTAATCCCACATACAGACGAGCTGTAAGCAGAAAACAGTTTTACAGTCTTAATCAAAGTGCTGCTGTTTATGGTTTCCTCTTTTAATTTGAGCTGAAGTGAGTTAAGATATCTTTTACTAATTTATTAGTAATATTTTACTTGCGGTTGAAAAAGATCTTCAGTTATTATTTATGGTCTTACTATAGTAATGTCCTATAAAAGACAAATACAGTATAATATGTAATTATTTTTTGATTACAGAAAGTGAGGATTCTGATAATATATATCTGTGTTAGCCCTACTAACCAAATTATATGATAGGAAAACTTAATCACATGTTTGTGGAACATGCTGGCTAGCTTGTGAAAGATTATATGTTTTCATCAAAAGAATTCAGATTTCTGAAGGGAACCTCTTGTAGTGGGGGCAAAAATGCAGATCCCAAGCAATGCAGTACTTGGGCAAGCAGCTCCAGTTTTTAAATTTCATCCATAATCCAACAGGCAGCTAACACAGACTTTGGGGCAACCGACAAAATTGTTTAAAACTTCACCCGTCGTCTACATTTGCTATAGGTCTGTGTTTGATGGGAGTAATCTCTACTGCTTTGTGATCTCAGGAGCTGGTTTGGAGCAGTGCAGTAATTGCTTGGAGCCCCTGTTATCACATCGACATGAAGTATTGCAGGTTGAATAAAAAAAGGCTCTCAGAGGGACTTACCCGTATGCTTTCTGGGTCATCAGTTTGCTCTTCTCAGGATTTCAGGAATGTGTTGTTCAGCTTTCCTTTTTTTTTTTTTTTTTTTTTTTTTTTTTTTTTTTTTTTTTTAAATTATTCACATGTTGAAACAGAGCTGGAAATGTGGAGAAAAGAAGAAGAAGAAGAAAAAGTTCAAAAATCCACTTAAAACCTTCTAGGAAATTGGGAAAGGCAAAGCAGCCAACTAAGATCCATTGCTTCTTGACAAAGAAAATTTGAGGCTTCTAGCAGCTGAGAGTTGTTTAATGCTTTTCCCACAATTCCCTTAAATCTGAAACTTTAAAAAGCATCATGTCATCCAGCAGATTGTTTCAGATTGCTGCTATCTGATGGTGGTTTTGTCAGCTAAGATTCCAAAGCAGGTTTTTAAGGACAATTGTTTTGCTGTCTTATAGGGCCATTGTTGGTCTCCCACCCCAAAAGGACACAACTTGGGGAAGGTAACTTCAGAACAAGTGTACAGCTTCCACCCTTCAAATCTTTACACTTACCTAAAGGTTAAACAAATGCCTTTGATTTGAGGCCAGAAACTGCTGGTACCAGAGATAAGGACATATTGGTGTGACTAGGGCTACTTTATCTTTGGAAAACAAGAAACACGAGCATGTTCACAAATCTTTGCCTTGGGTAAGCTGTGCTGAATTGTAGGTATCTCTTATATGGAGTTCATCTGTTATTTTAAGTCTTCAGCTGCCAGAGTGGCAAAAAACATCATCTTTGGTTCCTTTACTAAAAGGCTTTGTGTTTTATACCCTGTCTGTTTCAGAATTTCTCTCACGAGTCCTCTGCATGATTCTGTCCAGTGTTGTTAAGGTAAGCTACTAAAAATATTAACTCAAAAGATAGGGAAGAACATGGAAAAGGGTAGATAGAGCTACTTATTGAGAGTAGGGCAGCAAAGTAGTATTAATGCACCAGTAAAAGGCTGGAGAATGTTCTCCAGAAAAGCCCTGAAAAACAGTCTGGTCTCCAAAGGTGTGTTGTCCCAGCATAAATTACACACACTTGACTCTTATGGGATAAAGAGCAACAGTCAATCCAAATTTGTGCTCAGAACAGATTTAAAAATCCCATAGTTGCAAAGTCAAGAAAGAGAATTACTGTTCAGTTTAATTCAGTAGAAGAGAATTTTAACTGGATTTTTGTTTGTTATTGATGAGGCAGTGAGGTAGGAAGACTTTTACATGGCCTGGGACAGGTGTTCCTGCATTGTGTGTGCTTATATAATGTAGGAATAAGGGAAAATTTGATGGAACTTTAGTATAAAACAATATTTATAATAAAATTAGTATAAAGCAGTCCTTTAAAATAAGAACTTTGCATTGACAATGCTATCTGATTTACTGTAAAATTTTTAAAAATCATATCATCCTCTGCATTCAAAAGCCACAAGTCTGCCTCATCCCTCCTTCAAATGATTTTTGATTTTATATGATTGGTCTACAAAAATACAAAATATTAAATTCTTATTGTTTCTGGTTTTGAGTCTTTTTAAAGAGTCCACATCTTGGTGTCCTGTTTTTAAGAAGAACGTAATTGTTTGTAAATGAACATAACAGCACTGGTGTATTGATCTTAGCCTTTGGAACAAATTGTCTTATAAGATTGGCAATATAGTTTTGAAACTGAAAAGTTTGGGGATTTTTGAAAAGTGATTAACTTCTAAAGTTTTAGAACTAGAGTCTTTAAAGAACTAAAGTTCTTGAGGACTGCAAAGGAAAATTTTTTTTTTGTCTTGTGTGATTCTATAATGATTTGTAGATCATCATAATTGCAGGTGACAATGAGTAAATACAGTGCTATTTTTAATAAAACTGTAGAAGGACATCTTTGAAATATAAGTTGCATGGCAGATCCCCTTTTAGGAAGGAAGAATTTTTGTTAGACAGCCCTGTGTTGTATCCAGAGATGTAATTTCTGGAATTGTTAGAAGTATCACTGCCTTTCTGAGAACCTGCATTCTTGTGGGAGGTTTAGCTTGTTTCCTTTCATTTGTGTGTGTGAATGGGGCCACTCCCAGCTAAAACCCCAAAGAACTGCCAAAAGACACGATCTCAAAGGAGACAAACCAGAGATTTAACCCAGCACAGCTCACTGAGGAGGGTGTGTTACACCCTGTGATCTGGAGTTTGCCCCTCATGGCACCACTTTTAGCCCTCTGGATCCCAAAATCAGCTCCTGGCACCGTGACTCTTTCACAGCTCCAAAGAGTTGCACCTCTGGAGCTGTACAGGTGGACTCTGGGTGGGAAATCCAGTGAGCTGCTCGGGTTTGGCTGATGTCTGGTGCACACAGTTTGCTGCTTTTCCTAACTAAGGTCTTATAAATCTTGTAGGAAGGTGTGGGATGGAGGAGAAAATGAAAAAATAACATTTGTCTATCAGTCTCTAAATTGAAGGATCAAACTTCAGGCAAGAACAAACAGAACTGCATTAAATTTTTTTTTCAGACTGTAGAAGTTTAAAAATCAATAATCCTACCTACAGGAAATCTCTGGATTTAAAGTAGGGGGGGGGGAAAAAGCACCAATAGTGACAAGGAAATAGCTGCCTTCAAAAATTATTATTTTTTAAATCAAATTGAGCCCAAGAAATTTAAGACCTAGTAAAATACATGTCAGTAAAATACACCTCAACCTTTACATAGAGGTTCTGAGCAATGGTTCTTAAAAAATGTAGCTTACTCTGGACTTACTCTGGATGTCTTTTCTGTAGTTGTCTTTACAGAGGCCATGCTCTCAGTGGTTTCACAGGCCACATCTTATGGCACTGGATGCCAGTAGGTTTTCTTATACTTCAGGAATCCCACCTGGCTTGTGTGAGACAGACTTGATATGTGGAATCTGGAAAATGATGAATCTGATTTGTTTTCCTAGTTCTTTCTGAGCTCTTCCTAGCAGAATCATGGAGTCTGGGATTTTATGCTCCTTTGGTACCACTGGCTGCTTGTTTTCTGAGCTATGACTTCAGAAAATTATATCAGAACTTAAGGATTTATGTAGGTTTTGGTTTCTATATATAACAATGGATTCTAGACAAATCTGCTTTTAGTTCTCTCCGATACAAGAAGGTGTTTGAACAGTATCAGTAGACATTTCCTTGGATAGTTAAAATGTATGTAAGGCTTATTGTTTTGTTTATCAAACAGGCAGATCCTGTATTTCAGTCTTCAATGATCATAAGGGAAGTCTTATCCTGTGAAGGGGGATTATTTACTTATATATAATACTTACAGTTTGTATAAAATTCGGTCATACTGTGCCATTTTTCTGTATAAATATTTTTTAAAATAATTTTATGTAAAAGCAAACAGTGTTTCATACTCTTTAGTTGAACATGACAAAAGTCTGGATTATACTTGTTACCCAGTAATCTGACTTGGTGGTTCCACAGCAGCACCATAACATCTTGACCACAGAGTAACTCAGAATATTTAGATTTAAATCCTAACTCTTGACTGGGCACAACTGTGTGTGTGGGTGTATTAGGTACACTCTGTGCCCAGATGAATTCATTTCAGTTGCATAAACTTCTGAGCAGTTTTTTACAAATAGTCATGAAAATGTTTCTAACAGGTAAAATGTAAATTTTAGTGGGCTGCATCTGAAGCACAGAGGTGATGGTGTTGATCTTATAACTTGTGTGTCTGCATCTGGTGAGGAGAGGTATATTTTTATGGCCATCCTTTTAATAAGAAGTTATTAGGTTTAAGCAGGAAAACTTTGTCCATTAGTATTTTCATTCTGGAGTTTCACCAAGCACAGAATTTAAAATTTATGCTTCAGTGTAATTTTTTCTGGAGGCAGCATTTGCAAACATCTTAGGTTATGTTGGAGCAGATGTTTTGTCTCCTTGTGTGTAAGTAAGTACTGATAAACAAACAAATAAAATCAATTATTATTTATTAAGGTAGAAACAATCTCAAAAACTGATCCAGCCTATACTGAAATGCCATAAATTACCCTGTTTCAAAAAAGAAACTCAGACTGTTGCAAAAATGTACCTGAAGGGGGTTTTGTAGAGAAATACTATCAAATTCTGCACACATGCACTATTGGAATGTGTGAAGTTAAATAGCAGAGGGAAGATATTTCCAGGCAATTTTTGTAAGATATTGCTCTGGGTGGCACTTCTGGCGTTTGGGTGTTTTAGTTAATATCAAAGCCTGCAGTTGTTATTGTGGTAAAGTGATAGTGTGAAATTGATGCTGTTATACTATAACAATAAGGACGTGACTCATGTATTTTATGTACACATGCATTCAACTGTAGTGACAAATGGCTTCATGCTGTGTGATTAAATGCATATTAGCATTTGCCCTAGGCATTTGATTATTACCATCTTTACTTCATTACATTACCACACTGTATGGCCAT